>NW_024881275.1:44205560-44925560 GCF_018691265.1 Tyto alba | reverse complement strand
ATCTGTGCTCTTGGCCAGGCTGGGTTTGGTCGGGGCTCTCCAGGATGAGTTTCAATGGATGGGGAGTCACCAGCTGCAGTTACCACTTCCCAGAAGGAAGGACAAAGCATCCTACTATTCTGTCATATCTCATCCCTTCCCACAGAGGTCCAGCTAGGGCAGGTCCAGAACTTACTACTGCTCAGACACTTCTTTAGAGGAGATTTAGCTAGCCAACAATGCTGTCACAGCACGACCTCCACCTGGGGCCAGGGAAGGGCACAATCCACCACACATCTGTCAAGCCTAGCAGAAAGGCAGAGCACTGATGCACAGATGACCAAAGGGTAGCCTTCAACCTAAACATCTGTGTCATAAGGGGTTTTCAAGGTCTGGTAGTGAGCAAAGCCAAATGTCTTTCCTCTCTCACAGCCTGAGTCACAGCAAGCTTTGGAGGGATCTTCATATCATTATGGGCTTTTTCTACTCCCACTCAGGGCACTCTCTAAACCTTCTTCAAGAAAGACTTGGGAAAGTCCCTAGCGGAAGGACAACAACTGGAATAGGCTCTCCAATGTCTGGTCCAGCCCCATCTTGAAGTTGGAGGAAGCAAGCCAATAGGTCAAGCCCCTTCCTTCACGGGTTCAAAAGCTGATTTATTTGGTGGCAGTTTTAGGGGAAATGACTGGCTCCACTGTTGAGGGAGACTGGGAAAACTTCAGGGCCAGGAAATTAATTTAGATAGGCCTCAGAAACATGATATTCTGGATTTCCTCAAGTTACTTCCTAGAGACAGTGTAAGGTATCACCTTGCCTGTTGCTGCCCAGCTTCCTCTGTGGGATGCATCCAATGTCCACAACCTGCTCTGATGTCTAAACCTGTTCCAGAAGAACTCCACATATGGGCAGTCCCAGAAGCAGTCCTGGCTAAGAACCCCTCCTTACCAACAGAAAGCATTCACAATAATCCTTGCTAATCCGATCGGATCAGCTGGCTCCAATCTACCCTGACAGCTGGGGCTCTGCCAGCTTCTCCAAAGGCACTGATCAGCATACCGGAAATGTCTCCACATACTTGGCCAGCCTCAGAGAAGGCTGGAAGGACGTGAATGGGCTGTCAAAATTCCTCCTCTAAGGCCTCCAACTTTTCAACTGGCAGGGAATGCGAGAGGAGCAGGAAAATCCGTATCTCCTATGCCATCAAGGACGGCATGTGCTCTAATGTGCTGATGTCAGTGTGGAGGTTGAGCTGAAATGGAAGGCACCTCACTAAAGTTAGACCAAAACAGTGGCAAGAAATATATGAGGAGCCAGAAAGGAACTGTGACCTTGCTATCAACTGAAGGCTGATGTGAGTGCTGCACACAGTGCAATGACATGCTGAATTCATCTTTCTCAGACTCCTGGAGAATGACTTTCCCACATCCTGCTGACCCAGAGTCAGCATGTTTCTAAATCCATTTTTGATAGACCAGAGAATGGCATTTGGCTTTTTATCAGTCAATGTACCGTGGGTGGATATCTCCACTCAGTTGCGTGTGACAACTGCAAAATTCTCTTTCAGAAAGTCTCATCACCGAACGCTTTACATCATTCTAGCCTTTCTCTCCTTTTTTAATATTTTAATAGAGAAAACACATTTCAGAAAAATCCTATAAAAATACCTGAAAGCCCACAAGATTATAAAGTGCCACATCAAAGAGCAAAGATGTTGCAAACCTCACAGGACAGTCCAAACAAAACACGAAGGTCCATGTCCTACAGTGCTTGCCCAGAAGCAACTTCCAGCAAGGGAACAAGGTCAGCCTTACATCTTCTCCTTATAAACTCTTTTCTGTATGCACATCACATCCCATGTCAGTCTAGTGAACATACATTCTGTCAAGCTCCTACTTCACAATTTTCTCTCAGTATGAAGAGAGGGCAGGAAATTAACCTTGGCCTGAGGATGCCCAGAAACAGGGCCAACATCCCAAACATGTCAAACCTCATTTTATATAATACTGTGTAGGCATGTTTAGTTGGCTAATTGTGAATGCTTCCACTGAGCCCCTCTGGTGGCCTCTCTGCTCGCTAATTCAGAAACCATCTCTCTTAAATTGCTCATTTAAAAATAAAACAATATGCAGCACAGGAATTAGGACTGGAACAGTTCCAATGGAAAAAATATAGTAAAATGTGGGCACAGAGACAAGACTGCCCAGATAAACTCCCTGGTAAATCTCAAGTGATCACCATTTACAAACCACTCTTATACATGGACTTTGACAGCAAAACAAGGAGACCTGGATTGGTATGCAAACAGAATGACAGAAGAACTGGCATCACACTGCCCACTGGGGGAATCACAGTTGCTACAGATAATTAATATTTATATTACAGTAGTGTCTTGAGGAAACAGCTGAGTTACAGATAAACACAGAAAGCAATAGTGCACAGGTTTGCATATGTGTTTGTGTGTATATACAACACTTAGAACAGTGAGATTTCTCCCATCTCTGCTTGAATAGCACTCAGTGCAATGAAACCATCGTCAGACGTTGCCTCCATAGATAAAGGAAAATGTGTGTGTGCATATGTGAATTCATCCTGCCCTACAGCACTACATAATCAGGAGAGAAGGCAAACAGAGGCAAGGAAATCCTTTGCCCATGACTACTGCCAGAGCTAGGCATGTATATAAAGCAACCAAAGCTATTCTAAAGTGCTCCTGAACTTTCTGAAATTAGGATAATTTCAGTCTTCTGGTATATTGCAAAAGGAAACAACAGCTCAGCAACTTTTACTACAACAGCTTGATCTAGCTGTGTATCTTAAAACCCTGGCACCCTCAACTTCTGCGATACTATGTCCCAAACAGAGCAAAGTTTACTTCAGGGCTGAAGCAAAGCCCTGCTGGGCCTTCTGGAGCTGAAGAGAATTCAGAGGATGTTTCACAGCTACAGCATGAGGCACTGTGGCTGAACACGGACCACAAGGAGACTCACAACTGCCACATCACTCTGGGAAGTGTGTGATGGGCCCTTCCCAACAGGCCCCTCTGTCAACCTTTTACGGCACTGAAGTAAAAATTCTTGCTTATCACTGTGCTACAGTAAGATGGCTTCAGTGCAAGTGTCTTCAGGACCAAGTGGGAGAGCGGAGCTTTGAAGAGTAACCACCCCGCAATCACCGAATTCAAGTGCTGTGACAAGTTTGTTACATGCAAGTAACAAATGAGAACAAGAACACCAGCAATGCATTTCATTCTGCAAAGATTCAGTCAGATGTGAAATTACTCTCTTGCTCTCCAAAGGATGGAAGGTGCAAGTGGGGAGAGCACCATGCTGTAGAAAATTTGCATGCTACATCAGCATCTCTACATTTTGTCAAACGGAAAGCTTTTTAAACTAATATGCTTAGAAGTATTTAATTAAGACTCTAAAATAGACAGTATCTCATTTTTTTCCCCTTAAAAACTCAGTAATCCTCCCTCAAAGACCAAACAAGAAATTAATTAATGTGTTATGGACAAGGAACCTTCTTATTTCTTAGGGAACCGTGCAGTCTTTTCAGGTGAACACTAAAGATGACTTATTTTGTAAATCAAAGCAGGCAACTCCATTTCATCCAGGAAAGGTCAAGTGCAAAGCTGCCACGAAGGCCCCTTTAGTAAAATATGAACCTGCTGCTAGCAAGAGAACCAGAGGGAAGGCTCAGCTGCAATTCAGCAGACTTGGTTCTAGTCTCTTGCACTGCCTTTGCGCATGTCACATCCAACTTTCAGTCCAAATTTTCTACCCTGACTGCAGATTGTTTTTTCTGTTTTAGGATTTCAGCCCTCTCATAAAGGTACTGCTCCCAGAACATCCACCTTGTCTCTCTTCTCATAGACTATCCAGGTTGGCTCCAATGAAACCAACAACTTCAGAAAGCCAAAGCAGGGGACAAGGAAACAGCAGTACACACTTGAACTTGCGCTCCTGATAGTTGCAAAACATAGTGGAAATGTTAAAAGGCTTTCAAAGGAGCATACTCCTACAATACAGGAAAGTCAGGACAAACACCACATACTTCATGAATATTTCACCTACAATGGTGGGGCAAAAAGCCTTAATCTACTTAGCTGCTACCATTTATTTGATTTTGACAGTTCTCACTCATATGTTACATGTTCCAAGAGTATAGTTAAAACCATACTACAATATATTTAAGTTTGCACCAAAAAGACTTGAAGCATTTCAGATGATATATTTTTTTAGATTTCTTGCTGTCAGGGAGCAAAGTTTGTTAGAAACCAGTGTCTCCTCCTGCTTTGAGGAGGCAGGGGGGAAAGTATCCTTTTATCCTTCAATTTTGCTGTGGAGCAGAAGCTGTGGATCACTACCAAGGCCAAGCTGCTGTTCAACTGTTTTGTAGATGGTCTTGAAGGAATTGAAGAGAAGTATACTATGAAAAGATGGGAAAGGAGGACAGCATTACAGGAGGGGGAGTCATATGTACAAAATGCAATGTTAAAAGCAGCCTAGAGGTGTGTGTAAGACAGAGAGATGATGCTGTCTTTGCTAGTGAAGCTGGCTATTTTTTCAGCTGTGAGTGACAGCAGTGGTATGAACTGGACCTGATAGTGTGCACATGTGGATGGGAATAATGGAACTGACCTTAAAAGTGTGAAAAGGGGGAGGGTGTCAATGAAGGGATTCATGCCTGAATGTGTGTTTAAACAGGGTGGGGGGCAGAGAGAGCAGCTACACTGTGTGTTGGAGGGAAGGGAGCCTGGTGGTGGGCTGTGAGAGCTGAGAGGATGACTGCTGCACTATCGCTGTTTAGTTAGTTTCCAGAAGACAGTGATTTCCCCTACCTTCTGCAAGTACAAGACCGTTCCCTTCAGCACAGCATAAAAGGTTTTCCAGCCTCGCTTTCCCCGGGGAGCTGCAAAGAAAACAAATGAAAACCCATTTAACTTGGATCCATTTTTACAGTTTGTCTAGGCAACAGAAGAGCTACATTAGTCCTGTGTTAAATATCCTTTGTACTCTCCATTTCAAAGGACAATGCAACGCAGCACAGTGCCTGTGCATACCTGCTGAGTGAAAGTGTAATGAAACAACCCTGATGACAGCCCTGGACTGGATCAGAAGGGAACAGCAGTAATGCAGAAAGCAGGCCAGAGAGATCCAGTCTTTGTGCTCTTGCAGGCAGGCGGACACTGCCCCTACACAGTTAGGTCTGAGCTCTGCGCCATGGCAGTTTTCAGAAGGAAACACCTTTTCTCCACGCCACAGCAGTCGGGCAGGCACTGCTCAGGACCAATGGGACACTGCTCCGTAAGCAGTGCCTCGCAAAAGCATCCTTCCCCCTCGCCATTGCTGCACACCCAAGTTGGCACTGAGTGGTCAGATGGCTTCTTGGTCCCTTCCCCTCTTCCTGCAACCACAGGGGAAGTCAAAGAAGAGAAAGGAGAAGGTAGCCAAACAAAATCCTAAGGAAAAAAAAATATCACCCCTCAAGAAACCTGAAGTAAGTTAGATTGAAGGATGTAACAGAGACAACATATCCAGCCCATAAATTCATAGAAACAAGCGGGGGGGGGGGGCGGGGGGGGGGTGGGTGGGAAAGAAAGAAAAGGAAAGGAAAGAAAAGGGGATTCAGCATGAAGTTGCAGCTTGAACTTCAGCTGCCATAGAGGAACAGAAGGCACAGGCTGTATGGTCACAGTGCCAGAGACTAGAAGCCTGCACCTAGGCTCACTCTCCACCAAGCATGCACCACTGAGCAGCATCCACTTGCCTCTATACTGAAATTAATAATCTGTGCACAACTAAAGCATCACACTAGGAAAGGCATCCCATTCTGATCTGAAGACAGCAAATGATGGTGAAGAGGTTATTAGTCCCTCGCTCCAGGGGTTAATCATTCTAATTTCACATGATGGGCTTTATTTCTAATTGGTATTTGTTCAATTTAGCCTCCAGCCACTGGTCCCTGTTACATACTTCTCTAGACTGCCTAAGTGCTTTAGTTCTCAGTACACCTTTCCTGAGAATACACATATAGCATGCTAGCACATCACTTCATCAGCAATTGCACACAGGCTGATCTCTGCCCTGCAACAACTCCATTAGGGAATGAAATATGTAAAGGTCTAACTATCTTTAAAAAAAATAGTTTCATTTTATTTGCAACTGGAAAGTCAGAATATATCTTTTTTAAGAGCTGCATGACAATGAGAGACAGACCTTTAAGATGGACAGAAAATTTCTGAAAACATGGCCCTAACTACATTACTCATAAAAGGATTATCCCCAAAATGCCAGCATCTAGTGTTCTGGATAATGGGCAGTTCTGATTATTTATAATTAAAGAAATAATTTAATAAAGGTAACTAGATACGGTTACTTATTAAGGTTAAATAAATAGAAGTTTAATAAAGAGGAACCTATTCAGAGCATCCAATCATCACAAAGAATGAGGTTGGTTTGATTTCAACATCTCTGTTCAGATTTAGCTGTATGGCTGTCAGCCTCCAGCTTGAAAACACCGACCTCCAATTGTACCTTCTAAACTATACCAGCAAAACATGCGAACACCAAAGAGGCCAGCTAAGACAGAGTTGCAGTTACTCAAAATCCATCACAAAGTCAGACTTTGCCTTCAGGACACAGATCAACAGTGTGAACCATGAGTAGGTGATCACCAACAATGATCAAGGAAAACACAGATATTCTGAGTAGCCTCTGCCGTTTCCAAGATCAATAGTAAACAAATGAAGATATCCAAATAACAAAACACACACGGGCGAATCAGAAGCCTTCAATAATTAATCCACCACAAATGGAAGTAGGACAAGAAAGAAAGAGGATAGTTTAAACAAGTGACACATCAGGATTATTATAAAAAACAGGCAGGGAGGAACTGCATGGCACAAATCTGGCTGTTACCAAAAGCTGCTGAATTTCATTGGGTATGTGACCCAATGCTGGGAAAGTAGAAATGGGAATAGTTACAGCATCTTCCAAGAAGAGATAAATAACAGCCTTTCTTTAAAGACAGACCCAGAGGGGAGGGGAGATTTGAAGCAATCTAGTGTCAAATAAGGAAAAGGAAAATTACCAAACTACTATGGAACAGCTACTGTAAATCACTTGAAATTGTTTTCTCTTCTGTAAACCATGAGATTCATTTTCTTCTAGCACAAAAGATTAACATTGCTTTGCTGTATCACATTACTCATTATGCTCATGCATTAGAGCTGCTGCAAATGGGACTGAACATAGTAAATCTTGGCCTAATAGTGAGACTGTGATAATCCAATTGCTGAATTGTTTGTTACTGCTGCAATTTCCCCTAATAAAGCAGCACTATTTGCGTTGAGAGGCACATGGGCTCATCATAAGCGGCACTGTGAAGAAATAACAAGAAAGTGAGATGTTAAGAGTGAAAGATACTCACTTTTCTTTCCATCCATATCCGCATGGATTTTCCGAGCCAGAAATCCAGTTTTATACACAGCAGCATTGGTGTCATGAGGGATGTCCAGGAATGGGTTATTTGAGTTGCCAATTCGACTGACAGCCTTTGTCTGGCTTCCATTATCCTTTTCATCTGTACCATCTGAATGAGACTTTTTTTTCTCTTCTTCATCCCTTAAAAAGCAGTGAAAACCAAGCATGAACAAGGGACTGACCATCAAAGTTTCATTTCAGGAATTCTTACACGCTCCTTGTCAAAACACATCTCTCTTTGTATTTAGAGAGGTATGTTTATATTTAGGGCCTATTAAGAGAGAAACCTAAACACATACCAAAACATATTCGGATTATAGCAAATCTTCAGTTCACCTACCTTACCAGCATAGGAGCCGGATTTTCAGAAAAGCCCAAGTTGTGCTTTTACAGTTTCAAAAAGCAGGCTTTCAAGAGTGTTCTGTGTCCTCCAACTTCACCCATTTTTAATTCCACTTATTTGAGTGCTAAAACGGGAAATATTTGCCTGTTGGGCTCTCCTGAAAAATCTCCAGTTTCTTCACGAGTTCACAGGTAGATGAAAAGAATTAGATTACTACAGATCACTGTGGCTTACCCTTTAACTTAGCATACAAAACACAGACTCTACCTCTTTTTCTTTATTTTCCTCTCCATTCTAGCATAAAAGTACTAATTTAAAAATAAAAACTACACTGGGTGAATTATGTTATCTGTATTTTAGAAACAAAATGCTGCTCAAAATGTTACTTATTAGGGCAATGTATTCAACACAGCACTTGGGGACAACAATGCAACCCATTTCAGCAAGTCACAAGCATTGCCTGACTAATAAATGCCTTTTTGCTTGTCACAGTCGAAAGGAAAAATGGACCAGGCAACACTGAAAACGAAGGGTGTCCATTACAAGACTAGGATGATGATTTGCAGAGAACAGGCCACTGAATCTGGGTAGATGGCGTATCTGGCAGAACCAGAGTTAGTGTCAGATTACAGAACAGCCCTGTGTCCTCTGAAGTCCCCACACATTCCCCTCCAAGTGACTGGGAAAGGTGTTGTCAGGGAGGATGAAGGCTGTCATTGGAAAGTCATGGTAGTAATGCTTCTCCTAAGACCAGCACCTGATTAAGAAAAAAAAAATCATTATCACTTGAGTGTAATGATGGCTAATAGCAGAGGTGGACTTCAAACAGCTGCATCTCACTGGACTCAGATGATCAGCAGAGAGCAGAGAGAGCAAGCTCAAGCAGACCTTCCAGTCACATGCATACGTTTAAAGGTGTGGATCAAATGAGGATTAGCAAGGCATATATCAGTCCTAAAAGTGCCTTTTGGGGCATATTGCAACCATATCTGCTAATGGGAATGACCATCCAAAGAAATGTCCTCCAAGAACTGCAGGCTAGAATGACAATCTGTGTTATCCTGATCTCTGCTGAAACGGTCTTCTGGGGAATAACTTAGTTTGAGGAGATACAAGAATAGAGTGGTTTGACAACAAGGAAACCAAATCCAGAGGCACCGAGGCTGTATTAGTGAACTCATCAGTGCCAGGGATTGTTCCCAGGCATTTGACTTTGATCATCTCGTATGACTTTGTGCTTGGCATGGTCTTGGCCCAGCACACTCCCAAACAATTTCAAGACACTGTTTAGGAATCAGCACAGTCAGCAAGCAGTACAGATGCAAACATCTTCTTTTGGAGGGTAAGACTTTTTAATAGTATGGATACAGATGCTACACATTGACTCCCAGTCTAAGAGTCACACACCGTTGCCAGACATTTGATTTAGTTGTAGAGATACAGCCAAGGTGGTGCACCATACCTCCATGGTGTCTTGCAAGGTCTCCTTATTAAGTAGATCATAACTTTTACTTAAAGACCTGATTCCTGCAAGAGAGAGCAGTCCTTGCATCTTTAAGCCTGTTGATACATGTTTTCTCACTCCAGAACAGAGAGATCTGCAAAATGTTTTTGTTACTCAAAGCAATAGGGATTTCTTCATGCATGCTTTGGTTGAAGCCCTCTCCCAATGGAAAAAATGTAGGAATTTCTGTCAATTTTGATTGTCCCCTCCCTTCCTGTGTCTACCTCACTTCCTAGCTGCTGGCAAGTCCGAACCATTGTGTGACACATGTTTCTTAGATATGTGTCCATTCCAGGAGCAAATTCTCTCAACACAAGCCTGATGCACCTAATCCAGATGAAAATCTCTCATAGGGCACAAGCACTCAGGCTGATTTGTCACACAGAAATGCCTTGTGAATTCTGGGATCTTAGCCAAGGACACAGTGGATTCCTCCTTGTCAGCAGAGACCTACTGCAGTAAATGCTTAGCATTTTTTTGGAATAAGCTATCTGCTTTGGAGCTATGGGAGTGAATTATCTTATATTGATCAACTGTTCTGTGGGAATGTACCAAGCAGCCACAGGTGTTGTGATGAGCAATCCTGGGGATCCTGGACACCTCTCAAACTCAGCAGCTCTGAGGCAGCTTATTAAACAGAAATTCTTCAAAAGACAAATGCAGACAGGGCAGACAAGGACAAAATGGCATCTGCTGTCATGACTGCTAGTGGCATTGAACAAACCTTTAATTGGTCCTTTAATCTGTCACTGAAAATGGGACATCCTTGAGACTCAGAAGCCTGAAGCACTTGTTAAAGCTGAATGTTCTGACAAGATGCATGAGGTCAAGATGCACAAGCCAGTCTGTGAGACGCAGTGAAGGGAACCAGAGAGGCAAGGGGGACACTCATTACAGAGAATGAGAAATGGATGAACAGCTGAGAAAATAGAACTATAAGGAGCCTCTATCTTCCTCTGATCTTGAGTATGAAACACCAGTGGAAATAAAGCCAAGGGATCTAAAACTCACTTCATCAAATACTCCGTGTTGCTTCAGTGGTCAAGCATAAGAAGAAAGCAGGATAATTGGAGGGGTTTCAAAGTAGCAAAACAGTTCAGCTATTAGTCATTGCTACATACCCTCCAAAATTGGCTGAATAGATACATCTTGGTAACAATTTGAGCTACTCCTCACCAGCCTTTAGGATATGGTTCTCAGAAGAAAGAGCTGCAGAAAAACCAGCTGGCCCCTGTACACATACACCTGAAAACTGGTCTTTCTTTGCAACTCTAGCCTGTGGGAGGTGCAACTACTTCCTCATCCTCAGACAGCTCTCACAGATGATTCAACTCCTGTAGCATCCCCAGCATGAAGGCCTCCAGTGATGTGGGGGTAAGAGTCAGTGGGTGGTGTCTCTGTGCAGGTCTATTCAGTCATGGATCTAGTGTCAAACAGGCAGACCTTAAGTCCTTGTCATGGTCAGGCTTGGTGCCTCTCCATTTGGTACAGAAAATAGCACAATCTTTCTGACTTTGGGAGAGAAAAAAACATGTTGATTCCAACACACCTTTTAGTAGCAAAACATCATAATGAGTGTCCACTTAGTTTTGCCGAAATCTTAAGAGATTTTCTGTCTTTGATCTGCAGAGGGAGATCATTTCTGGCTCTGGAAGCAATTCCTTTGGTGACCCCTCTCTGATGACTGAAAGATGCCAATGGCTGTGAACCCTCTTGTAAGAGGGATGGATGTAAAGTGGGACGTACTAGTGTCTCTGCTCTGCAGGGTACTGGAGATAGAGCAGCAACCAGGACACTGGCTGCCCATGAGAACCAGCACACCAAAACCAGGATCCGTTTGCTCTATCACTTGAAGACACAGCACTGAAACAGCAATGTTTTCTTTCCCAAATGCATGATCACTAACAACCAGAAAGAGTTTGCCTCTTATTCTTAAACATGCAGATTTGAAAAACAAGCAAAAATGCAGATGTTGCCATTTTGGTGAAGAAATATATTTTCGCATCTCCCCTAAAAGACCCTACAGAAGAAAGTACCATCTTTGTCTTCTGGGAGAAAACTACCATCTGTTTGTCTCAGTACCAGAGTACACTCTATGGTCTGATTTGAGGCTCTACCTTGGAAAACTCTGAAGTCAGTAAGCTGGAAAGACATGGTCGAGCCCTTCATTTATAAAAGTCTGCTTCATCTCTGCATTTGTTCAAATAGAAAACTTACATGACATGGCAAAAGGCTGGGTTTATCCACTTTAAAAAAGGCATTTAAAAAATATTCAGATTTGTAACATATAATTATATGAATCTGTGGAACTGACAGTATCTGTATTAGGAAATTAACTTGAGAAACCAGTGGACAGAAGTTTCAGCATCCTTCCCAAAGGGAGAAGAGAAGAAAGGAAAGCTAGGTGATTACCACCTTACCCCTCTCTAAAACCAACCATGAAGTTGCAAACAGGAAACATCCTAGAATTTGGGAGATGAGAAGTTAATTATAATGGGCAGAGATTTCTTGTTTTGACCTAGAAAAAGGTGAGCTTCAGCACAGATGTCTTTATAGCCACTCTGGACTCAGTGTCACAGTTTGCCGCAGGAAACACAGGAAGGTTTTGGCAGCAGCCCTTTTCCACCATCACTGCCTCAAAGACCTATTTTGGTTTCGTTGGAAAGAGGTAATTTTTCAGTGCAGTCTGGAAAAACAAAAAAGAATATACCATGTCCATGTCTAAACTTATCCGTAAAGAAAACTATATCATTAACTAGTCAAAAAACAAGTGATTCTCCTGAAAACTACACTGTCCTGCTGAGAGAAAGCTTTCAGGATACAACTGGCTCAAATGCAACCATTTGGTTTTTGCAATTTTGTAAGAAGCGCTTTGGGATTTCGTATGTTAATTGTAGATCACCATTCAGCCTATTTTGAGATGATTTCATTATTCCTATCATCTTCAACAGCAAGTAGACATAATATTACAACAACAATGTTCACCACCATGTTTCCATGTAGACATTATACTAACAAAACATACTTAGCTCTGCTGCCTTTGAAATCAAATTAATTTTTCTTCTTCAGCTTAAAGCTGATGACAATCAGTGAAAAGTCAAAGGATGAGAAACATCTAAAAAACCTGGGCCATAATATTACAGACAAAGGGACTGTGGGATATTAACAGGTCAACTAATCCATTTTTTTACCTCTAAGGCTGGATCCGCTTTTCCTAACTCATTCTGGACAAAATGACCAGTTCACAAAAAGCTCTAGTGAAAGCACTTCCGCAGCTTGTCCAAGCAAATGTATGTCCTGGTTTAAAAAGCTTATTGATAGAAAGCTTTTTTTTTAATGTTGAACCCAAACTCCCCTTGTTTCAAATTTAAGCCCATCTACAATGGGTGTGAAGAATAATTCACACCCTTCTCTGAAACAGCCTTTACACACTGGAAAAAATACACTCAGGTCCCCCTCCTCAGTGCTCCCTTTTCCAACTAAACAAACCCAACTCTTAATCTCACCACTCATGTTCACAGGATCTTGAGTTCATTTCACCTTATGGGTAATGTCAGGGTTGAAGAACAAGTGTTTATCACTCAACTACGAAAAAATCTCCTGGAAATACGAAGTCCTTTAGGGAAATTTAAGCATCATGAGAAATTATGACACAATTGTCATGGCTACATGCACTCCTGGGGTGGTTTCAGTGTCCTCAGCACACTGAAAACAGTATGCATTGGACTAACTGGATGAAACAGTCCGTGGCTTCATTGCAGTCAGTAGGAACTTTTATCAGTGACTTCAGTGGGGCCTGATCACTGATCAGTACTTCTCTTGCTGTTCAACGAAATGAACCACAGTCCAACATACAGGAAACAACTAGAACTGTAAGCAGTAGAGAGGAAATATGGAATGGGACACAAGACAGAATAATTGTATTTCTGATGGTTAGTTTTCCCATACTGCTTTTCTCCCAGGACACTGAACAACAAGGCAGGCAAGAGGAAATGGCAAACAAAGTAAATGGCAAGCCAAGTAAATGGCAGAATGTGTTCTGGCAGTTCTATTGTGAAAAGTTACCAAAAGATTTGGAGGGTGCAGTGCAGAGTAGGAGTGTGCATTCAGGATCCCACATTGACCAGTTCAGGGTAAATTCCAGGTCAGGTCTGTTTCTTTTACAACTCACAGTATGTGATTCACTTTTAACCTTTTGGAGAACTTGAACCTGGAATTACTGCAGAGAAAGAACTGTAATGCAATTCTCTCTTCCAGAGCTGTACTCATGCTTCTCTGTTCATAAAGGATAAATGAATACTACTGCGAGACTACTGAAAAGTCTCTGGAACACATGTGCTGATTAAGGTGCCACTTCTCTTTACCACAAAATTGGAATCAATGGCAGCCTTTTTTCTTTCTGTGGACTTTGGATCAGACTATAATTCTATTGGAAATGGACAGCAAACCATTTAGGATGATGACACACCTAGCTCACAACTAGTAAGATAAGGATTATGTAGCAGTCTTCCCCCACCTTACAAATCACTGATACTCTCTCCTGCCTATGGACTTATTGCTAGTCATTAATCCACCAAATAATGTACTGCCAAAGCAGCTCTTAAACTGTCACTTAGCTCATAAAAATAACGTCTTAGATCCTCAAAGGGTTTCTGGCTGGTTGAAAAGCATTCCTTCAACATGCCAGCATCACAAGGGAGCTTATGCTGAGTTCTGCAGCCCTATTTCCACCTCTGCCCTAGCTCCCACTTCTTCCCCTGCCAGCTGCATCCGGGAAGCAAAGGGGTACTCCCTGGAAAGGAGAGTGAATCTTCCCCAGTCCCCTCATGGCAAAACTGACCATGTCCCCTTTTCACCCTTCTCTGAAGACCACAACAGCAGAGCAAGAGATTGATGTGCCTCCTCCTTCTAGCTCAGGCAGTCCTGGCGCTCCTTGGGGCGATTACTTACACCAGGCACACATCTCTGTCAAAGTGAGGAGAGACATTTTCATACTCCCTCTTCCAGACAGCACTCTCAGCCCAAAAAGTAAAGGCACAACCTCTTTGACTATGCCCAGAATGAGCTTTGTTTCTCAGCATGGAAAGTAATTGTCATATCAGTCCCAGTCACCTGTCAGCTATACCAGTTTCAGACTGGAATGGACCATTGGCTCCTTTGAGCATTTTGCTAGGACAAGGTGGCTTTACACCCAGATCCCAAAGCCTCATTTAAGGAGGATTCTGGTTTCTTCCTCTTCCAGCCTGCTTGCAATTTTTCCCCAAACAGTTCATTAGCAAGGGACATAGACTGGACTATGTAAATGCTGAAGCAGTTACTACCTGTATAGGAGCAAACTATTTCATAAATCACCTTGACTGTAACTCATGGGAGCAGAGCCAGCCATGAGCCAGCCCCACCCCCCCCCAGGAGGCTGCCCAAGTGTATTAGACAAGGTATGGTCTCTTGGCAAGAGCTAGAAGAAAATTCTGACATCAAGAAAGTCACATAATGGATTCTGCTACGTCTGAAGTACTTGTGAGAGAGCATCTTGCAAACAGGTCTGGTGTTGTGACACGTAAGATTAACACAACATATTCCAGGTCCAAGACACAGTCTGGGACCCACTGTGCTTCTTATGAGGCTTATTAGAGATGGTATTGGTGATTCCTCTGAGCAGTGCACCTTCCTCACTACTCTGACATTATCTAACAGACTTCTGAACTGGGGCTGCAATCCCAGTTGGGACCAGCAGCCCTTGTAAATGAGGTTGCACACCCTGACAAGAAATTTATTTGCAGATGATGAACTTAAAACAAGCAAGACCAGAAGCCAATGGGCTTGCAAGACCTGTAGCAGTTGTTAGGACTTCTGGAACAAAAGGTTCAGGAGCAGGCATCCCAAACATATGTTATTCTCAAGAAGGTGAGGTTCAGATATGTAAATCCATGCAGATAAACATCTTGTACAGCCAAAATAGATAAAAGACATCATTCTTTTATTTTACAGCAAAATCTAAAGCAGACGCTTCTGCTCTTTGCTGGCATACCTTGACCACATGAAAACTAAGCACAGAGAAATGTCAATTTAACACAATCAGAAATTGAAGCTCTTTCTTTTCTGCAGTATTTCCATAGTTAACTAGTGTTAGCCTGTTGAAAGCAGCTAAGGACAGGGGGATATCAGACTTTGTCCAATTTATCATCTTTCATATTAAGTTGTTGTCAAGTTATCCATAGTTCATCAGGAGACAAAGCAAGACAATAAATCAACAGCAGGAAACTCAATCCAAGATGTGTGTTTCTATTCTGACACAATGTACTGAAAGATAAAGGGAGAAGTCAACTTCTGTTTTATTTATGCAGTCATAGAACAATGGAGGATTTAATTTCTCTCTTTACAGGCTGAAGTTTCCTACTAAACCAAACAGACTCTTTCCTTACAAATGCAGTTGGCTCCTATCATTAACAACTCCTCTTGCTGGAGAAACAGATGAGGCGGTATTGCCAGGTCATTCATTAACAGAAAAACAAACTCATTACATATACTGGCTATCTTCTACAGGCTTTGGAGCCCACTCAGACAGTGACATAGAACATATAAACAGCTTACTACATAGGTACTATTTTTAAACTCCTAATTTCTACACAGTATACTTACACTGCCCATTCCAGCTTCTCATTCTTGATTGAATTGTAGAGGGCCTGCAAAGGGAGGGAAAAGAGATGGGATTATTGTTTGACTCCTGCTACACACACATTAATATGCTGAGGAAAATTACCTAATTTATACCAGCAAGTGAGCTGTCAAGGATGGTAACACAAAAGTCTTGAGCAGAAATCTCATCTAAGGAAAAAATATCAGAATGTAGGGTTTGGGATTACAGTAATTTTCTCAAACAGGTTTTTGAATTTTGTGATTTCTGTTAAATTTGCAAAAGCTACAAGACTGCAGCCTTGAAATCGAAGGTCCAATTTAATTCCTGATCATCGGTGCAATCGTTTTGTCACTGACTTTAATGGGGCCAAGATTTCACTATATGGGCTTACCTTTAAAACTATGCCAGAATAGCCACCCAAAGCCCGTTAGCCTCACAGACACCTGAAATGCTTTCCCAGTTATATACCCAAACATAAACACGTTCTGTTTCTAAGTGCAAAACAGAAG
Organism: Tyto alba; assembly: GCF_018691265.1. NCBI lineage: Eukaryota > Metazoa > Chordata > Aves > Strigiformes > Tytonidae > Tyto > Tyto alba. Next base: position 44,909,104 of record NW_024881275.1, on the reverse strand, counting down.
ATGAACAATAAGCAGCTTTTGTGCTTGAAGATCAATGTCTTGGACTGCTGCCTGCTAACATCATTACACTTTCAAGCCATAGGAAAGATGCCAGTAGGTTTGACACCAAAGGTCACAATTCTGTTGTTGATACCAGCCTGCAAAGAAAAGGGTCTGGAGTCTGACTTAAGCCCGGGTGAATGTCAGACAGTTGGGACAGATGTCTTTTGAGAGGGAGTAGGTACATCACTTGGATAAGTGTGTCTGATTTCAGGACTCCAGTAGCATGCATACAATGGATAAATGCCTGCTATTACTACAAGCTAATGGAGTTCTTCAAATAGGCCACTTCACTCAAGTGAAGTATTTTGGTATGGAATGTCCCTGATTCTCGCACTTATAATCCACATTTGTAATTTACCTTATATACATAGCTAGATTTACTCCCGCTGGCACATAACTCCTACACAGCCTCAAAATATGTTAACGTGTAGAAGAACTGTTGATGCACATGATTATCAAAAAGTAGCACATCAAGTATGAACAAGCCTGAAAATCACATACTATAATAGCTATAACACACTCAACAGAAACATTAGCATTTAAATAGCCTTAACTCTGACCCAAAACAAAAATAATTTGGAAAACTGAGGAGTTGAAACTAGTCTTGTGCATATGCCACAGCTGAACTTGCAACGAGAATCCCATGAGCATATTCCACTGCTCATCCAGTGATCCACTGGCTCCTTTCCGAATCTTACACGGTCTATTTGAAGATCCTTAATATTCAGATCTTTGAAAATCTGGGTCAATTAAACCATACACAAGGAAGTCAAACATACTGGTACAACTCACCTCATGCCGATGCTACACATGCAACAACTTTTAGTTACAGTGTACCATAAAAGTAGGCTTCTCAGAACAGATACAACCGCCCGGAGGAATTGTCCCACATCCTACCCATACTGAGCTGGCAGAGAGAGGTCCCCACCACAAAACAGGGCTTTGCTGTGCTACTCACAGCAATATGATGAAATATTTCCAATTCTGGAGTTTTCACTGTCTATTTCTATATATCCCATCTTCTCCAAACTTGTATAAGGAGCTCTGATCCATAGGCAAACAGCCCAAGGTGAAGAAAAGTGCATTGCTGGAAGTTTATAGGCACTCTCCTTAATTTTCAGGTGAGAGCTATCACGAGATTTTAAGACCACCCTTCAGGAAGAAGGCAAAAGAAAGGGCTAATATTTCTACCACCACACAACCAGCAGTACAGCAGAATTAGACACACCTCCATTTTTCTGCAGATGATGAGGCTGACACTGATTCCCTGGGGTCACCCAATATTTTCTATTAGGAGCCACTATGTTTCTAAGGATTTGGCCAAAGCCCCCCTCTTATTCTTTGACTTGTCCTTTTCATCCTACGATTCAAATATTCTCTTACATTCTGAGCCAGAAAACTACTTCCAAATATAAAGCAAAGAGGCTGCATTTTCTCCTCCAGCTGCCTCCCCATTTTTCCAGAAGCAGTGTTTTTTTCTCCAGCTGGTTGGATGAGCTTTTGAAACATAGCAAAAACCCAGACTGCGGTATCAGAAATGCCTTTTGCTGCTCTCTGGCCCAAATGCTTACAAGATTGGGTCATGACCTCTGAAAATGAACATTAGCCCTGTGCAGTACTGCTTTTAATGGGACTCTGCTGCTAAGGAAGCCTCTAGGGATCACTATAGCCAAAGAGCAGGACACACAAAAGCAGCACTCCAGATTGGTACTGGAACAACAAATGCCCCAGGCTTTTGCCTTGTGGAAAGAGACATGTGTTTGTCCTGATCTTTACTAATGAGCCAGACTCCATCTTCCTTCTTTAGGGAGTAACAGATACCAACTCAGTCGTATGGCATACATCTGACAAAGGATACAGTGTCCCCCACAGAGCATCAAATATAGCCTCTTGGAAAGTCTCTGCTATTTGCAAAAGCAAAAGAAAACCCAAGAGAGTATCCACAGTGCAGGCAGATGTACACAGGACATGCTTGATAGACACACCGAACATGTTCAGTGAGTCCTCAGTGAGAAGACCTCTCAAGGGATGAAGGTACTTGGGTTCTCATGCCTGGCTCCTGACCCACCTCTGTCAGAGACTGCTGCCAGGCTGTGCACTCGCCACTAGACTCACCAGCCTTTTAGAGCTTCTTGATGTTCATTCTCCAAAGCAATTTACGCTTTAACATTTTCCTGATGTCTCCTGGGCTCTCGCATGATCTGGAGAAGAAAGATTTCCTCCTCCCATGTTTTGCAACCAGTAGCAGACATGTACAGCCCAGCACCTGCTCTATCACTTATTTCATGGCTGTTTCGCAAGGCCCTGATTCATAGAGCAGCTCTTGTCAGCAGACATTTCTCCAGAGTATGATTAAACCAAACAAACTTGGAGACAAGCACTTAAATGCTTCACTAAATTGCAACAAAGCTGATCAGAGATTATGGGAGGGACATGACTTTCACCATACTAAACTAGCTGCAAGGACAGGCTTTATTAACTCATGTTTTCTCTCTGGGAAATGGGAGGAAAAAAAAAAAAAAAAGATCTGATTTAAAGCACTCTTACAGTTTGGCAACAGTCACGGCTTCTTACCTGTTAGCCTGGGAAGTGCTTGGCAAATTTGCTATCTAAGCCAGAAAACTGGAGGCTGGACCACACTGGGGCATGCCAGAAAGAATAAGGCATGGGTCTCATCTTCCAAGCTGGACCAGTATCAGTGGGAAAGGGGAGACACCTTCTATCTCTTTTGGCACCTAAGGCTACTGTAGGCAGAATCCAAAGCCCCTGCTACTGACTACTCAGCAGTGTCTGACTTCACAGCTTCAACTCTTAAGATCTATTACTCAGACCACAAAAGCCTACTTCTTGCAGCTTTCCTCTTTCTGAGAATTTCCTGATCTCTGAGCCCACCACACATGAGGCCCAGCACTGCTCTAAGATCCCTTGAGAAACAAATGCAGTTTTGAAGGGAGAATAAAAGAAATTAACTGCTGCATAAAATAGAATAGCAGGCAACATCATAGACACCTTATTTTGTCTCCAATGCTGTTTCCTACAGCTCCACTTTGACCCTTAGCAGACTACAGTGTAAAAAAACAATGGGATTTGTTATGTGTTTGTGTGATTTGTTTGTATTTGTTCATAACTAGGCAAGAAACTTACACTTTCTTTTTTAAGTGGAAACCTGTAACTCTGTAATAAGCTACTGAATCCCACCCTTATTTTCCCTTTGGTAAGCAGGTACGTCAACTAAAAATCCAGATTTTCACAAGCTCTCACCAGTTGGTACTTCTATTCCAATTGGAAAGAGAAGCAAAACTATGCAAGGAGTGCCTCTAAAAATTTCTGCTTATTTTACAAAGCTTCCAAGAAAAAAAGGCCACTCACCACCCTCACCTCCCTCAAAACCCTGTCACATGCACAAACCATTGGACCCATTTAAACAGGCTGCTCTCTGAGCCTGCTGCCTATGCTGTGAGTCAGCCTCTGCATGAAGAAGCAGTGAACAAAAGAAAGGAACAACCAGGTGTGTACAGGGGGACAAATACGTAACAAATTACCCAGATATTCATCCTGGTAAATCATCTAGGTAACAAGTTGGCACAGGGTCCTCAAAGCCTGGCCAGCTGAGTGCAAGGTGTTTAAGAGGTCTTGGGGCACTATGAGAACCCTTCCCTCGAAAGGCAACATCGGGCTGGCTCTTGAAGCAGATTACTGACTTTCTGTACACACTAGCCCATTCACAAAAGCCTGCCAAGAGGGAAAGGAATACACTGCAGGTATTTCTTATACCTGCTCCATGCACAAAGGAGAAGGAGCCAGAAATACCTGCCATGAGCAGGTAAACAGGCAAAACCAAAACAGGTCAGAGAGCCAGCAGCAATGACCCAGTCTGCCTTCTCCAGCTTTTGTTTCCCAGGCTCTCTGCTCACACTCAGTTACACCCTGATTTCTGGAGTTGTCACTGGGGGAATGACCATCTGACCACTACAGGAGATACCCCAGGTGGCTTTTGCAGCCTCCAGGACAGATGCACTGTGGTCTCTGACCCAGGCTGCTGCCACACTCCCATTGCAGCCACTGTCAGAAGCAGCCCTGACTAGGGACATTTCTTCTTCACCTTTAGCTGGTAGCAGCATGGCAGATCCCAGGCAGTCAAGGAAGCCCCAGTCACATCTCTGGGCAAAGAAATGCTTAGTTTTTGCGGTCAGCAATGCTCAGTCAGAAGCTCAGCACATCCCCTAGTCATTTAGCACCAGTCTATCAGCTCTGTCCCTAGGACCACAGCAGTCAGCCATGCACCAGCCCCAGCTCCCACCATACGTTGTTTATTGGAGGGAGTTAAAACAAGAGTAGCAGAACCCTACAAAAATAAAACAGGTTACAGAGACAACAGATACCAGACATCACAGGTGTCTGCATGCAGTTCTGACAGGTGTTAACATGCCCATCCCTCGGACCAGGGTGTGTCTCTGTGTCATCGTCTTCTGCCAGGTTTGGATGTGGTGCAACACATTGTTATACATTACTCCCCGTTTACTGTTTAGGCAATTACCCAAAGGTTGACTCTCCCCCAGAACTGTTGCTTGCATATAGATCCATACTACTTCACCACCTCCTATTTGCCACCCGCCCCCAAAACCCAGATCTTGAAATTTTCTCCTGTCCTCATGCACGGATCTGTAACACCTGGCAAAGCGAGGATAAAGGCTCTGATCACTGAGTGCCTGTAGCTCCTTGCCAGGCTCAAAGCCCACATGCCCCTGATGTCTTCTGCGTTTTCCCCCTTCTGATGAGGATGCCAGAGTAGTACCCTATGAAGCCCGTGGGCTAGTGCACGGCATGGCATGTCTGCTGATATCGCTCTCAATTTCAAATTCCACTGGTTTGTACAACAAACATTCTTCTAACAAGCCAGCATACATTATTCATAAAACAGCACAGAGCTGTTCAGCAGCATATGGAACCGATGAATGTTGTTTTGGTGTGGGTGGAGATAGGGTTGATAGGAATGTTTTAGGGGGAAGGAAAAGAGATCATTTCACCCAGGGAATTTCAAGTGCGTCACCAACTGGAGGAGAACATTTCTAAGAGAAACTCCTCTGTTAAAAATCTGGTTTGTATGGAGAAGGGGGGGAGGGGGAGAAAGAAAAAAAAAAACGAAGGAAAGATTATGCCAGATACATCATCATAAAACAGAAAAGTATGGTTAGCTGGGGCTTCCAAGAGCCAAGAAATTAATGCCACACAAGATATGTGTCCACTGTAAAACTGATACATGGGCGTTGCTCGAAAAGATTTGTTCTGTACTTCCTAGAGTGTTTCATCGGTGTTATTGGTAAAGGCAGCATACTGAATTATCATGAGTGAACAAAGAAAAGGCTAGAGAAGTGTTTCTTGATAGTGGAGCACCTACACAGCCTATTTCAGAAATTGTTTTATTGGCCCTGTGCATTTGCAGGCAGGACAGGCACAGACACTCTGCAATTCAGTCCATGGCTGCAGGAAAACAGTCTGTCAGGAGGAGAGACTGCTGAGCACACTGGGTCACACAGACCATCCTAAGGTCCTCTGACTCACCTTGCAGGCAGCTTGGGTTTGAGCCTACTCTCCAGAGAACAACAGTACATCAACCTTCAGTATCCCTTTTGCAGGTTCTCGTGCTGGCCTGAGGCTGTGGTATTTGCCTATAATACACACGCGGGATGCATCACCTAGCAGAGCCTGTATAGGTACAGGTGCATGTGTGTATCTATGTGTGCACAGAAGCACTACCTGATGTTTTTCAAGGAGATGATGGGTCCTCAGGCTACACAGCTTCTTTGATGCTGTCAGTGGGCAGACCTCCTCCTATGCAAGGCACCATGTTGGTGCTTTGTTCATACTGGCTAGAGCATGAGGATATATAATACTCTAGCTCAGAAAAACAGGCTGAGTCACGTTAAATGTAAAATATCAGAGGAGTATGTTTCTGAGGCACAAATGGGTTAAATCTGTCTCCTGCCCTAAGTCTGCTGAAGCAGTCACAGAAACAGGTCTTGAGCATTCTAATTACTTTGTATGAGGATCAGGTAAAAGACAAAGCAGTCCAAACACAAAGAGGAAAACACATCACAGAAATATGGAAGAGGGCAAATCTACAAATTAAGCCCTGCTTGAGAATGAAGGGAGCTACAGGGCACTACCGTCCAGAGAGCCCAGCCTAGAACAAGACATTTCATGAGAGTTTATGTACAATCACATACACAGACCTACACTGATAAAAAGACCTCCTTTGCCACACTAAGCATTGGTAACAACTTCCAGCTCTCTTCTACCAACACAAAAGTACAGAAGAGCTAAACCTCAAATATAAATCCGTTCTCTAAATCAGTTACATCATAGCAAAATAGATGGGCACACAAAGAACAGAAAGAAGAACAGACATATGGAAAGACAGGGCTGCCCAAAATCACAGGATCAATCAGTGTCACGCAGGGATCTTCTCAGCCCTCTGTAACACAGCTTTTACAGGTCTTAAATGCCCCATAGATACAAATACCTTTGTATGAAATAAGAAAACAGCACTACAAACAAAACCAAAGATTCGGTATGCTTCACAACTTACTGAGCTATGCAGGAGAAGTGGGTATCTCTCACACAACCACCTACAGCACTCAGGAGGCAGAAATGTGAATCCCACAGAGGGATGAACACAGAGCATTCATTACTGCAGTAGCTAACTGTGTCAGACAACATCCCTGGGAGAAAGTCCCTGCCCTGAGGACACTACACCATGCATACACACTGGACACAATGCCTGGGAGAGGGAACAGGGTTGCATAAATCAAATGAATCACCCAGTGTCAAAAGACCCAAGTTTCTGCCATATGCAGAGACATTTTGTGCATAAATCCTCCTACTGAATACCATGCAATTACTCCCATGCCTAGGGTGAAAGTGATCACAAGAGTAGAGTCCCAGAGCACCTGCAAGATGCAGCCTTTACTTTGGCATTTGCTGGAGTAGCATATACTGCATCAGCAACAGCCCAAGAATGATGGCCATGCTATTTCTTTTCCATGACCTCAGCAGTACACTATTTCTTAGTTATGGTCAACAAGGCCCTCAAAACGGAGGCTCCAGAAATTGGACTAAATAAAGTACTTTATTTATATTTGCACTACTCTGTGATTAAAGGTCTGCAGTTGAGACTCTGAAATATCACACAACCTGTAAGCTGGCAGAGAGCTATCTGCTAGGAACTACTGTGCAGCACTGGGATCTTTTCACCATAGCAGAGAAGGTTTCTCTCAGGACAAATAGGAGATTTAAGGAAGGTTCAGTACAAGAGGATCCATGTATGTGCCTGCTTGTTTGAACGCACACGGACACAAGACATGGTTAAACGCCTTTAGCTGACACTCTCAATATTTCAGCCTCATTCAACATACCTTTGCAAATGGTTATATCTTCTAATCCCAAGGCGGAATCAATTTGGAGGAGGAATGAAATTAGAGACGTATTTGGTCACTGCATAAAGTTCATCCAACCCCTGGAGACACAGAGCACCTTTGGGAGGGAGACGGCTATTAAAGCTCTTGCCAGGAGTTCCCAGGTGCCATTTAGTTATTGAGCAGGAGTGAATAATGAGGAAAGAAGAGATACTGCATGGTTGTTTGCCTAGGAACCTAACTGGGCTGCACACAGCCACTGTAGCAGCTGGGAATAGCCTGTGCTACCAACCGCTACAATACACCGATGTATCCCTATAAATGCACAAGTGATGCCTTCCTAATAAATAGTTGATGACAATATTTAATCATGTATGCATGCAAGTGAGACGATATTTTTACCTAGCACCCACACCTACTAAGCCACAGAGCTGTAGAGAAGGAACAAAACCTATTTTTCTATGGAAAACCATTCCCATTAAATAGATAATCCCAAAGACATCACTTGCCAACTCCGGCACCTTTCCCAAGAGCAGAGTTCCAATTAGCATCCTCACTAGCAAGTTTTCACTGTTTACTATTGCACCAAGCTCAGTGACAGCGCATTCCTCCAAGACCTGATCACTACCACACACCAGACTTTCTTCACCTTCAAGTCTCTCCTCAAACCTAGACATTTTTTTTTCTGACCTGACCTGTGATCAGTGAAGACTGTCCAAAGCCCTTAATTCCTGCAGAGCGTAACCTTTCCAACATCACCACTTCCGATCCTAACCAAGAGAAACTCTATTAATATTTAGTTATTTACCTTGCTTTCTTTAGTAGAAAACTCAGAAGAGTTGGAGATTTTCATAGATTTGGACCGATGGGACTGCCGCCAAAGAGATTCTTCTCGAGAGTATTTCACTGAACCTGTGGCTCTCACCCGGACTTTGCTGGTGCTCTGAACACTGTTAACTCCAATCATTTCCAAAAGTGAGCGTATGGGATAGGGAAGAAGAAAGCTAATGCACTTCCCAATCCCCTGCAGTGGAACTGGAAAAGATTATGTCTGGAGAGCCCAGGCTCAAGCAGTCAGTGTTTGCTTAAAGCGCACTAGGCTGTTTTCTCCAGCATCTTCAGGCACACTGTTTGGAGCCAGCCTGATTGTTCCAGGCATTGCTCACGTCACTGGATTGGAGCGGGGAGGGGGGGGCGGGGAGGGGAGGGGGAGGGGGAAAGAAGAGGCTGATAGAATCTCCTCCCCTGCTCCACTCCCCTCTCCAGCATCAATTCCCCCTTCATACACACACCAACAGCTAGAGGAAAAGAGGTGGAGAGAAAGATGCTGGAACAAATGCCAGCAGATCAAGCAAGAGATTCATTTTCAGTTCACACAGCCACACTTCCCTGCCTGCAACAGCCTGCCATGCTCATTATTGCCTGAAATAACAAAGGACACCACAAAAAGAATCTTCAATCACCTCCTAGCTGCAGGCTTCTGGATTTGAGAAATACAGATGGATTCCTAAAGCACTGGAGAAATGAGTGATAGCCCACAGCACCATAAAAACGTCCTGGCAAGTCCCAGAGAGACGCCCCAGCAAATTTCCACAACTCTAAGCATTTGCACTCATGAGCTAGAGTCCTTGGGGTGCATTCCCAGGGGGCAAGCGAGAGCAAGACCACTTTTATGCAGAAAAGGGGCTTAGGGAAAAAGAGATGACTTTCCCAGTACGACCAGTGCAAACCAGTAGCAGAGCTGTGAGCAAGTGGCTGGGGACCCCCCCTCGGCATCCAGGAGAGCTGTAGCTGTACCCCTCTGTGAGTGAACCACACGCTCCAGCGGCTGACCCCACAAGCAATGCTGCTCCCGAGCAGCACCCTGTTCCTCCCCTGCAGGAAACCCACACCGCCTGGGGCCACTGTCATGGCCCACGCACACCAGAGGCACCGCTCCAACCCACAGGAGCCTGGCTCTGCGGGTCAGGCACACTCCTGGAGCCACTCTCCCCCCACGCAGGGGGCGAGGGGAGGCCAATGCCAAAGGCACCCGGCACTCTTACCAGGGGTGAATGCGCTATATAAGGGAAAAGAGAGATGTTTACCTCAGTGTTGCAAAAGCACCATCATTTCTGGCTCCTGGAGACCCAGAGCACAGCAGACTATGCATTGCCATGGCAACGTGCTCTGATGAGAGAGAGATCTGCTCTGCTCAGCACCGGGTTGTCGCAGCTGCCGGCACACACTGGGGCAGGAGGAGCAGCTCAGGCAGGCATCAAGGCAGAAGTGGACAATGGGGACGTCATCCTGAATTCAGAAGAGGCAAACACATTGTGCAGAGGCAGCACGAGGAGCTGGAAGACTGCATGGCATGAGGACCTCACCACAGGCTAACGCTGGGTTCAGCAACCTGACCTGTGTGGCCACCCCACCAGGCAGGGCAAGGCCAGCAGCAGCGGGGTCGCAGTCTGGGAGGACACCAGAGCCTCTTGTCCCACTCCCACCACAATGCGCAGGGAGTGGCAAGTCTGCACACATGGCCAGGGACGAGGGGTCACTGCCCTGGCATGCCGACAGGAATGTCCCACGCTGAAAAACGCTGGGCAGACAAAAACTGGGTGAAGGGGCTCCAGCCCCAACTCATGCCCAAGTCCCATTCAGTGTCAGCTGAGCCATGTTAAGGCAGAGCAAGAGTTTGCTTACCTTACGTCGTGTGTGCAACAGCACCCACGCGTAGGTAAGCAGATGAACTGAGTGGGCTTCTCCCTTGTTTACACCTTCCCAGCCTCTTGCAATAAGGGATTTATGTCCTTAGTGGACAAACGGCTAGACAGCCACATTACAGCCCGAGGTGCATTTTTTCTTGTAAAAGACACTGCTGCCTCCCCAGTACGCAGCAGCCGTTCGGTCTGCAGTCACCCTTTGCTCATATTACCACCAAGGATGTTCCAGGTGCAAATCCTTCCCACAGATTGCAATAGGTGTGGACCATGCTGAAGGACAACGGTCAGTGGATCAGGGAACAAGGAACCTAAATATCAATATAAAAACTGTCCCTGGTGTAAGAAATAGAATCTGATTCCCCACAGATCCTGCCTCTGTCCTGGTTGAGGTACTACAGACTTCTTCCCACCCGGCAAACAAGCAAAATGCATTTAATTTCCACAGCTGAGTCTAGCAAGCCCACCCCTAACTCACACATAAAGATCAAATCCCAGACATGCTCCAACCTCTTCACACAAACCTGTCATTGGTAGGGGCTCCCTGAAGGAACAGAGCACCCTTCTCTGGCAACAAGCAATTGCATGCTCTCAGTTACTTGTGCCACTTCACAGAAAAGGTTTTATGTTACTTAACCCATCTGAAATTATCCACTGTTAGTGGAAAAACTTTTCAAAGAAAATCTCTTCTTGGAGGAAATTTTCACTGCAATCAAACAGCTCCAGATGAGCTAAGCAGCAGGTCCTGACAGGTGCTACATAAATGGCCACAAATCACTCCCTATCTTAGCAGCCCCCTGCCTAGCAGATTATTCTTTCTCTGAGATTTATAAGGCCACCTCCCCAAGCACCCTCAACACATCTGAAATAATTATATTCCCTAAATATCACACGTAGAGCTAGGCCAATGTGAATTACGCAGAGCAATTTCATTATTAAACACAAGCTAGACTGAATCACAGGAACATTTCTCTTCTGCTGCCCACAGCACAGCACCATTGCTGCTGCCTAAGTGCAGCAGTTCTCCACCTAGCATCCTCTGAGCTGAGGTAAGCAGATCCTCAGGCGGGACAAGAACCTTAATCCATGAGGGAACAGGTCTGGTTCAGCTGTAACTAAGCAGCAGTCCAAAATGCCAACAGTGACAGACTACATCTTGTCCTTTTTTTCTTTTCCCTCCAATGGAGTATGGAAAACAGTTCTCAGCTCATACTGTCCGAAAGACAGCCTCCTGAGATCATGCTTTTGAAGTCTTAAATGTCTTCAGCTCAGGGATTCAGCTCAGATTTCATCAGTGTCCCTGATTTTCATCTGCAAGTGATAATACAATCTTGTATTTCTGACCCTGACTGAGCCCCATGTACACAATGACTGTCTTCTTTTGAGGAAAGAGCACTCTTCAACATTAGAGAAGTCCTACCATTTTAGAAATTAGCATGCACACAGGATTGATTTCTCTATGTAACTGAGCAACAGGGATTTCTGAGGGAGAAGTGGGTTGTTAACATAAATACAGGGATAGAAGGGTGGGTTTTTCTTGAAGAGGGGCAGAAATGGCTGTGCAATACCAGAATAATCAAAGCTGTCCACACCCAAGGGGCCCTCCAGGTGTGTCGAGAAGCCATAATCTTCTCCTTGATCACAGCCCAGAAAAAAGGCAGTGGGAAAGGGGCAGAATGCAGATAGTCAGTATATTTAGTCTGAACAAGCCCAGTGACACGACTACGGTAACCAAAAGGATGGTGACCCTATTTATGGATGTTCCCTACCAGCACCTCTAAGGAGAAAACCATAAACCAGCAGGAGAATTGGAAGCTTTCGGCCAAAACAGATGCAGGAAGGGAAAACCAGTCTACTATTCCTTCTATCTCACCCTTTTAAAGCCACCCAAAAGCTTTTCACCTGTCACAGGCACTGTGGCACACTACATCGCCCACAGAGGAAACAGGCAGCCATTCCAACTTGCCTCACACAGGTGAGGGCACTAGGACTTGGAGAGCCCCTGGGGTCTCAGTGTGCTGCAGCACTCCTCCAGCTACTAAAACGAACAGGAACTCTATTCCAGCCTGAACCAGGACAGCTCCTTCCCATCTCTCCATTCCACCAGCGAAGTTTCCCTGGGAGGCCAAAGGTACTCAGTCCTTGCTTGGTCCTCCTAATGTCATTCAGCAAATCAACAACACAAGAAGAAAAGCTGTGGAATTCAAAGTGAAATTCAATATTGGCTTTTAGGGACCAAATCCAAGGACCATATTATTATGACTAAAGAACTCCAATGTCCTCACACAAAGCCACAAGAATCCATTAGCATCATTTAAGCCCGATCCCAGTGACAAAAATGCCACCAACAAAAACCAACAAAATACGTAAACACGCACACATCAATTACCTAAAATATACTCTCAAGATCCAGTAACGTATTTGTGTAGCACAGAAAAGCAGCACTATTTAATGCTGCTATTAAATACTGTTTGTTAAATGAACAACACTAAATCTTTCATAAAATTGCTTTCCTTCTTCCTTCATCCTTCTTTTTTTCTTCTCCCCAAAATGAACAGGGAGGGGAAGGTTAATTCTGCTGCATAAGCTACTCATACATGATGGCTACAGAACTAGAGCTCAGCAACTGATCAACAGCAACATTATTGAGCTGACATTTCTGTGATATTAAGATAATGATTTCTGAGGTCTGCTGACCAGGGGGAGCTGACAATCAAGATTAAATATAAATGTCTCCAACTGCCATCCCTGTAAACAGCAGAAATACTAGAGCAACCATTTTGTTTCTACATGCATAAGCAATCAGGTCAACTGGAACCCTAATAGGGTAGCAGCAGGTATGGTGGGAGAATGATGAATATCGACAGAAAATTTCAAAATTATTAACCAAAATTATCCACCCAGATTTCCCCATGGAAGATTCCTATTCTCCACCAATCAAAGTACATGATTACCTGACATTTATGGAAATGCTGGGGTTTATCCCAATCTGAATTTACCAGCAAAACCCATCTGTTGATGTCCTTGAGAAAGAATTTTTCATTTTCTTATGATATATATTGTAGTACATAAACCTGTGCTACAGTCTCTGAAGGAATCCCTGGGGATGACTCTGTTTCTCGTACAATATGGAAAGTAATCCTTACAATGGAAAGTGGTCAGATTACTACAGCCCAGAAAGCTATCCAATGTTACCTAGGCTATTGTAGCTGCTTAAGCATGTCCTTTTAGACCACCTCAACCATGAAAGAAAGAACATCAACTCATAGAACCAGGAAACACAAGCATTGCTCCTATGAGGGCAACAGAAGTCTTATGTTTTACTTTACATGAGAAGCAGGCTGAAAGCACGTCCACAACCAGCTGGCTTGTGGTTATAGACAAAAGTCTTTACTACTGACTTTTACTTACATCAGTCAGCCCCTAAAAGCAAGCAGAGTGACAAAACCATACTGCCTAGTGGCAGACAAAAATCAATCCTGGTATCACTGTACTGCTCTAGGATCCATGCTGCATCGTGAGCCAAAAGAAACCACTCCTAAAATAAATGTCCTGCTGAGAATGGTGGGAGGACACAGGTTGAATGAAAACAAGCTCTTTGATGATAACAGGGATGTAAAGAAACCATGCCCCCTTTATCCTGATGAGCATTGCAAATCAAGAGATGCCACTACCCTTCTTCATTTTCATCACAGCATATCTGAAAACAGCTCTGTGTCACAGCCTAGCTGTTGCATTTCCTGGCAAGGCACTATAGTCTCCTGGAGAAAAGTTTATCCTCTTGCATTCCTCCTTTTAGGAACTATCATCTACTTTCAACTGAGCTGACATAAATTAAGTGAGCCATATAGTAGACACCACCTAACACGGACCACCAAGTTCCTTAGGTCAAAGCTGACAAACATAGCTACAGAAAACAGAAGAAACCTTGAACAAACACATAAAAGCACCAAAACCCCAACATTCTGCATGGCTGTGACAGAAACCCCTAGGGAGGTGAACCAAGCACTGGTGCAAAGCCTACCAACTCTCTCAGATGAGCTGCAAACAATCACTACCACTGTGCGTGCTTAAAGTCAACACTGAAATAAACCCCTTACCACCCAGCATTCCCCCAGAGATGTGCATAAAAAAAGAAAAACAACTAGCCTTCAACACTTCCCTCTGATTCAGACAGCAAACACAATAACAACAAAAAGAAGTGGGGGGGGGGGGGGGGGGGGGGGGGAGGGCGGCGGACAGGGGGAGAAAGGCAAGAGAAAGGGGAAAGGGGAAAAGGAGAAAGGGGAGGGGGGAAAAGGAAGGAGAAAAGGAATTGAGGACACTGAGAATTACACAGGTTTCACATGGGTGTTGCCTGCACTTGCAGGCATTACACCATGGAAGGAGCAGCTCTAGTGGGGAAAAGAGGCGTAACCTTTGACATCCCTTTCCTCCTCAAATGTATGTACCTATGGAGTGATGTCCAGCTGTCTTGCCTCAAAAGCAGAAGAAATCATTCCTAACCCTCACGACTCCTGCCAGAACCTATATGTCAGCAGGGCAGAAAATCGGTGGCTTGGATTTGCCCCATGTTTGTACTAGGAGCTTATGAATAATTCATCACCCAAGGAAGCATGACCTCTGAAGGAATCTAAATGGTCCATTTAACATCAAAGGAAAGGAGTCAAAGAAAAAAAAAAAAAAAATCAAAATTTAAGGAGAAACCTAGCGCTCCCGCTTTAAAGAAAACAGTGTAACTGGGTCAGAGAGAAAAGCGTCCAATGTCATTTGAAGTGTGGTGACAAACAGACGGAAGGAGTACCAAAGATTTATACAGCAATAATTCTAAAATCAGTACAAGTAACGTTTTCTCCTCTTTTTTTTTTTTTTTTTTTAAATATGGTATAAATTATATTCCTACTCCTCCTTCCCTTGAGTTGCAGCACAGAACTTAAATTTCAAGCAGATCAGTGGGTGGAAGATCAAAGAATGTTTTTCAGAATTTGTTTTCTACCTACATGGAGGTGGGAGTAATATGTCATAGGGACCAAAATGTATGTGTGACATTGTATTAGAGATTTCCCAGCTCGAAAAGAGCTTAAAATTCCTCCTTTAAAGTGGCATGTCACATCATTCCTGGAGACTACCAGTCTGTATCCTCCATACTGACAGCACAAGAAATGGGAAGCTCTGAATGGTGACATTCATCCTCAAGAGCTGCTAAGCATTTCAGTTAAACCAGGGGACAACTGACAGCCTTGGCTATCTGACAGACTGGAGAAGCTAAACATCAAATGATTCACTTGCCTGATCAACCTGGACAAGTCACCACAGAGACCTTGCCTCCACAGATGAAAATTAACCCTGCAAACATTCATTAGAAGCCTGGTATTGAGCCACGTAATTGCAGCTAGTAGTAATGGAAATTCTTAGCTGACTCTGCTTGGGTTTCACTCCTTGCTGGTACAAAAGCCTGGTGGGCTAGATGAGATCTTTTGAATAACAATCAGAACTCACACATATTAAAGTTTGGAGGAGTGAAAATAATTCAGAGAAATGCGGATCATGAAAGCAGAAACAGGCCCATTCTGAAATGTGTGCTTCCTAGTGAGATAAGCAATCCCTAATACCACCCCTAGACCACGCAGAGGAATCTTTATTCCTGTATCACCATTACAAAATGTCATGTTTTAAGCCTTTTCTAAAGTTCTGCTTCCCCTGCTAAAGGACAGAGAGCTGGTGCAGAGCATTAGGCTCTTGCTATTATCTTACATTGCTTTTCTCGACACAATACCTGGGTTTATTTCACTTGAGAGAAATGCACAGATTTCAGATTTTCCTCTTTATATGCATTGAAGCAAGTTACTGGAATGCAAAGTCTGCATTGTTTGTGGGACCCAAAGCAATGCGCACACCATCATAACCTGGTTTAATTCATAGTTCTGCACAGGCATGCTTTAACTGGTTATTACTTTTAGACAGGACAAACGACAATACCCAAAAAATCTCAAGCCAAAGGCAGCAAAGGTTATCACAGCAGGAAGGTCCTCACTCGGGATGGAGGGGAGTGAAGACAGGCCAGATGTTCCCTTCAGTCACTACGGCTCTATGGTTCTTTGGAAAGTGAAAGTATGCTTTTGCAAACAACTGTTTAAGACAAGGATTAGTGGTTTTATCTTGTGTTCCCTGTCTTTTATACTACCAGATTAGGCTCTGTTGTCTCCTAGCAGCTGAAAGGGGCCTTCAGTAACAGATCTTTCATTTCAAACAGATAATAAACGGCTGCCCCAGAACTGTTTTCCCAACAGAAATATTTTTAACAGGAAAACCTTCATTTTGGGGGGATAAACAAGGAAGCAAGCTCTCTAGCTGAGCAAAGCTCTGGCTTCTTTAGGGGTGCAGAGACACTTGGTCCCCTCCACCCCGCTCCTTCTGACCACAGCCACAGGGTGCTCCAGCAGTCAACGCTGCCCTCCTGGGGCCCTTCTGACATGCTGCCACAGCTCCCATCTCCATTCAGCAGTAGTAGGAAGGTGGGAATTCCTTGCCAAAGATCCTCAGACATGAAATGGAAGAAGTGCAGCGACTGCAGATGAGAGCAACTAGGGTGTACATAGCACAGTCCGATTAGTGTGATTTCCTCTGTGTAAACAGCGGCAGGGGGAGGAGAGAGCTAGCCACCTGATGCTCACTCCTTTCTCTCTGCTAAATACCTGAAATTATTGGAATGGATGAAGCAAGATGCCAGTAATTTTCTTTACATTGAGTGTTTGCTTTGGAGGGCTTTTAAAGGGAAAAACAAACAAACAAACAAGACAGAGGAGACAGAAAGACAGTGTCAATAAAAAAAAAATTCCTTAATTAAAGTGCAGGGAACTGACACCAAAATGAGATAAACCCTACCTTGCAGCTTTTATAGGAAATTGCATATCCCAGCAATCCTGATCAAGAATTCAGATCATTTAGGAAATTAAGGAGGACTGGTTCTTCAGAGGAGTTCAGCACCAGCAACTCCCACTTGATTTGGTCACTTCATTACAGTGTTCTTCCAGAAGATAAGGTCTGGCCAAAAATCAGCCTTTGAGAAAAAGCAGATCTTTTATGCAGGACTGGCACCTTATCTCGATCAGCAGTCCCTGCCAGGATGGCTCCAGTCAAGTCCCCGTAGAGCATCCCAGGTCCCTCGGCATGATGGAGAAGCTCCCTGACAGCACAATGGGTTAGCAAAGAGCTACCACCTCCCACCAGAACACACACAGCTAGGTGTGACCCCCTCACATCCAGTGTTCATGTCATGGGGCAGCAGAGCCACCAGAGTTAGCCCAGATCACTTGTTGCGTGATGCCCTGGACTCCATGAATGAGGCACCTTGGGCATTGCAGATGCAGGGGACATGCACTTATGCAGGAAAATTTGGGCAGGTGGTACTTAGCAAACAGCCTAAGAGCTGAGTATCCTTCCCAGGACGGTGCCTAACAAAAGCAGGGATCCATTTTCTCAGAGGTAACTCCTTGCAGGCTCTTGTGGACCAGAGCAGACATTTTCTTTCCTTAATTAAGAGAGGCCTTGTCACTGACACCTTGCTGCAGCAGTCTCACACACCTTGCCACAGGGTGACAAGATGAAGTCACAGTGGCCAGCACTGTACCAGCGCCTCCTTTGTGCTGACTGCACTGCCTGTAGGAAACAAAGCAAGATTGCATGGCCAAATTAGGCTATTCCCAAGCCAATCTCATCGTCTGCTCATTCCAGACAATCTCATGAGGCATAGCTTTGAAGAAGGTTATGGTCACATAATTTGTATTACCACAAGTGTTATCACAGACTATTATCAGTGAAGATCACTGCACCAGATGAAAGCTGATGTGAGCACATGAGGAAGCAATCAGCCTGCAGACAAACTGCTCCTACACTGTAGCCATGAGGTTCCTGACATTGCCCCAGACTGATTCAGTTTCCTTTCCAAGCAGGGAGACCCTAGCAATGGCCTCCCTTTCAATAGGAATAAGCAAACAATGGTCTGTTCGTGATTCTCACAGGCTAACAACCCATACATTGGACTTACTTGTTTTAACTGTTTCTGATGTGTTCAGCTTGCTCTCACTCCTGGTGGTGCTGCATCTCTTCTCCAGCTTCCCTCATCAGGTGCAGAAGCATCTGCAGCAGCTAATCCAGGATGTCAGGTCCATCTGCTCCAAGGAGATGAGCACTGCAGCTGGGTCCCTTTGTCTCTCTGTCCCAGTAAACCCATTACTTGTCCCCACCTGAAAATGCTGGTAACTGTGTGATTCACCACCAGTCTTAGGAGCAAGCACTGACCCATCCACAGGAGAGTACTGCTGCACTAACTAGAACATGAGTGGTTGCAACTCTTGGTATTTAGCACTCCTTCCAGGGCTTCAATTCATCAGGACAAAGGGACCTTTGCTACAGGAAAGCATAAGATCAAGGCTGAAATTCAGAATCACATTGCCTGATCCCACCTTGATATAATATAAAATCATCTGTGTGCTTAGAGTGTGACAGCTCAGAGTCAAAGAACAGAGTTTCAAAAAGTTTCCTTGCTTTTGAAAAATTTTAGTTTCAATAACCTTACTCTGCCTGGATTTAACAGACCTGACTTACCTGCTACACCAGCCAGACCCACAGAGATAGATGCTCCTGATTTACACCAGAGAAGAGAATCACAGCTTGGCATGCTGGTTCTCATTTACAAAGAATTTGTCCCAGTCTGAAGGCACACAGGAACTCTGCAGTAAGTATAAACTACCACTGTTCGGTCAGCATGCACCGACAGTACATAACTGGAAATCAGGATACTGTCTCCATGTCTAGTCTTTACTAGTAGCCAATGGCAGATTAATGGGATGTGTGACAGTCAGTTGAACTGAAGCTAAAATGAAATAAAAGGGAAGGTACATGTATCTTCCTGCCTGGCAAAGTACTGAATATATGAATACTGCAAGCAGATCCCATGGGGAGAACCATGCTTATAATCACAGTTTGGCATATTTGCAGTTATGGGTCCCAAATTTAAAAGTAATCCCAGATCTAACAAAAGGAATGAGGAAGAAGAAAGAGAGGTGAATCTTTGTGCAGATGCATGTACAAAAGCAAAACTCTTTTCAGTGTTAATGAACAGACAGAAAGACACAAGGGGAACAGGATCATACTAGCATTTCTCATTTCCATCTCTAGCCAGAGTAAAATCTGTGTTCTCAAAGCACTATCATTGACACACTGAGAATCACGTCCTGAAGGCCTCACGGTGCTTACCAAAGCATCCTTACTGCTGGGAAAAAAAAAAAAAAAAGGTAATAAAACAAAGAGATGGCCCACTCATGGAAGTGAAGACAAAGGACCAATCACCTCTCATGTCCGAAGTTTTCTGAGGCCAGTTACACAGAACACAGAAGTGTCCCTCCTCATGTGTTGATGTCTGCCCCTTGAAGGGCTGTTTTCCTATCTAGACAAAACAAATGCTCAGGGCCACACCTTGCATTCAGTAGTACTAAAGGTGATGGGGTTGACTGCAGGCAATGCTTGATTTCTGCCTGTCAGCTGCCTGTCCTGGACAGCACAAGCAGTATTTGCACCCTTGACTCTGTGAACTGGGGTCCACGGTAAATGCTCCAGAGAGCTTTCCAAACCCTGGGTGAATGCTACCTGCAAAGATGCGAGCACTTGCTAAGATCTATCCCCGCCTTCCTTCCCCTCCAGCACCACTCAGCTTTGCTCTGGGGCTCAGCAGAGTTGCAGAGCTTCACATAGGGGTGCAGAAGAGCCATGAGGGGAATGCAGAGAGACTGGAGAGGCAGAAGAGCCCATTTGCTTCCCCACCGGTGTGGATTACTCACCAGTGGGTGCTGAGAACATCAGTCCCACAGCGGCACACTGCCACCCTGTGGAAACAGTCCTTCTCCTCGCACGCAACTTGGGAAGGACAGGGGGAGATGGATCACTGCTTCACTTAGGCTCATCAGCTACAGTGCTAATGCACCAGCAAACCATATGCACTTTGGCGCTGTGCTGAAGCACGGCTCTGTGAATTTAATTTATTGAGACTAATGCAAATTTAATTTCTGCTAAGTCTTTGTAATCACATATCTAGTGGCAAGGAGGCTGCTGCGGACACAGTGATGTAGCTACTGAAATGCACAATTACTGCCAGTCACTCCACTCCCCCTCTACTGATAAATTAAAACAACAAGGGGAAAATCATCAGCAAATCTTCAGACAAGTCAGATGAGAGATGGAGGCTGGGCACTACCTCTATCCCCCAGACATCAGGGCAGCACGCAGAAAAGGGCAGAAAGACTCAAACAAGGCAAGACACCAACACAAGGTTTATTCCAACCTACAACCAAAAAATCCCAAGCCCCGGTGCTTCCTTTGGGTGGGCTGGTGAAGAGCCAGGTAGCCTTAGCATTAGCAGGTCAGCACTAAACACCAAGATACAGCCCTGACTGTGTAATTCTGTCAGCAGGAAAATAAACAGCAGGTGAACACCAGTGGATATCTCTCATCAGTACACTCGGAAGGTTATTTAAACATAGTCTGGAGACCTATTTATTCAATAAGGGCTGTAACTAGCCTGCAAATTAGTCTCAACACATCTCTCTATAGCAGATAGAAACGAGATTCCTTGGGAAAACAAACCAAACCAAACCAAACAAACAAAAAACCCAACAAAACAAACCCCCCCCCAACAAACAAAAAAACAAAACAAAACAAAAAACAAAAAAAACCCCACACCATCGCTGCTGACAGATGAATACTCTGTATCCAGATTTTAAAAATAAAGATATTAAATCTAAAAACAAGGGGGTTGAATGTAAATTCCTAACTCCTTAGTAAGAACTGAGGTAGGAGGGCCCAACAAAAAGCTCCCTGGAGAGGCGAAAAAACTGAAGAAACTACCAATACTAGAAAAGAAAGTCTGCCACTTGTAACTATGCAGGTACATCCACATTTCACAATGGGTCTGACAAAACCCACAGAAGAGATGGCAATTTTTTTGATTTACTTCGGTAGGCTTTGGGTCAGCTCTCAGATGCAGCAACCTCCCATTTTTATTTCTATTACCAAAAAAAAAAAAAAATTATGAACTCTAGTGTATGCGCTCCTCTCTTCTTTTGAACAGACTGCTGTTTCATGCCATCAATCAGACAAAAGAGAAATGAAACATTCTCATTATTATTGACAATGAAACAAGATTTGTCCTGCTCAGCCTCTTTCCCTGCTCTTCAGATTTAACTCCTGGCACAAACTTAATGAACAAAACCTGAAGCAAAGCAGCCTGTGCCAGACAACACATTCTAATCTGAAATTACATCTCCTGCTCTAACGTGAAAAAACCAAATCACCTTGGATAAAAAAACAAGCACACCTTCCAGATACACAGAGCTCAGGATTAGTCCTTACTTATTCAATAGTCAGAACCAACTGGCTGCTTTTGTCTGCTTTTATCAGGAGACAGTGCTCTGGGACAGCATGACTGCACAAGCTTACAAGTCACATAGCACTGGAGCTGGCCCGACTGGGGTTCTGTCTCACCTCTCCACACTGCAGAGTCTCAATTGCAATCAAGTGAAGGCAAGAGGGAAAAAACAAAATAAACAGTGTATATATGTTCTGGGAAGAAAAACATGCCCATTTGTTGTCGTGTTTGACAATTAATATTCAGAACATGCAAGCAGGGTATTGTGTTTTGAACAACCTCTCACTAAAAACAAAACCCATGCAGTTCATTCCTTACCTTCAACAGCCCTTTCGGGAAGTCTCTGCCATCATTCATCCCTTGGAGGTTAGCAATGAACTCTTGGCAGGTCATCTTTTTCCCAATGTTCTGGAAGGGATGGCAAAAAAACAGGGCATCATATTCATGCTGCTTTCCAAAATTACAATAAATAAGCAACACCAGATGAACTGCTTCTCCCTGTTCTCATTTAAGCCCAAGGCAAGCAGCACTAAGAAGGCATTCCCAAGATTGCTCAGAGACAGGCATCCTTTTGTGAATATAGTTAGAAAAAGAAAGTGCACTTGGAGCCCAAGTCCCACACACCCATCCGAAAAGAGAAACAGCTAAATACTGGAAGGTAATGAAGAAGCTAATGATGAAGCTCCTTGGTATATGCATGGTACTTTACATCCCCATGTGTCCAGAGGCTCTACCAGCCTCTAACAGAAAAGCTCTACTTGATCCTGCTGTGAGGCATAAGGAGAAAGCTGACTGAGGCCCCTTCCAGACCTTTGTCGTATGATTTCCAAAGCTCCTTTCCAGTAGCAACTCCCCTGAGTTGGAGTAAGATGCCCAGGAGCAGCCGCTTCCTTTCCTGAATCACAGGCTGAGGCTGTCTTGACATTTCCATAGGATTGCTCTCTTTTTTCTTTTTGTCTGTAATTCTCAGACTGAAAGTTGCCCAACTGAGCCACAAACAGGAAAGGAACAGCTATGTTCATGTAGGACCCTCACTGGTCCATTTGGAGGCTTGAGGCTGCCCTAAATGTTCTTGGATCCCAGTCTCCATCACCCCTCAGAGAAGACATCTGTAGTCAGTCCCCTGGGTGCTAGAAGTCCCACACTCGGCATGCAGGGAGCCTTGTGAGCAGGCAGCAACGACAACACTGAGTTGGTGAAAAAGGTACCCAGAGAGATCTGAGGAAAGGGAAGCAGCCTGGGATGAGCTGTGAAACATGGTAAAGGCAGAGGGAAAACAGGGACCTGTGATCACCATGGTATCTTTTGGGAATGACACTGCTGCCAGGCAGGAGAAGGGGGTGAAGATGACTTCTCCATGGTCAGGGTATGCCTTGGCTGCAGAAATACAGTGGAAGAGCTCTGTGCACAGACAGCGACTTAGGTTAGGAGCAAGAGCCCAAATTAACATTGGAGTGGAGCCCAAAGAGGGGCACCAGTCAGTAATACAGGTCACTCAGTGTTACAGTTACATGACAGCTTGGACTGCACATCATCTAATCCCCCTCCATAATGTATGATCAGGGAGACATGGAAAACCAGAAAACCTTGACCATCACCCTCATCTAGACACAAAGGAGGATACTGCAGCCTGTGGCCAGCATGGACCAGCAGAAAGAAGGCAGGGAGGACACTGGAATGATGCACTGCTTCCTGCACCGGGAAGGCTCCTGACAACACAGTCTGCCTGTAACTCTGGCTTTCTGGTTGCTAAGCTTGCAGAACACAGATCATAATTGCAGTCTTCGAATGCAGGCTGAAGCTGGTTCTAGCAGACTTGCAAATGCTTTCCTTCCTCCCTGCAACAGACTTCAGCCTGCTTCTGCTTGTTTCCTCCATGCAGCAGTTCACAGCTTCCCTGCACTGACCAAAACCAAGAGCAGTGTGACTCATTTCACCCACTGAGATAACTAGCATTGCAGAGGAATGGCTGTTTTGCTCCAGGACCAAAGCTAACATCACCACACAGTGCCACACAGGTTCAAAAAGATGTGCCTGGCAGTCTAAAGATACCTTAAAAGTCTCAGGCTGAGTGATGACCTCCCCACAGAGAAACAAGCATGCATTTCCAAGACACAGCTAGCAAAAATGATTTGGTTACAAAGAGAATGAAATGTGGCAAGACAGGGATAAATAAAGGGATAAGTAAGAGTTTGTCTACAAGAGTTAAGGAAAAGTGTGAACTGAAGGCAGAACAGCTGCACTAAAGCCCTATAAGCAGTTGAGCTTATTGTGAAATAAAAGTGTCCACACTTACGATCAGTATATCAGCAACAAATGGAGCTCAGTGTAGACAAGCCCTGTGACTCACTTGCTTCCTGCTCTAGCAGAATCATGTAAGGACGGGTCAGAGCATTATCTTTGTTAGGAAACAGGCAATTAGTATATATCTGCAAGGGGCTGCATTCCAAGTCAAAAATGCCCAACTTACCACCTATGTGGAAAATGGAAAGCAATAACAGGAAGACCAAAATTACAGGAAATCAGAGAGAGAGAGTGAGGAAAGGAGGGAGAAAGAGAGAGGGAGGGAGGGAGAGAAAGACTGAGGACACATGCAGGAGTCTTGCAAACATTACAGTTGTGTACACATAGCAATACACTAACTACTACCAGTACAATAAGGCTCCAAAGTTTCACACTGCAACAGCCAGAATCATCCTAGCTTCAGCTGCAAATCACCAACAGCAATGATGGGTCAGAGCCAGATCATCTACTCCACTACCTAATGAAGATAGTAGGGCCCTCTAAAGCATCACAGGGAGCGATGGGAAATGCTGTCAGGCTGACACACAACCATTTAGTTTCCCTCCCTGGAGTGCAAGGCCAGCCAGGCTGGACAGCAGGTGCCCCAAGATGCTCATCATTCTGGGGAGCAGGATACCTGCGCAGGCTCTCAGTTGTGCTCAAGAGAAACAGTGTATGAACATGGGGCACGTGGGGCCACCTTCCTGTACCTCTGCTCACTCTCCCATGGGACTGATGTGCTCCTCAGCTGAGGAAGGCTCAGCCTTCACACAAAAAAATTCTTTGCAACCTCCTTCCCCCTCCCGGTTCTACAATTTTCAGACAAAGGTATTCAATTAATGGGTGGTGGGCATCAAAACCCCTGGGGAAGTACACATAAACCTTGGCTTCATTACCTGCACCCACAAGGACCAAGTAGCCCTTGGAGACAGACCCAGGGTGCCTTCATTTCCTGCTGCCCAACCCTCCACCCTTGCTGCATAAGAGCTCCCAAATTAGGCCCTCTTGGAAGAGCCCCTGGCAGTCCTCTCAGCAAGAGAGAAGCCCTAAAGCCACCTGGCTGGAGCCACTGCTCCTGCATGCTATCATGCCATACTCCTGTGTTTTCCCCTCTTCATCCTGACTCCAGGACAGAGGAAGCCTCCCATCAGCATAGGAATATCATGCATAGCAGGCATATTGCACAATGGGTGCTGAAATACATGTCCCAGGGCTGCTGGCACCCCATACCAGTGTGACTAAGAGGACTCAAATTGGAAAACTACTTGCCCCTGGGCACGCCGTGGTGAGAGATACGCAGTGGGGGAACACTCAGGATGCCCATGTCCCTCTTCTGCTCTCTTGGCTCTGGGCACACCTGTCATTACCCTGGCTGAGTTCCACCAGATATCCCCCCTGCAACTGGATGCCTGCAAACATCATCTTCCCTTTGTGTCTTTCCAAGTACCTCTTCACCTCCTTTCTTCTGCCTTCCCAAAACTTTTTACATACTGGAAAGGGGAATCCAATCCCAACAACAGTTTCCTGGACAGGGTCAGCTGCTGTAGCCAGGGAAAGATGGGAAGCACAATAGAAAGACAGGAGAGTAAGGACAAGGACACATTATGGCAAATCCAGGCACAGTGCCGGCTTACACATGACTGATCTGGGCATGCTGGAAAGCCCTGCCTAGGACTACAGCCTGGGAGTGCAGCCTTCTCACTGTTTGCTGTCTGTCTGCTGTCTTCTTTTGGAGCGTGCCACCAGGAAGGGGATGCTGCTGCCAGAATACCACCCCCTCCAAGCACAGTGTCGACAGGAGCAGTCTACACAAAGCTGTGCATACTCACGTGGCCATGCAGGTCTGTGTTCAGCAGCATCATGGCACACGTGAGACAGTGAACTCCATCTGCAGAAAGAGATGTAACCAGAGTCACATGCAAACACACGACTGGACCTTTAAGAACAGCTAAAACTGAGCCTCATAGCCTAATTGAGTCCGTTCCCTTAATAAGAATCTGTTTTATCAAGAAATACACATAATTAAATAAATGAACAGTGAGGTCATCCCACAGCTGCCAAGCCAGAACAGCCTTTCTTTCATCTTTTAATGACTGTCAAAACTATTTTGTAGCACCCAAGGATGAGGCAAACTAGACAGGAAACCATGCTGTCACCCTTTGCTCGCTAATACCAATACCACAGCCTAAATCAACTCCCTCTTCATGTATTTCAAAGCAGAAACGGAAGAGTAAAATACACACATTCTTGTGTGCAGAGTGGATACAACATGGTATAATTTCCTCCTCTGCTGGCCCTCTCCTCATTCAGGGCTCAGTTAGACTGAATTTTGAAGAACTTCAGTCAGCTATTTATGCTGCCTTGGCTCCATATTTGGTCAAGAGTGCTACATTGATTTCTAACATGGTCCTGTAGCAAAGGCCATCAACGAGCCAGAAGAGACCAACTGTATCCCTAGCTTCATTCCTGAAGTCACTGTGGCAGACTTGAGAAAGTCAGTGTACACTGCCATTTGCAAAAGCAGACACCGATTTCATAGTCCTCATTTTCCAGGCACTCCTTTTAAAACCCAAAGCATATTGGCTGTGCAGAAATCCAGACGAAGGTGATAGTGCCCCTGGTGCCACCTATCACCTATGAAAATCCAAATGCCTCTAGCCAGTTTCCAAACATTAGAAACACGTTAGGAAAAATATCTTCTCCATTCCCTTGTTCATAAACACATGGTGACACCTTCCCTTCTCTCACAGGGGTGTCATAAAGACACAGATTCATGTATGAGACAGGCACACACTGCAGGGAGATGTACGTAAAAACCTTTGTAGCTGAGTCCAGATAATGGCTATGCACAGGACACTCCGTGCTATGAAGGAGAAGGAATGCGGGATGAGGATAGATGTATCCTACACTCAGTGTGACTAGCACAGGCTTAAATCTGTGCAAGATGAAGCCATTACAAAAAAATGTTTCCCAAGGTAAGGACCATGTTTTCTTATAACATTTGTATAGTCCTTAGCACCCAAGCAATGTGGCCAAACTGTAGCAGAGCATGAAATGAGAGAAGAACTATTATCACTAGCAGTATTAAGTCTGAAGCAGCTTGAATCTGGTGCTGTGGTGCTCCTGTTCAAGTCTATGCATTTATCTGGGGTAACCTGTCCTCTCATTTCCAAACTGCAAATGCATCCAGAGGAGGGAAAAAGCAAATGGGAAAAGAGAAAAGCAAATGCAGTTCTGGATTTCCACTGAAAGGAAAAGCTACCATATTTTTGCAGGGTAGCACTCAACTGCTGACAGCAGAAATACATCCTCAGCATTATGTAGAATCCCACGCAAAGTCTGCAGGACTCACTTTAATCTAAATGCCTACTCAGGTTCAGAAGTGGCAACGTCTCTCCTGCGCACTGGATTAGAGTAATGCTGTCACATCACCATGCAAGTCATTACTTCAGTTTGGACATGACACACCCTATATTCTACCTGACTGCCTGCAGTGTCTTGAAACAAGAAAGACCTTAGGAAGAGGACAGAGGTAGCATGAAAGAATATCCTGTCTTACTGATACCTATTCCCCTCCCTGGCATACCAGCCAGTAAAGCTGAACAGGAGCGAAGTGGATAAACATCATCTCACTGCAATGGGGGCAGTTCACAAAGCAAGGGGTAAGGCAGTGTGGCAGTACCTCCAAGTGTAGCAGCCCCTTCTCACTTACACTAGAGACTAAAGGCACAGCTTAGCCCACACTTACTTTCTTTATCCCCCTCTTTCCTTTCCCAGTCTGTGATCAGCCGACAATGCAATCACAGGGCCGCCTGCCTCTGCTGACGTATCTGGCTGAACACAGCAGCTACGCCAGTGGACAGTTCGTCCTTTTCTCCAATGCCAACTTTCTCAGGTCCAATCCATGTGCTTGTTTGTTTCCCCTATCCATTTCCAAAACAACGGAAAACATTGG
The DNA here is from genome assembly GCF_018691265.1 of Tyto alba. Lineage (NCBI taxonomy): Eukaryota > Metazoa > Chordata > Aves > Strigiformes > Tytonidae > Tyto > Tyto alba. The sequence goes on along the minus strand of NW_024881275.1, from coordinate 44,881,285 downwards.
CAAGGAGGCAGCACTCCAACTGAGGTTAGCTATTCAAGATGAAACCGTGCCAGGGTCTAGATACAGCACCCAAAATTCACCCCCACAACTGGCAAGAGCTGGCATGCCTGCTGCCAGTGCAAGCAGAGACACAAGCACTGAATGAATCACGGAGAGCTAACAGCTTCTCTTCCACCTGAGATGGAATTTATTCTCATCCACGTGCATGTAGATAAGAGTACAGGTACCCCCACATGGTGGAAGTCAGCGAGACCAGAAACCACAACTGACAGCATTCAAATCTGGAGATGCTACAACTTCGAATTTACACTGAGGAGGCCTGTCCTGGTTTCCACTGATATAGAGTTAATTTTCTTCCTAGAAGCTGGTAGAGTACTGCATTTTGGATTTAGATTGAGAATAATGTTGATAACACACTGATGGCTTAGTTGTTGCTAAGTAGTGCTTATCTAAAGTTAAAGATTTTTCAGTTTCCCATGCTCTGCCAGCAAGCAGGTGCACAAGAAGCTGGGTGGGAGCATGGCCTGGACAGCTGACCCAAACTAGCCAAAGCGATATTCTATACCATAGAATGTCACGCTCAGTATAGGAACTGGAGGGGATTTAGCTTGGGGGGGATCACTGCTTGGACAATGGTCAGCAAATGCATTGCACATCACTTGTCTTTTCCTGGGGTTTATTTATATTTTTTATTATATGCCTTTTCAATACAATTATTATTACTATTATATTTTATTACTGTCATTGTTACTATTTTATTTTTGTTATCAAACCACTCTTATCTCAACCCACAAGTTTTACATTTTTTTCCAATCCTCCTCCTCATCCTACTAGGAGCAAGGAGGACTGAGTGTGCAGCTGTATGGTGCTTAGCTGTTGGCTGGGGTCAATCCATGACAAGGCCTAAACACCTTTCCTAACTGGGGACAAATATAGATTTTTCACTGCCTTACCACAATTATATGCTGAGAATGTGGAAGGTTTCAATGTTCACCACAGGCAGTCTCTGAAGTGTGGCACAGCAGTTGCACGCCTTTAGTTCCCAAGCATGCACTGTACATGCTATTGAAGGCAAGAATGAAGAAAGGGGGAGACAACCAAACACCTTTGTATCATGAAACAGTTACCTTGAGAAGAAATGGTATTTGGATTGCACTGGTAGTATCTGCTGGAGAAGTGGATTAAAACTCTCTCTCGTTCTTGAGTTTCTCCAACAAGTGAAAAGGCTTTAAAGAAACTCCTAAATGAAGAGCAGAAAAAGGTGAAATTAAAGTAATAAACCTCTTTTTGACTCACACAGTGCACAGCACAAAGTACAATTCACAGCAAGATGTACATAAGTACACACCAGACATTTGGTTTCAAGAAGCCTTTCTAGGAAAATGTGCTATCATCCTGTGTGCAGTTATTCCCAACATTATAGTACATGAAGCAGGAGTTAAATTATCACTGGTCTTAGCCATGGAATACACAAACTAATAAGCAATTAGACCAGTTGAAAGAGCTGTTTCTATTTCTAAAATTTTTCTTTTCTTTAGAGAAGGAACTGGAGCAGGTGCTGTTTATACATGACAGACATCCAGGGTGTTCTCTGTTCTTTTCTAATTGTCTGTCACCCATGCACCTTTTAACTTTACACTCATTAGTATTCCCTTCCAAATCAGAGGAGCTACTCCAGGCAGCGAAGTCAAGCAGGTGCACTGTAGACCCAAAGCCCACACAAAACGTGCAGTCCTCCTTCCAGAAGGTCACCTATCAGAGCAGCCAGGACCACACCAGTCACCTTGCAGAGGGCAGTGTGACTATCTGACCTGCAGAAGACCACTGGGGAAGAGGGCAGGAGTGTCACAACATCTCTCACTGAGCTTCAACAGTGAGAGGAGCAATCTGGCCCTCCTGGGTTCCTGCTCATGACAGTCCAGGGCACAGGGCTAGTGCACACCTGAGCACGCTTGCTAGATCTAGACACAGCCAGCGAGCCTGTGCAAAGAGGTGGGACACAAACATCTTCCATTCTTCATCCAGTACTTAACCACCCTGTCTCTTAACCATGCCACTACCCCTCCTGCTAGAAAAATTCACCTCGCAGCCAAAGAACTTCTGCACTTCCCAAAATCCCCACATCCTGGAGCCAACAGATGACCTCAACAGCATCAGCCTACGCTCATTTGTCAGAATGCTTCTAAGAAAAGCAAAATGAGTACCTAATAGACAATTTTAAAATACCCCACAAGACTGAAACTAACACCAGATCTGAGAGGCATGGAATATGTTGCTGGAACATTCACATCTCTCTAATCTGGACTAAAAAACTTTATTTTTTTCTCTTTGATGTAAGGTCAGAGACAGGTTGTACTTGCAACGATCTCACATATACAGAGTGTGATCTGCCCAGTAATAACTTAATTTCACATGTAATGTATTGCAAATAACCTGATTCACAAGTAGATACAACTCAGTCTTCATAGAGTTCCTCTCCCCTTCCTATCTCCTGCCCCAATGGGACATTTTGACAACTAGCCATCTTTCCTCCTCCTTCTCCAACTCAGGCTCTTTCCAGCAACACCCCCTGCCCACGCCAGGCACCACCAACCCACAACCTCTCCTCCTCTTCAGCACCTTTATCCCGCCTGGAAGCCACCTCAGAGAGGCAACTGATGAAACAATATTTGGTAAATAAACAAGGCAGGTTCCTTGCTCTCAGAGCATGACGGTGCAGCTGAGGGCCACGGGGGAGAGCTTCTGCCCACAGGGAGGACCAGGATGGACTCTGAGGGGGGCTGGAGCAGCAATCCCACCTCCTTCCCTCTTGCAGTCCTGTGAGAGATGCATTCAGGAGATACATGGGAGGAATAGGTCCAGGGTATGGAAGCAGAGCATGACAACGAAGGAAAAACCCTCCTCATGTCCTGTGGATAATGCGGGTCTGGGCTGCCTCCGTGGGTTCCAAAATGCTTAACAAACGATAGCTTGTCAGCAAGCCAGCAGCAACAGGGCCATTACCTCTTGCTCTCTGCAAGCATGAGGCAGCACACCTCTGCTCCCCCAGGCTTCAGGACGATGCTCCATCCATGGCCTCTGCTGCACACTCATGTCATGCAGCCAGCAGTTGATGCAGCTACTCCTGAAACCTCAGCAAACGCCTGGTATGTCTAAGTCCCACACGACTCAGGGCATATTTTAAAGAAGGTCATGACTATTAATATTAACAGGAGATCTACCGGGAGCAGAGACCTCCTAAATATGTGCCACAATGCAATTAGGTGTTGGCTTTCACAATTTAAAAGATCAGTATATTTAGCATCACACTTCAGGGCTGCTGAAACCCGGAATGAGCAGCAGACCTTCCACTCTCATGGCTGCTCCCGCCCTGTGCTGAGCGGGTGCTCCAGCTCAGCCCCACTGCCCCTGTCACAGAAGCAGGCAATTCACTCTTTCACAGGCACATTTCCTTTCCAATGCTTTCAGCAGGCAGGAGTCCGGGCTTTCCTTGGAGTCTGCCATGGTATCCTGGAGTCAGCCGCCTGGAAATGCACTTGCAAGGAGACTGGCAAGTGCCTGTGGACCTCCTGGCTTCGTATCATTATCAAAAAAACCCAGTAACCCACTTCAGTAACCTCGGCCAGATGATTTAAACTCACTTTAAAACCCTTTAAATACCAGAACACCGGCAACCATGCTAACAGGTCTCTGCTACACAAACTTGGTGTTCTGCCTCCTAAGAAAAAATGTACTGAAAACAAACACTGTTGAGGCCTGATTCCAGTGTAAAAAGGAAGGAAAATTAAAGGGCTGGGTTTTCAAACACCCACGCTGTCAGCTACCAAACTCTCAGCAGCATTTTCCATGTGGAAGCTTTTGCTGTTCTGCACATTTTTGGGTTCCTCAGAGGGACATGGTGAGGGGGGCTGCTGAGCCACTTCAAACCCTGGCCCTGGCTTTGGGCACCACAGCCAGGTAGAGCAAGATCTAAAAGGCGTCAGTCAAAAAGTCTGTGCAGCTCAGCTGGAAGCAACACCTTCATTCCTCAGAGGCACCTGGCAGACTACGTGTTCCCTGCTGACCGAGTGACTGCTCATTTTTCTCATATCCTCCGCATCAAGGACTGTCTCTAAGCAGGTCTACCCAAAGATTTCCCTCTCCAGGAAATGCCACCACTCCAATAGCACTCTGTAGTATGACAGCACACCAAGCCAAACAGAGGATAAAAACTCTGTCCCAAAAATGCATTACTCTCCTCTCTTCACTCTCTTAAGGAAACCACTTCAATCAGGACAACACAGCAAACAGTACCCTTGCTAAAACAAGAACAGAATGTCTGCAAACAGCCATGTACCTGAGAGAGTAGTCCAGCGTCATGCCTGTGAAGTCAAAAAACTTAAGGTATTCTTCGGCCACAAGCTTGCTGAATTCGTTGCTTTAACCAAACAAATAAATAAGTAAAGGTTACTATTCAAGAGTGAACCCCTCCAGAACCAGCAAGAACAAAAACATGGCCAAAGGCCTCATATCAGCACATACTTTTTACCCAAATGCTTTGCCACATCAGAGCGTTTGAATCTGTCCAGATGGTAGAGGCGCTTAGCCAGACGCCTGGCTGCTTCCAAATTGCTGCTGTTGCCATTGCTGAGATCATGGCCAAGGTCTCCGGTGGCATCTTTCTCCTGAAGTTCATTGCTCCCCATGGCAGCACTGGAGTCTAACACCATATTCTGCAGTTCAGCATTTCTATGAGACAGGAAGAATATGGAAAGAAAAATAAGATAACATTACAGCTTAAAGAAGGATTTAATTCCTCTTAGAATAGAAGACCATTAATGGTACAGAGGCAAGATTACACAACATAGCAAATTCCACTTAATTGAAGGAACTGTATAGAACAGGGACGTTTATTTAGCAGTTTATCAGAGGTCAAGGGAGTTAAACACAGAGACCCAAATATGGACCTTCCAGCTCAGAAACACATTCTGCTCTGCACTCACCTTCCGACTATGCTGAGTGTCCACAACTTGTGCTCACTTCAGAGAGCTGTTTGCTATTATCAGCCTACAGCTGCACCTGATAACACTGGCTCCTCATTTGCTTCTTGCACTAGTATTTTTCAGCCCAATCACTTGCTTGTCTTGAAAGGTTCCCTGTAAAAGTAGGCCATTAGCCATTTTCCAGGGGAAAATACAGCAAGCAAGCCAGGGTATTCAGTAGCTCCAAGCTGATTCGGCACAAGTCCCTTCCTCATTCTTACCCAGTTGTCCTGGAAACAATACAACTCCCCAAATCTAAAATAACATCCGCAGAAGTCTCAGTGGCTTCCGTGACGCCCGTGAGCAGCAGGCATCCCACTGGGAGGCACCACTAGAAAAAGCAGAACTTGGAGCAAGGAACTCAGTTTGGGGAATGGGAGAGAGACACAAGCCACCCAGGACAGCCTGGAAAACTGCTTGCTCCCCTCCTGTTCCCTCATGGTGGCAATAATTTCCCTCAGCAGCTGCTCAAAGTCAGGGTGTTCAGCATCGCAATCACAGGGCACTTTACATAAATCATGCATTTATAGATTCCTCCCACCCCTACTACAGTAGGAAAGCTCTGGCTGAGCTGTGTGCCTGCTTTGCTTCTTCCCTCAATGAGGTAAGAGCCCTCCACACCAGAAAGCACACCCCTACACACACACCCCTGCACACAGGCAGGCTTTCAACTTTGGAGAAGCTTTTCTCTAACACTGCCATGTAAATTCTTGCAAAATCTCAGCTCTATGTGTGTGTGTGTGTGTGCTCGTGACAGCATTTCTATTTAAAAAAAAATACAGAGAAATTCTTTACACTAAACCCTCGTTTACACAGGGCTAATGAACAATCAGCAGGGGTCATGCACAGGGCAGATATGAGTGGAATTAGTTAAAGATGATTTTAAACGCAGCACTTCAACATACCACGGTTTCATACAGCACTGTAATCTTCGGGCTTGACAAGCCACGGTCAGAACAACCGATCATTGCGCTCCAGTAACAATTATCTAGCCATCGACTGAAGTGTCTGCTAGCCATTTATTAACCCTCTGAAGATGAGATTTTCATACAATGTGAGCTTAAAATAAAAATCTTTGCTATTCTGCATGCCTCCTTCCACACAAATCATCACCTGTGCCCTCTCCCTCTTCCTATGCATGGTTTAAGAGAAGGAGGTATGCAGTACTCCTGCAGGAAGAAGACTTGCCTGTTCCACCTCTGTTTCCACCCTCCTAGTGCTGCTAGAACACCAGAAGTATCACACATCCACACTGTGGGTACAACTTTTGCTATCAAGTACCTGGGGAAAACTGACATCTAACTTGTTCCTACAAGTACTGGGGACTTGATTTTGCATGTATTTCAGCATAAATAATAAGGTCCTATAACAAAAGGGGCTCAGTGCTCTAGTTTGGAATTAATACTCTAAATAAGACTCCAACAACATCAACATCACTGACCACCAGCTACTCTAGAAAACAAAAAAAGCCCCTCCTCAAATGGGAATGTCTGAAATTCTCTAAATTTGGTCTACTCCGAACCTGTGAAGACAGCAAATTCCAGAGTCCTCTGACATACACCCCAAGCAATGCTTTGTCCATTCAAACCAGGCGTGACTGTTTCCAAACTCCCAGCTCTGACAACTGACAAGAGAAAAGATAACCAGGTGAGCTAACACATCTACAGAGCCTTCCATGTACAAATGCTGCTTCGAAAAGCATGCCAGCAAGCAGAGCCTCGCTCATAAATCACAGTCCTGTTTCACCACTGCTCTTTATTAAAGGCAATATTTATAGTCCTGAAAGATGGCCAAAGCTGACAAGAAACATCTGCACCCTGCTAGGACCCAGTGCACTATGAGAGTCAACATTACCGCAAACCACCGTAAGTTTAGAAAGAAAGGAAGTGCCAGCATCTGCCACTTAGTGAAATAAACAGTACAGCAGCTCCCAGCTTCTGTTTTGACTCTTGGAGCAGCAGCTGGGATGTAAAGGAGGAACACCCAGCAAGGAGATCATGGTCTTTCCCCTGCTCACCAACACTAGCTGACAGAGCTGTGTAAGAAACCTCATCTTACAACCTCCCTGATTTAAAACTTCATCCTGACAGGGGGTCCCTGTACATGTATCAGGTCAAAGAATAAGGGATGCTTCCTCCAGTTATTCTGACAGCTAATTAGCTTGTTACTTAATAAGTACAAGAAGGCAATCAAATCAACAATATAGGTTGTCTGTGACATAAGCCTCTGTTCAGGGAAAATGCCAGATTGTTAACATTAAAGTGAGACTTTGGTTCTCAAGTTTTTTAGGTGGTGAGAAGACTCAGTGCCCACGTCACTGAAGGCTTAAGAAATGCAGACACCCTGTGCATGATTACTGCAAGCTGCCTTCTGGACAGGTCATTTTAGCAGAGTCCGGAGGGGTGTTACTCAGAGGAAAGGCTGATACATCTTCTTACCTCCAAGTCTTTCTAGATGCACCATTTTCCTTCTGTGCCTGTTTCCCCAGCCACTGAACGCAGATAGTAATACTTGCCTCCCTCTGTAAAGTGTTTATAATGGACTCTAATCAAGGGCTAGGAGTAACCACGGCTGCAAATAGGTCTGTCTTCTGCAGTCTACAGATTCTACGCTGACAGTCCACAGCAGCGTAATCAGCTAAAGAGAGCCAAGAAAGGGCTTTGTGATGCAGAGCAAGCCTAGACATGGATTTCTCATGCAGCTTTTCTCTTTATCACATAAAAATGAGAAACCTCCACTGACAAAAGTAAACTGAAAATTTAATGGATTATATTCCCCCTAATCCTGGATTCAAAATCAAAAGAGACTGTAACGATACTACTGGTAATTGCCTGTACAGCAATGGCTGCTGATTTTCATCCAGAGGCTTTTACATTAATCTCTGCTATCAGAAAGCACAGAAAACAGAAACTACAAGACACAGACCCCTTTGGTCTCACAGTGCATGAGCTGTGGCCAGAAAGCAGGTTCTCAGACCTTCTTATTTCTATCCCCAGCAATGTACTTCTGACACATCCTCCCTCCTTCTGCCAAAGCATCCCCTGGTTCACAGTGAAGGCACAGAGGCTGTGACCATCATATCCAGCAGAAAGTACAGCAATTCAGTAAACAGCTGCTATGATAAATTCCATACCTTCTACCAGCAGCAGCTGCCCCTTCACACTCACAGATGAAACACAGACTGAAAAATCTGTAAAACTGGTTTCCTGTAACACACCGTAACAGCTAGGCAGACTCTGAAACCCAGTGGGTTTTTTTCACTTATTCCATTATCAACCAGGTATACAATGATTTAACTCCCAATGCCAAGGTATCTCAAATTGTGTCATGTTCAGCATTTTGCACACTTGCTCTGTTTAAGAATATTCTAGATTCACTTATTCCCCCTGTCCTCCATTGTGGGCTTCACCAAAATTGAAACCCTCCACTGCAACTATGGCTGCAACTTCCAGTCAAAAACAGAGCAAGGCCAGTAATGGTAAGGATACAGGCACCTCCTATCTCAATGGTCCACTCCCACAGTTTACAAGGCTGCAAACTGGTAACCTCAGCATGAGTACCTGCAGATTCAGGTGCCTTAAACCTTGGGATGTTCTTCCTTTTTTAGCAAATCCATGGGGAAAAAAATTCTCTGTTTAGTCCCAAGGAAGAAAAGCACGTTAGCATTTTGCTTTATGGGAGAAGAGCTCAGATCCAGCACAGAGCAACTACCCCAGACACTAACAAGGAGATAGTGTTCAGCATTGACACTGAGTGGCAGGGTGTGACAACTCAGCCCAAGTGCTGTCCTCATCCCAGGCACATCAGCAATCCACTGCCTGAAGTTCTTTCCAGACCGAAGCATAGCATATGCCATGTAGCACACACTGTGTGGCACACAGTCTCCCCTGGATGCACATGGGGCTCCTTCCCCAAGGAACACTAATCCATCCGGCATCCATGTCTGGAGGGAGTGCACTGGATGCACTGATTTCAGGTGGAGCTTGGATAAGACAAGGCTGGGACCTTCCCAGGTCTTTTTGAAAAGAGAAGAGAAGGAAACAGGTGAAAAAACATTTTTTTCTCTCAAATAAATCTGCATGCCTTTAACATCAGCTTTACCTCAAGGCAGGCTAAGTCAGACATTTGCCAACAAAGTCCATCAGAGCAAAATGCAGCAGTGATTAAAAATAAGGAAGGGTGGAGAGGCATTCTGGCATGCTGAAGCTAGGGCGAGAACAAATGTTGTTTTCAGCAGGGGTACAGCATCTGCCAGGGAGCCATGCTGGGACTGATAATCACCCTCTGCAGCACTGTGCTGGCCCTGTTGTTTTAAATGCCTTCACTCCAAGCCGCCTTCTCCTCCCAGTTCTGAAACAGAGAATATCATCCCCTCAACCGTAACTATCAACTCTGGATATGAAAAGCATGCTCTATTTCTAGTTCAGCAGCCCCTCAGCAGCAGCTCTCACCTCACAGTGTGGCACGGACATCAGAAAGGCTGAAGCATTCTGATGCCCAGACTGCAGTGGGAAGCAGACCTCCCTCTGAAAAAAGTCCTGCCCTGAGGGAACGAATCCCTGCCCCACGAACCTTTAAGAGAGCCGTGGATGTTCAGCCAGTGATACCCTTCTACATTTCAGAGCTTGACGAGAAATGATCAGTGGCACAGCCCGAATTTTGTTTCAAGGGATCTAAAAAGCCACACTTGAGCAGCCTGGCTCTGAAAGGAGTAGCCCACAACAGAGAAAGCAAAGAAATCCCTGAAGCCGTGGGATGTGATGAGTCAGTTCCTGCTACAAATGACCAACCACACAGATAGGCTGGGAACAGCTCTGCTGTAGCTTTGCTGCAGCTCTGAACTGGCTTCTTTGGGGCAAGGAGAGAGCGAGCACAAATCACGTCAAGCAACAATTTATCTTTCCAGTTAACTCCAACTCCAAGGCTCTTCCAAGATACAACTGTAGGAAGGGGAGAAAAATATTAAAAATAAAAATAATGCCCTTTTCTAGCAGATGACTCACTGTGCTATTTTACTTCAAATGGTTTAATCAGCTTTGAAGTCCTACGTATGGATTCTCTTTAAAGACACGCTTTGAAGTAGATCCCTCTTTGAGGACTGACACAGCTGCACTTTACTGCAACTCGATTCAGTGGGTGTCTCATGAGCACGGCATCAGACAGGACACATGAAGGGAGGATGGTTTCTACAACCCAGAGTACTCACCAAGGATCCACTAAAAAGTACCTCAGCTTTGTCACATCACACAGAGAGGAGCAAAAAAATAAACAAACAAGCCCTGTAATCTCCTATTGGTTATCAATAAAATGCATATGCAAAGTCAATTTCAGGGGCTGAGATGCATGTTGCTGCTTAAAAATAACCTCTTGCTACCTGTAATCATCTGCCTTTTCTTTTTGATTGAAAGAATTCCTGCCGATCATAAGTAGGGAGCTGACAGCTAAAGTGTTCAGAAAATGCCATTTCTGGTAGGCTTGCATTACAGCAAATGCAAACGCTATCATTACAGGATCACAGCATTAGGACAAGAAGTCCCACCACACACAGGGACAGGATTGCAGCCCTTCCGAGAGACAGCATGTCCTTTATTACACAGACATGCTGGCCTGTTGCCACCTGAAGTACAAATGTTTTGCTAAAAATACTTCAGGTTTGATTCCCTTTCAACCTCAGGCTCCTTACATCTCTGTGGCAGGGGTTAGCAATCGCAAAGGGACTCTCACTACATTAATGCCCCCATGCTTAGAAAGCAAAAACCTGACCCTTGCCACAGAGGGTGTCCAAGGGCTGCCCCCACAATGGACATTTCCAACAGATGCACTGACATATCCAAGAGACCAGTCTATGTATCATGATACTCCCACGCTCAGGATCCGGATCACCTGTCCCCAGACAGGAGCAAGAACCAGACCCAAAGAAGGAACTGCACACCTGTCACCTTGCTCAGAAAATATTCAGCCCCTAAGTGTTTCAGGAGCTCTTAGGCGTTCTCCCCTGAGCCCACCCGCCCCCTGCACTCTGCAGGTGTCAAGAGCCAGCCATCCCCATGCTCAGCAGCAGCGTGACACTTCCCCACGAGACTGCTGCAGGGTCCTCCAGGACAGAAGCAAAACTGGGAAGCCAGCAGAGTACTTCCCCCAACACTTGGACTCAGTTTAACTGTTTGGAGACTGGCCCAGGCAGAGCATACTAACAGGGCAGCTGGTCCTCCCCGACAGGGAGCAAGCAGGTGCATAAAAATACGGGTGGTTATGCCTTTTGGTTAAGGCTTCCCAGCAGATGTGCAGATGGAGTGTTTCAGCACTGGCAATAGTATCGCATATGAGCTTTATGTTGCAACCACGCAGCAAAATGAACCGCCTGTCCTCAGAAATAATAGTTAATAATAATAAAAGACAGACTTCCGCAATAAAGGAAAAGCAACCACCAACCGACCCACAGCTCACCCAGCTGTGCTAGCAAGGAGTCCGCACGCTACATGCCCTGTTCTTCTCCATCGGTGCTCCCGCATCACATACGAAGTTATATGTGCCTCTAAGCTGCCCTGCCAGCTGCCTGACTCTGCCTCTCTCTATCCCAACAGACAGACAAATGAAGGAAGAAGAGAGTTAACCAGCAATGATGTGGAGGGAGGCTTGACTGGCAGCCAGTCCTGGCTAATGGATGAGACGGCAGGCTGCACTTTGGGACCAACTCAGAGCTTGCAGAGACACCTCTGTTTCGGTGAATGAAGGCTTCCTGACCTAAATGGCTTTGACTTTAATGGAGATATGCCAACAGATGCCAGCTTAGAAGCTGAGCTGCCGGCTGCTTTATACTGAGGCACTTTGTGCAGCGAACTGATCAGTTGCTTCACTTTTTTTTTCATTTTCTTTCCTGTCTCTGTCAGCTCTGGATTTTTGTTTTGTTTATTTTCAGAGGAGGCTGTGAACTGAAGAGGCGAAAAGACAGCATCCCTTTTTTCCCTAAAACAACAGTTTATTTAGGAACTAGAGGCACTTTTACAAACACTCACTAAACTGGTGTTGCAAGCACCTCATTATCCAGAGCATAGGCAAACTCACAGGCTGTATTTCCAGAGCCTTGATAAAATGATGACACTTTCCTGCAGGGAATTGGTATGGCTTAACACTTCTGAAGTTACTAGGCTGTGCAATAAAGAGGCAAATCCTCAGCTGCCAAAACGCCACCAGTTTCAGAAATTTACCCACGGATTGTGCCACTTCATCCTTACCTGGATTTAACACAGCCATGCCAGCATACTGCGCTTAGTAGAGGCTCAACAACTGACAGCTGCAGTAGGCCATGTACAGGCAAATGGGTTCCAGCACGTTTGGTTGCTCACAGGCTGCAGATGCATTTGACACATCTGCTCTTCTAGGACAACTACCAGTGTCATCCTCTGAATAACCTTCCTTATCCTGGGCATATGGATGTCAGCAAATACAAAGTACCACCGTCTGGCAGCCCTAGCTCTCCTAGGTCCCAGAGGCTATTGTGAGCTGAGGCATGTCTGAAGACCAAAAAACTTCTGTTTAGGAACACGAGTATCTTCAGCAGATTTCATATCAAACAAAAAATTCAACCAGATTGCAAAGTAAGCCTTCAAAGGGGAAAAAAATTTATACCAGACTCCTGTTGGACAGACTAATGAATGAATAAAGGTAATGTTTTAGATACTGAGTCTCATACCTACATTGAAAATCAAATACATAATACCTTGGACAAAAATACCAGAGTGCGAACTGAAAACCAGAAGTATAACTAGCATGCAGGATAATGATTAAACTGGGATGAGATTTAGAGAATCAACCTGGAGAAAGGGATCAAAACTGGCTTTATCTGCTAACAAGTCTCAAAGAAGGAATAAGCAGAGTGCCAACTAAGAAACTGCTGGAAATGATCCATGAGCAGAAGAAAGAAAACAGCTATGGGAACTACCGTGAGAGGCCCAAACTAAGAGTAACCTGGCAGCCATTGGGTACTGCAGTTTACACTCTTATGCATTTATTCTGAAAACCACCATAATGCTTTAGGGAGTTTGCTTTCTTCCTCCCTTGAATTACAAAAGAATACATATGTGACTGTATCTGTCTTTGCATCTCTAGGAAAAAAATTTAAAAATAACAGTACTTGCAGAATTTGCTGAGCACCAACAGTTCTTTGAAGATGATGGCAGGTGGCAAATATTTAGCATTTTTGAGGATTAGGGGCTACAATACAGGTGGTATTATTCTTTTCTCTCCTGATATAGAAAAATCTTGGGCAATGTCCTACCAACAGAATCCACACCCTCCAAGACAACTCAGTTTTTTCAGGGTGGGTTTTGGTTTTTTTTTTTTTAATTTCTTCTTCTGACTGTAGCATTCAAGGGAAGAGGGAATAGGAGGTCTAATAAAAGAATGCAGAAAGAAGAAAAATTAAAAGAAATTCTGTCTTTAAAGTCTGAAAGTAGAAAAGAAAGATGGAGATCATCACCAAGTGAACTTCATATTTTACGTTTAGGCACACTGATGCGCAGCAAAGACAACTCACTTTTCCCTCAGGTATACCTTACTGCTTTGGAAATGCAACCCCTTCCTCTCATTCTGATTTGCTGTAAATCATTACACCAAGCTCAGATGATGCAAACTCAGGTTTGATGTTTGGGTAGCACCTTGCAAACAGTCTTCCTTATTGACCCTGCAAGTAAGACTAAACTTCCATATACCAAGGCTGAGCCTTGCTCTGTTTCAACACAATGCACTGGCACGAGAAGGGAGGATCATAGTACCTGGCGTATGGGTCCCCCACACTGGCAGGGACTGCATGCCTCTGCAGGGGTAACATGGAGGCAAGGGGACCAAACGTAGCCCAAATGCAGTATTTTTATTGCCACTGCGAAGCTTCATTATACCGGTGTCCTGTGGCTCAGCAGATTTCATGGGTACCCCGTGGTACCCCGACACACGGCAAGGCTGGCCCTCAGCTCTGAAAACTCACACTCTCGCTCCTCCCCCAGTTCTCCCACCACCACCTGGGGAAACTTAAGGCTACTTCAGCTGCAGAAATTCTTTTTTCCCCAGAGGAATGATCATTACATACCTAGGAAAGAGATTAAGCCCCCCAAAAGACAGCAAGAGCTGGAACGGTTCCCAAAGGAAAGCAAGCTGCATGCCCTTCTCCCCCAAGCACCCCTCCTCCACTGGCCAGACACAAAGAGCACCTAATCTGTGCTAGCAAAGGTCTACTTGCAAAAGCAAGGCAACCTGTCCTGCAGGAAAAGCCAGGGACCAGCTGACATCCCCCTGCCCTAAGGAAGCACGGCAGGTGGCTGTCAGAGCGAGCACCTCCTCTCACCACGACTTACTGTGCTTAACCACGGCCAGCAGCTGACAGGGAGGACAGCAGGGACGAAACATCCAGACACCCCGGAGCCCACAGGAACTTGCAGCCTGCAATCCTCTAATAATTTTTTTTCCTCCCTTTTTTTTTTTTTTTTTTTTTTTTTCAATTCTGAAGGCATGTGACTGGCCTTCACATACCAGAGCTGACCCCTCCCAGAGCCAGCGATTTCCTAACAGAGAAGGATGTTACCCTCCCGCTTATTCATTACAAGACTAGGTTTCCTTGCTATTACGTATTACAACCTTACGCCATCTAGGGTCCGTATGTCAGTTATGCTCAGGTTCCCTTCAGAAAGATGCAAAAGGTGCCGTGGTGCTCAGCTACCTGCTATCGGGAGGGCATGGCTATGGGTAGCGCCTGCTCCTCCTTTCCTAATTGGCACAGGGCTTTCAATTTCCATTAACTCCTTGCTCTCACATCCACCATCCCCTTCTGTACCGGGCTGTGAAAAACTGGCGGTATTTCACTTAGTTCCCCCATAAATTAGCACTGGTACTTGGAAGTGGACTCTTTCTTCATGCACTTCCCCACGCCTTTTTTATGTCACTGAAATACTAGGGCACAGAGAGCTGCTGACGTTTCGGTTTCAGTTTTTGTTTGACTGGGTTGGCAGCGCGGTTTCTGGAAGAGGGGAGGCTACACTTCTTGCTGTGCCGCCCTGCAATGTTGCATTGCTTCGCTCCCAAGCCCCCCGCGCCCCAAATTCCCCCGCTTCGGTCGGCACTTGCCACCGTCCACACGCCGAGACCCCACACACCTGCCCCCATCCCTGCAGGACGGGGTCCGCTAGCCGCGCTCCGCCCCGCAGAGCGACCGCACACCCCCGGCCGGGCGAGGGGCGGGCGAGGGGCGGGCGAGGGGCGGGCGAGGGGCGGGCGAGGGGCGGGCGCTCCAGGGGCAGCCGGCAGCTCCGCAGCGGGCACAGAGACCTCCAGCGGCTCCGCGCTGTATGGCAGGCAAAGCCGGTGCCCCTGGCCCCCTGCCCGCGGCCGGGACCTGGCAGGGCGGTGGGCTTGCCTTCCCCGCCGCGTCCTGCGGGAGAGCAGGGCCCCTTCCGCGGCCGCCCCGCGGTGCTCTGCAGCGGCGCAGGGGTGCCGCAGCCGGCTACCGCACACCTACCACACCCGTGGGCTTTCGGTTGGAAAAACAAACCTGGGATCGCCTCAGGCAACTACGGCCACGCTTCGAGGTAGCGCCCACGGCGCAGGCGGCTATTTCTGGTTTACCTCAGCGTCACGGTGACACACCGTCTTTACCCCTCTGCGAATAAATCCCGTGCAGCCCCCAGCATGCACACAGTGCTCCTCACCCACAGGCTGCAACACCATGATTTATCACTGGCTCCAACAATATAGCACACACGACCTGTCAGTCACCTGTAGCCTGGTCCAACACAACGTGATATTAGAGCATCACGGGTGGGGGGGAGGTTAATAAGGTTATTGTCCGGAGGATGACCCTGCTGGGTATATCCCTGGCTGGCTGTGCTGCGGCAGCTACACACTTCATCCGCACCTACCTTAACAGAGCGAGTCCCTAAACAGGGCTTGTCCCTAGAAGAGCCCTGCAGACTACGACAGCAGAGCTTCCTAACAAACCTGCTGGTGGAAAGGGGGAAAAAATAAGAATTTAAAAATCCTCTGTTGGTTTATCACTATGGCTGCAAATTTAAACCAAAATTAACTTAATTCCTAATGAAATCTACACTAGGCAAGCACCTAAGGTGTCTCTAAGTATTATCTAAGCATGTCTTGTCTTTGTGATAACTTCTGTCTTGATGAGCTGATGTGGGCCTTACATGTCATTACTTTTTAGACAGAATCAGGGTCTTGTGTGTGCTGCTTGCCCTCCACTGCCCAGTCTTAAAGCAATTTCTGGTTTCAGTACAAGTAAGGAGCTGCAGGTGTCAGGACTGACCTCAGTTTCTAGCTGCATACTGGTTGTAGCAGATTAGCAACCACTTACTGCCTATTGGCACCAAGCAGCCCAGTGTCCTACAAGATTTAAACATGTTTTTGTCCAGTGGGATTGATGGAAAAAACATTGTGAACTGTTAAATCCTTCTGCCTGTTCTTTTAAGGGCAAACTGTACCTTAATCCATAAATTTAGGAAAACTACTTATGCTCAAAGGACTTCTTTCACACTAGCACAAAAGGAAAAGAACGGATAAAAGCCCTCCCACCAGACTCCCAGGAAAGCCCAAACTGGACAACTCCCATCTAAGGGAATAGTCTAAGGACTCGTAGATAACATAATGTCCTTGGAGGATGGAGACATGAGGTATCTTTGTCACTCACAAGGTCCCTCACCCCTCTGCAGATTAATGCTTTTGGCTCAATCAACCCCCCATTTTGCTGGTTGCTGCCTTTTACTCTCCTCACCCTCTCTGACAACATACAATGAGGAAAGTTTGCTCATGGAGTGCATTCCTACAATTACAGAGTATTTTCTGACCACTTAGCCTAGTTCTTGCTTCTCACATGACTCTTCTCTTAATCGGTTTGCTTATCTCTCCCTTTACCTAAACAGAAATTATTAACATTTTTGCAACACTCCCTCCTCTTTCAATCAGTAACTAGCGCACAAATGAAAGAAGCAGCTAACAGTCTCTAATTCCATGAATGTGGCAGAGGCAAAACCTCATCCCAGCTGAAGTAAAAGGCAAAATTCATGCTGACCTAAAGAGAGGAAAGGCCATGCCCAGAGACACACCTTTTAACATCCAAATCACAAACTGCATGTGGAGAACTCATTCATGTGCACAGGGTGTTACTAAAGTTGCTGCTAACAAATTTAGGTATAACTGGAGCTGAACAAGGTTCATCTGTCACCAGTAACTAACTCCTCCAGGGACAGGTCCCTGAGATGCAACAATACCAGGCAGCCTTTTATCACTACAAATATCCCCTATGAAACCTTCGTAAAGTAAATTTTCACTGAACAGCAGGTTTGGATAGCTCTCCTGCAGCTCACTCTGTTACACTGGAAAGTACTCTGTGTAGAAAACACGCAGTGTTGAAAGAGGCAAAACTACATTCTGCAACAGTCCACTGAAGTAAACAGACATCAGGGAAAAATCAGCAGGTACACAGAAAGCTCACCCACTACTTTTACCTTTCCAAACAGGGGACTTCTGTGACGTCTCCTCTGAAGAGTGTTTCGCTTATGTCCCTGAAGCCATTGGCGATGCCTTCACTGCAGCCCTTCACCTCCCCATTGGGGGGAAGATGCAGGACATCTGGCTGCCCTGTGGCTGACGTCCGATCTAAAAACTGGCTGCCCTCCTTCATGCGCTGCTGGATCATGGGAGTGAGTGGCATCTCAAAGCTGAAGTAGCTATCTGGCTCTGAGTACAACGTCTCCAGCGACTCAGCGCTGTAGTATAAAGATGCATTGTCTAGGATGTTTTCAAACTGTGAGCTGTACAAATCAGTGGAGACATCGGAGTGCCTCTGCCCAAGGACATCTTCATATCCTCCAGTGGCTGCTTCTCCCTCCTCCATCATCCTGGAAATCAATCAGAAACAGCTCATTTCAGCTCCAGGGCAAGGTTTATACCTCTGGGTGAACCTCCTTGCCTTCCACCTTTGTGAACAGAAAGGTCAGTGTGGCTTCATGCAGGAGAGGACACTGTGGGTAAAATGCTAGTTTCTCCTTGCACCACCTCTGTTCATGACTGGCACCATCTCCCTCTCTGGTGACATAAAAAGAAACAATCTTCTGGGTAAAAGAGGGGGATGGGGGGAAAGCCTAATATTGCCTAACAGATAACATCAGCTGCTTATGTGCAAAGAAGAGCACTCACAAATGCATAAGGTCACCGCTAGCACCACTGCCGTGCCAGAGGCTGTACAGGTTGGCAATGTGCACCCGGACTGGGCCTCTGCCTGTGGAGGACAGTTTGCTGGCACTGCAGTGCTACAGCTGAGGTCTTCGGCAAAAGGCTGGAGGAAACACCTCCAAAATGCAAAGGGAAGCAAATGCAATTAAAAATCTGGATCCAGGAGAACCAGATTTGAAGGGGGAAGGCTCAGCCTGCTTGCAGATGCACTGGGGAAGGTGTAGCATCCTCCTGTGAAGGGTTTTTTTCTCTGCTGCACCAAACAGTGCACAGCTCCTCACAGCACATGACAGGCATCAGGGCTGCTCACCCAAGCAATCCCACATGCTAGCCAAAGCAAAATTCCGCGGACCCCAAGGCGCAGAGCCAAAGGCACCTCCCTTGCTGAGATCCTGTTGTTTCAGAGTCATAGCGGGCATGGTTTGCTCAGAGCACACCAGTGGGACCCTTTGCTTTTTGTCACAGATGTGCATCAGGAAAGAAAAGTGAGCAAATCGGGCTGCTCTTGTAAAAAGCAGCACACAATTTTTGCAATATACATCGCTAAAATGATATAAACACAGGTACATAATGCAGAAAGCACATCACAGCATTTAGCCTCTTCTAAAACACAAGGCCCTGGTGCTCATGCCATTCTTGCATTAACTCTGCCCAAAACAAAAAAATCTAGCCAGGCATATATGGCCAGGCCTGCATGCTGCTTATATTTAATTATATGTCATGTCTGGATCCTAACTACACCTGCTACAGATGCTTTGCCACACAGCCATTACTCTGCAAACAACAAGAGACATCTTTACATTTATAAACCTGAGACAGACTTCAAACTTCAGCAAGGTGGTGTGGACAGGTTTCAGTCTCAACTTCATGCCCTAGCCACCACCAGGCACAAACTGCCACCATGCCACAGGCAGCATACTAACGTTTGCTGTTTGCCATTAGCTCCTAAAAACGTAGGCACAAGCCACGTGCTTGGGATGACAGAAACCCTGCCTGCCCCCTGCACCCTCCCCAAGCACCATCTCACCTGCCCTGGCCTTTTGCTAGTACAGCTGTCTCCTCCTCGCCACAGTTCTTCTTGTCCGTCACAAAAACTTCATCCTCCCCTCTTTCACTGAGCCGCGATAGAGGAGTGGCTCCAGAGGTAGTGGGTCCCAGCCTTGGGTCCTCACAGACCTCGCTCCAAGTGCTCTCCAGAAAGGAGACCAAGCCTGGGGGGACCATCAGTGGCGCAGGGTGGCTGGATGTTTTGGGGAACGCCTTCCTCTCCACAGACACAGTCTCCAGCAGCAAGTGCTTCTTTCTTCTCTGCTCCTCAGCTTTCTGCAGCCATAAAATCTCCACCCCTTGAAATTCTACATGTTTGCTCACAGCTGCCTCTTTAGAGAGCCTCCTCTCAGGACCCATTTGCATTTTGCCTTGACTGTACGCTGAAAACTCCTCAAAATGCGCCCACCCCTCCACTCTGCTGGCTGCTTCCAGGTTTGTCACAGATGGTCTATGACAGCTTGTCTCCTGCGCTGCGTGGACCTCCTCGGCTTTATTACTGATGGCTTGCATGGGCTCAGACTGCTTTTCTCCAGTCCATATTGCAGCCAGATCTTTCTCTACGATCAAATGCATTTTTTCCTCAGCTGTTCGTTCAGATGGAAGAGGCATGTCTGAGGGTTCTCCTTGGCCTGCTGGAACTGGTTCTCTGGCTGCCTGCACATTTTGGCTGCCAGTAACACTCTTTTTTTCCATTTGCATCTCTGAATCGAGAGAAGTATTTGCTGTCTCTTGCACCTTTGTTGCTTCCAACTGTGGAGAGATTTTCATAATCTCTGGTAGGTTACTCGCAGGTTGCAAACTTCCTTCTGGGGCATGCAGCTGCGCTGCCCCAGTGTCAGGTCTCAAATTGTCTGCAGGAGTCACATGCTGAGGAAGGGGCCCACCAGGTATCCTGTGATGACCATCCCGTTGTTCCGGACTGCGTGTCACAGGCTCTACCAGGCGTGGCGATGAAGGCCTTGGTGTGTCTCCACTTGACTCTACAGTGCCATACTCTGGAAATTCATTGATGATGGTATGCGGGAGCAAAGTGCTGCTTCCATGGCCACTACCTGTAAAGAAAAAAAGAGAACGTGGGCTTATCTACTGCATGCATAAGCAAAAATCCTGGCCTCCCTTCCCAGCCCTCTCCTAACAGAGTAACTCTGCTCTCCCTGCAGAGAAAATACCGTTCAGTTTAACTCACTTCTGCAGATTCGCACACTGCAGTTCTCCTGAGCTGGTCCTTTCACACAGGAGTTTTTGGGAAGCCCTACTTTGGGAGTGTGCACTGCCGAAGAAGGAATGCCAGAAATGTCTGCTACACTTCAGAAAGGGTCCCAGTGGCTCAGGAACAGTCTGAGGCCACAGGCCAGATGCAAAGTTTGAAGAAAGCAGATATTCAGAAGTCTGACATCCCTCCACAGCATACGTCATACATGTTGGTTTTATTTAAAAAAAAATGGGGTTAGGTCATTTTCACTTGTAAAAATTAAATACTGAAAGATAATCAGCCACTCCCCATATATTCCACAGCCTTGGCAAAACCAATTAACTAAATTACAAAGCAATTAATGAGCAATTCAATTTTCTGCCAGCCCTACCCTCTTCCTTTAATAACTCAGGTAACTGAAGGTCGTGTTGCAGTGATGCACACATACTGAGCAGTTCACATTTTCTGTTGCAGCAAATTCTCCGCTACACAAACTACCCCTATCCTCCCCATGCTGCTCTTCCAACTGATCTAAACAAAGCAGGCGCAAAAATGGATAGTCCCATTTTCCAAGCACCGAGCACCCATTGGCTCCCATTGTTGTGGGTAACAGAGAACCAGCTGTCCTCAAAGAGACTCATGGATGACACAATGACAGATACTTGGCCACCTTACAGTATGGTCCAAGGAGGAGCAGTGCTTTTGAAAAAAAAAACAACCAACCAACCAACCAACAACAATAACAACAAAACCAAACAACAAAAAAAGCCAAAACAAACGAACAGCAACAAAAAAAAAGCAAAACAGTAACGGCTGCATTTGCTGCACCCTTCTGAAAAAAACTGGCCTGGAGTATGAAAGGGCTTTAAAACAAACAATGTGGGGGAGTGGGGGAAGGGGGGGCAGATCCAAACACCTGCTGTGAAAAATGTCAGAGGTAACAGCTCTGAAACCAGACAACAACTTGCATTTGGACTCTTTGCCCTGTTCGACGTGCACCTCTAGGTGCTGCATTGCAAACCGATCCGCATCTCCACTCCAAGCAGGCTGGCCACAAGCCATTTCTGATGAGGAAGCCATGTAGCCTGGGTAATGATAGGCTGAGTTCAAGTTGAAAGGGAGGACAATTTAACACCAGCTCAGCACCACACTAATGGGGCTATCTATCTGCCAGCAGTTTGTAAAGATGAGCGGCAGCTCACACCTGCCAGCTCACAGTATACCTAGCCACAGGGTAAATACCACAAATTACACGTGCTGCAGGATCAAAGTGACAGACTCAAACCGTGCCAAACCACAGCCAGTTCTCCAGGTATCTCCATGCTGTTGATTTCATTACTCCATAATAAAACTTCAGTGGGTCAGGTTTCACCCAGATGACTTGATTGCTGTTGAGGACAGTGACTGGACAAAACAGGGCCCTTTTCTCTGCTGCAGGGTCCCAGGGATCTGTGAGGAGTATGGATGCCCTGTCCACTTCTGCATCACCAGCCCGCCTTCACGGCAGGGTTTCCAACACACAGGTGTGGGTGCACTGGGAGCATCTGAAGAAGAAAGCAAGGTCCCTCTCCTCATGCGAGTGCTTCCAAGCACAGTGCTTTTTCTACATAACTGAAGCCCCAGACAAACACCCTTTGCACATAATTCAGCCACGCAGTGCTTGGATGCACCCCAAGGCCACTCACTTCATGGCACAGGCGCCAGGCTACCACGGGGAAACACTTCCACCGGGACGGACTCATGGATGAGAACAATGCTGTGTGGCTGCAAGATCCCTACACCTGCACCAGCACCAGCCCAAGACAGCAAAAGGCCCCGACTCCCACCCTGCAGTTCTCGTCTAGTCTAATGCAGCGGCATTAGTGCTTGCTGCTCTCTCAGCGCATGTCCAGAGATGGGGTTGTTTAAGAGAGAACTGCCAACAGGGAGCCTGCCCTTATAGCTGCTAACATAAACCTTTCTCAGCGGACCCACCTACAGCAGCTCTCAGCTTGCAGACCTGCAAACTGGAGGTGCCTGAGTTGGGATTGCCTCATGCCGCCGCGGGGCAGCGCTTGGCCATGCCACTGCCTGGGCCGCATGCTCTGGCCACATCCCGAAGGAAAGCAATGGAGAGTGTCCCAGGAGCTGGGACCCCCCGCGCCTCCTTCCGATCCATGCACCCCCTGACTCATTGGAAGGAAGGCCAGATCATGGTTCCCCCAGCCCGCCATGGGGCTGGTATGCAGCCAATGTGTGCTGGAGGCCAAGCCGTGATGAGGCGCAGCACACAAACCCTGCCAAGCAGCCCGGCTCGTCTCCAGTAATTGCTCTTAGCTTCTGGACCCACATGAGGGAAACAGAGGTGGCCTTATTTCTGGGGGTGAATGCTAAATGCACTGATGCGTGGAAGCAACCTTTACCCTCTGGCAAGGCCAGCAAACTCCAGAAGAGGTACACATACAGAGCACACGCATATACGGGCACAGAGAGACGTGCAGGATGAGGGAGCATGCACACAGATACTCCTCTCTGCCATGCTTGCAAGCTGTTTCATCTGGACAAGAGAGGAGCACTTTCACAGTAGAAATTTAAGGCCTTTTCTACAGCAAGGTTCCAGCAGCCCTGCTCTGAAAGGGCTGCTGCTGCTATCTTATGCAAGCACCAGTCAGCAGGATTCTCGCCTTCACAGCATCCTGCAGCAACATCGCCTAATTCACTGCCTGACTGAAAAAAAAAATCAGATATGGCACTAAAGCAGCAGTCTGTCCCCATTACTTTTGTTACCACCGTTCACAACTGCCAACCTCTCCCCTCCTTGCGGTAAACCACCGCCAATTGCCCCTCACTCCTAAAAGGTGCAAAGCCTTCCCCTTTGCTCAGAGAGGTACTTCAGGTACCAGAGTTTAGAGGAGCTCGAGCTCTTTAAGGGAAACTCCTCCCTTATTCCCATCCACCACCACAGCATCATGTCTTGCTGCAGCTACTGGTATATCCTGTCCAACCCCATCCCCCAATATGACTGCATTACAAACAAGGCTAGAAAGGCACCAACAAAATTTAAGGACCGCACTGAAGAAGAGCAGGGAAAAAAAATATCCATCACCAAACAAACAAAGAAAGGACACACACTCTCAGGTAACACCAATTTCTACTTTGCATTGAAGGTGGTTTCTTTCAACAAAGAGAAAAAAAAAAAAAATAAACTGAGAGAGAAAAAGCTAAAATAGAAAGGGGGTGAGTGGCTAGAAAACAGACCGGGCAAATATAACCTAACAGCAGTTGGCAGCCTTTCTGATGACTATACGTTGAAAGAATTCATGATTTAAATCAGGCATAGATATGATATTTCATAGGTAAATAACCATTCCATGTCAAGCAAGCTTGTCTACAGCATAATAAAAGGAAATTCTAGGAAACAAAACACAAGTTACAAGCATAGACAGACATTTTGTTTACAGGTACATTTTACAAAAGAATGGTGTGAGTGTCTCTCTCTATACAGTATATATATATATATATATAGGCTAGCTCGAGAAATTAGATATATTTGCTTGAACAGTCTCCTTACTCACAGAGGTTACTGTAGCTCCAGCAGTTACCCATTGGTCAAAGAAATAAAATGCACAGATCATCAGTTTATCTATAGCGATATCAGCTAATTCAATTGCTGCTGTTCTAGTCAACTGGAATCAAAATAGTTTCAAATTTCCTGGCAGCTGCTGCCCTGCACTGCACACAATGATGTAAATGGATGCTTTCTGAGTATTATGAAACTGATGGGGGAACTGCAGTCTCATTCAGTCTATCGCAGGAGCTAAGGAGTCCACCTTGGCAGCTTGCAGGGGGGGGGAAAAATTTCCTCCAGCAAGGCTGCCTGACAGTATGCCAGGGAGATGTCTGTGCTTAGCTGCTGTTTATTTTAACTGCATCCGTAAGGGAAGAAATGGGCAGAATGGCAATGCTGAGAGTCGTGTGCCGGATTCAGACCATGGGGTGCCTGACAGTGTTTTGGCATTACAGAGCTGGAAGTTTTCACAAAGCAGACCAGTCATCTTGCATTTTATTTCTCTGCAGCTCCTTGCGCTGAGCACAAGCAGCACATGGGTTGGCCTGTATGCAGTGTCACACCAGTTACGCTTTCTTGGTATCAGCATTTCTGGCCATTATTTGTAAAAGGCTAATCAAGGCAAGTTAAAGAAATGCATGTATTAAGAGGAAACAAATCTCTAGGTGATAGAGCTTAACAAACAAATCACAGGATCTATAGCATATCATTATTGCAGTCTGCCAGAGAGTGGGGATCACACATGTCTCCTCATCCTGCACTTCCTCGAATTATAACTTCTGTGGCAACTAAAACTATTCTGATTTATAGAGCAGTGCCTGCACACGCCAAGATGGAGTGGCCTCCCCCTATGAGAGGGGAGGGACGCTGCATAATCACTGGCAGCTTTGCGCAGCAGCCCTTTTTCCAAATGATGTCATTCGTGCTGTGATAGGCCCTGCCTGGCCGGCGGAGGTCCTTCGTTGGCCAAAGCCAGGGGATCAGCATAATGCAAACACCATGCTTTTGTAACTGGACTGGCAAACATCTGCACCAGACTGGGTGCAGGGTTTTCTGCAGCTTGAAGCCACTTCAGGCTTTTGGGTAGTTTGCTTGCCAGGGGGAAGTGGAGCCAGGCCTTCATCCTTGCAATGTTACATCAGCATTATGTAAAAACAACAAGTTGGTGGAGATGGGGAAGTTGAGTGAAGGCAGGGGGAAGAGGTAGGGGAGAGCTGCCTAGAAAATAAGCCCTGGTTCAGTGCCTCTGCTGCCTTAGCAAACATGCAGGGAAGGTGAAGGGGACCAGAGATATGGCAGAGCCTACACAGAAAAAGTGACTGTGTTGGCTGAGATCCCTCACCCCAAAAATTGATGACTGGAGGGTGTCCCTGCTGCCATCAGCAGCAGGTTTGATGCAGACCCTGTAGCGTGCACAGGAAGCATGTGACTTGCACTTACTGTACGTGATCAGTCAGGCAGTGGTGTGGCAGCTGGCAGTTCGAGGTTACCCAGAAATTAAACTGACCAGTTCAGGGAAGAAAATAATCCCTCTGCAAGCACCCAGGGGCATCGTGTCACTCAGGAAATCCTGTACCCATGGCTTGCAGCAGACTGGAAGAGGTTATCAGAGAAGTACTACTCACTGCTGCTCTTGCATAGTTCCCCAAGTTCTGGAGGTTTTGGGCTGTGTTAGGTGAACCTTCAGTCTGCCACAGGACAGCCATGCCCACACTAGGTAAATTCATCACAACTCTCTCTGCTAGCCAAGTCCCAGCACCTGGAGTCAAGTGGTGATATGATGCCTGAGTTGCCATGGCTTGAAAAACAGTGTGAGAAAAGCTGCTAGGTTTAGAATGTAAATCTTGTCCATTAAGAAAGCAATGACCAGACAGCATGTAAAATACCTGGGTCACTGTGTGTCTGTTTGAGGATGTGTGTGGCTTTTTTACAACTGCAAACCTCCTAACTTTGTTCCTGATGGAAGGCCTTAGGTAATCAATGCTGTGACTCGGTTGTGTATTTTTTTCCCCACAGATTTTGACTATTTCCCAGTGATAAACAGCGTTTGGGAGCAGTTGCATAACCCCAGCTGCACTGAACGAAGAGTCCTCCAAGGAGCCCCCACACCTTCTCCCTGGCTGTGGGAAGGATGGCACCTTGCCACAGCAGCTCACAGGCCTACAGTGAGCACAGAACAGGACAAAGCCCAAAACTAACATGCAGCACATGCTGAGAGGGTTTAGTGTGACAACTATCCACTACAAATTGCTGTATGGGCCACAGATGGTCAGTGAGATAGCTTGGTCCCAAGAGCCATTACCCTGGAAAGCAAAAGGTTAGAGTGAAACAGCTGCTAGAATGAGGAGAAACAGGAGGGAATACAAAGGGAGTATCTGGGCTCCTTATCCTGATGTAAATGTGTGGGTGAGTCTTACTACATTTAATGCACTTTTCTTCTTTAAAGCCCCACCCCCTGGAATGATGTAGCTGCAAGAATCTCCAAGCTTTGGCTTAAGACTTATTTTTGGAAAAGTCTTAAACGCAAAATTCAAAAGGCAGACCCAAAAAGAATATTAAATTTTCTGTTTTTCCACTGATGTGATTTAGAAAGGAAGTGGCTAACAGGTGAACTTCCAAGTGTAGATATATGCAGTGATAGCAAGACTTACTTTAAAAGCTCCCTAGGAGCTTTCAGCTGAAAGAGCAAACTTCTGGAGCAGTGACAGCCCACAGCTGCTTTGACATTTTCAACATCTACAAAGACTTTACAGCCTCTCTGAATCCAATTGTACTTAATGATACATATTTAAAATACTGTATTTTTAAACAACCTATTTAAAGCCCTCAAAAAGTCCTTCAAATAGAAAGGGATCTTCAGATAAAAAGTATATTGCCAGACTTTGAGCAAGCAACAATGGCTTAAAAAACCCCACACCACTACTCACAGATTTCAGAAACTCTAGATCTTTGCAGCAGCTGCTGAAGAAACTAGGCACATCTGCAGGAAAGGATGTCCTTTACTGCATTTCAGAGTTTGGGGACCAATTAGCCAGGCTAAGAGAAAGCTTGCTGAACAGTTGTCAAAGAACCCCCTGAGCTGGATATTGAGTTACACACTTAGCTAAGACAAAAATAGGGCACAGAGGGACATGTGCAACTCCCAGGATCGGAGTATTTGCTGCTAAAGGGGCAGCTGGGCATTGCATGGTAACTTTTCATCAAGCTTGCACAGTGAATGAGCTTCCCTTCTTCAGGAAGCTCAACAGAGCTAAAGAAAAAAAGTGGGGGTCAGGAGACACTTGTTAAAGCAGTGAACTGTGAACAGCAAAAATACTTGATGTACCCTGTGTTACACTTCTTCAGTGCAATACCAACCAGAACTGCATCTACACACATAATTTTAGTTAAATGCCTTCTCTATATTCATTATCAAGCCATCTCCAGCAGCAGGAAAACATGCATCTTTTCCTTCAGTAAGCTTCAGAGATGAATCAAGGTTACAGCGTGATAGAGGGCTTGCACTGGTGTGCTGCCTGTCTCGCCAGGTGATGGTGCTGAAACCAAGGAGAGGAGCCCACAGTGACAAGAAAAAAATGCAGCTGTACCCCGCCGCACCTGCTTACAGCCAGCCAAGTCGGCTAGCTGAGGCTCTCCTGTTGTGCCCACTGACCTGGATGCACTGTTTTCCGTCTGCCTGACCGCCTCCAGGAAGGTGTTTCTGAGCCCTGCCAGCTTCAGCCCAGATCAGCCTGTGATACATGTGCTCAGAGCATCTGAAGCAGCCAGACACCACCAACAGGCTGCCAGCATCACCAGGCCCCCAAATATTTGTGCACTCACATCAGCATGGCTCTCAGCTTCGGCTGACAGCCCACAGACAGGGAGGTAATTACTGCCTTAACTCTGTCATTTCCTACCTTCTGAGTGCTTATTTCTGTACCTTTAAAAAACAATAAACAAACAGCCCATGTTTTAACAATTATTTTTAATAAACCCTTGGCATTCAAACAATTCTATTGTTTACCAAGTTGACAATGTGGTAATCTCCTCCCTGCAGCTGTAGGTTATAATAACTTGAACTATCCAGCTTTCAAGTGCAGGTCACAAGACATCCAATTTCCTCCTGTAGAGCAAGGGACTTAACATAAGGCCTCACATCCCTTTAGTTTTCCTTTCTCTGGGACTGGAAACCCAGACATCCATCACACTACACCTGATAGCTGTGGAGCATGCCCTGGCTTTGCCTAGCCCTGGAAAGCAGGACTCAGAATTTCACAGGGAGAGACAGCAAGACAGCTCCACCTTACACAGTCAAGATGCAGAGTAACAGTGCAACCTGACCTTCTTCACTGGCATTTAGTTTTTCCATATGCAGAGTCAGATGTGCTCTTCTGACAGCACTGTAAGAGCATGCTGCTTCTCAGAGCATCCAAGCAGTTGTTCAAAATCACCTTCCAAGGAGAGGTTTACTCCACCCTGGAGTAAAAGTGGAGCCATCAGCACGGCCAGTCAGTGTGCTGGTGCCAGACAGGTAATCACTTCTTAGAGTCCACAAACTCAACTGGAAACGTACCTTTTAATACACTACCTCTGGAGACATAAATTTTAAAAGTTAATCTTCAATTTGCATCATTGCCAACCAGCAACACCAAACATCAGGGATATCTATGAAAAAACATACGGATTACACACTACTATTTAAAAACTCCTGTGGGTCTTCAGTGTGTCAGAAAATGCAGTGGGACACCAAAAACAACAACAACAAAAGCTGACAGAGTCAAGTATACACAACAGGATGATAAAATTTTAATTAAATGAGGGGATGGGGGGCCAGCACCACAGGTCTGAGCTTTCTGGATTCCAGCCTTGCTTGTGTTCCTGGTGAATGTTGCAGGACATACCCTTAAATGTACATCTGATATACCTATCCTCACAGACTCTGTCCACCATAATTAAACAACATGAATGTGAAAATCAAGCAGTCCTTCAACCCTCAGAAAATGCAGTTTTGCACCTTTTCAGGAGAGCAGAGCTGCAGAGGAAGTTACCAGACCAGGAAGCCCAGACTTTCAGGACTGCCTGGAGATGGAAAGAACACAAGGTAAAAACATGACAAAGGGTGGTGCATCGAAATGGAAAGCAATGCAGCTGAAGCACTGGCAAAGACTATAGTCAGCAATCTGCGCAACAGTGAGAACAATGCAACATGTGAGTAACTGTGGTCTAAGGGCAGTTTTTAGAGTGAGTATCAGGAAGGTGCCACATCTGTGCAATGCAAGGAGGATGCAGCAGAGTTGGACACACATGACTTGAAGTGACAGAGAGAAAGCAAGCGAGGCAGAAGAGCAAAGGACAGCATAGTAAGTTAGTGATAATCATTTTACAGAAAGTTACTGGGGTAATTTTCTTAAGGCTGTTGAAATCTGCATCACAGGACTACAAAAAGGCTTTGCTTGTACAAAAAAAAAAAGCCGACATTGTGTGCTTCCTTTGCTTTTGAAACAAGTCAGAAGAAATTCTACAGCAAAAGCAATCATTTCGATGATTCAGGTTCAGGAATGGGTATGTTGCGTGGGTTAAAGTACACATTTTGTTTTCTTTCTGACCCCTTGCAGAGGTGATTCAGCACACGTTGCCAGGACAAAGTAAACCTTTTCTTTAGAATTGTTTTGTTGGCATTGTTTTGGGGTTTTCTGTTACTTAGTTTTTGCTGGCTTGAGTTTGCTAAGAAAACTGATGAGCACAAGAACTATGAGCATGAGACAGTCTGTGGCAGCGTGCGGCTGGGACCATCTCTTCTGGCAGAAGCAAGCTGTTAAATAAGCTCAGTTGCCTCATGACACCTCACTGTACACAAAACAGCAAGTGACAGGCTTTCCAAAAAGCTATTTGTTTCACCAGGAATTCAAAACCAGGCTTCTTTCAGCAGCTGTTGGGAAAGACTAGATTTGCATAGCAACCAGGGGACTATTTGTACAGGGCTTTTTTGTGAAGGATGAGATTAAACCCTCTGTTACACAGAAGGGGTGAAAGCTTTCTCCTCCTAGAAGCATCAGAGAAAAGACTGTATGAGTGTTAAGAAACTATTTTTTTCCTAACAACTGTCTTGGATTTATTTTCTCATATAACAGGAATTATGGGGTACTTGACTTGCATGTTTACTTAGGCAATTATTTTGTAGCATCCCCCTCTTTTTTCCCCAAGGAAGCACTTTTTAGGACAAAGTCATGTTGTCAAGACTTCCTTTTTCTTTTTCTATTTATATGTATTAACTGCAAAGTCATAAAAGTCAGTACTCTGTATTGAGCCCAAGCCTAAAGATAAGGCTGCTCAACAGAGATCACTGTTTCCATGGCTGGTTCAGAGGAGGCTATGTTTCCATACACAACAAGCACCCTTTATGTCAGTGGAGCTCAGAAGATATCTTGTCCAACTCAGCCAAATCCAGTGTTTAAAAAACATTTTCTTTTGCTGGAAGGCAGAAGGCTAGGGTTTCACCAAGGAGTGCGGCCAGGCAGCGCAGGGGTGCGTGGCCGCACATGGTGCATCCTCCCCGCTCCCTCAGAGGCAAAGAGCAGCCCCACAAACAGGGGTCTGCAGGGAGATGTGGCCCCCAGCCCTCCCCAGGTGCGATGAGGGCCCTGGGGGCCCTGGACCTGCCTCTGCTCTGGGTGATGCATCTGGGGCAGGAGGATGGGCAACAGACAGAGAGGAGAGGAGCCAGACAAGAGGCATCACACTGTAAAGACAAGAGTGCATGGCTACATCAAGGATCACAAATATCCCAGATAAAACCACACTGAGGGCAGCAAAGAAGAGAAATGAGGAGGAGTTGTTTTTAATGCAGCAGCTTTATTAGCATTTGAGCATCACCAGTGAAACATCTCTTCTACAAGCATCTAACTCCTTCACTTCTCTCACCTGTGAAAATGACCACAAGCTTCAACCTGGAAGATAAAAATCCGCACGGCAACTTAATAAACAAAGTCTGCTGTCTCTCATCTAGGCTAACAGAAGCGTTTGCTGCAGTTGCCCCCAATTATTCTTCCTTCTTAGTGAATTGGCTTGTCTGATGCAAGTGTTTTAGTACCCAGTTAAAAAACGTACAGCCTCTACAGCATCCAGCAGGGCTTCCCAATAATATGGTTGTGGCCAAAGGGGAAAGGTCAGACTGGGAGGCAGAAGTAATTAAGCTGTTCAGTAGCGTATGTGTTGCCTTCTCAGTTTCTGAGTCCAGACAAGGCACGGGTAAACTGCTTTGGGTTAGAATTAAAGTTCAGCTTTACTGCCCAATGTGACAAGCTGTCCTCTTGATCAAGTTTAAACACCAGTACTTCTCCTGGCCCTGCCCCCATCACTCCTTTGCTTGAAATCTTTCATACTTTGTC
This sequence comes from Tyto alba, assembly GCF_018691265.1. Lineage (NCBI taxonomy): Eukaryota > Metazoa > Chordata > Aves > Strigiformes > Tytonidae > Tyto > Tyto alba. The sequence goes on along the minus strand of NW_024881275.1, from coordinate 44,849,875 downwards.
CCATGAAAAGCATGTCTTCCTTCTTTTAAAGGCAACTTTAGAAAGTAGCAGGTTTGTTTGGATTTTTGGTGGTGTTTTTTCCCTCCCCATCTAACACAGAGAAGAACAGAGAGACTTTCAGGCATAGCTGCTTCCCCCCAAAATGTATGTCATGACATATTCAACATATGTCAAATCAAAGGAAGCCACAACTTGGTGCACAGAGCCCTGGGTTTGTACTACTGTGCCTTCAGTCACCCCATCCTCATTCATCTCCAACTAATAAGCAGTTAAAACCTGCTCACTTGAAAGAAAAAAAGTAGAAAAGGCAGCACCACTCTCATTTACCCATCACATTCAAACACCTTCCTAGTGGAGAAGGAGGATGCATTTAACAGCATGAAGCCAGTCTGGGTAGGCACAATGTCACCCAGTTTTCGGGTACAATTCACAAATGTTACACGTTAACCATAGTTAAATATTTGGAAACTCTCCCTTGAAGTCACTTCCATTTCACTAACTGTTAGTCCCTAATGATAGTATCTGATTCATAAAGGAATAGAAGGAGATTTAGAAACAAGACAAGAAGCAGCACAGGAAAAATACAGAAAAGTACACACATAAGCCAGTGTATCTGGCTTATTAATTGCCACCCTGTACTTTAGGGCTCATTACTCAGTCAGCTCAGAATACCCATCACATTTGATAATTGTTTTGGTTAGTAATAACAATAGATTCACTTGGATTTATTAGACACAGCACACTTTATTTAATGCCAATCTCCGGAAATGTACTAATGCCTGCTGACAGTGCTCTCACACTGTGTCTCTCCAAACAAGAAATGAGGTCACCATGATTCATGTAATAATCCAATACACATTTTGTGGCAATTTGTAAAAGTTTTTAAAATTCCTAAATGAGGACATTTTGGTTGTTTTGGTTTTTTGCCCCTCCACTCTGCAATTAGGATTTCTCAAGTGGAAGACTGAACTTTAGAAAATCCATGGAGAAACTGTTTACTCACTTTCCAGATTTCAGTTCTGCGCTTTTTTTTTTTTTTTTTTTCTTTCCTTGCTAAAGTGAAGGCGCCTACACAGCTTGTTTCTGTACAAACTGCTGCCCTTCTCTGGCAAGAAGGGAGTCTTCTTTAATTAAAAGTGACATTCCAGAAAGTTTGCAATTAGAAAGGATCAAGGTGCAAGGAAAACAGCCTGAGGAAATACTTTTGCAAAGAGGGCAGGGATTGTTGATAATTACAACACTGCAAGAGAAATAGGTATAGTAACTACATTTCTTTTCTTCTAAGCTTGGGTTGTGAAAAGGTAGAAAATGCCCTGTATTTACAAAAAAACAAAAACAAAAAACAAAACAACAGAAACAAGACTGATCCTTAGGCATACCATTAGATACTGCACCTGGATTTCTTCAATTACTAACCACAGAAGACAGAGCCATTCGGGTACCACCTCAAGTATCAAAATTAAAATCTTATCTACCAGTAGCTATAGGAAGAGCAGTTTGCAGACCACAAAGAGCACTCCTGGAAGGACCTCCAGGCAGAGATGGTCATGTTTCAGCATGTGCAGTTGCTGAACACGTGGCTGAAACGACTCCACTGCAGAGAAGTGTTGGGCCTCCTTCCGCCGACATGTCTCCAGCACATAAGTCCCAGCTGTTCACACTGAGGTGGTCCAGGTGAGCCAAAGAGAAAGGTGGGGGCATAAGAAAGAGAACTGCTCTCATTTTCTGGGGCCAAACCAGCAGGCTGCTTTGGTCTGGTACTTGCACTGTGGTCCAGTGAAGGGCGGTGTAGCACAGTGAGTGAGGCCTCGTGGGGTCATTAGGGAGCAGCTTCTGCAAAACTTTCCTGAGTCACTCAAGAAATTTTTTTTTTTTTTTGCACATAATAGTAATAAATAGTGCTTACCCCTTTCTGAAGGCTTCTCTTGATCCAAGCCAAATAAAAATTCATATTTGGCCTTGGCAACAGTCTGGGCGTGAGCTAATGCATCATTATCCCACATAAGTGCTTCTGCCTGTAGAGTGAAAATAAACAAAGCTTATCTACCTTCTAGTGAAAAAAAAAAAAAAAAACAAAAAAAAAACCAAACAGCAGAAACATGAAATCCCTTCAGGTGGGCCTTCAGGTAGGATTTTCAAAGTGTTCATTTAACTCTATCACTACCAACATCAGCCAGAGCAGACATGTGCCAACTCAGAGTGCTTTTGAAGAGCTCACCTCTTGGTCTAAGGAACCAAGCATTTCAGTATTAAGCTGTGATGTTAGAGCATGCAGCCTCTCACACCTTCAGCTGCCTTACCTGCTTTAAGGCCAGCAGCACTGGGCAACCATCTCAGTAATACCATTTAGGGTTAAAAGTGGCTAGGGAATAGTATCAGAAATAGCAAAGTTGAGTATGGATGTCACAAAACTGGGATCCATGGAAAAACCAACCATAAATGAGGCAGAGGAGGGAGGAGCAAGGGCTATAACAAGGAAGATCAAAAATGGGAAAAAGGATAGTCAGGTAAGCAAACGTGTGGCAAGTGCTGTCTGAAGGTCTGTGTTGGGCAGCCCATACCTGACCACCACCATCTAGATCAGGACAATAGCCCTACCTGGTTTTATGACCATATCATGTAAGTCAAACCTGCCTCCATGGCCAGGAGGTAGGGAGGGAGCACAGGGTGGTCTCCCTGACTAGCAGGGGAGCACATGGTGGGGATGGATAGACAGATGGATAGGCATCCCAGTGCCACCAGCACCTTTCCACTGCTTTCTACTCATAAAAAACAGTTTGACACAGGAAAGGTCCAGTTTCTCAGAGAAGAGAAAGGCTGCAGGACTAAGATTAAAATTAGTTTTCTGAACAGGTGGGGACAAATCAAATCTCCAAGATAAAGCACACACTGTAATGCAGAAACTGTCTGCAGCCAGCATTAAGTTTCTTCCTAGCTGGGCAAGACGGAGCCTGTAATTCTTCTGTCTGAAGTGACAGATGAAATAAATTATTAACTCTATAAATTCTTCAGTGGTCTTTATATTTATACCCTATGTTTAAGGCAGCCAGTTGTTACGGCATAGCAAGTCATTGCATGGTTCACATTGGCAAAAGCCTTAGCTTACAAAAATACTCTTTAAAAAAATAAAAGCCAGATGGAACATTCTGCCCCCCGGGAAAATAATAACTTTTATGCACTTCCACCAAATACCTTAGGGTAAGCGTCAGCTTCAAACAGAAATTCAAAGTACAGGAGACACATATTCACAGGAACACATGGTCAAGGCTCTTTAATCAGAGATAGATGGAATCACACACCATACATTTGCCCAAGGCCAGCTCTCCAATGATTACATTTTATTCCAAGAGCATATTGAAAAATAACTATCTTGCCCCATGCCCTAGAACTGTTTTGATCGGGGTTTTCCTGGTTTTTACGCCCATTTCTTCTCCCACCTTTCTGCATTGCACCAGTTCTGCAGGATTTAGTCCAACACGGCTCTGAAGTAAGTGGGCAGTAGATTTTACACAGGGGTCTTGAAATGTTGGACCAGTGAATGGTAAATAAATATATCCATCACTAAGGCTCCAGCTGGTACTTTGACAGACCTGCTAACACTAGCCTGCCAGATACTTTGGAAAAAATATAATGAAACAGATGAAGGGCTTTCTAGCACAAATACGACTACCATGAGCATGATGATACAAGCCTGAAGGAAGCCTCCATGTCTCCCCTGCTTCTAAAGTGCTGTATTCATTTGCAGGAGGTGGGGCAGGAAGGGCTAGAAAAGGACCCAGGGCACAGAAGAAAAGGCTCTCAGTCTGCAACAGCCTGGACAGGAGTAGCTTATGGAGCCAGACAAAAAGTCAGCCTAACCAGATGAATGTGAAGGGATAAAATGGCTAAACGACTAGCTGGTGCCAAATCTCACTCACAGATGAATGAAATGGAAAATAAAATGGACAGAGCAGTCCAGTTCCTGAGTAGTCAGGAATTTCTGATCTACACACCTCTGGGACACCACATCTCCATCCCTCAGCCCTGTTCTTCGAGGCTTCACAGACATCTGCTGCACTGAGGTTTCCTGCCAGCAAATACATTTTCCAAGGGTCTGTATTTGCCTGTACCTTACTGTAAAGCAATGAGGAAGAGTCCAGTCCACAGCACCCTCTGCATCATTCTATAAGAGACTGAAATTAATGGTTAAATTAATGGTCTTCCAGTGTACAGGGCAGCATTTATGAGTTAGGTGCCTAAGTGGAGCCTGCAAGACCTTTGTCTTGGCATCTGAAAGGGATAACTTAATTTTCAGAAGTGTTCAGCACTGCTGATGAGAATTACAGATACTGGCTTGTGCATGGGAACAGCTGAACCTAACATCTATTTAGGTCATCAGAGCAATATAAGGATGTGTAAAGGTAAAGTAGTTCAGAGTCTCCAGATCCAGGCTTAAGGATAAATTTATGATATTTCATCCAAACAAGAGATATTAAAAAGTGAAAGCAAGAGGGGGGGAGAATACAGATGCTGTGAGGTCAGAGCTGGCTTTTAAGAGTATTACTCTGCTGTTGTCCTTCCTTAGAGACAGGAAAAACCCAGGGAAAAAAAAAAAAATCAAGAGAGAACATATGCTCTCCTTTTCTTCTTTCAATCTGCCACTCACCCAAACCTTGCAGAAGTCATCATTCGCCAAAACTGAGAGCCCTGAGAAGGGCTGGACTAACGTTCATGGTGCTTTCCAAGCTGCATTAGCGAGGATTAAGTACAAGCAAGATTGGAAGGGATATAAAACTTCTGCTTAAGCCCACTCCCTCAGCTCAAGGGCAAAGAAATCTGCATCCGGGTCAGCATATTTCATAATTGCTTCCCTCAGAGAGCTTTAATCACCACCTTTGATGCATCTGGTGTTTGTGACTGCTGGAGAGTGTGACGCTTGCTCAGAGCATCAATCCCCTTAAATCAGCCCAGCTGTACATACATTTCTCATGAGCCACATTCACACTGTTTTTCAGTCCGATTACGCTCTGGGCAGAGTGGCAGCATGTTCTTGCCCGTCCATTCACCACTCTTGCAGCACCTTCTGCGTGTTTGAACACGTCTGATCATGCCCACTTCTCTGGGTTGTGGTTCTTGGTTGGGAGCTGGGGATGCTGCATTTGCCTCTCTGGTGAATTTTGTATAATATTTGTCAGGCTGCGTTAGCTTGGACATGGCAGTCCTCACCCCTCAGATCTCATGCCACCACACTGGACCAGTTTCTGTTGACTGTGCACAAGGCATTGGCAACAGTCATCAAGGGTCCCACCTCACTGAGCTTTCATCCTTTGCTGAGCAGTCAGGAATTTCTGATCTACACACCTCTGGGACACCACATCTCCATCCCTCAGCCCTGTTCTTCGAGGATAGATTGTTCAGGACATGCCCATGGCGTTTCAGGCTAGCACAGGAAGTGAAGGTGCTGAATCTGTGTCTCAGCCCTAAACTGAGCAGCGGTAGGATGCTAAGACCTCAGGGATCCTGCTCCTCCAGCGGGAGCTGCCAAGGACAGGTAAGTCGGCCCTGCATGAAGCACACGTGCTGCCTCTGCTCTGATCTGCTGTCTGAATGTGCCAACTGGAGCAGAGGGTCAGTAGCTGCAAACAGAAACTTGCCACAATTCATCCCTGAGAGGTGGCGTTAGGCAGGCCCCTGATGAGAGCTGGCTGATGCCTTTCCTGAAGCACAGTGTCTCTGGATGAATTTCAGCTCCAGTCACGAGCTCCACTAAAATTGCCCCCCAAAAATCCCAGTGGTTTTTAGATAGGCATGGTGAGTCATCCAAGCCTGAAGAAAATGCTTCTCCTTTCTCCAGGGAAGGAAATAACCAAAGCATCCTCTTTTGAATTTAACTGAGGTTCTAGTTGTGGTCTTTTTTGGGACAGGCTGTTTTCTTCTTGGGGCTTTTTTTTTTTTTTTTTTTTTTTAATGCCTACAGCTCAGAAAGCATTCGCTGAGGAATATCAAAGTCTTGTTCTCTCACCACCATTTGCAGCTGAGCCGAGAGGAGAGCTGGGCTCCATCTATGTAGGTCTCAGTGGAAGGTGGTGAGGTTGTCCACAGCTGCTGAGACACACAATGAGTCAGTCTGATCACAAAGAGCAGGCGTGAACCCATGCCTCCTGAAGCATTCACACTTAAGGTCATGTGTTTTCTTCAAAAATGTCTAATAAGGAGGAAGTGTTCAAAGGAGCAGATAAGTAACTGGCAAATGTCAGTCTGGAGTTTCTCAGACCCCCTGAGAGGACAGATGCTTTTAGACAGGTTGACTCCTCACAGGAGACCTGGGAAAATGGTGCTTGGGAAAAAGCAGAATGGGATCAGTGCCTGAGCTTGAGCCTTTACAGAGCAAGAGTCAGCCAAGATGCTGGACAGCAGGAGACCAGTCATGCCACAGGAAAACATCAGCAGGAAGTGCTCTAAGGACCTTTCATGAAGGACTGTGAGCCGGGACAGAGAGGTCAAAGCATCCTTGGGGGATCCCTGCAAGCTTTCTTAATAAAACCCAGACACTCTACCCCCAGAAAGAAACGTTACTCCAATTCTTCTAGGCTTACAGGAAAACCTGGAGGATACTAGCTAGCTGGAGTGGTAGTCTCCATATCTAAGCCATACTATGAGACAGCCTCAGGGGAGCACATTTTGCACAGCTTTACATGTGCACAGCTCCTTTTTCCAGAGCTGACCACCTTTCCCCCTGGCCATGCAGCTAATGGGTGCTGGCTCCCTGCTGGTGGGCAACAGCCCCTGTGCCAGAGGCACAGCACTTTCTGGGGAGATGCTGCAACAGAGCCGTCAGTACTACTGCAAGGAAGCAGGAAGAAGACTCTGCAGGATGCCTGTAAAGCAGAGCCAAATATGGAGGACTTCACAGCCACACTTGGACCATTCTAAATCCAAGCTGTTCTTGTTCCATTCTCAATGCTTCACTAACATCTTTAGCAGCAAAAAAGTCAAATGCCTCTCAGCAACCTATCATATCCCCTGATACTGTGAGTTTACGCTCTCAGGAGGAGTTAAAAATCTACCTTCATCTTGTCATCTGCATACCAGGAGTTTCCCCAGAAACACAGTAACTGCTAACGGAGCTAGCTTCAAAAAGAAAAAAAAAAAAAAAAAAAAAAAAAAAAAAAAAAAAAAAAAGGCAGGAATGCTGGATAGGCTTCCACAGATTTACAACCTTCTCCAGCAAGTTTCCAGCAGAGCAAAAGGATCATGTGAGTCAAGCAGCAACACCATGGTCAAGTCTTTACAGCATCACACATTGAGAGCTCTGCCTCTGCTGTCACAGACTGACAACTTCCCCAACAGCCTGACACAACTAGTGGCCAGTCCTTGTTTTTAAGGCTGTTACCATTCCTGTGTGGGCGTGAGCTTAGCAAACCTTACTGCTTTTGACAGGTTGTACGAATTGTTCTGAAAAGACTATTTCTGTTGAGCTTTTCTTAAGTCACTTCCCTAAGTAACAGCATGAAATACAGAAAGGTGGAGTTAAAATAAACTCGCTAGCTGGTGAAAGCTAGTGCATCGACAGCACAGAGAGAGCAGAATCCTGGTGCTCACAAAAAGAACCCTATCAAGGTTTGTAGTTTTTACTTCCACATGACTTCATACACCATGCTTGTGTTTTCCTCACACACACACACACCCACATGCTAATTACATGTTTGCAATTCCTAAATTAAAGCATTAGTAAAATAGATTAAGACTCAAAAGAACAGGAGTTTTGCATGGCTAAATCTCAGCTGGAGCTGCCAACAGTTAATGAGAGCAAAGGTTTTGGAAGAGAAGAAATCTCAGTATGGGTTTTAAACTAATTCCTAACTATCAGGAGTTTCGGGGATCTACAGAGCCAGAAGGTGGGGAAAGAAAGAAAGGGCTTGTGTGAGGGCCTTGCCTAGTTGTTGTCCAGAAGAGAAGTCTGGGTTACCGAAAGGGATAACCAAGTCAGCGAGGACTTTCCAGCTGAGGGCAAGAGGCAGCTGAGATACACGTGAAAGAGATGCATGCAGTCATAAGGTGTCTGAAAAAGGCAAAGAACAATCTGTGATTCACCACCTGTTTTAATGCAACAGCCAGAGGACATCTAAAGAAGGTATTAGGAGTCAGCCATCACACCAAACAGGAGATGGTTCCTCACACAGTTTGCAGTCAAAGCCACAGACCTCCCTGCAAAGCAACGTCATGGAAACTAAAATCCTATGGAAGTTGAAAAGGAGGGTGAACAAGCTCAAGGGGCACAAACGCACAACATACATGGAAATCACATCCTCATCATGAAGCTCCAAGCTGAACTCTTCCCATGTATCTGCTGACATCCACTTCCATGACCACTGAACTTGAGTCCAAACCGGTGCAGCCAGCCACTCTTACCTGTTCACCAGGCTTTGGCATGGCCCCGGACTGGGCAGACCTCAGGCGTGGTACCATCCAGCCAGCTCCACTCCTCAGTCTTCACCACAACACACCCCACACCTTTCCCCCAGGCATTCACCAGAAGGCTCCCAGGGCTTCCCACAGGCTACCCCTGCCGCTCCCACTGCCGCAGGATGTTTTTACCAGGAGCAGCCTCCCAGGAAGCGGTCAGGCTGGAGAGAGCAAAACTGAAAGGGTGCAGATACCATCGCAGCTGCTCCCTCCACTCAAAAGCAGACTTCACAAAAGTTCAGTGTTTGATGAGAGACTCAATTCAGAAAGGAAGCAAAAGAGTCACTGCTTAGAAAAAGGCACGGGAACAGTGACAAACAAGGGATGCCTTAGCAGCAGTGTCAAACAGTTGCAGGTAAAACATGTTTTCAGTCTGGTTCTCTTGTTTTACACCTGCATTTGAGTTTGTCTCCCCTTAAAGAAAGGTTTTCTTCGTTGTTTGGTTGAAGTTGTTAGGAAGCAGTCAGCTGTTATACTGAATTAAATGTTTTTTATTATGCAAAGGCTAACACTGTCTGAGCTGTAACTGCATGAATGTGAACAGCATATTAATTAAGAGTCTGTATGATTACACTTTACCATTACAGGTCACTCAGCATTTTGTATTTGCCAAGTCAGTGATTTTTGATGTGTGCTGTACGGACCTCTGGATGTCTATGCATTATTTCTAAGGTATGTGCATGAATCAAAGCAAGTCCATTGAGAAGTAAGCTTCAGCTCACTGCATAAACCATCATGTTCTTAGATATGAAGAGTTAAAAAGACCCAAAAGTTGTAATAAAGCCACGGTGCAAGTATTTTTCCTGAGTTATGTCAAACAGCATTGGGATGGGGACCTGATTTAAGAAAAAATGCACAAAGACGGCATCTTTTATTCAAAGAATTCACTGGCACATGTACTAGACATCTTGTATTTACTTTTTTTGTTCAATCTGTTCCGAGTATATTTAGCAAATTGACAGACAGCTTCTTTTCAGCAGGTAGTGCACTTCCATCATGTTTAGGTATCTATCTCAGACAGCAGACCAGTGTTTATACAGGAAACAGGTCTGCCCCACATGGATTTCAGCTCCATGGAAGGTAAAATTTGGATATGCCTAAGTGTCTCATGAGTCTACCCAGAAGTTACCTCTGTGTCTTTAAGCAACTAAATTATTTCCAAAACCCAAGCCAACATCTGCTGAGTCTGGAGAACTTGCAAGACACATCCTTTCCCATGTGCTGTATATTCTATACGTCCAGCTGAATAAGTGCTATTTTTATGGATGGCAGTAAAGAAGGATAGGATATGGGGAGAGCTCATCTTCCTTTTTCAAATCAGAATTACAAACAGAGTTTAAGATAATATCCCAAAGTGACTAAAATAGTCTTTTGCACCTCAATTTCAGTGAACAATTAAAAAAACAGAACAAAAAAACCCACAAACAAACTTCAAACCACTCTACACCAAGAACAATTGGTAGAATTTACATTTGGAAAGGTGTAAAAACCTGCATTTCCTCTGTGGCAAACGCAAACTGTAAAGCAACAGGAAAAGGGGTACATATCTCCCTCAAACTTAGACATAACTCACTGACCCTGCATGATTGTTTCATATCACATATTTAAATTAATTTTACATCTTTTTCCTAGATTGTCCTTTCCGAGTCTTAACTAAATCTAACAGAAGCTTTTGAGATCAGAAATTTGACTAAAGTTTGATTTGAGCCATCTTCTCCCTGGCACAATTAAGGCAGAAGCTAGAAGTCACACCAGCAAATTTCAGGTAAGCCTCCTGCTGTGCAGGCACTCAGGGACTGAAAAGATGTTGCAAGAGCACACCCTTTGCTTGCTAAAAAAGTGCAACTTAAGGAGCGCCTAGGACCAGCATCCTCGGGCAGCTGTCACCCCTCAAACCGTAGGAGCTATAAGACAGTTTCAGCCACGGCAGGAAGGCAGAAGACACCAAAGGTGATACATCGCCCACAAGCAGCGCAATGTAGGCCAGCTAGCATTAGTGTTCCACTGATGAAGAAGTTAATACTCCTTATTTTTTCCTTATTAAGACCACAGCAAGTCCACAGACATGAAAGCTGATGAAAACCAGAACTTGTTGGTGCTAGAATTTGTTTTCTCTTGGGAAAAGGGCTTTCCTGCTAAGGATTCTTCCATTAATGCTAAAATGCAGCCATATCCTAGGCTTAAGTGCATCCTGCCATCACACCTGGCATTTGTTCAGCCAGGGAGATGTGGTTATTACCCCAGTAACACCTCCTGTTTGAAAAATGTAAAAAAATTAGTACACTTTGGAGTTAAGCCACCTCTTCCAATGTGCCATTTCATACTAAGAGAAAGCAAGCCCCATTCACTGCTTCTGCAAAAAGGGAGGCTTGCACTGTGTAACCTGTGCCATTTGGGTTGTTTTCTTACTGCTCCCAAACTACTGTATCACAGACTCAAGATGATGCCCTCTTGTTCACTCCTTTCAGTAAGTGTCAAAAAAATTGCTGTGGCTGTGACATGAAGGAAGTGTGACAGCAACCAGTGTGCTTCTGCCTCAGGAGCTCACCCTCAAAAGCCAGCTTCAGCCTGGTCTCCTTAGGCTTAACCCAGTGGTCACGGCACTGAAATTCTTTTCATACAGTTAGCAAAGCAAGCCATGGCAAATGCCACACACTCCCCGCAGCCAGAGCTGGTGGTGGAAACGTAGAGCTCCTGCTCTGATGGACAGCTTGATCCCTGATGGGCAGCTTGATCCAGTGCCCTGGCAGGTTTGTTTGCTTACAGCGTCCAGGAAGTACAGTCAACTCAGAAGCAATTCAGGCATCAAGGGCTAGATAATACCCGAACACCTCTGGTTCCTAATTCAACCCTGTAGCAACCTAGCTCGTACCCAGAGGGCTAGCCCTCATCCCAAACTACTTTTAAGCCCCATCCACAACCTGCCTTGCCTCATCTCTGTAATGCAGAGAATAAATGCTTGGGTGCATTAGCATCCCAGAAGCCTGTGGTCTCCAACAGGAGCTGGCACAACAGCAAGAGGCATCTCAAAGCAAGGAGGGGCTGTGCTCAGAAAAAGCACCTAGAAGCATACTACAGAAGCATACTTCAAACAGTGCCACTCCTGAGAGGAACAGGACACTTATGGCCAGACTGAAAGTGTTGGACAGACACTTGGAGCTGGTATATCAAATACTTTTTCATCCCATGGAGGCATACGATTTATACCCCCCTGCTAACCTCATCCCACTGCAAACAAGAAAAAAGGACTGGAAACAGCCTCTGTTACCATGGGTGCTGGGGGACAGAATTCCCTTCAGAAAGAGATTCAGATGTTTAAGACACAAATTGCTCAAGACATAAATTTGTCCATCTGCAGCCCCACTTCTCCACATGGCAGCAATCTGGAAGAAGAGCGTTCTATTACATATACCCCTTCTAAGCCAAAATTCCAAAGGGAAGGACCCACACACAGTTTTACAACCCACTGGGATGCAACAAACCCCCCAGGCCACAGAGCGGGTTTGGGTGGGAGACTAAGACTGTGAAATCCCTGCTCCACCAGAAACCAGCTTTCCATCAAGAACTGGCTGCAAGGAAACATCCCTTCAAGAGGAAATGGTTGGTGGGTGTTGCTGAGCCCAGGGACACTGTTCCCATCTCTTCTGGCTGAGAAGCCTGGCAAGCCTCACACCAGCCAACTCTACCAGCTGCTGCACCCCAAGGACCCCAGCACCCATGTCGCAGAACTGACGTGGAGTGGGATACTCTGGCTGGTGGCTAACTGCCCCAACCTTTGAATTTTGGCAGCAGTTCACAGGTTTGCCCAGACTCAGCTACAGCACAGCAGCTTGGCAGATGGCTCTCCAGTACCCTGGGGACCCACCTAACCTTACTCTCCAGACGCTACCCACTCCCTCTCTTCCTTGGGCTCCCTTCCCTAAGCCACTACACTGTACTACCTCTAAACTATGGTTAAACCAGCACGCAGCAGTACCCCAGGCTCTTGCTCCCTCTCAAGACCCTTGCAACTAAACAGAAGAACTCCAAAGAGAAATACATGCAACACCTCAAAACAAATCACCATGGCTCCCAGGTATGCCAGCCCATCTCTCCGTGGAGCTGGGATCATTTCAAGAGATCAACTCTGCTGCATGCGCACGGACAGTTTATCAGACATGGCCAAAGCATCCATCCTCTGCACCACCAGCCACATGCAGGGTGTGACTTGTGCCACCTCGACTGCCAGCCCCAACACGGAAGATCCCAGCACTTGGCTCAGAGCATGCCCATGGAGACAACCACTTGACTGCAGAGATGCTCCATGGCACTGGTCCATGGTAATCCCGCAGACAGACTGCCTCTTCATCCCACAGGAATCAAACCCCAAGCCACGTCTTAAATCAATGCTGAAAAAACAAATGCCAAACTTTCCCAGTAAGATGGGCAAAAATAGAAAGGACCATTTTGGGGAAAGGTGGGGAGGGGAAATACCCTGAACGACATCCAGGTCTTTCAGCTATGCAATTTGAAAACAGCAAAGAAATTATTGCTGAAAAAAAACCCAATAGCATATTCATTAGGATCCTTACAGCTCTTTTCCTTCTCATTTTGATGACATAGAAATGGCAATAGTAAATCAGATAATCTGCTCAAGCACCAATAGCACAAGAAGATCCCTTTCACACAGGTAAATTGTGCAACAATTTTATTGTATCAAGAAGTCCTAATTTTTTTGTTGTATCAACTTTTGCAGAGAGCAGTGTGTAAGTTTCTTGCAATTGTTTTTACCATCACCACTACCACAGAGAATTTTCTTACACTCTTTTCTGCAATGAACCAAGGCTGTAATTGAAGGGGAGCATTTGCACAGGGACTCCTACATGATTTAACTTCACCTTCTCTCACACCAAAGTCATACTCCAAAACCGACATCTCTATAGCCAAACTCTCAGCCTGTGTAAATCAACAGTGCTAGGTCAGAATCATGGCTAGCATTAAACTGGTAACATCTGCCGAAACTTATCAGCTAAGGATATGATGGATGAAAATGCATTTGGGGTAGAAAGAGAAATCTGCTAGCTAAATCAGAAAGGCTTGGATCATTCTCAGGAGCTTCTTACAACTGCTGCAAACACTGGGTGTGCAACCACCAGTTTCATTAGAAATATTGCATTCGACTTTCCCTGTTTTAATGGCCCTATGCACAGACAGAATTAAAGCGTGACTGAAGCAGCAAAAGCAGTAGTAATTGCAGCTGCTTATTACACACCCAAATCTCTTCAATAGCACATAGATGTGCTCTGCCTGACAATGTACTATCACCCTGTGGGATCCAGATAATTGTTGTTTATGGCACGGAAACAGTGCAACTGTATGGGAAGTTAGTATCTTCAATGAGTTTGTGTGAAGTTCAAGCTCATTACAACTCTATGTTTATGTTCCCACTGAGAAGCATTGCTATGGTCCCCAGTAGCAATAACGAAGATAATACTAGTGCACAGAAGCATTCCTGTGTACGTTTAATGTTCTAAAACTTTACAACTTGGGTGAACTCATCTCAACTCCACTCCTCCCCAGAAAGCACAATGTTACTACTCAGCTGGAAGATGCTATTTTTTTCAGAACATCTTATTTAATTCGAGAATTTGTTATGATTAAGAGAGCTTGTCAGTGCAGCAACAGTGCTGATTTGTTACACAGACAAATTACATGGAGACAGCAGCAAAAACAACGGTACAGAACGCAGGTTGGGGGTCCCAGCCTTGGGGTGAGAGTCCCAGTGCAGCCGCCCTGGTGCAGTGTCCCTGGAGATCTAGCAGTAATGACTGCAGAATCGAGTTCTGAGCTATTTTCCCTGAGGGAAGTGTGAAAGAAGGAGGGGGAAAAAAAAAAAAAAAAAAAAAAAAAAAAAGAGAAATAAAAGGAAAAAGAAGAAAAACTAAAAAGTTGAGAAAAAAGAAAAGGGGAAAACGAAAGAGGAAGAAATTAAAGAGGGAAAGGGGAAAAGAGAAAAGAGAAGAAGGAAACGGAAATAAGGAAAAGGAAAATGAAAAATAAAAGGAAACAAGAAAAAGGGAGAAGAAGAAAGAAAATAAAAGTAAAGATAACAAAGGTAAAAGTACATGAAACAAAAAAGTGTCCCCAGCTGTGCGCACCCACCGCACCCGCACGGGCACCCGCCGGACCTTACCGCATCTCCGGCTCCCTCCATCTCCCATCGCCGGCCGCGGCGGATCGCAGCCGCTCTCCCGCGAGGCCGAGCCGTGCCGAGCCGAGCCGGGCCGGGCCGAGCCGAACCGAGCCGTCCTGTGCCGTGCCGAACCGAGCCGTGACGAGCCGAGCCGTGCCGAGCCGAGCCGTGCCGAGCCGAGCCGAGCCGTGCCGAGCCGAGCCGAGCCGAGCCGAGCCGAGCCGAGCCGAGCCGTGCCGAGCCGAGCCGTGCCGAGCCGAACCAAGCCGTGCCGAACCGAGCCGAGCCGTAGCGCCCTGCCGGCCCGCAGCGCCGGCGGCGGAGCCGGGCAGCGCGGCGGCGGGCGGCCCCAGCGCGGTGGGCGCGGCGGGCGCGGGAGCGCAGCGGCGCGGGCCGGGCGGCGGGGCCGGGCCCTGGCCCGGCGGGGCGGGGCAGGGGCGGGGCAGGGGCGGGGCTCGGACCGGGGGAGCTGCCCGGGCGGAGAGGGAGGGGGAGACGGCGCGACTAGGGCAAGGGGGACGGCGTACACCACGTGCTCCTCAGAAAGATTAAAAAAAAAAAAAAAAAAAGGTATTATTTCAGGATTAGCGAAGCAACACGGTGAAAAACAAGCCGCGCCGCGTGCCCACAGTAACGTCGTTGGGGAGGGACACGTCCAAAGCCCGGGGGGGCTGGGACATGCCGTACTCTGCTCTCTGCTCAGCCCCTTCAGTGTGGCTCGCAGTTACCAAACTCAAAATCCTTTTCCAGCCCTGGGGCTTTCCTTCGCAGCCTGACTCCAAAAGCAAAAGAGCACAGATGTCTTTGGAGTAACCCCATCTGAACATTCAAAACTGATTTTTCATCTTTGTTTTTTCCACAGTTCACTGGAAGTTCTCTTGCATTGTCAGGTTTCTGAATACGCATTCATGTTGTTAGGATTTCTTTAACCAGGAAATCTGCAAGTTGTCATTTTTAATAGAAGCAGGGTTTCCCCATCAGCAGCCGAACTTCAGAAAATACCCCTAAATCTCATGGGCCTAGTTACAGGAGTTAGCTACACAAGTATCTGACAGACTGGACAAAGAAGGATGTTAGTTTCTGTAGTTTCAGCATATTTGTATTTTGTTCAATAGCAGTTGAAAGCTTCATTTCTTTTAACCCACCAAAACTGAGGATAGGCTTTCTGGAGCAATATGGGACAAGGACCAGGACTTAAAAAATCCTTTATGTTTGCTCCTTCCCCTGCACTGAAAAACAAAGCTTCATGTTAGGTAGAAGGCAAGATTGTTCCAAATGCTTTGCTGTTATGAAAGGCTTTGGACAGTCCTGATGGTAGAAGTGCATCATCATGAAGTCACCGACATAAGCGTGCCACACCCGGACACAGTGGCATCTCTGCAGCCGAGGAAAAAGCATAGCCCTGCCTTGCTGCCCATTGACCTGCCAGCGCACCACCAGAGCCCCACTCCCTGTCAGCACAGGGCAACCTCAGCCTTTCAGCTCTCCAGCACCAAAAAAAAAGGTAAAATCCATTTCTGGCAGGATAAAGGTAAGTCCAGGCATAAAGCATGATGCACACTGGCCTGGAGCTTTCCCTGTTTGGCAGTAAGACAGGGGTGGCAGTACCATCCCTGGGTTCTTCTAGTTCATTTGCAGGCTCCATCCAGCAGCATCTCCCTGTGCTCCACCCAGCTGGGCTGTGGCACACAGAGCTCATGCTTCTCCTCCTAACCAGAACCCCTCCTTTCTCACTAGCTCTGTACTTACCCAACTAGTGGTCCTCCTGCTTTCCACCCACGCCACACTGCAAGAGACTGCACTGCCTCCACCATCTGGGTGCCTCAGGCCTGATGTATCCTGTACCTCAGAAGCCATGCTGCTCTTTCCCTACAACTTCCCTTCTGCCCATCCTTCCCATCAGCTCCCCAGCACCACAAGCTGTAGCCATGTATCCCAGGAGCACCACAGGATCTGCCTCCTGCCCTGCTCAGCAGCCCTCCAATCCAGTCATTTCTGTCCTCTGGGAACAGTCAGATAAAAACCTGGCTTTCTCTCTCCCAAAATGGCTGGCATGGGTCCCTAAGAGGTCCCTTTCCAGGCCTGCAGGCACCGCCTCATCCGCCTCTGCCCCGTGTGCCGGCGCTGAGCCCAGCACCTATGGGAGCAGCATGTCACTGTGACACAGCCCCTTGACCATCCGTCCTTGGCTGACACGCTATGGACTGCAGTGCCCCAGTGGGGCAGGGTGATGTGCTGGAGAGATTCACCCCTCTCCCCCAGCCAGGGCTGCAATGCCAATCACGTTTTGGCCCCGGCAGGGTTTTGTCCCATCTGTTTCAGGCACCTCTGAGGCCCTGGGAGTCAGTGCAGGAGCACAGGCTGCAGATTTCCCATCTGTGCCACATCTGAGCTGGCTAACGCAGCGGAAAAAGAAACCACCCAGAGCTTGGGTCTCCGAGGAGGTGATGTTCTCTGCCTTCCTCCTCCCCAGCAGGGCTGAGGTAATGCCACTGCAAGACAGGAGGCAGCTGGGAGCAAAACCCCAGTTTGAGGGGAGGGCTGGTGCTGCCCCTTGCAAGGCAGCTGCCCATCACCCGGCCCTAGGCACCTAGGTGGCAGCTGCATCCACTGCACTCCAATTATTTTTTTCCCCTATTTGAGTTGTGTTACGAAGAATTTGACCTTTTCTGTCTGATCCAGGCAGCTGGCCTGAGTCACCCAGACATTCATGCTGCTGGGAATATGCTCTGTGCTATAGGGTGGGGAGAGGAGGGCATTTGCTAGCCTGGGGTAGGATAATCCTGCAAGCCTCTGCCACGCTGGCATCTAGCTGTTGGGTGGCTTCACTGCAAAGGAGGGTGATAGGGTCTGGCACCACTATCGTGAGATTTGTACAAGGGAAGGTGATATTTCTTACACCATCAATCATCATTTTCTGCACAAGGGCCATAGTAAATCACAAAACATTACTGTGAACAGGCAATCAGCAAAGAAATGGGGTGGGTTTAATGCATTTATGAAGGAAATATGTATTTTTTGTCCAAAGGCTTGATTTAAGTTTCCAGTTAGTTATATCAAAAAAAAAGATTACAGCAAAATCTGACAAAAAAATTGGCGGCTTGCTAAGTAGTTATGAGGGCTTGTCACAGCTACAGAGCACTCCGGATTGCTTAAGAATTTATGTTTAAGCATACAATACGTATTTTGACACAACCAAACCCAGAATAAAAAAAAAAAAAAAAAAAAGACAGAGGCGGACATTCAGCAGTCAGCCTCTGCAAAGATGGCAGTCAACTCCACCAGAATGTCCATCCTGGTTCAGTGGCTAAGCTGCTGCAAATCCCCCAGCCAGGGGCAGTGATGGTGGGGAGCAGGGAGTCAACACCAGGCAGGTGACCCAACTGCAGCCTGAGTGCTGGGCTGAGGTTTAGCTAGGCAAACGGGGCACAGAAAACTGGAAGTGATGTCAGAAGCTTCTGGCCATGGCAGAGAGCAGTGTGAAAGCACCACAAAGGATGACTGGATCTCACAAGTGGTGAGGCCAGTGGTGCTCTGGTAATCCTATCAGCTGAGATTGCCTAGGTAACAGTATAGAAAATACCAAGTTTGGGTATGCCATGTAGCAAAACTAGGACTCAAGGCAAAAAATTAATTATGGTGGCTTGCTTGTTTGAAAGGAGTCTTGAGCAGAAAACAGGTCAAGAAACAGGAAAATGGGTAAAAGTTATGCAGTGCCAAGGAGCTGCCAATCACCAGGTCACACTTGATCACTGGAGTGGGATCAGGGAAGTAAACCAAGCCCATTTTTCTGACCATACCACATGGATCAAACCTGCCTCTCATCACAATGTGGGGCCACAGGGTGCTTACCCTTACCAACAGGGTAGCACCTGAGTGGATGCATGGATTGAGCATCACTGCATTGCTGTGTCAGTGCCTGTTCCAGGCAGCTGGCACCAGCCTCTTCCCACCATTTCCTAAGACAAATATTAAACATCTGAGTCAAAAATTCATGGCTGAAAACACCTTCTCTCACCACCCTACCCCAATTAAAAAAAAAAAAAATAAAGTGTATGTAATCAGTGGTCTGTAAAGAATAACCAGTGTATAAACTCTGTAATCTTTTGCCTATAAAGGTGCTCTTTTGCTCATTATTCTCCTCTCACAAAAAAATTAGAGGAGTACAGGAAACGCTCTTCTAATTCATTTCTCCTCATTCAAAAGGCAGAAAACCACATTTAAGCCATCACCCAGGTACTCACCAGAAAACAGCTCAGGACATTGCATTTCAAATCAAATAGAGATTCTCTCTTTCCATGAGGGAGAAGATGACTAGCAATAAAAAAAAATGTATATGTATAATAATAATAATAAAAAAAAAAACAACCAGAACAGAAACACCATTATCCACAAATGGAAAGACTGAGTTAATAATTTATTGGATTTTCTTCTGTGTGTCTGTATGTTTCTTGACACAGCTGGGGTAACTTTTTTTTTCTTGTTTTACTCAGAAAAAGAGAGTCGTCATCACAACCCTTTCTTTCTGAATTAAGGGTGGAAAAGTAGCTGCAACAGGACAAGGGAAACAGCAGATTTGGAGGTAAGGTGCAGACTAGGAAACAACTGGGCACGTGTAAAGAGGGTAACCTTTCTATTATTTCTTAAGAAGAGTCAGATAGCACTAATAAATCATTATAGTAATGCCCAGGGTGACAGCCACGGTAGGGAATGGATTAGTGCATGCAACAGCTAGTTAGCTAGCATTGCTGTGAGAAGGGGTATGCTGCAAGTTGTGCTAGCATCATTGTTCTTCACACGGTTCTTTCCTCACAGGTTGTCAGGCTGGGTTGGCCTCACACCCAAAGCTCCTGGAAACTTCCCTTTTAGGGGTTAACTGACTCTTGTCTTGCTCCTTCCCCCATTGATAGCTCTCTAGGGTCTTGCCATGCCCAGGACTCCAGGAAACATAATTTCTCCAGACCTTCCATTTTGTCTCTAGAGATTTCACTTCATTCCCTCCTCCATCTGACATGTTCCTTGGAAGGAAAGGAAATGACTGACATTCCCTGCCTGCGGAGCCCTGTAAAAGGCATGTGGTAGGAAGTCTCAGAGGCTTGTTACTGCACCCATCAGACTTTTAGGATCTCCAATTTGACATTTATCTCCAAAAATCAGGGACTTCACAGCACAGGGACATCCTCTAGTGGGCAAGTCCTTAGAAATCTTATTAGCCTAAGCCAAACTGGAGGACACAGAAAACCCTGCTGAATGTCCCTGCTTTGGCAGGCTCATGGTTACCTCCCAGGTCTCTGCCGTCACCTCCTCTCTTAATCTTAAATGTTGCCCTTATCAATCTCTAGCAAATGTCTCTTTCTGGCCTTCTCTTTAGCAAAGGGCTGCAGGGTCCTGAAATCAGCCCATCTGTAGTGGGTACAGCCTTCTGAGCAGACCACCAGTGGCAGCCAAGAGCACCATCTCCTCCCCAGCAAACAGCCACAGCTCCTGGGAATTTGTGCAAGACTGATGAGCCCATAGCAGGGACAGGTCATTAAATCTTTTCCTTGTCAACTCCTTCCAAAAGTTGCAGCCCCGTGCAGCGTTCATGGTGTCACCAATGGGCTATACTAAAAGTTCTCCAGAGTGAAGAATACAAGTAAGGGTCCCAGCCTGATCGAGGCTGGCCATGTTCTTCCCAAGCACCTCCAAAAGTGATGGAGAAATAGTAGGTTACTCTTGGTCTGCCAAGTCCTCCTGAGTTCTGCTCCTGCTGCTCTCCAGCACTAAGGATGTAACCCAGCCATCTCTCTGGGTATGGGAAAGCCCTCCATTCTGCTTCTGACATGGAAGCAAGAGACCAGGTCTAGGAGTCCAGGATGCTCCAGCAACAGGAATGCCAACAGTGGAGTTAGGGAAATGCAAATTTCAGCCAGTTCCCTGGAGCTCAGTGTTGTTTCCGTGGCTGGATCAGTGCTGATGAGGGAGGTTTCTAGGGATCAAATCACCAAGATTCGTTCCCTCCTCCCAACTTGCCACATAAAGGGTAAAAGAGAGTCACAGGGTGGTTTATTTGTAATGTCATCCATATGGCAAGGGGAGGTTTGGCCTTTGGGAGGATATGAGGGAGAGGGGTTTTTCATTGCTTTCTAGCACAGAGCATGCATCACATCAGCATCATTAGCCCCCCAAGTCAATCTGACACACACTGCTCCTCAGCTCTGTCCTAGAGGATACAGTTCCTAGCAGAAAAGCAAAGGAAGAATATAAGGAACCTTCCTCTCAGACTGAAGCACCCAGCTGTATGTTCATCAAGTCAACAATGCTTTGTTGAACCAGATTAATTAATCAAAGGCCATCTCAAAATAAGTCTGCAAAACCTCTGCCTAAGCATGGTTACTCTTAGGGGTCTTCCTCTCAGAGCCCCATCTGCCCTAGACTCAATGATTCCTCTGCTGTCCCTGCCTTGTGCCTGCATATGGTAACAAGATAGATTCACTAGCAAAGTAGCCCACTAGACTAACAACCACAAGAAGAGTGTTTTTCATAAACATCAGTAGAGATGTTCAAAAGTGCACTCAAACACACAGGTGAGGGGAGCTCACTGTATCTGAGCAGAACAGAAATGCTCCAGGTGGTCTTTTCCCTTCCTGAATAACATATGTGATTTTACAGAATGGTATCCTTTCTACAGAAACCTTAGCCAGTCTCACATAAATCTTTCTGTTCTTGACCTCCAAAAGGAGATGCCAAATACTGCAACTGTATGGTATGCTATGATCAAGGGAAGCATACATTTCAAGCCAAGATACTGTGGCTTTGTGTTTTTGGCTTCCCTAGACACTGGCACCCTCCTGTAAAGTCCTCCTGTACAGTTTTCCCCTTTTCATGTGTGTCTTCAGACTGGACTGAGACTGCACAGCAGATACCAAGCCAGTGAGAGGTGAGGGGAAGGGAACATTTATTCAATGGCCTTTTTTCTGATAGGGTAAATAGCAGCTTTTTACAGCACTACCACTGTCTGGAAAACACGAGTCAGAGGACGACTGCTGCAGCTACAACTATGGCTGACTGACGTGCAACAAGCAGCCTTTGGCACATCACCCCACTGTCCTCCCCAAAATGAGATCATTATGGCCTGCGACTCTGGCACATTCATACAGAAGCCACTGCCTGAGATGCTGCAGCCAAAAAGGGAATCAACACCA
Source organism: Tyto alba (assembly GCF_018691265.1). NCBI lineage: Eukaryota > Metazoa > Chordata > Aves > Strigiformes > Tytonidae > Tyto > Tyto alba. The sequence goes on along the minus strand of NW_024881275.1, from coordinate 44,828,074 downwards.
TTGAGAAGAAAACTACTAACAAGATCTGCTTCCTCTGCTTAAACAAAGCTGCAGTGGGCATCAACAACAAACAGCTGGAAATGGCTGGGTGCACCCATATCCCTCCTCAGCTTTCCCCAGGCAGTGAGCATGCCATCAGTCACAAATGATGGGTGGAAGGTTAAATGTTAACAATTAAGCACATCTCACTGGGACAGATCAAGCCCAGCCAACGTGAACAGATCGACACCAACTTTGGTTGGAAGTGGAAGGTCTCTGCAGGCAGGTCTCTTGGCAGATTTTCTAAACAAAGGAAGACATCATTTGTTCCTACAGCAGCGAACAGGATCCAAAGCTGAAAAAGAGCTGAGCAGACGTATCATGTGTCCAGCCAGAGCATGACACCAGAGACAGCCACTCTACCGGTGCAGCACCATGGTAACAGCCATGGCTTGCAGAGCAGAGGGCTTTATCACTAGGCATGGGGCAGCAGGGTTATGACGTTTTCTCCTTCTTTAGCTGGTTCCTTGGGGCAGCCTGCTACACAAGGCAGCTGCACAGCCTCCTGGGCTAACATCAGCCTTGAAGGATCATCTGAAGAGATGGAGAGCACTCGGGGAGCAAGAGCCCCGAAGTGCCTGGGAGGACAGAGTGAGAAGGGAGGCATAGTTTTGCATCAGTTGACAGGGAGTATATGCCTGGCATTACCCGCTGAAACTGTGGGTAGAAAGCGGGCTACCAGCAGAAGACTCCTGTCCTCTCTTCTCATGTAAAACTTCTACAGCTTCTTGCTCCGCTCCAAAGCAGGACCCCAAACCTCCTTTCAAACTCTTTCTCTCTCTTTCCTGCCTAAATGACAGCCTCAGCATGTTTCCACCCTCTCATGTACTACCCCACTTCCTCACAACCAGCCCTACCTCTTGCTCCTCCTCACAGCCCTGGCCTCCTACAGCACTCAAACTCAGACCCCAACACAGGTCACAATCCCCCTGCCCTTCTGCTATAAACTGCTGCTGCCCCCTTGGGGAAGGGTCCCAGCCCCACTGCTGTACATCCCCAGTCTTGTGCTCCCTACCTCCCCAACAATCATTTATCTTCTTATAATTGCTCTTTCCCCAGCTAACTGTTCATTCCCACCCTGCCCCTGGCCAGGGACCAACCCTCTGTCAGTGAGGTGGGCACACACACTCAACATTCAACATTACTTGAAACAGCAGGAAAGCTATAGGAAGTTTCCCACCCACTCCACTTGCGTTCCTGCCCACCATCCAGAAGTTGTGCCAAATGCCACATCTAGCCAGGCCCACCCTGCACAGTCAGAATGTTCTAGTCAAGAAGCATTTTCCACATGAGCTTTTTTTCTACATTTTTTCCCCAGAACAAATTGCTGCTATCACCTTTGCCCCCTGCCACCCTTTACCTCTGCCTTACTTTTCCATCAGAAGCTGGATAAAACAGCTCCTGCCTGCTCTGTGCTATATCCCTTCAGCATTAGTTTTCATCATTTCAATACATCTTACTCAGCACCCTAAATAACTGTACTAAAAGCCAGGCTAGCAGGCTTTTACTCATTATTAGGCTAGCCAGGTTAGCAGGCTCCCTTACTTCCAGGAAATCCTCATCAGGAATGCAGAAGGCATGAAGTGGACGATGCTCTAGCATGGAAATCCAATCTCCTGCAAAGCGGGTTTTATCTGAACAACCAAGGGCATTGGTGGGCATTGCCTGTCCTTTCCAATTCTCTATAACTCACCATCTCCATGTGGATCCAGCATCTACAGGAGAAACAGGTGTGCTGCTCCTGACTCCCTCAAATCCAAAAATCCTTCTTTATTCTATTTCTGAAAGCTTGATTTTTTTTTTTAACTTCAGCATCATACTAACTTTTTACAATTCCATCAAACCAGCTTTACAACTCCATAGCTATCTCAAGATCAAATCCAAGTCCAAATTCAGCCCAAGGGAAAATGTCACTCACTCCCACAAGTATGTATTCCAATCCTTCACGATTCTTTTCCATTTATATTTTTAAATTAGGATGCTAGATTTTTGATAGCTGGTGCAGAAGCAACATGCGGTTTTCTTCCCTTTCCTTGATGTCAGAAAGACTTGTCTCCTGGCTTGAAGAGCTTGCTGGATTCCTGTTTTCTGAGAGAAGCAGAAGATGAAGAGGTATGTATGATGGTGAAGTGATAACTATCTGAGACAGTTGTGGGAGATGCAAGCTTGGTTCAAATCCTTCTGGAGTCCATAAAAAGCTATCACTGACTGCTTTAGCCTTTGAAGTTTTCCTTGGTTCTAAAAGCTTTAGGTTCATCCCAAATTTTGGATTTCCAATGGCTGTCTTAGAAGTAAATTTTTAGTCTGATTCTGATCCTGCTGAACACATTCAATCTTTACTGCTTTGAGCAGTAGTGTCAAACAGTCAGCTGTGCTCAGGATAAGGTTGTTGTGAAAGTGTTTTCAAGTGCAGGACAAAGAATTCTTAATTATAGTTTTTCATACGTCAGACTTCTCTGAAGTCCAGGGCGCACACTCATGAATTAATCCTCCTACATCACTTGTCAAAAAGGCAAACACTAGCAATCTGAATTCTCAGATGAAACAACTGAGGTAGAGAAGTTAAATGACATGATTAAACCACAGATGCAAGTGAGTGTTACAGCCAGTATGAAAAGGCTGCTGTTTGCATGGCAATAAAACAGATGTCTTTCAGCTTGGCGCCTCTCAGTCCCTACTAAACACATGGTTCAGTCCCTCTGAAGATAATGCTCATGGGTCGGGGCAATCCCAAGCACAAACACAGGCTGTGCAATGAGTGAATTGAAAGTAGCCCTGTAGAGGACTTGAGCGTAGTCATTCATGTAAAACTGACTATGAGCCAGCAGTGTGTTTTCGCAGCCCAGAAGGCCAACTGTATCCTGGACTGCATCAAGAGAAGTGTGGCCAGCAGGTCAAGGGAAGTGATTCTCCCCCTCTACTCTGTTTTCACGAGACCCCACCTAGAGTGCTGTGTCCAGCTCTGGGGCCACCAATGTAAGAAGGACATGGGTCATAAAGATGATCAGGAGGCTGGACCACCTCCCTTATGAGGACAGGGAGAGAGAATTGGGGTTCAGCCTGGAGAAGGGCCCAGGGAAACTTAAAGGGGCCAACAGGAAAGATGGGGAGGGACTCTATCAGGGATGGCAGTGATAGGATGAGGGGTAACGATTTTAAACTGAAAGAGGGTAGATTTAGGTTAGATATAAGAAATAAACTCTTCACTCTGAGCGTGGCGAGACACTGGAACAAGTTGCCCAGGGAAGTTGTGGCTGCCTCCACCCTGGAAGGGTGCAAGGCCAGGTTGGACTTGGCTTTGAGCAACCTGGTCTAGTGGAAGGTGCCCCTGCCTGTGGTCCCTCCCAACCCAAACCATCCTATGATTCTATGATAACCACATACATGAAATTAGGCAAGCACACAACTGCTTTATAAAACTGGGACGCAAATATTTCAGATTCACATTCACATTTTTAGATGCTGGTAAAGCACAGTGCTGAAGCATGAGCTCCAGTGCATTTACGATGTCTCGAGTGGCCACAAAATAGCCAGCCATCCCAGCTGCCTCACAAGTGAGCTTTGCTGAACAGAGCCCTCAAGCAGGGCCTGAATTTCCCCAGGTTGCCTGAGCCTGATCTGTTGGAACTGGGTAGAAAAAGAAGCAAATTATATTCTGAGGCATTTAGGTTTGTCCCTCCTTCCTCCTGCTTGAATGAATGAACACCTTTCAATCAGTCACCTCAGATTAATGAACCTGACTCACACCTTGGGTTTCAGTGTAAGGGGATTATCTGAGTTGGTGGGAGATTTTTGCCTCTTTTTGAAAGTCAGTATTTGCCAATAATTTAGCAGCAATCTTTATACCAACAAAAGTTCACTGTTTTCTGTAGGTGAAATATAAAGGTTCAGCTTTTCCAAAGAACTCCTCATGCAGCAGTTCTTTACACACACCTATGGGAGGCAGATAGATTTGCACTGGAGGTTAGCAACAGTCAAGAGAACAATGGAAAAACCTTCTACTTCCCATAATGGGAATGTGATTATTGCTAAAAGAACTTGCTTAAATAATGGACTTGTTAAATAATGGCTTTGATCTCCAAAGAAAACAAATATTGCAGACTTATAATGACACAAAACTACCATATTATCTGGTGTCATGGCAGGAATCCTTTCTGCATTTTCTGCATCCTGCCTGCATTTCCTGCAGGGAATGCATTTTTGGAACACAACATGAACACTGCAAAGGCAAACTCTGTATCAAGGCTATGGGCCTCAAGCCATGCAGACTGAGGATTTGCAGGTACCTCACCAAGGCTCTCTTCTGGATATAAAACATTCAAACACATGGAAAGCAGCATTGTGCTATGTGCACTGAAGTAACCCAACAAAAGGGGATTGCCAAAGATCCCTTCTTTTTTCCCTTTAGAAAACCATGTTTGAATTCAATAAAGCTCAAAGATGCCTGGGACCCAAGGGATACTTTATAAGAATTGGCAGCAGTTGAGCATAGAATCCAGCAATTTAGTTTGGCTAATGTGTGTGGCTGGAGATCTAGTAGAGGAAGGTAGTGGAAGCGAACAGATTGACATCATCTGTCTTAACTGTCACAACAAGCATGGGTTTTCCTATAGATCAGAGGCCATAGAAGGTCTAGTGAATGGTAGCATGCACACCACACAGCTGCCTACAGCTAATGGATCTCAAGTGACCAAGATCTTCTCTAAAGATGGCAAGACAAGCCACCAGTCAAAAACTCACTGCATGGACCAGAATCATCCTTAGGGGATGGCCCTATGTAATTCAAATGATATTGCAGTGACAGACTGGGTAACTGGGGGGAAAACTCATGTCCTTGGAGTGGACTGGAGAACAAAAGCCATCCTGAAGATGAACACAGTGGAATGCTTTCAAAGACCAGAGCATATTACAGTAAATGAGGTACAGTATAGACCACCCAAAACTATTAATATAACTACTGTTTACCCTGTGGGAGACACCAAAATGTAGATTGCTTTCTAAGCATTGCTCCTTGACCAAAAAGTTCCAAGTTCAACCTGAGTGATTATTTTTTTTAAAGCTGATGGTTTGCTATGAATCACATAAGAAGGAGGCTAATAAAGGTGTCCTGGAAGGCAGTACTTTGTACTGAGATTCTGTTTCCCCCCTTGTCATATCCTTCAACCTATCACTTTAGCTTCTCCCTCTAATCCCAAAAGAAGGCACCATCACAGATGGGGAACAACCCCAGTCCTTCTGACATCAGTCCCATCCTTCAGCCACAAAGCTGTCTTCATGTCCTGTACCCACAGACTGCAGGAGCAGTACTGAGAGCCATGCTGAATGTCAGATTATTGAGGATTCCATCAGACCAGCCTGGGCAGAGACTTTTTATTCAGTGTGTCACCTCAAGGAGTTTGCCGGATTTAGACCCCTGGTTTTTGAGGTGCAGGCTTTCACTTGAGTGCCTGACTTGACTTACAGGCAGCAAAAATTTGATTAAACAGTGCTCTTTTCAGACTGGTTGTCTAAGAAAACAAGAGCTTATGGGGTTATGCTACCTATTACATGTTTGTTCATCTGTTTACTTCCTGTAATATCTTTTGAACTGGTTAGCTAATTTCAAATGAAAGTAGGACAGAGGTCTCAGGGAAAATTAGGTTAATGGAAATCAGCACTTTATTAATGTTGTTCCAAGGGAAAAACAGGGAAAAGCACATCCCTTTGGGCAGCAGTCAGCATTGGCAAGTGGTCCACTCATCTAGGCACCTTTTTTTGTCTGCTAGAGGTATCTACCAGGACACAAATGGGAGAGAGGAAATAGTGATAGGATTGCATGAGGTAGGGCCAAAAGAATGAATCTGTAGGAACGGAGACTTCACAAAACACTGTACTTTTTGTTACCACTGGTAGAAGTTCCTTGTGATTCATGTGCCCTGTTAGCAGGCAAACAAGGCCATAGTTTTCTTGGTGATTCAACACCAGTAACACAGCAGGTCCCTTTGAAATTCTGCCAGCTCTAACTAGAGGACTCCTTCATTTTCTCTGCTGGCAGAGGGAAGAGCTCCTGGTTACCAAAGGGCAACTCTCTGGTAAACACCCAGGTTGCTGCTTCAACATCACAGAGAGGAAAACCAGCTGAACTGAGTTACAGCATAGCATTCACCATTGTCCACCCTTTCCTGAGTCTCTGTCAATCTCAGTAAGAACTTCTTTGTGGCATACAGGGGGCAGAACTGCATTGCAATGTTTAATCCTGAGGTATCTCTGGTTGTTTCAGTAATTGCTCAAAATGTAGAAGGCTCCTGTGGGCTTTCAATGACAAAGTACTGGCTCTTGACAGTAGCTGCTTGTTATTAATGCACTGTGAAAATCTCCAGATATAAATGCAAGCTACTTTCTCTCAGAAATTGACACTATCTTAGACAAGATGTCTGGGTGAAACCCAGAAAGTCAGGTAGTCAAAAATATCTCAACCTTCTTTAATCAGGAAAGAAAAGGCCACAAGACATCTAGCATTTCTGAACTTGATGGTGATTAGGAGGTATAGTAATCCATGAGTACATTACTCAGCATTTGGTCAAAGTGTTATCATTTTACAAAATGGTTTTGCCCCCAACATGTCAACTAATCTCTCTAGAGCGGAGGGCAGAGATCTGCCCCATTCCTGCTGGCTGCAGACTCAAGTTGCTTTAGATTGTTTTGCTGTTGCCCTTTCACACATGGCAGTGTTCACAATGGACCCTGCATGTCTCATGGACTGTTACTCTGTGGTCCATATTCCACAGGTTAAAAATACTAATCTAGCCCATACCAGCTGTGTGAATGCATGAACGCCATTTTAACCATCCCCATTATTCCCAGGCCTGGGTATCTTACTTTCTCCCAGGCAATCTTTTCAAATGTTTCACTACCTTAACAAGTGGAAAACATCTAATCTAAATTTCCCTTCCTGTAATTTCAGCCTGCTGCTTTTATTTTATTCACCATGGACAGGGAGAACAGATTACACCTTTCTTTCCTGAAGCACTCTTGTAATTACATGAAAAAGGATCGCTTGACCCCCAAGTTGCCTCTTCTCTAAATAAAAACAGCCCTGGCTTTCATTCAGCGTTCCTTGCGAGTCCTGCTGCCTGTGTAACTTGTTTGTCATGAGATAGACCTACCTGCTGGATAAAGCAAACATGTAACAGTTTACCTTCTCATTAGAGCTGAGCAATGATTACTGTAGCTACCTGTTACCAAGCCTGAAGAAAATGTTCTGAGCTTATAGACCATACATTTTTGGGACCCCGAGCTAAAAACACATAAACTCAAACCCAAGTTCTGCTGCTGCCAGTCGATCTGGTCCTAGGCAAATTGAATCCCAGTTCACAGCTGGGATCTGTCTGTCACTTAACAGACAGATCTAGAAATAACAATTTTCTTAACTTAGCAGAGCATGACCAAGGTAATATAAAGTTGGAGACTGTGCAGATGTAAAGTCTGGTGGAAGAGCCCACTGTTATGACAGACTTCCATGTGAATAGGTGCTCTCTCTTGCAAGTTATTTAAAAAAATTTGTTCTGAAATACTACAGGTGTCTTTAAAAATCAAAGTACTTTGATAGTGACTACATCAAACTGCCGGCTTATCAGTAGCTTCCAAGTAAATGTGGGGAAGTGCAGGACTTCAGAACACCAGGAATCCCATGGTTATGATTAAACTGATTTGCCTAACACTGATGTGATCCACAGGTTTCCTAGTATCAAGCCATCTGAGCCTGCTGGGAGGATTCTATCTAAACCAGGTGTATTCCTCCTCCTTAGAAGATGATTACGACTATCAGAATGCTTTCTGGTTCAGGCTGGTCTTTTTATTTTTGTATCAATGCAGGACAGAGCCATATGGCATCGCTCAAATGCTTACTTATAAGACTTCACCTCCAGAACGGAACTTTCTATACAATCATCTTCCTTTAGTTGTACTGGCCAAGACTCTGTATCAAAGCATCATACAGAGTTTCACTGGCTTCCTAACTCACAGAAGGATTTGGTTTGTTCTGATTTTAATACATTAAATTGTAAGAGAGGTCTCTCTGGAATAACAACCATGGAGAGCATCATTTCAGAACATTTTCTGTAACTGTGTGGGCATGTTAGAAGACTCCAATGTTGCTTGTTTTTACTCTTTATTGAAAGAATGAGTCCTGCATAGGTAGATGTAAGCAAGCAAAAAGAGGCCTTTATTTTTTTGTAAGAGGGAGTCAGAAGTGATGTAAGTTACAATCCTCAGGTGAGCCAAGCCCACATTGCACATCTACTCAATTCATATCTGTCTACCTGCAGTGTATTCAGGCACTACACTCCAGTGTGGTAGTAGGAGTGCTAAGGTGTATCTCACAACTCTTGCTGCCTACTACCACTCCAGGGCTTGCTTTGAGGAGCACAGCGGCAGAACTTGTCTGTTCTGCTCCCAGCCTCCATCTTGGTTCATTGGTTTATTTAACTGAGCTATATCCTGCTCAGCACGTTCAACCTGTGTTAACCATAGTTCACTTACAGGTAGATGAAGTAGTCCAGCCTTCAACTGTACCCACCGCACCAGGATTCAGACTGGAAGGGCAGAGAAGGTAATGACACCATGCCAGACAGATGCAGAGGTAGCTGACCAGCAATGCTGCAAATTTCCCTTGTGGGATTAGCATAGACCTGTAGCTCAGTACCCTCAACAACAGCAATGACTCCTAAATTTTGGCAAGACACATTGTATAACAGGGGAATTTCATCTTGCAGTACCAAGAAAAGCAAGTTTTCTAGGGCTTGAGGGAAGAGCAACTAAGGCAGAAACAGAGGCCTATTATCAGTACTCATTTCAATGCAACTCCAGGCAAAGGAAGCCTTGAAAGGGGTTGTTTACAGAGACTAGAAGGAACAACTTTTCTAAGCAAGTGGGACAAGACTGGTTTTCTATGGGAAAGAGATGTTTATCTAGGAATGCATCAATAATTAGGAGAGGTGAGTTACTGGAGTTTATAACTCAGTGTTGCTTAGAAATCTCACTCATTATTTTGGGGTTTTCACTGATGAAGAATCCTCCAGGACTTAATCCCAAACTCAGGAGTTGAATTAGGGCAGAGGACCTTGCTCACAACAAAAGAGCAACACGACTTGCTGCCTTGAACTCCAAGTAGGCCAAGCGCAGCCACCACCAAGTTTCCTTCATTAACACAATCATTGGGTCTTAAACTGCAGGCTGTGTGGGTCAAAGTCATAAGTAGTATTACCAGTATTACAGTGGGTCACAGATAAGGAGATAAAGAACAAAAATATCTAGAAATTACATGCTTATGATGTGCCAGCACTTATGGTTCTCCACTCAGGTTAATAAGGCCCACAGCAAATCAGGAACGCTCTCCTTCCACACTGGGCATTGCAGGGGTCAGGCTCAGCAAGGCAGCATGGGGAAAAGGGGCTAGCTGGTCAGTCAGGGCTTCCTACTGGCACAAGCACAGCAACAAGACAACACAAGGTAATACACTTATCTGAGAGTGGCCTGCTTGCATTCATCTTGGATCAAAGGTGGGAAAAGGTATAAGAAATCACCCAAGAAAGGGAAGTGGTCCCTATTAGCCTCCCCTCCTCTCTTGTACCTGCCCAGGATTATATCTTTTCTCTGGGCCTGGCATGAGATTGCAAGGTAAGGTGCTTTCCCCAGGTACCTGTCTTATGTGGGACTCCATTCTCCTTCATACAAATCTGATGCAATGGGTACTTTTGCTTGTTTCCTCCTTCACATAAGGCCTCAAACAGGTTAGGAGACACATTACTGTTCTATCCTCAGCTGAAATCATCCTGGATTTCTCCAAGATAAACATGGCCAGGTCTGTGTGTAGAAGACCAAGTAGAAGACCCATAAAATACCTGTCTAAGGAGTGGTGGAGTGGCCCTGAAAGATTGATCTCTGCCACCTGGCTTTATGGGCTTTCATACTAGAGAAGCTAGAATCTTCCCGAAAGCAGTACATTGCTCCCATCTTATACTCACTTCTCTGCAAGCAAACATAGGTTCAGAACACAAGTGCAACTGTCCTGGGTTTGAGTGAGTGGTGGGTTTTTTTGGTAGCAGGGGAGGGGGCTACAGGGGTGACCCCCTGTGAGAAGCTTCTCGAAGCTCCCCCAGCTCCAAGTCACCTCCATATCTGCACCAAAACTGAGCCAATCAGCTGCATCCCTGCGATAACGTATTTAAGAAGGGATGTACTGAGGAGGAGTCGGACTTGTGAGGAGGAGTTGCGGCAGCTGTCTGAACACCAAGGTCAGTGGAGGAACGGAGGAAGAAAGGAGGGGGGAGGTGTGCCAGAGCAGACACCCCCCTGTATCCTGTGGTGAGACGGCAGGGTGCCCCCCCCCTGCCACCCATGGAGATCTATGGTGAAGCAGAAACTGATTTATGGCCTGTGTTTTTTGCATGGATTATCAAGCTGCTGTGCCTGAAGAAGGCTGGGGTCTTGTGGAAAAGGTAGCCCCACTGTTGTAGTTCAGCGCTAGGAGGACTGCAGCATGCGGGAGTGTCCCACACTGGAGCAGCTCGGGAAGGGATGCAGCTGTGGGAGGGAATCCAGTTGGAGAAAGTTGGTGTCCCACACCAGAACAGTGTAAGGAAATGCTGCAGCCTGTGGCAGGGATTCATATCGGAGAAAATTTTTGAGGGACTGTCTCCTGTGAGAGGGGGACCACGATGGAGCATGGGGAACAAGTTCCAGAAGTTCCCCCCACTGAAAATAGAAGAAGTGGCAGCACTGACTGCACCCCCCATTCCCTGCCCCTGCGCTGCTGGGGGAGGAGGTAGAGATATCGGGAGCAGAGCTGAGCCCGGGAAGAAGGGAGGGATGTGGGGAAGGTGTTCTCAAGATGTGGCAATGCTTCTCACTGTCCTACTCTGTTAAGTGTTGTTGTTAGTGTCTGTAATAAATGTATGTTCTTTTTTTCCTCCCCTAACAAGTCTGCCTTTTGCCCACGATCATAATGGGTGATCTGCCCCTCCCAGTCCTATCTCAAATCCCAAGCCTGGCTCATCTGTCCCTTCTCATCACTGGGTGAGACAGGATGTGTGCGCGGCTGCATGGTGCTCAGTTGCCTTCTGAGCTCAAACCACAACAGCAACCTTGGCTAAATCCTATAGAAAAATCTCACCCTGACCTCCAGAAGAGAACTTGTTGTATATAGAAAAAAGAAGCAAGAAAGAGAAGGCTGTAGAGAATTTTAACTGAGGAAGGAGGATTTACATATTTTATCAGCATCCTTTCAGGTCTTAATTTTATCAGGGAAAATGTTAATTGAGCTAGTTAGTACCTGTGAAGTGAAAATTCAACCCAGCTATGTCTTCTTTGTGTAAATCTTCATCTGCATACTCATGTTGTCTCCTTTCCATATTCTTTGTTGCACAGACCTCCCAGTTCTTGGCTGCATCATGCTTGAAATACCCACAGTGGCAGAAGCTACATTACGTCAACCCACCTGTAAAAACATACAAGAAGAGCATTCATTTTTTGCCTAATTAACTAAAAAAAGGATTGACTAAAAGGAATATTTCACTCTCAAATTTTAAAAATACCATTCACAAAGCCCAAGTAGATATTCTGAGAGGAACAACTGCAATTACAGCAGCCAAGTAATAAGCACAAGCAATTAATACAGTCTTTAAGTATTTTAAATATAATAGTTATGGCCTGCTGATAAGAAAGTTTTGGGGTTTTTTTTTAATCAGAAGTTTGGAATAAAGCTATTTTACTATATAAAAATGATTAGAGGACTTCAGTGGGTGTGTTATCTTTAACATGTCCCTTCTTCTGGAATCATTAAACCGTTACAAATTTCCCAGGGGGAAAAAAAAAAAAAAAAAAAAAAAAAAAAAAAAAAAAAAAAAAGGAAAAATCCATTCACCAAGCTTCTAAGAAACACAAGAAACACAACTTCTAAAAAAGAATAGGGAACACACATCTGAATATTTTCTTTTGAACTTAATTCAAACATACATAGTGGCCTGTTACCTGGTTTGTGCCACAGCTACTTGCAAGGTAAATGGAAAATGTTTTGATACAGTAAAATTTATCTCCTCCTAGTGCTGATATAAACAATGACACAAGGTGTCATGACGTCAAACATCAGGCCTAAATGTTTTTAAAAATCAAGCAGTGTGAAGGAACTCTCTAATTTCCTTCCAGATAGCCATAAGCATCTGTTCTGCCCTTTATCTTCTTGCTGTGACACTCTGAAAAGCTGCAGTCTCTTAGCCAGGCCAACACAACTGATGGTCTCCACCCTGGTGTGGTCAGGAGCTGTGTCAAAAGTCAGCACATATTCAGGTGTGAAACAGAGAAATCCAGAATGGACGGCACAGACCTGCTTCCCAGAGAGTTAAAGCACTATGTTGCTCTCCCACTGCCTGCCTTCTCCAGTAAAGCGAAAACATGAAACCAACTTTCTCGATGCTCATTCACTGCTTTGTAGGGCACCTGAACATGGCTCTGGTTCAAGCATGTCCTCAGGCCCTGGGTACAGAACACTAATGTGACTCTTACCACTGGTAACCACATTGATGACACCAGTTCTTGTAAGTATTCTCATCATTGCCACACAATAAATATTTATATACAGTACAGATTGTTTTCATGAGATGATGAATGCAAAGTGGCTAGGAAAAACAGGGAAGAAAAGACCAAGTTTGATAAACTGTTATTCAGATTTTCATATGGAACAGCTGAAAGAATGGAAACCAGAGGATATTTACATGTTCTGGCCTATTGGGAACATACCAAGAGGCTGCATTACATTCAGGAATGTTGCCATGTGTGCAAACCAGGAAACGACTAGTTGCTTACTCACCCAGCAGCAGGAGAGAGGAAGGGCAGCACTCAGCATGAGAGACTTGTGAAAAGGTAACAGTGTATTACACTAAACAAGCTCTCAGCACAGCTTTCTCAAGCCTACCAGTGGCACTGTACTATGTAATGGAAACCCTACTGCCACTGAAAATGAATGTTACACCCTCCTGTGGTTTTGAAAAATGGCCTTCTGAGGAAGGAATTTAAACCGAGGGATTTAGAGATAAATTGAAGGAAATTTCCTTGTTTTACCCTTCATGCAACAGGAAACTGAAGACTGTGATTCACAAATGGGAACATCCCCGCTAGCAAAGGAACAGGTCCTGTGCTTTCTTCTTCCAAAACTGTGAGTCACTTTCTCTGTGTTTAAGCAAACATCACATACGAAGTTTAAGCTGTTCTTCAAAGCATTAAGGTACAGACGGTTACCTTTGTTTATCACCACCTCCACTTAGAGCACAAAGGAAATAAAAATTTCTATACAGTGCTTGCCCACATTCACAAGTCATACATAGATCAGATTAAAAGTGTTTCTCTGTTCCAATGGAAAATGAAAATACATGAAAATGTTGCATGAAGAGAGCACAACACATAAATGCACAAACACACACAAATCACCTTCTTGCATTTTGCCTCCATGGAGCTTTGGCCTTCATTGGTAACAAGTTTTTAATAAACCATTTCAGCTCAGGCAGCTCTGGCAGTCACAGCTACATAAATTGAAAATTTCATCTGATTCACCACTTCAGTACTCAAAACTTCTCATCAAAAAGGATTTGTAACAGATACTATCCACTATTATTTCTTCTACAAGATCAACACTGTCATTCCCAGATGTCCAATGCCATCTGTGAGCTGTGAAATTTATGTCAATGAAGCACAGCTCCCATTCACTGTTCTGTGTGTTGGTAGACCTGTGAGTGGCAGGCAAGACTTTGAGCTATAATCCTTTAGCTTCACCACTGGCTCTGCCACACCCACGTAGAAGGGATACACCCCTGGACTTCTAGAACATGAATGCAAAAATACCAGGGGGTATGGTGAATTCAACTTCCAGGCAAAAATGCAGAGCTGAAAGCATAGCCTTTTCGATGAATTTTATCTCAGCCACTTCCTTAGATGCACTCATAGGCAGTTTTCTCAAATTTACTTGCTGTATAAAATAATTTGCTAAATTGTTTCAGGAACACATTTCAGGCCTCCATTGAGTTCCAGTGCAGTTTGTTGTATATTTTAGCTCTGCACTTTGCTGAACTATTTTGCTCGAATAAGAACACCATGTTCACCTTTCTATTCCCTGACTCACAAAGAAATATCAAATCAAAGCTTCTTCTTAACTAGCAAGAACAAAACCTGGTTTTTATGACTACTAAATTAAAATCCTGGCTTCTGTGATCATTCCTGATGAGAAAGCAAACACTGGCAAAGTTCAAACAATAAAATAAAAGCTTTTTAAATTGTGAAGGAATATTCTAGCACAAGAGGGCTACGAACAACATTACTTCATCCATATAATAAACAATTTCAGTTGCCATCCCGTTCCCTGCCTTCGTCTGAAATACAACTGTGAAATAGAATACAGTACAATTAATACAATATGTGAAAAAAAAAAATAATCTTAAACCAGCAATAACTCCATCAGTAATCACACTTCACGTGAGCTTCTGCTGTAGAAATGAGAATTAATCATGCCATATTGCAAAAACACTTTAGCATGTATCATGCTCAGTTCTTCTGATACAAAAAATGTAATCTAATACCACTTGCAAATAAGCATATAACATATAAGCAGTGCTGACGCTTCATTTTTTCCACACTGGTATGTTAATGTGTTCGTTAAAACTGCTTTTTCTATCTCATTCTAATTTAGACAATCTTTCTTCCTGGGCTTTTAAAGAGAAAAATTGTCCATAACTGTGAGAAAAGCATGAAAGCTCCACAGGCACAAATTCATCATTTCTCTCTTCACCTTAATTCCATGCGGAAGCCCTAAAAATCAATTACACGGAGTGGAAGAAGGAATGTGCTGCCCCTGTTAAGAGGAATCATGAAAGATGTTGCCTTGCTAATTTAGGTAGTCTTCCATAAACCACCCTTTGCTAGGAGCTGCTTTGTTTCTCACAGGTAAAACACTAGATGCACTGATGCCAGTGGAAATTTTATCTTTACATTTGTGTTGGCCAGTAATTCCTCACAGGTATACGGTCTCAGCCATCACGGAATTCCACCCCTAGGTAATCGTGCAGCAGTAAGAACTGCGTAGCTGGGCACACAGCTGTAACGGTGTGACAGCGCTGGCACAAAGCTTGGATTTACTCGAAAGCGAACTGCAGAAAAAAGCCACAGGCCTTCCTTCCGGAGGACTGCGGGTGGAGGATGCGTACCCGTACAATCTGAAATCTGATCCTGCAAGTGCTGGAGGGCAGGTGAGGGCAACCTGTGGGGAACAAAGCCTCCCAGGTTCCCCCACGCCATCGGGGTACTTTTTTGCTGTATTCAGGCTCTCAGACGAGCATGTCCCCTAAGCCGTGCGCTCACCTTCCATTCACCCACCCACGCCACTCCGGCGGCGTACACCCCACGAACTAAGCACCCTCCCCCGCGGCCCCGTGCGCTTGCTGCCGACGCACGCAACAGGGCGGGCGGGCGGGCGGGCGGGCCGCCCTCCCAACGGCCGCCCAACGGCCGCCCCTCCCCTCGGCCGCCCGCCCTCCCACGACGGAGAGCTGCGTTTGCCTTCCGCCCGCCCGCCCGGCCGCTCGCCATGCTGCCGCCGCCGCCGCTCCACCGGCCGCTCGCCGCCGCCGCCCGCCTGGCCCGGGGCTGGGCCCGCCCTCAGGTAACGGCTGGGGCGCTGAGGGGGCGGGGGAGGGGATGGCGTGGCGTGGCGCGGCGTGGGTGAGGGGCTCGGTGCCGGCGTGGGCGTGTGGGGGTGGGTTGGGCTCGGCGGGGGCGGGGCTTGGGCTAGGCCGGGCGGTGACCGGCGGTACCGCCCGTGGTTCCCGCCGGGGCAGGGGCTGTCGTTGTCGCGACATCCTCTTTAACGGGCCTGTCTGCGACAGCGAGCCGTGCTGAGCGTCGGCCCCGCGTCTTCTCTAGGGTCGTGTGACGTTCTCCGGAAGGGAGAAGTGGCCCAGCAGCAGTCCAGTGGTTGCTTGAGTGGCAGAAAGCGTCTGGGCGTTCTTTTCCTGCGGGAGTTCGGCTCTGGATGGGTCACCGCGCGGGGTTACAGTTCGTTCGGGATCCTGGGGGGAGGTGGAAACCGTGAAGGCTAAAAGAATCTGTGGCACGTGGCAACCAAAACTAGAAGTGTAATACTGCAAAGGGTCATTAGGAAACAAGACCTTTGGTCTTGGCCATCTGTATTTCGTGGGTTGAGCTGTACGGTGCACCTGCCTGCTCATGACATGTGTCCAAAATCCATCCTGCAGCCACCTCTGCAAATACCGGCTAAGGCCAAAGATCTGGTTTGCCCTTAATTTTTCTAGTTTTATTTCAGAGGCAAGTAGCATGTTCCAGGTTATTGAGGCAGTTGCAAAAGTAAGCATGTTCTGGGACTTCTGAAGAGTTTTATGTATATAAATAGCCTTTGGGAAGCAGCCAGTGAAGGGCAAGGATGCAGACTTTAGCAATCTCGTGCTGGAAGTGATTGGTCCTTTCCCAAGTGTTGGTATCTTTTTCTTTCTTTTGCAAACAATATGTAATTTGCTAATACCGATGTAAGATTGTAATTAGAAAACATGACAGTAGTGTGAGTTGATTGGGTAAGGGCAACATAATGCAGGCAGATGTTGATATTGCCTCTGCTTTGGTGGCTTCGGCAGTCTTGCCTTTGAATAAGGTGTTTAGCCAGCTCTCTTTTTATTGCTTTGACTTTTCGCATCCTGCTGCTGTCTTCCCGAGGAAGGGGTATGAGAAAAGGAAAATCCTGCCTCGTTATGAGCTAATAATTAAACAGTTGAGTGCGACAAATAAAAGACACGTTACAGTCTGTTGCACTACTGAAAGGAGCTGCAGCAAATAATGCGCATGGGAACTGTTTTGAAAGAAAAAAGTCATACGATATTTTTGTAGTGGAGATCACGAAGTGCCCCATCTGCCAGCCCCCAGTAAAAAAAATCCATCTATAGCATCTCACTATTTTTAAAATAGTCTAGAACTTAGATAGAAGGTGGTTTTCTGGCTTGAGAATTAGTCTTAGTTACTTTTCTTAATGTTTTCTCTCAGGTACTCTCATTCCTTGCTACAGGGCCCAGACAAAATAATAGCATTTTCTATGAAATTCGCACATATGATATTAAGCCATCAAAGATGAAGGAATTTGTGGAAATGGTCAACAAGTACTTTCACCTTCGCACAGCTCACTCAGAGCTGGTGGGATTCTGGTCTGCGGAGCTGGGAGCGATGAATAAGGTGGTCCACATTTGGAAGTACGGTATGAACAGCATCCCTTTGTGCTGCTCTGCTCTCTCTGTGCTCCCTGTCTCCTGCAAGGAGAATGCTTACCTGGCTTTTATTTGTTGCTCTTATTGTAAGAAAGTGTCCCGACGAAATCTGTTACTATGCTGATTACTGAAGAGAACACATCAGCACAATTTTGACATCTTGGGATGAGCGAGTTACAACTGTTCTTAAACAGCTATCTCTGCTCAAAACAGGTATAATAGAGAAACTGCAGCCAAGTGCTTTGTTCATGGCAAATATTTTTAATTTGGGGCCAGTTCCTGAACCACAGATGTCTTCAGAATTTCAAAATGGATGGAAAAACTGTTGAGACCTCCTTAGTAAGATAATACATATAAGTGCAGACAATCTATATGCAGTCTGTGTATGTTTATACACATGTGTAATTATTATCAAATTTTAGTTCAGTGTAACAGTCACTGCCCTAAAACAATGAGAATGCAGTTTGCTTGCCTAACTCCTTCTGTAGCTGGGCTGGGTTGGGGTGGGAAGCCACTCCACCAGCTCTGAATTCCCAAGTGCGTGAAGCATTTCTTTGCTCCTTCAGCCTTGGGTAGCAACAGGCTTCTTGCTGTATAATCAACTTTTTATATTGTTGGAGTAGGTGCTGACCTGGAAGGTGCCAGTGAGCCAAGAAAAGCTACGCTTATGCAAGAAACTAGATGTGCTGGCTGTGCTCTATGTGGAGCCCCAGAAAACTTGGGTTATGGAGAGGTGGGAAGGCACACCGGTGTAATTTCTTTGTACACCTCTGCAGTCCAGGGTATATCTGTATGCTGAGGTGGGGAATTTTGTTTCTGAAGTCCTCAGTTTGCTGGTTGAAATCTCTCATGTTCACAGTATCTGTTTAGAATAAAGAGTCACCCCTTTTGTCTTGGTGGGGTACGGGGACCAGCCGTCTGTTGATGGGATTATTATGAGTTTACGTGCATATATCAATAAATTGTCCTGCTTCTCAGAGCTTTTCAGCCTTGTCTATTGTTTCTTTATCTAACACCTCCCTCCCCCATTTTTAATAATCTGCAGGAAACTTTTTAAAATGCAAAACTAAGGAAAAAAGCTATAATCTTTATTTGTGTCCTAATGGTGTTTACATGTGTAAGGTAAAACATCCTTTCTCCTTGATTCATCAGACACCTCCTTATGTCTTTTTCATAGTTAAAAATAGTTGGTGTGGTTTTCTCTTAGTCCCAAGATACTGATATTTCTCAAGGTTCTTCCCATTCTCAGATGCAGGATTTTTTTCTTGTATTATTTAAAGCTGCCTGCATAAACATACTGCTTAAGATGCCACTTCAGCCTAACTGGTTGAAAATCAGACATGCCTAATTCAGTGCATTTGTTTTTAATTAAGGAAAAAAAAAGAAGAAAAGGTTTAGAATTTGGGCATTTAATAACTTTTTGTATAGCTGAACAGACATACATTACTTCTACACTTGTAATTTTAATGTAATTTTATATAAGCCAAAACTCATATTTTTCTTAATTTTCTCTTGGTAGAATAATATTCCTTCTGATTTTTTTTTTTCCACTTTACCTCCTTATCCACTCTACTTTGTCCAAATCTCCTTATCCTTGGTAACTGTTGCCACATCCAGTAGTCCCTGTGGATGCCATATATGAATCTTAAGAGTAACATCATGTAATGATTTTAACTTTTTTTATAAATTTTCTCGGAAAATTTGGTTTGGCTTCAAACCATTTAAATCTGAGAGCTAAAGCAAAGATTTCTGCAGAATCTAAAGGAAAGTTACCACATCTGCTTTGAGCTAATATGCTGCTTAAAAATACTAATTTCAAACTTATGTAAGTGTAACTTGCCTCCTAGTAATTACACACTTTGATTGAGTCTGATGTGACATTAAGTGCATTTTGAAATGTTTTCTTTTTTCTTATTTTTTCCTTTGGTACAGATAATTTTGCCCACAGAACAGCAGTCCGGCATGCACTAGCCAATGACAAAGAATGGCAGGGAAAATTCATCTCCCCAGCTCTCCCCTTGATAGAAAAGCAGCACAATGAGGTTGCTTATCTGGTACCTTGGTGTCAACTTGGGAAGCCTCCAAAAGAGGGGGGTGAGCTTATCTTCTCTTTTGCTGATTAAAGTTACTGATGCTGATGGAATAACAAAAAATGGCTTAAAGTTTAAACCAGGTATTACATGGTTTATAACCCTTTATGTAACAAGTGCATGTATGTACACTCATGTGAAGAAGTGACCTAACACAGATGAGGGACAAAGTTTTTTAAGAAAGATTTTACACTAGCTTATATTAATAACTGACTAGAGCCCTGACCATTAAGGTTGTAAAAGAGGTATGTGAATTGCCTATATGAACATGCAAAATGGCAACACTGTGGTAGTGGTCAGAGCAGTCATCCCTGACTTGCTTTGTCCATCCATCAGTGAGAGGGCATTTCCTGGAGACACTAAAGACAATCACTGTTCTCTTTCACAGAGTTTTTTCCCTTTTATCAATTGGCTATGATTAAGTGCTTCTGTTGCATAACAGTTTAAAAAAAAAAAAAAACAAAACCAAAAAATCCCTACTTTTTAAAGATACATGCAACTCAAGTGTACTTTATAACAATCATAGATTAGCTGTAGACATCCTGTCTTTATGTATTTTAATTCTCTCTGTAGCACACATGGTATCAGTAGTATTGACTGTTCCTTGATGTATGAACATTTGCAGACTTTGTTGCATGGAGTGATATCAGACAGGCCTTGCTTTAGCCCTCAGCACATCCATACATAAAATAATCTTTGTTCTTTATTTCCCTGTGATTCTGCATTTTATGCTGTTAGAATTGAATTTGAAAGCAGTGCAGTTTTCTCTTAAAACTGGAAAGCTGACTTGAAACATTTCGCTCCCATCTGAGTTTGTCTCCAGCCCATTTCTGGAGAATGAGACCAGACATATATTGCTACATGGCAGGTGTCTAGGTTTCTATTAAAGTGTCAACATTTGTGATCTAGAGTAACTATCTGAATGGAAAGGAGATGGATAACATGGCTTGTAGCAGGACTGGAGCTTTTTGGCAAATCATGCCATTTGTCTACAAACAAGGGAGATGATGATTGTTTAGCAGAACAGAGGTGCTAAGGTAGACCATCTGTTGGTTACACCTTCAGATCTTGCTGTGATCAAGTGCCAGGAGTCAAAGGGATTTGTGATGTCATAGACCACTTCAGTGACAGAAAACGCCACCAGTATTAGAGAAGGCCACCTTTCATTGTTCAGTCAGCCATCCACATCCCACAAATGTGTATGAGTATTTGTGATTTCTGCAAAGTAGTCTGAATCTCCCCAGATTACCAGGCCACACTGAAAATTGCCAAATTGAGCTTTACGTGAAGCCTTCTGTTCCTCAGGGTCCCAGTACTTATAGTTATGCTTGAAATAGCTCCAGGTAGTGAGCCACTTAGCTGTGCTTTTGCGAGCCCCTAGAAGCTGTGAGATGTTGTGCAGGTTGGGCTGAAGGGGCAGTTTCATGTCATGCTGACCCCAGATGGCAGGGATTTGCAGTACTGGTTTCACGATAAATACATGATGGTCATGGCATGCTGTTTGAGAACTGGCATGTTAATTTGTATGTCCTTCCTTGAGATCACCTTTGCCTTTTCTTCCAGGAGTGTATGAATGGGTTACTTTCCAGATGAAGCCTGGTGGGCCAGCATTGTGGGGTGAAGCATTTCAAGCTGCAATCAGTGCTCACATCAACAGAGGATACACAAAACTGATTGGTGTTTTCCACACAGAGTATGGATTACTTAACACAGGTAGGACTCAATTTCTGATACAGACTTTGGCATGGGAAGGCGTGGAGGGAGAGGGGCAAGCCTCTGTCCTGGATCAGGATTGGCCATCTTGATGCAAACGTTGGTGTGGATCACCAAGTCCTGTAAACAGTCCTTGAACCCGGTTTTGTGTATTGGGTTATAAGCTTAAGCCAGGGGCTGCTAGCTTAAAGGATTCTCAGATCTGATGTTAAAGAGTCAACCTTTTAAAGGCTCAGCAAAGGATCATCCTACCACTTACTTGCCTGGAGAATTGTTTCTGCTAATAGCAAGGTGAAGGCAGACTGCTGGGACTTACCGCACATGTTGTATTGCAGAATAACAGTATTCAGCTGACTTTATTTGTACTTTCTCAGTCCACGTGATCTGGTGGAACGAGAGCCCAGATCACCGAGCAGCGGGAAGGCACAGTGCCCATGAAGATGCCAGAGTGGTAGCAGCTGGTAAGAGATGATGGATGCAGAGAACTCACTAGTATTACCTGCATGCATGCTGAGAAAATTATTATTTGTCATTGAATTACTGTCTTAATTAAATATGCATTTAATTTCAGTGCGGGACAGTGTCAGATTCTTAGCATCCCAGCAAAATGTGCTCCTGATACCTCTACAATGCTCGCCATTGAAGTAACCTTATTCTAAAGGATGTAATTGATGACAAAAAAGGACAAAATGGAATTGCTGTCAGCAAGTGCCATCACATGGATTGTAATACCTTCATGAACTAAGCTGTTCTTCAGTTTGCAATACATGGATGCAAAATGCTGATCACTAGCAATGTAAATCAATAAAGTTTTGCAGCCTGATAGCAGTTGCTAAATAGAAATTTATGGTGATGTTTGTATATCCCCAGGAAAAAGAAATTGTGCCATAGCACTTCTGGCATGAGCCACACTTCATTTATCTTTTATTTTAACCTCTCCATTAATACTTTTCTAGATCACTTATCAAACTTAGTAAATTAAATGCTCTTTTCCAACATTACAGCTCAGGGCTGGTATCATTTTCATAATGTATTTTGGTGACATTTGTAACTCACATCTTGGCTATTGCGTACTGGCTTAAGAAGGAATGCCCTCATGTATCTGTTACCTAGTTATGCTTTAATCAGACTTCTAATTGGAATTCTTTCTATTAATTCTGAGTAACGTAAAACAGCAATGTGGCTAGAATTGTACCTAGGAGGTGCTGCAGTGAAGCTGGTCGGGTGCTTTGTCCCAATGAGCTCTGCCACAAGATGAGCATTTATTCACTAGCTTGTTAGAGTTCACTTCAGCCCTTTCCTATTTTGTTCAGTAAACCGTTCCTCAAGACTTTGGATTACACACATAATGCTTTGCCTTATGTATTTTAATACTTGTTTAAGGTCTGAAGTCAATTAGCCCTTCTTCTTCTATGGTGTAGTCATGCTCAGCTGATCTTTATGTGCTTATATTCTTTGAAATACTTTTTGCCAGACTGTTAAAAGCCAAATAAATTTGTATAAAGCATGACTTTTGAATGTTTACAGCTCAACTTCTTACTCTTCAAACTAAAATGATAAACCGCATTCTCCAAGTACAGCATTTTGCAGGTCTTGCATTTCAGTCAGCAGCAGTCTTCATAATAGTTGCATTAGAGATGGCAAGCTAGAATGAATAGCAGCAGGGCAGAGGGCACACAGACTGAGAAGTCAAACTTGTATTTTGTGTACAGTGGTATGGAGCACCCACTTCTGCAATTTAAGGGTCACCAACTGGCAGAGCATTCAGGAGACTTTTCCATGGCTTAATCACTGACCTGCAATAAGCAATTGATTTCACTTCTCTAATGAAGTATCTTTGTGAAGTCTGCCTAATGACAATTACAGCTTCTGTAAAGTGCATTATGATCTCATGGAAAGCACTAAAAGAAACAGCTGTAGGCAGTTATGCTTATGTCCAAGGTGGGTGGAACTACAGCTGCTGTAGTTAGGGGAGTATAATGGGTCCCAGCTCCTATACCCAAGTCTTCATACTCTCCTCCCTCCAGCAAAGGTGTCTTTAGAATTCTCAGGCTAGAACAACTACTTTGGAGACCACTGTCTTCCGTTTTACAAACCAACTTCCTAAGGTATAAATGGCTGATAAACCATCACTACCAAGTTGATTCAGAATATTGCCTTAGGGCAGTTAACTGAAGGGAGGACTTTTTTTTAATAATAAAAACATGGGCTGAAAAATGGGACTGGAAATCAGTAGGACTTTTTTTTTTTTCCCCAACATGAATGCAAAAATTAAGTAATTTTATTGTTTACTGGAATAAAAAATAGAGAGGCATACTAAAAACAGTATTATATTTTCAGTAAAACTATTTTCCTTGTCACCAGCATTTAGAGTAAAGAATATTCAGAATGTTAGAGGCGTGCTTTATTCCAAAGTTTGTTGTTTTCTGACAAGAGGTTGATAAATCAAACACATTACCCAAAGCACCAGCTGGGCACTAGGTTAAAATAGAAAACCCAGGAAATTTTATTTGG
This sequence comes from Tyto alba, assembly GCF_018691265.1. NCBI lineage: Eukaryota > Metazoa > Chordata > Aves > Strigiformes > Tytonidae > Tyto > Tyto alba. The sequence continues at coordinate 44,804,430 of NW_024881275.1, read as the reverse complement.
CTTCATATCTCAGATGAATTTTCCTGATGAGTGGAAACTTGGATTGGATTGTATTATTTGCCTGCTACTGCCCCTAGTGCCACTATCAAAATTTTAACATTAGTTTTCCTTTGAGCAATAGAACCATTATTCTGCTTTCATTTGTAAACTGCTGTTCTAAAATCAACCTCGTATTAACTTGAGTGATTTTCACAAATTGTTTGTAAAGAGGATGCCTCGAATAACTCAGGTGGGATGCCCTGGAGGGGAGAAGAAGAGCAAGCTCTGTGTCGGTGGGTCAACCTGCTGTTGTTGCCCAGAGACAGATCTTGCCCAACTTCACCAGGGCAAACCAAAGAAAAGGAGAAGCTTCTGGAACATGCTATTGCACAGGTATGAGAAAGACTATATAAAGACAACACCCCACCTGTGTTTTTGTTAACCCACCACCTAGGGACCAAGCTCACTACGACAACACGGGATCCAAGGGTGGTGATTCCCCTTTTTCCTAACCCCTCCTTTTCTCTTTCTGCTCTCTCTCTCTCTCCTCATATATATTCAAGTATATAAGTTTTGAACAAATTGTGACAGGTTGTTCAGAAAATAGTCTCAAAGTGCCTTTATTCATTTGCTGAAGGTTAGCAATTGCTCTTGCCAAATTGTCTCCACTCACTGAAACTGTCATTTAATGAAGTTACCAGCTAAACTGTTTGTCTGAGTCATTGTCATGACTCAACCTACCCTGCGGCTCTGCTGAGCAGAGACCAGCTCTTCACCAGCACACAGGCTATCAAGAATTGAGAAGATTCACCCCCCTCGTAACCAACTGCATGGGATGAGACAGTGACTGTCCTTTAATTTGATACTAGCTAAGGATTAGCTAAATTCAGGGTATTCCGGAGTCTTTATACTCAGTGTTTTGCTTTGTCAGTGAAAACAGGTATAGGGTATTAGCAAAGAGGAGGAACAATTATCAGTAGTTGCAAATTGCCAGGTCTCTGTAATGGAAACATTCAAAGGCAGGTACCTGATTTAGGATTTACACATCCAGATAAATTTGTTATGCTCTTCAGCTGGATTTGACAGTTACACTACTCACATTTTTCAGGAGTCACTGAAGATCTTTTTATTTACTAACTTTAGAAGCTTAAAGTTGCACTTGCCTTTCAAATCTTGTACCACCTCAGTTGCCTGAAAATAGTATATACCCTATGCTAACTTGTAGATACTGGAACTTGCTTGTACAATATGCAAAGTTCAAAACAAAGCTGGGCAAAACAAGAGCTTCTAACATCACTCCTCAAAAGAACATATGCAGAAATGATACTTTGAAGATCAATGGTGCCATAACAGCTTTATTTTTTACTTAATACAAGGCAATTAGAGTGCCTTTTAATACTTCACGTAACAGTTATTAGCAAATACAAATATATATACTTTTTTTTCTTTTAATCAAAATGTCCATTTAACGATTTAATTTAGAAATTTCAGTTGTGAAATCTCTCTAGATTTTTGCAAAGTTAACAGATATTCCAGTGCAAAAATAGATCCCATTACAGATAAGCATAAAGTGCTTGGAATGAAGGACCAACTATAATTCAGGAGGGAAGGATAAGCACGAAGTGGCGGTTTAACCATGGGGAAAATACAACTCCTTACTGAAATACAAATGTACTACAAAGAGGGATGCAATATGTCAATAGTAATAATGTTTAAATAAGTTAACACCTCAGTGCAGTTTCATTATCGAGTGGTTCATATACTGTATGTGACTCTAGAGTGATTTTTCCCCAACACACACTTAGAAGAGTAAATTAGTGGCTGTGTGAACTTAGTTCATGACAAATCTTCATGTGAGGGTTGCATTATGCTGTCTGTTCAGTACAAACAAGACGGATCAGAGCTGTAAAAGAGTTTGGTTAATATCCATGTTTATTGTAACATTTTGTCACAGGTAGACTCTGTATGAGCATGACAGTCACAGGGCAATAGGAATCAAGAATCTCTTTTTGGCGGGCTAAGGAAAGAGGATTAGGATGTAACTGTTGTTTCCTGCTAAATTAATCATTTACTTGAGCAGTTACAAAGAGCAAACCACAGCCCTTTCAGGACCAAATCTAAATCCTCCCAGAACTCGTTCTAGTTCTACATGCACTACTGTGGTGCAGTGCAAAACTTAAGCCCTTCACTTAGGTGACTTAATGCTGATTTGTAATAGTGATTTTTAGCAGTGGTAAGCCTTCAGTACATGCTACTTGTTTCAATGATACCATGACATACTTTCAGTCTGTTATAAAGAACTCATGGCTGTAGCTCAGCTGTTTAGTAATTTATATGCACCTGGAAGTCTGGTGTATTCATCACCCTGTAACTCAATCCCCATAGGGTGACAATGCCATAAAGGTAATAACAAAGCAGGTTTTGAGTGAGGTATACCAATCCCCATTACACTCCTTTCTTAATCCCCTTAGCAATGCATTATACAGATTTAAAAAAAAAAAAAAAAAAAAAAAAAAAAAAAAAGTATGAAAAAGGCACTTCAGCAGAGCATGTAGTAAGCTCTTACTTTATCCCAAGACAAGACACAGCAGGGACTGGGAACTTGTAATAAATATTCAACTGTTTTAAAAATGCTGAATTGGTCAGTGTTACCAAATATATCTGGAAATACATAATCAACCTTCTTCAGGCTCATGCCAGCCTCTTCACTATTTGTTGGGTATTCACAAAAGAAAACGGTGCATGATTGATTCATGGCAAAGTAGCATCAAGAACTAGTGCAGAACCTGTACGGGTGTTTAAGGCGGAGGCATGACATACAGTAATAGCCCAGGAACTGCAACTGGGTTCAAACCACATTACTGAACCTACTTCTGAATGTAAAAGCAAGACAAGAGGGGCCCATAAGTCTACTAATGAAAGCATACTCTTCCATTACTGTTGTACAATGTGAACAAGAATTGGCTGTTCTTACTGTATAATATCCCCTCTAATATTATTCTGGCTTTGAAAAACTTAATGACTGATGTAACTGTAGCACTACTATTCTGAACTATCTTGTTCTTCAAGGGGATTTTTACTGAAGTGGTTTGTCACATATATAATAAGGGTATATTCTCCAGTTAGGGATCACCTAATGCCTGAAACTACACTGCACAACAGAAGCAGAAACTTACACATTAATCTAATGTTATACCAGTTTCCAAACAGGAAAATTTTAGGTGAACAGCTTGCAGTAATTGCAGATAGCAGCTGATTGCTAGAGTCTGGAACTTAGTCAGATCATGAATGTAGCTATCACTGAATGGATAGAATGAGAGCATAGCATTGCAGGCATAATGTAAAGAAATACTGTGGCTACAAAGATCAACTGAAAGTATTTTCAATCCCTAATTATGCTACCTACCTATTTAAAAAGTCATAAATAATACTGTTAAAAATAGTCTACATCTCATTTCTAGTTTTATCTGGCAAAGCCAGAAATGGCAACATGCTTCTGCTAAGCAATAACTTCAGATGATGGGTACCTTTCTGGTGCAAAGCAGGGGTTAAAGAGCAGATATGACATATCTGAGTGACATCTCACAATTTAAAATTTGCTCTTGGCATTAGCAGCTTGTACAACTACTGAGTTTGCTGCGCTGGTCCAAACCCTATGTCTGCTTCTCACCCACTTCCTACTACCAGGTGTTCATGCAGCTGCTGCAGTACCTCAAAGGAGCAGGAGAGTACTTAACTATGCAAGAACCTAGTCAGAGTAGGTTATTGGCTGTGATGCTGGTGGGACAATTCTGTGCATTTGCAGGGTTCACCGTTCTGCAGATCATCACTTAATGATGGACATGTATGGATAAGATGGCCTGTCTCTTGACATCCCATTTACACTTTACTGCTTTGTGGCCCTATATTTGTCACCAACTGACCTACACCAGTCTAGGAACAGCAGCTGGTCAGGTAAGTTTTCACAACCTAAGGCTACAACACTGGTGGTGATTCTTCTTGCCACTGATTCTCTTGGTGCATTCATTGCCAGCAATGGATGTAGCACCAGGAAATTCCCACTCCTGACATTAATGTTTTAAAAATTAAAACATGCATGTCATATCTACAAATAACCACTGGCCACGATTCCTCAGTGAACTGTTTTTGCAACCCTAGTAAAACATACTGTACAGGACAAGATACAGTATGGTTGAAAGTCCACAGCATCTGGTGGGTGCTCTACCACAGCCTCAGAGTTATACTGTAATGAGCGAAGTTCAAGTCTTTCACTTGAGAACAGTACAAGACGACTTCATGAGGCACTGCCCCTGTAAAGGAATTTTGTTTTCATTGCATTGAACTGCATTGCATTGAATGGTTATCAGTAGAGTGTCCAGTTTCTCTTCCTCTAGCTTCTTCTTTGAGAGTATCCTATCCCAGGAAAAGGAAGTTTGCACGCTGCTCATAATTTCTTTTCTGAAATTGGCTCACACACAACTTTCTTTTACCTTTTCATCTTGCAGGAAGGAATTAAGGATTGCAATGTCTACCACAGTCTGGTTTTTGTGCAATGACAGATCCTTAGTGTGGTCATCATCGCTTTGGTCCTTAGCAAAATTTACAAATACCTACAAGAAAAAAGGCCATGTCACACATCACTCCAGATTTTCATTAATTCAGGGCATTTTCTACACTGGGCTTCCTGAACTAGTTTGGGGATTCAGCATCCTACTTTGCTGAAATGCCCTTAAAAGATAGGTCCAGTAAATTGGTGGATTTATTCCTACCTCTCCACAAAGAAACTTTTGGCAGACAGGCTACTAAAAACTTACTTGGTCAAGTGTGGTCTGAGAAACAGAGTAGTCTTCTATGTGGAGTCTCTTTTTGTTCTGTGAGAGAATACTAAATATTCTGGCCAAGGAGGATGGTGAAGAGGGAAGCTGGTACTGCAGCATATTCCGATGCTTTTCTTTTAGGACGCTTCCAGGGAAGGCATGCCCAAAGAACTCTTCAACAGGCTTCAGGTCTGGGTTTGCCCCTGCAATTCTCACCACTATGGTGTAACCATCTCCAAACCTGTAAACAAGGGGGCCAGCACAGGAGTTAAGTGCCTTTGAAACAGAAGTGCAGCTTAAAATCCAGCAGCATTTCCCATAGCCAGAATAGCAACTGGAAAGCTGCATAAGGAATTGAGTCTGACTGCATCTCCCTAAAAATGTAGACAACTCTGTAGTGCAAGTGAAAAGAAAATAGCTACCTGTTCTTTAAATGCTGGACACTGCCCAGACATCTGAATCGCCCATTGACCATTATCGCCATTCGAGTGCACAGGGCTTCACATTCTTCCATGCTGTGGGCAGAAGTAACCTCATCAGCACTGCAAGCAGCAGTGAAAGGCAGAACAGCCAAACAAAATTTAGCATCCAGCTCTGGTAGATGCAAAAGGCAGGGTATGATACAACTGAGCTGCTACTTGCCTGTGAGATGTGAGCACCACTGATCTCCCCTCTTTGATTACACTCAGAGCACAGTTCCACAAGAAACGACGTGCTTTGGGATCCATCCCTGTTGTTGGCTCATCCTGAAAAATATATACAAAAAACGGGTTATACTGTTACATTCTACTCACAAATACCTCATCTCTGAAATGACCTGTCCATTCTGATTTGCATACTGGAAATGTTGAAAATAATTAAGTTTGACTTATTTTCCAAAACCAGAAAGTAATTTATGCTCCAAATTTTAAATTAGCGAACATCTTTTTCAGAACCAAGGAGTACTGCTTATTCAGCAACTGTAACATGGTGAAATATCCAGTTCTAAAACACGTTAAAGTCAATTAGCTTGTTTAAATAAAGCACTAGACTACTTTCTCCTGCAATACGAACTTCAGTAATCTTAAATTTTGTCCTTCATTTTAATATAAAGATTCCTAAAATATTTATTTCCAATTTTCATTAAATTATTAAAAACACACTACTGATTCTCCTGCACAGTAAGATCCACTTCTGTCAGGCAGGAAGACTTATTTTTTTTGTAGGTGTAGAAATTTTTGCAACAGTACTAAGGTGGTGAAGATACTACACAGCTGGCAGTTTGGCATCATGTTTGAGATTCCCACTTCCCCAGTGATTTTTTAGAAGTAGAAGCCTGGAGGCATATTATAGCTTGCATCTACATTTAAATAGGGAATTTTTATTTCCATGTTCTCTTTGCTCATGTTTAAGTGACTAATGATGTGTTGTTTAAACATTAGTTGGCCATGAAATATCTAGTCTTCATTTGAACCTGATTTTTCTGTTTTGCAAGGAAAATGTTAATAAGCAAGGGTTTCAGACTCACCAGGAACACCACAGGTGGCCCTCCAATGAGGGCAATGGCTGTGGAGAGCTTGCGCCTGTTCCCTCCACTGTAATTCCCAGCATATTTTTCTCCGTATTTCACAAGGCCCAGTTTTCGAATTGCCCACTCACCAACCTACAAGAGGAAGCACACCACCATCTTTAATCAAGCACAGCAATGTCTACATAATTAGATTTTCCTTATGAGCTTTGGCTTCAAAAACATTTTTCAGAAGGGCCACTCATCTCAGGATCTAATGTGGCATGGATATGGGTTTTGAAACATGCTGTTCACCTCTAGATCAGGATATATGCAATCCTGCTCCTGGAAGGCCAGAAAATCAAATGACTGCAGCTTACTGGCCAGCAAGCATGAGTTCAACATCAGTTGAGCCATATTAACCACAGGTGTAATTCTCTTAGCAGCACTGCCTTTAGCTAGCTTACCAGTTGCTGTGGGCTTGCAGCAAGGTCACTGTCACTACGGACACACAGCAATCCCACTGTGGTATATCTTAGCCCTTCAGACAGATAGGGAGAATCTATCTGGTTCGTTATTCAAGAGTATTACTACTGGTGCCAAGAGGCAGGCATTGCTGCCCTGGGGACTAAAAAGCGTTAGGGGGAAGAGATTCAGCTACTACTCAGATCATACCCAGAACTGGGTCCCTTTTTATGTGGGACTGGTGGGAACATCACACAGAAGCACTTGGCAGCAACCTTTGAAGGAGCTTGCAGTTTTCACCCATCATCACTACTCTCAAAAAGGGATTCAAGCTACCTGGACACAGCCTAGGCACCAGATCAGGCCCTATACAAAGCACTGCGTTCAGATGTCATCTTCCTACCTACAGCAGTTCCTGTTCTGCTGCACCCAGGACACATAGTGAAAACTCAAGGAAGCAGCACTGAGAAGGGTGCTGTATGGTACTAGCAGCTGTCATTAATTGCCTAAAGACTGTTAGTGTAACCACATGTCTGAATACTGAAATAGCATCACTTTAATGATGCAGCATGAAATGATGCATCACTTGGAAAGATGTAACAGCCAGCATGAGGCTTCTGTTAAGATGTAGAGTGCTTGCTCCCTGGGACGACAGCAGTTGAGGTGCTGCATGACCTGCAGCTTCACAGCCCTTAAGCTTTTAAAGAAGTCATTCAGTGGAGAAGTGCATCCACTATGAGAATGCAGGACCCAAAGTATGTGACCTTCTATTTAGTACACTTTTTTAGGCAGCACTGAAAAAACACCACAACTTTGGTTTGCCCAAGAAGGAAAGGGGGGCAGATTTCACCATACAGTATCTTCAGCAGCTTCATGGCATTGCATATGTTCTAGGGAGAGTGCATGCAACCAGGAACAGTTGGTCACTGGGATGGGTCCTATGGTGTTTTGTTTACCTTGCAGACTTCTTTCTCTGGAACACCTCTCAGGAGTGCGAAGAACTCCAAGTGCTCTCGCCCCGTCAGCAGTTCATTAACAGCATCAAACTGTGGGCAGTAGCCCATGTTCTGGTGGACTTCTTGGATGTTGGACAATATACTGTGAAAGCAAAACTCCTTTGTTAGGTTTTCACAAGTTATTTTAGGTGTTAAAAGGAGGAAAGTGAAACTAGTTTTTGAATCCTTGAACTAACAAAAATACAGAATCCTAGAAATCCATCTCGGCCAAATTATTGTTTCTGTCTCCCCAACCCCGCCTTATTTTTTTAAATATGACATTTAACCATGAGAGGACAGGTATTCAGAAGTGACTACCAGACTAAATTACTTTTCCTAAGCCGCTGAAGTACTTTACTGGACTCAAAAAAGGGCTGAAACAGATGTCAGGAATTGAAAAAGGGAAAAGTGGGGCAGAGTTCAGACATGATGGAAGTGGAAGAAAGGCTGTGAAAACTGAAGGAGAAAGCAGCAGAGGACCTGCTTTGACACAAAGCAGAGGAAAGATGCATGGTCTTTCACCTGTTTCCTTTGAGGAAAGCTTCTCCTCCTGTCACATCTGTATCACCAGTTAGCATCTTAAAAGTGGATGACTTGCCAGCACCATTGACTCCCAGGAGCCCAAAGCACTGGGGATACAAAAGAGCAGATGAGCACAGTGTGTTCAGGATTCAGCATAATAATTTTCAGCACTGATAAGATGGGAAGGAACAAACTTGACCCTCAGGACAGCTGAAGGGAGTCTTCAGCGCATTTCCAGAAAAAAAAAAAACAAAACTTCTGGGCTTTCATTTAAAGTATAAATCTTTAGACTGGGAAAATGAAGGAACTGTGGTGCCACCTTGGTGCAGTGCCACCACAGCATTTCCGTGACAAACCTTGGAGAATAACAGAGATTGGCTTATGGTCCCAGACACTGAGAGTTCTGTATTTTCTTCAAAGACAGACACACAGAAACAGAAACTGCTTCAAATTCCAGGCAATTTCCTTTGATGTAATTTCAACATCATCTGTTTCTGATCTTACCCTACCCTTTGCTGTCTGTTGCTCTTACATACTGCAATAATAGCAAAACAATGAATTTGACAGATAAGCTTACCTCTCCAGGGGGGATTCCAACACAGATTCTATCAACTGCTGGCTTTCGCTTCATTCTGTAGATCTGAAAACAGAAGAAAAAGAAGAACAATGTCAAATAGAACTATAATTAGAGCTATAGATGTTCAACACTCCAAACATGCTCCAGTTTTGACCCCAATAAATTCCTCTGAATAAGGATTCTGGTGAACTGCATAGTTTTGTGCCAACAGGTCTTAGGAATGCAGAACTTTTCTGTCACCTTGGTTAGCTCCTTGATTTCCAAGATGTCACTCTGTCCTCCTCCACTAATTATCCTCTGCCTCTCTCTGGTTACATCCTCATCTTCATCATTCACCGGAGGCAGCTTGGCATAGACAGGCCTGGAGAGAGCAACATGATAAAGTCTTAGCAGAAGATGACAGGGCCCCCCTAGTTCATACTCTCCCCACTTCATGGAGGTCACCAATGAAAACTTCACCTGCCTACAGTGGTGAAGCGGAGCAGACAACCTACCTGGGTTTGATGAAGAACCTGTACTGGATGAGCACTGTGATGAGGAAAAAGACAACGCCCTCTACTGCCATGGCAAAGAGGTTCCTTCCCACCAGGTCCCATGACAGAGGGGACACAAAACGATTTTCTCCTGTCAAAATGAAATGAAGAGCACAGTCACCTTTCCAGAGCAATGGGAACAGGCTAGCATTTCTTCCTGCAGAGCTCACCAAGCTGGGTACCAGGGCAACTGGAGAGCAGCGAGTGGGAGGAGGGAAGGGATGGACCACAGAAGGGGCCAGTTGTTGCTGCATGCACATTTCTTACTGCAATGAAGTTGGGACTTGGTGTGTTGGGTTTTTGAGGTGGGATTTTTGGTAGAAGGGAAAGGGGATACAGCAGTGGCCCCTGTGAGAAGCTTCTCAGAGCTCAGCCTGCTCCAAGTCAGACCCACCTCTGGCCAGGGCCAAACCAATTAAGTGATGGTGGTTGTGCCTCCGCAAGAATGTATTTAAGAAGGGGAACCTGAGAGAGGATTGGGACTTATGAGGAGGAGTTACAAGAAGGACTAACACCCAGGTCAGTGGAAGGAAGGAGAAGGAAGTGGGGAAGGTACACCAGAGCAGAGACACCTGTATCCTGTGGTGAGATGGCATGGAGGTCCATGGTAGAGCAGAAGGCAGACCTGAAGCCTGTGGAGGAGCCAACACTGGGACAGGCATCTGCACTTAAAGGAAGCTGGGACTCTGAAGGGAGAAGTGGGCCCTGCTGTTGTAGTTCAGCACTGGGAGGACTGCAACACGTGGGGGTGACCCACACTGGATCAGCATGGTAATGGCTGCATCCCGTGGGAAGGACTCACTCCAGAGAAGGTTCATGGAGCACTGTCTCCAGTGAGAGGGGAGCCAGGTGGAGCAGGGGATGAATGTGCAGCATTCACTCCAACTCCTGAGAAAGAAGGAGCGGCGAGCTGACTGTAAACCTCATCCCCTGCCCCCCGCACCACTGGGGGGGAGGAGGTAGAGAGATCATGAGCAGACCTGAGCCTGGGAAGAAGGGAGGGGTGGTGTGGTGTTTTTTTGGATGTGGTGGTGTTTCTTACTATCCTACCTTGACTGTTAAGTGTTGTCTTTGTTAGCGTTTGAATTAAAGTGATGTGGTTTTTTAATTCCCCTAATGTGAGTGAGCATCCCTCCCTGATCCATTTGGATTCCTGGCTTCCTGATCCATTTCGCTTAATTTTTATTTTTCCCATTCCTGAGACAGGAATGGGTGAATGCATGGGGCTCAGTTGCGCTCTGGGCTCAAACCACAACATTTGGGCCCAGAGACTTGTCTGCCAAAGAAGAGCTGGTTCCCTTTCCCAAAAGGTTAGAGAAGAACAGAAAGACTGTGACTCAGGCCCAGAAAAAAATATCCAGCATTCCAGAATCTCAGCCACTCCTTACACCTGGCCTAATGAATCCCTCCATACAATTGGCCTTATGCATTTTTATTTCATGCCCCTAAAACCAAAAAAACTTTTGGGATCTATCTACTAGGCTCTCTTCAGTCCTTATAACAACCTAAAGAGGACAGCTGTGGAGACTTGCCAGCTTTGACCAGATCTGTGCTGCAAACTGTGCACTTTCAGTTCCTGAAAAGTCAGTGGAGCAAAGGGTGCTCATCCAGAGCAGACTCAAGCTTTCCCTGTTCAGTTCAGGCTGCTGTCCCTGTGATACACAATTTCACTTACCAAACCTCTCCAGAGCATCAGCCATGGCCTGGTTTTTCACCATGTCAATGAGTCCCCGCCCCAGGCAGAAGTGAGGGAAGATGAGGAAGACAGACTTCAGGATGTCATTGATGTTGTTCAGCTTCTGTTAATACAAAAATTAAGTGCCATTGAGCCATCTGAGCAGAAAGCTGCCACCACCTGCCAAGTGTAGCCCATATTGTGATTGACCTCTCCCTGCCCCAACAATAAAACCCATGTTGTGATTGACCTCTACCTCCCCCAAAAGTGTAAGCCCACGAAAATGCAAGGATTAGAAATGCTCTCTCAAGAGCCAGTGCCATGGGTCCTCTGACAGTCAGTGCTGTTGTATTGCTCAAGAAGCTATTAATACAAGCAACCTGCACCAAAGGAGAGATTCCTCCAAACGCTCACAGTCTAAACTACAGTGCCTGCAAACCATAACAAGCAGAAAGGCTACAGGCTGAGCAGACAGGAAAGGTGTACTTGAACAGACTGGTTATTTCAGTGGCTGTGGGTAGCCCCTCACTACTTCATATTGGAGTCTCTAATTCTTTCTAATCCCGTCTTCCAGTTGCCTTAGTCCACAGGTTGGACTGACAGCAGCCTGAGGAGAGGTTGCGTTCTGCCAGGCACTTTTCTTCAAGCATATACATGTCTTTAATGAGCTAAAACAGGCCTTGTAACAAAAGGGACCATCATCAGGGACTGCCTCCTTATGCCCACAGACAGTGGTATAATCAACAGGTAATTCCCACAGGGTCTCCTCAACCTTCTCCCACAAGGAACACTCCATACTTGTGTGGGTCAAATGGGGCCTGCTAAGACATCTTGTTTTGCATACAGGCATGAGAGGAACTTGCACCTTTCCCAGTAGGCATCTGGCTTTGAAAAAACTGAAGTTTTAATGGTTGGATTCATTGATCTTCAAGGTATTTTCCAACCTAAATGATTCTATGACTCTGTGAGACGCATAAGTTGCCAATACAGTTAAGAGATGTAGCTACCACAGGAAACAGAACTGAGGGCAACTAAATGCTCAAGTGGTTGAAATGGCCTGTAGTAGACAGAAACTGCCCCTTACGAAGAACATACAGGAAATTTCTTTTGAACATAAAATAGTTTCATTTTTTTTTTTTTTCACCCTAAGGGTGATTGAGAAGGGTAAGAGGTTGCCAGAGGGACTGTGGAGTCTCCATCCCTGGAAATGTTCAAAACCTGATGGCCCTGAGCAACCTGCTCCAACTGACACTACTCAGAGGTTGGACTACACAATCTCAGGAGGTTCCTTCTCACTTTAACTATTTTGTGAACATTGCTAAAGTGGGCTTTAACCTATTTCCATCAGAACTTGTATTTAAACTGCTGCAGTAGCTAATAGATACAGGCTGGAGGCTTAGCCTTGCTGGAGAACTGGCTGCTAAAGGCAACGTGGCACCAACATGGAACTAGATTGTAGCAGCACAAGGCAGTGAGGAGCTTATGGTGAAACATACGTTGTTGGTGAAGAGCTCCAGGACAAAGGTGGCCACACTACCATTGATACCAATGAAGAGGTTCACACTGGTCAGCACAACGTATGCTGTGCTGGGGATTTTGAACACGAAGGAGGCTGGATACATGAGAGGGGTGATGGACCACCTGGCAAAAGGAAAGGCAGCAACATCAGGTAAGAACCTTCCAAGCTCAAGAGCATTCCTAGTCATCCTTCTGACAAGAAATCCCTTACCCATAGAGAAACAGAAGGAGAGCCAGCACAGGCAAGTTGGAGGAGGATACATAGGACTTCTGCTGGAAACAGATGAAGATGATGATGACTAGCGTAGCTGGAACAATGTAGTTGCACTGGAAGGTGAAAAATAGAGCTTAGATTTGTTTCCAGATGACAAAAAAAGAAAGGTCTCCTTCTGCTCTGAACCAATGGTTTTCAACATTCTTCAGTGTTCCCAAAGCTGTTTCCAATGGGATACTCTTAGGAGTGTCGCATGTGTGAAGTACCATGTAATACACGTTAATTTACATTTCTTGGTCCCTCTAGATGTAGTCATTAGTCTCCCAGAGGTTCTGGGCACCACAGGTTGAAAAAACATGATTTGAACAGAATGGAACAAGGGTCTACACAAGCAAACATTTTGGGGCAGGTATTTTAAAGCAACATAATAAATGCTGATGATTGAGCTTATGGTTGCCCTCCCATCCTCTGTTCAGTGTTCCTTGTCCCATTGAGGTGAACCACTGCCCCAGGAGAATAAATACAAAACAGACATAGGTACAGCAGTTATTCATTGAACTAACAGGGCACCCACTGGCCCCAACTGCACTTTGCAGTTCAAGTGCAATGGATACCCTGCAAACACAGAATGGGGGACAGTTTAGCACAGTCACAAAACCCTTACCATATCCCAGACAAAGTTGGCCAGCCAGTAAATCACAGGCTTCACACCACTGATGAACTGCAAATGTTTAGCCTTGCTGACACGTTCTTGGATGAGGAAGACCACAAAGCTGGCAGGAACAAAGGACATGGCAAAGATCACACAGATGGAGACTAGGACATCCACAGAGGTGGTCATCCTGGACAAAAAAAAAAGAGGAAATCAAAGTGTTTGCATGCTGGTGCTGGCTCATTTGAGATGAAATGAGGCAAATCATCCAGGGCAGTGCAGAAATCATTTCTCCTTCTGCTGTCCCTGTTTTGCAGGGTAAAGGATGACCACATCAGGCTGTCTTAACTGCACAGTTTTTCTCCAGCCATATAACAAAGGAAACATGCACAGCCTGTTGGAATCTCAAGGACAGCACCACAATCTGAATACGGGGTGGTAATTTGCATAATAGACTGCTTTCTGCCTTCCTTACCACCACCACTTTGTTTCACATTTAATGCATTTCTTGGGGTTGTTGGGGGTTTGTCTTTTTTTTTTTTTGGTGGTGTTTAAAGTTCAGAGGTATCGGACTGTCATCTGCCACTGCTCTAAGATTTTAAGGGTGTATCTGCAGACAGCTTATGAGTCCTGACTCTGGTTGTGGTAGTAGTGGACTAGTCAATGCCACTGTGTAGTAAGCCCTGTGCATTACTGTATGCCTCTCAGGTTGAGACAGCATGTAAAACTGAACAGGATCTATCAATGGTTCCTCGTCAAGCAGTGGCACTTTGAGACAAAAGAATGACCACATTCATGGCGAGCTGCCTTTCTGGATATGGCCAAGAGGAATTTTTCAAGTAGCAGAAGGTGTGAAGGTTACACTGGTTCTTAGAAACTGCAGCTTCCAGGGACTCAGAGACAGAAAGTTTGCACAGCAGTGCTATTCAACAGCAAGTGCTTAACAGCACATGTTGCCAGCTGCTCAGACCACAGAAAATGAGGCCAGCACATTAGAGCTTAAATGCTACAGACCACTGAGTGTCCACCAGTGAGACTAAAGCCTCCCATATTGCCTGTTTCCTGTAATCAACAGCTGATGACCCCAAACCCATCCGCATTCATGTCAGGACTTACAGGGCCACTTCAGAGAGCTGCTGCTTGGTGAGGTTGAGTGGGTGGTTGAAGGCAGTGATCCCATAAGCACTAGGGTTTTTGCCCTCCTGCAGGTTGGCCCTAAGGATGGCATTGTTGATTACATTCAGGAAGGACGCAATGGCATGCCAGCCTTTGTTATTGAACCACACCTGCAAGAGACCACATCAGCATCAGAAAGGTATCAGGTATATCAACTACCCAACAGGCTCCTAAGCCCTGCAGAACATCCCTTCCTCTATTGAGAGCATGCAATTTCTTTCCACATCCTTCCAGCTAGTTTGCTCAGGGACAGAACATACAATTTGATCAATAACCACAAGAGGCTGCTGGAAGCTAGCACTGATCCAGCACTGTACTCCTTCTGGGCCTTAGGCCTAGATGCTAAGGGAGAAACCCACAATACAAGCTGCATTTGCTCCACTAGCAAATATGGAGAGCTCTGGTCTGCACAGTTGTCCAAGGCAAACTGCTGTGACTTTGCTAACTAAAAATAACTCCAGGTTACCAGAGCCTCAAATAGCTGGCACAGCATTGAAGATTTGTTAATTTACCTTCACGTTGTTCTTAGTATCCAAGCCTTTCATGAAACTTGACAAGCTGTTGAGAAACCGATCTCCAGAACTCCCCTGCAAACAGCAGAGAGACAGTTACTTCCCCTCTAAGAGTACTTTTAGTCACATCCTATAGTCTTGCAGGGGTCACACTATGTTTCTCACATCTCTGACAATTTTCTTTCCATTCTTCAGCCTGTATCTGCTAAGCTGGATGTGGTAAGAAGGCTGAGAAACCGCAGCTTTTCTCCCTGCTTTCCTTTCTTCAGTCCCACTGGTAAGAAAGGTCAGCCTTAGGCCTGCTTTTTTCCCAGCAGTATTAACCAGGGTTGCAGGCAAACTTTGAAGATATTGCAGCCCACAGACAGTCTCAGAAGAAAGCAGTAGCCCAAATTGTCTTCGGAGCCAAGGCAGACTCAGCACAGGAGGGCTCAACTGAGGTTTTGAAGGAGGTGGCAACCACTTGTGAATTCCCTGAGACAGCCTGCCCTGTCCTGCCACAAAACACTCAGAGGTGTCTGTAATCCCTGCTGGTTTGCAACTGGTGTTGAGTAGAACCCACACCAGCAATGTGGGCTGTGTAAGCCTCAGCTGAGTGTGTCCCCAAGCCTTCTGCTACTCCCAGGCACCAGCCTGGGAGGCCCCAGCTCAGAGACAATGGAGAGAAGCCACTGAACACAGCTAACATACACATGCTCCTCATTTTATGGCTTCCAAGTAATTTCCCAAGTAACAAAACTCCGACATTAGTGCATCCTGGGTTTATGGGGAACAGCTGCTCACCTGTGTTAGCTCCAAGATTTTCTTCACCTGTTTAATGGCATCAGTGACTTCGTGGCTTGGAGGAAGCATGAGGGAGCTGCTGGCTCCCAAGGAAAAGCCGCCATACCTGAAAATTCAGATAGAAAGTGATGCTAAGACCTGACTATTCACTGACCTCCAGAAAATGCCATTCCTCCTCCCTCCCCAGATGTCTGCACTATATCCAAAGCACATGTCTCCACTCTTACATGAAAGGATGACTTTGATCTTTCTTCACTGCTGCTTAGTCATGATGTCTCCTACTCCTTGTTTCTGGGGTTAAATACCTATCTTATGATTGCTCAGTGTGCTGTTTCATTTAATGAATGCAGCTATCCTTTGCTGCCAGACATGTCCCTGCTTCCCTTGCTTGGAAGAATAACACCTCCCAGAATGGAGTACCAGTAGGCTGGTCCTTCAAATCTTTTCAAGCAAATACTGCTCTCCACATAAGGTAGGCATACTTTCCAGTGATGTGCTCTGTTGTTGTTCCAGTTTATCCTTAAACATGCTCCCTCGACATTTAGCAGTTGAGTCATATAAAACAAACTGCAAAGCGAAGTGGGTTTGTCCTGCTTAATACAGTGCTGAAGGGTTAGTGGACACATACAAGGTAGAGAAAATGCAATAACTTACCTGAATTCATTCACCCAAATCTTATTCTTTAAGCTGTAAAGACAAAAAAGAAAGCTGATGTATAATACACAGAGCAGGAGGAGAGACAGATCTACCACCAGTGACTGCCAGCACATATCCAGGGAAGAGTGTAATAGCCTCTCACATCTGGCATTTGTCCCACTGTTCCTCTTCAGTGTAATCTCTAGGATTGGTGTCCAGACTTTCCCTGTACTCTGCCTACAAGGCTCAGGACTCGCCCCTCAGAGCTACCACAGCATCATTAAAAAAGCAGAAACACCACTTGAGCTGTGGATCAGGACAGTCTGAGAAGCCGAGTGGGTCTGGCCCACTGCTGAAGAGTTTGGGTTGTCCAGACCTGTTTGCCTGATCTGTGTAGCATCCCCCATACAGCAAGCAGCATGTGGTGGGGAGAGAAGGGAAAAGGTGTGTTCAACACTACCTTTTCGCAATGATCTGCACATAGGTCTTCACTAGGTAGTCCGATATATTGCGGCCTGTCAGATTCTGGAGGATGTCAGCAGTGTCTTGCTCACGCTGGCATCACCATGGAAAACAGATAAAAGCCCATCAGAAAACACAGATGCAGAGTCAAACAAACTGTGTGCAGTGCTGCACACAAGAATCACACCCAGCTGCTCTGCTCTCCAGGAGCACCCCTCATTGCAGTACCACTGAGCCCCCTCCTAACCTGTGGCGGTGGCAGCCCGCCTGCACCAGCGGGGCACACAGGCAGCATCTTCTTGATCTTCTCACTGCTGCACTCACAAGATGGTGAAGGATTCTCCATGCTCCAGTTGCCTTTCAAAAAGATGTCCAGGACCGAGTCCGGGACTGAAGCAGTGGTCCATTCCCTCTGCCCCACAGAGCAAGGAGTGTCTCTGGGTCAGGAAATAGGCAAGGCAAATGCGTTTTTTAGAACTATGATGGCCTTTGTTTACAAGCCATATAAATAACAGACACCACAGTCCCCAGAAGAGGCAGCCTGTTTTTGAGAGGAGCCTGACCTCACCAGCACAAACAGCTCTGAGCAACAGACCAGGCTGTGCAGCTTCTAACATATCTGAGTGCCAAAGAGACTGAGGCTGGCCAACACTGAGTAGTGCCAGACACTCCCCTCTTCTCATTCGCTCTGCAGCACATCAGTGCTTTATTTTAGTCAGTTCCAGCACACACAGCATCGAGAGTTCAAGGAACCCTTGGACAATGATCTTAGTCATATGGTTTAGCTTAAGTAGTTCTGCAAGGAGCAGGGAATTGTACTCAATGGTCCTTATAGGTGTCTTACAACTCAAGATAATCTATGAATCTAAGATCATGGCAGACAGTCCTTGGATGACATTTCTGCCTTTGGAGTACCAGAATACGGCTGTTCCCCAAGGCAGCATCAGTGGGCAGCCTCCTCCCTGTGCCTCATGGACGGTGCTCCTGTGTCTGTTTTGCAGGACACAGCTTACTTTCCACAACTGGCCAGCACATAGGGTCCCTTGCTCCCCTCCCAGTCATCCTGTGAACAAAAGCTGCAGTTCTTCTAGACTAGAGACACACCATCCTGGATTCTGTATACCTTTCTTCTGCACTCACAGCCTGGATCTTCAGTGATCTGCCCAAGGCCATGCAGCAAGTCAGTAGCAGAGCTAGGAAACACCAATGCTGTCTGGCTCTCCACTCTTTCTGCTGGTGTTTGTGGGGTTCTAACCTAGGTTTCCAGTGCAGCTATAAACAAGGGACTGTGCAATGGGAATAGCTACAGTCAGTAACATACAGCAACATGACAAGATCCTTTTCCATGTTCAGGACCAAACAGTAATTTGAGGCACAGACTACTGTCTCCATCTCTGTCAGTAACAGTCTGCATTCAGACCTCACTCCCTCACCATGCTGAGGGCTGGTAACTATCTAAAAGGTTCTGAGCAGAAAAATGGAATGTAATTGCAGCTCTTTTCACTTAAATCCTACTCTGGCAACACATGACTATCATTCCCTAAAGCCAGCTAAATCTACTGGGTGACCAGAAGCTGAGGCTGGGCTTTCTCTTCCCAGTCTGGAGCAATACTTACGGGATGGAGTGTCCCTGCATACAGCGTGTTCCAAAACCAGGCTTATTGAGAAGGGCATCCAAAAGCCTCTGAGTGCCTGTATCTTCTGGAGCATCATTGCTATGGGTACAGCAGAGAAACACTATCAGGTCAGTGGGATAACAGGCACACAGCAAAAGCAGCAGCAGAGAAAGGCAGAGAGCTCAGGAAAGGATATGGGTAGAGATTTCCCTTTGAAGAACACTTGGCCTAGGAGTACACATACACTCCTGGTCTTTATGCATAGTATTACTACAGTCACAGCACCATTCAGAAACAGGTATGGCCTTGCCAGTAGTTAGAGTTGGCATTTAAAGATCCAAAAATGAAATACCAGGACTCTTAAAAAGTGCTTCTGAACTAAGCACAGAAAACAAATTTAATCATCCTGATGAGGAACTCAGTAACTCACGCTTGCAGAGAAGAACAGAATTGTAGGATTCAGCACCATTTCCGGGCCACAAGAAACATACCTAATAAAAGTGTACTGCTCATCATACATCCAGGGCTGTAATTCCAGGCTGGGATACTTCCCAAAGGGAGGAACGATCAGGCTGAACATGAGAGCAATGCACACAAAGACAGCTGGTAGCACAATCTGAAATCGCAAGGAAAGAGTAAACCTTTTTTAAAGCGAATGTTCCCAAAGGCATCAGCAGCTACATGTGAGTCACTTAATGGATCAAAACTTATTCAAAGTTTTCCAGGAAGGTCTTTGCTATTTACACCAAGACATTGCTAGACACCAATACAAGACCTATCCTGGCATTCAATCAGAATGCAGAGGATTCAGCCTGCAAATGCTGCTCTTGAGGCCAAATTTGGATTTGAACCTTAGTTGCATTCTTGCTGTGGAAGAATGCTGTAACCACTTGGTTATCATGTAACTTCTTCCACTTGCACAGGCCCCCTTTTGCTCAGATGTGCAGTGAAGACCAGTTTTTGTTATCTGTATTTCCTTAAGGTTTTCTCCCCACCTTCAACTCTGAATAAATTCATGGTCCAGAGGTGTCTCTGCTGAGGGACCCTGCACATGTTGGATGCTCTCACCTGAGCAAAGAAGCCCTTTCGGCTTCTCTTGGCAATAAGCAGCCTCTTCCACAACAGAGCCATGAACTGCTGCTGGGTAAGCTTCCAGCCTCTCATCTGGTAGGAGCCTTTCCCATCCATGCCACTGAGAAGGTCTGTCTCTCTGGATTCTGCTAGCAAGAGAAATAACCATCATTCAAAACTCACAGAGATGTTCTCTGGGCACTTATGTGCTGGAGACACAGGGTGACGGCTGGAGCACTCATCAAAAAAAACAGAGTGGTGAGCAGACATGGCAACAGAAATTCACATTAATGCATTTTCACCCTTATCTCTCTGAGCCTTGGTGGGAGGACTGAGCAGGCCCACTATTCCTAAAGGCAAAACACCACTCCCTTTGGCAGTCTCAGCCTGTGGTATTTATTATATGAAAGAGTGTCCACAAGAAGAGAACAGGCTTGAGCCCCAGCAATACCTGGATCTATGTCTGAATCATTAGGATCAAACACATCATCTTCAGTAAATGGACGAAGGCAGCTCTGTCTGTCTCCAAACACACGCCTGTTTCTTCTGGCTGGCAGTGTCCCATCTGAAAATAACGCAGTTATGATCAGTTGAACTAATCTCCAATTAGTCCCAGAAAAATCAGAGCATTATCATACTCATTTTATATGTTTTACATTTGCAAACTGAAGAGTTGGTCTGGAGTGACTCCAGTGCAGGTATAAGTAAAACCAAGACTGTTATTCTGCAAGGGTCACCTTTTATGCACCATTTTTTGTGTGCTGTCCTATAAGTTTCTTCCAGGGCACTGGACACTTTTCATTTAGCCATGGAAATGGCAGGCTACACTCTAAGAAAATTCTCACCTAGTATGCATACAACTCCAAGCACAATTTGCTAGCACTAGTTTATCGGGAAATGCTGGCACAGGCACTTAGTGTAGCAAGCTGCTCTTGGAAAGAGGAAGTCATTTGGTCCCTACTGTGGCATGACTCTGTCAAGAGTTTTGCCTATTCGTTAGAACAGACAATAGTGTCAGTCAAGTAATTCACAATACACTCAAACACTAGTATTTCTCCATTATTACAAAATATACATGCTACCCCAGAGTCTACAGAAGTTACAGTATATAAAAGCCTGCATTAAGTATACTAAGAATAGCGGGTTTAGGTCATTTAAAATATTAGCACAGCAGAGTTCCAGTTCAGTCTGAAATAGGATCTGTTACACCTTGACATGTGTCACTGTATAGCTGGATATACTTCCATATACAAAGATCACCCACCTGGCCCAAGGTTGGTGAGACCAGGAACGCTCCTCATTTGAGATACCCACTACAGCCTTTATTTGCCTGGATGCTAAGCCCTGAACCACAATTTTACTCTTGAAATATCTATGCTTGGTCAGCCTTGTGCTTAAACAGCACAAATACCATGCAAAAGGGTACTTTCCCCCGAAGTCTGCTTCAGCATCACAGGAGACAACTACACCCACCTGAGGTTTCTGCATCTACACCGCTATCATCAGCCACTTTTAGGAAGATCTGAAAAGCAATGACAAGTGTCAGCGAAAATTAGAAGGGTAGAAATACTGTGAGGGCTACTTCAGATGATGTCATGAGAGAGCACAAGATGTGACAGATGTAGCACAAGAACAGAGGATACAAGGCTTATCCCCTGCATGATAGGGATATGGACTCTGGTTTCTCTCCAGCTTGCAGGAGCCAGACCGTATCCACATACCAGCTGTTCCCCCTTTCCAATGTCAGTTCTCAGTGCATCTCAAACAGACTCTTTCCCATGTCTCAGATAAAGACCTCGTTACTTAATCTGGGCAATCCCAACTTCCACCTAGTCTGACAGTGCTCACACTCCTATTCATGCACCTTTGTGGAACTTGTTCCACAGACTCTCCTAAACCAGAAGGAAAAAAAAAAAAAAAAATTCAAATTGCAGATAGCAGCCAAAGCTTTCACAGGTGTGGGAGGACCTAGAAGGCAACCCCAGTAAGTGACAACACCACTGTTTTGGTTTCCCTCTTCATTATTTAAACAAACAAACAAAAAAAAAGACATTTCATATAAACAGGGGATAAAGTGCATGACACTTCTGTGATAAAAGAAAGGGAGACTTGTCAGTTGGAACACAGTCACAAGGAGCAAAGCCTAAAAACAGCCCTGACAAGGGCATGCATTTAAGTGGTTTCTGTAAAGTACCATCTCCAAAACAAAAATGTGTGGTTTCAGTTAAGTGCAGTACAAAGCATCCTAAAAATACCTCAAAGGTGTTTAAACAGTCATTAGAAGCCAAATTGGGAGTCAACCTTCATATGACATCTCAGCAAAGTGCAACTGAATACAAAGGACATGTCTATGCTTGCCTGTACCACATTTCAGTTTTTAATGTACACTTCCATGAGCACACACTTTAACAGAGCGGAAGACAATCCTTTTTGGAGAGAAACACAAAGCTTCCTGTTTCACAACTTCTGTCTTTACAGAGAGACAAGACTCTGTCTCATTCTTACTTCTGCCATGATTCATTTTGCCTAGTTTAAGTCAAAACAGAATCTTCAGCTCACTCACCTCCTCCAGAGTGGTTTCAGAGATGCCGTAGCTGGAAATGCCAAGGTCAGAGAGACGGTCATCAATTTCATGGAACAGCTCCACAAAAGCTCCCTCTTTGGCAGCCTTGTATGGCAAGACATAGGTTAATTCATGACCAATGTCCTCCACTAGCCTGGCCTCAGGAACATGCTTGGTAATGAGGTTTGAAATTGCAGAGACATCTAGAAGAACCAAAAGGAAAAGACAGTGTTCATCTTGTTACTGCTCATTATGTGGAAAGAAGACTTCACTCTGAAAAACCCTGCTGCAAGCTAAGGAGGGAAAATGAGACATCTCTGGAAAGCAGCTCATTTCCATGGAAAGTCTGGTTTCTTTTTACATTTAACACAAGCTTGGTTGAAAGCCTGGACCAAAGCCTAGCTATTCTTTTTGTTTGAAGAATTTGGGAGAGCTTTCTCATACTACTGGCAGCCCTACAAGTCATTGATGTACAGCTCACCAGCAAATGTTACATATTGCTAACAGGCCTAGCAACTATATAATCTTTGGTTATTAAATCTCAGGACAGCTTGAGCCCAAAATGGCTCACTGAAGAAAAATGTTCCAGTATTTATGAATTTTAAAATACCATCTCTGAATTTAATAATTGTCCCAAGACCATAGCTGTACAGGGGTGCAAGGTTAAGGCAGTTGTCCAAGGTCAAAGATAAAGCAATATCAGCACTGGGACTGAATCCTACATTCTCTTCCAAGCCTCACCTATTGTCAGTGTGTCACTTTCATGGTCACTGCCAAGGCCAGCGTCAGAGCTGCTCTGGGAGACACTGTCATCCTAGTCACAAAAGAGAAGACAACCATTGTTTTCTGCTGCTTAATCAAAAATGGGCCCACCAGATGCTACGCTAGGTAACTACAACCAGATGCTGCAACATGCTGGATACTCCACAGAGGAGTCAAATTAATAGTGACATACCACTGCAAAGGGCTGAAATACAAGTAAGAGGTCACAGTTATAGAACCGAGTGTTACAAAAGATTCCACTTCATCTATTCTGTGCCTCTCCAATCAGCTTTGAAAGAAACCATAATGGAGATATATGTCCCATGCAACAGTTTAACCAGGCACAATCTGGCATAATACCTATAAAAGCAAGTAATATTTAAAAGAATAAGGGATTTCTCTCTGAGACATTCTGTCATCTAAAATCTTAGCTGCTGCTTTCCATAAGCCTAACATTTCATGATGGAAGAATGACTATGAGCAGGAAGGGTCAGCTGTACCTTTTTCAGATAGGACACTGTGCTGCTGCTGTTTCGGCAGGAGCTCAGAGAAGAATCCACATCCTTCTTGACCAGGGTCAAATAATAGCCTGTTCCTAGCTGGTTCTTCAGGAAGAGAGAAGAGCCAACACAGCAGAGCTTGCCATGAGAAATTATGGCAATCCGGTCCCCAAGAATGTCTGCCTCATCCATGTGGTGAGTGGAGAGAATGATAGTGCGGCCTGTAAGAAAGCAAGGGAAGACACTGATGGTAAGTCAACCATACCCATGCTCCCAAGCCAAAGCCACAATCATCTGGATTTTGCCATGAAGTTGGATTGGAAATTGATACCACAAACTTCTTTGAACAAAGTTAACAGTATGGAAAAGGTGCACAATTGATGTAATGCGTTTATTTTCCACAGTCTCTGCAGGCCCTTGTCATGCTCAGCAAAGGCAGGTTAATTTCATGTCAGCAAGGTTTGTTGCACAGAGCAGAACAAGACACAGCTGCACACCAAGGGTGAATTTCTGACTTTAACTGCCCTCACAACCCAGTGAGGAACTTTGTTCTTGAGCTCTGACATGAATAGGATGAGAAAGGAGGACAGATGAGAGATCAGAACATCCTTGTCCTGCACGCTTTTTGTTCCTTCCTCAGTGCAGGCAACAACAGATTTGCAAAGACACACTGCTATTTTGAGAACAGTCATGAGTTAGATTGATTTTCTTTTTCTTTCCATGACACATTCAGTAAGAGTAGAGAAAAAGACCACATACCTTGCCGATACTTCAGGAGCAATTCCCATATCCCTCTGCGAGAATAAGGATCCACCCCAGCTGTTGGCTCATCCAAAATGACAACCTTGGAGCCACCAACAAAGGCTAATGCAACTGAGAGCTTCCTCTGCATGCCACCTGACAGGAACAAGAAGAAAGAGGTGTTCAGACTGATGGAGAGATGAGGGGAACAGCAATAGCTGCAGCCAGTGGATAATGAGGTCTCCAAGGAAGGCAGAATTGCATACTGAGAAGGCCAAGCACTACTACTGTTTCAGGTCTTCAGAGTCCCATCACCTTCATAACAGGGCATAATTCATCTGGATGATCTTCCCTCAGTGGAGACCAACTTTCCCCCTATAGCAGGAAACCACATTTTGCAAGACCTTCCCTAAGTGAATCATACTATCTCAACATTGTCAGTAGCAAGTCGCCAACTTGGAGGCCTAACCATATCTGAGGATCTGGAGCACAGGTTTTCAGAGTTTGAGCTGCAGAAGTAGGTGCCCAAGAGACACCCCTCCTGTGGAAATGTGTGCCAGAGGCAGCAGCAAGAAACTATATTATACTCTTCAATACTAAAGACAATGTGGCCATTTGCTCCAACTTCCCAAAGTCAAATGTGCAGTTTGTGCTGATAGTTGAGTCAGAGAAAAAGGAGTCTTGGTCCTTCAACTGTCCAGTACTGACTGATACAGGAATCCTGCCACTCCTGAAAAAAGGGGAAGGACACTCCAGAACGCCAAGTGAAGAAGCAGCAGTCAGCATAAGAAAGGTACATGCAGTTCACAAGCAGCAAGGGACTTGGAGATTATGGTCTGAGCCACTCTCTCCTAAACCCAAACATATTAGTAAGCATTGGGAGAACACATATCTCATGTCATGGTGGAAACAAGCACAACATACTCAATGAAAACGAGTGATTTGTTATGGCCATTAGATAGCATAAGACAGTGTGAAATTGTTCAATTTACTAAGATATACTGATTAGGTACTTAATAAATAACTGATTTCCTCAATTTCTTAATTGTGTGGTAGTCTATATTTAATTGGAGGATCCAACCAAGATCTGTGATGCAGCTTCTGTGAAACCTGAGTTTTTCTGGGGCTGAGGAAGGAGCTGAGAAATGTAAAAGCAACTGAACCTACCAGAGAGTTTGCTTGTCCTAGCTTTCAGTTTGTGAGGCAAACCAACATCTATTGCCATCTGCTCCATCTCCTCTTTCACCTTCTTTTCTGGCAGCCCTTTGAGCCGAGCATAGAACCAGATGTGCTCCTCCACAGTCAGCCTAGGGAACAGAAGCAGGCTTAGGGCACAACTAAGAACACCATGCTGGGATTCATCCCTTGTATTAGCATTACAGTAGGCATGTTTGTTTGCTTGGGAAAACATCTTTTAAGGCAAAGGTCTCAGGAAGGAGCTATAGATTGGGTGTGTTCAACTTGGGCTTGATTTCAGGGTGTGGCTATTCAGCACCAATGTAAATAATCCTCCTTTTAAGGGTGCTTGACAGAGTACCCCAAACATTTCATATCACTAGGTACTGGGAAAACAACTGGCTCAGTTAAGTTTAATGGAGTAGGTTTCTTTAAATGGACATGAAAGATGAAACTGTAGACTCTTGCTAATAATTCACTAACATGTATGAACATGCTAATAGATAGGATGTCCTTGTACCAATCTCACACCACGCCACTGTCTCACACCATACACACAGATAAGGATAGGGCTGTCCTAGCTGAAAATACACTACTGTCTCCTAAAGAACCCAAATGTCTGTAGGATAACGCCAGTTCTGCATCTCACAGATGCTACTCACAAGTCAAACAGCACGTTGTGTTGTGGACATACACCCAGGTTCTGCCTGATAGTGCTGAGCTCAGAGCGGATATCTTTGCCCAGGATGAAGGCTGTGCCCGAGGTTGGGGGGAACAAGCCAGTCAAGATGGACCTGAAAGACAAATACAACAGATAAGCAGGTTCCACTACTAGGAAATGGCTGCTGCACATACCAGGATAGATGAAGGAAGAGTGGGCAGAAGCTATGGGGAACACTGACATCAGGAAAGTAGTCTGAGAAATATCTCACTAATGGATTAAAAAAAAAAAAAATAAAAAATCAGCTCCAATGGTTTTAACAGTGATCAAAGCACATGACTCTGCTTCAAGGAAATCTTTTTTTCCCCTCTAAAATTTTCTTGACTTTTCAAGTCTCAACTCTTTCGCTTACAGTGGTAAGTCAGAATTACAAATAGCATTACTAAAAAATGCTGCCATCAGATTCATTCGGCACAGCCTCAACCTGAACTACCTCCAGGTTTCAGTCCCCTGTATCTGTGCATCTTGTGAGGCAGCTGCACAACCAGGGTAAATCAGCAGAGCACCCTAGTCTGCACCAGCTTGCACACTGCAGTTGTACAGATACCTGTACCATATTGATAGGAACCAAAATATATAATTGCTTTCCCCACTATCTTAAAAGCATTGTTTTTTTCTTACATTGTAGTGGTTTTCCCTGCTCCATTATGTCCCAGAAAGGAGGTGATTTGCCCCTCATAGAAGTTCAGTGTGAGACCATCTACAGCAACTTTCTTGCCATCACGATAAACCTTGACCAGGTTCTGGATGGAAACCCCAAGGCTCAGATGCATAGGCTCTTCCTCCTTGCAGACTGGAAGGAAACAGCAAAGTAGAGAGATATGATAGGTTTTAACAGCAACTGTGTAGGAGTTCTAACAAACATCACATTCCCCCAAGTCTGTGGAGATCCAAGGAGAAATGAACTATATGAAGAACTGACCACATCTCTTCCTCAGGGACAGGAACCATGCACAAAAGTTGTGTTATAGCTCTTTTCTCTCTACTGGGCTCGTCTGGGAGTTGGAGATCTCCAGTGTCACCAGGAGCAGCAAAACCAGGAAAATTCTCAATTCCATAAGGCTGAAGTACCCACCTGCACTCAAGTGGGCAAAGTATCTTGGGTTTATCTGGATACACCCACTTGATCAGGATACCCAGACTGTGATAACAAAGTCATGACCAGTTTCACCTTAGCCATGCCAGTCCTGTTGTCATTTGACTCTCCTTTCAAAAAAGGCAGACCATAACACTTCACTGCAGAAAGGCTCTGTGTCCAGCACTTACCTTCTGAAGGCCCTTTCTGGTCAGAATGAGGGTGCTGTCTGTCCTGTGCTTCCTCACCAAACCAATAGGACTTTGTGAAAGGGAAGTACCAGGGCCTGGGAATCCCATACTGGCCTAAAGAGAAAAGCATTACATGAGCCTGACTGCATCTGTCTCTTTTCTTACACTAGCTTTCAGCACAAGAAGGTAAGTACTCCACCCCCAGCAAGCCTCTAGGTTGGGCAGAACAATGAAGAGATCTTTCTTTATGAAGTCACTGCCAGACTTTGGGAGAAAGACACATCTCTTTCCCCAAACTTCACTTCAGGGTTAAAAGCCCTGTGCTGAAAGGTGGTAAGCAGCCACATGTGGTGCTGATACTCTCAACCATTCCCCTGCAGCAGGGTCTGTGGACTTAGCAGTTCAGAGGAGGGAACAGCTGAAGTGCAGCAAAGCTTCTGGGACTAGATCAGCCATCACCACAATGGGGCACAGCCTCTGTGCTGCACAACAATCACTGCTATCAGCAGCAACAACCTTAACATGATGCTAGTCTGTGGTTTTCCTCCATGACCTTTTTGGAGCTCTGCTTAAAAATGGGCCCAATTTTCCCTTTGGCAAATGAGCAGGAAGAAAGGATCTATGTGAAAGTGTGAAGACATGATCCTCCCTCAAAAGCAGACCTCACCTGGGAAGACAGACTCAATGTACCAGGTCATGACCCCATATAGGAAGGTGTCGAACAACATCATGACAGCAGATGTGGTGATGCTAAAGCCATCTTCTTCCAATGGGCTCTCAAAGAAGTTATCCCACTGAACACCAACTCCCTGCTCCTCAAAGAGTGCAAAGTACTCACAACCAAAGCCAAAGGCTACTGGAGACAGCAGGCTCTGCAAATGGGAGATATGAACACGCATTCAGTTTTTCACAACTACTCTCCAACTCTGCAGCTCAGCTTCACCACAAGGCTAAGGGACATGGTCCAGAAGCCTTGCAGGAAAAGTCAAGGGTCCAAGCAGCATGACTATATGCAGAAAGACTCAGCCTTGGTTCCATCAAGCAAACAAGGCCTGAAGTCTCCGGTGGACCACCAGCTAGAATTGTTTGTTTCCCTATTTATTCTCCCCTGCTCTCTGGACTTCTATGCAAGGGAAAACATCATCAACAGCCACCCTCTCCAGACAGGTAAAAAGTGTTGTGCAGAGGAAAGGCAGCTGGTTCCTTCAGCCTGCATATATGGTGGTACAGCATCACAGCATACAGAGATCAAGACAGCTTTGTCTGGCTGAATTACTTCTGCTACCAAAGCCAACAAAACCCTCCCAGCAGCTCCTAGCAGGTTCAGTCAATCTCTTCATCAAACCCAGCCCCAATAGCCTTTTACACTGGAAAATTATCCTCCCATTGTCACTTCCCCATGTTGTTACCAGTGTCCAGCTAGAGAGCTGCTGAGTGCCATGCTGGTGGAGGCCCAGTACCCAGGACAGTTTTTCAAGACTCACCGCAAAGATCTTGAGTGAGAAGCTGACATAGTCTTGCCAGGCAACACACAGCACATAAGGCAGGTACAGTGTGAAATAGACGATGCCCCCACAGGCAGCTGCCAGATTGGCCCTGGAGAATACAGTGCTGATGAGGAAGCACTGGAGGATGGTCACAACACCGAAGATCGAGAGGAAAACAAACACCACGCTAGGGTCACTGTAGGGCAGCAGATTCCCCATCTAGCAGAAGAAAAACAGGTGTATCAGGCTTTGAAAGGACTCTCCAAGGTGGCTCCAGTACAAGGAGATCTGCAGGGCTGCTGCCCAGGGGAGGCTGGGCTTGCTGCAATTTGTACAACGGCCTTCCCAGAAGAGGAGCAGCACCAAAGGCACCTTTTTGAGAGCACTGAATCTACTATAGCCCCTCCTGCTATTTTCATCCACTCAGCCCTATTTTGTTACAAAACTCTGTTCCCAAAAAGTTGCTGGTCAACCCACACTCACTAACTCCTCCCCAGCGTGCCAGTGCAGACCACTGCTTGGCAGGCTCTCGAGTCTCTAGATTCTGCTGCCACAGACCAAACCAGTCAACTCACCTTAAGGATCAGTACCAGCAGGCCTGCACTCATCAGGAGAGGGATGAGGCTGCTAATGAACCAGCTTAGCCAAAGGATGCCATTGTCAAGTCCCATAATCCTCATTGTCTCCTTCAGCCGGGCTTCCTTCTCATACACAATGCCCTTAATTATCACAGCCACTGAGTAGATCCAGGCTAGAGTCATGAAGAGAGGCATGGAGCGGCTCATAACACGCAGAAATCTGAGAGAAAGAAGGAAAGAGGACAGGGCAACAGCATGAGAAACATCACTACAACTTCAGGGACCACTCAAGCTGTAACAGAGCATGGCAACAGCTAAGGTTTCATTGCACAAAGCAGCCAATCTGCAAAGCACAACACAGAATCAGTGTCTCACCATAAGGTGAGGCTGATGGATCTAGAGCACATAACCAGACTGGAGTGGGAGCTGGAGCTGCAACTGTCACTCAGTGGAAGAGTAGGTGTGAAGACCTGCCCTTCCTGGGGATTTCTCTCAACTGTCCCCTTTCCACTCTCCCATGACTCAGCCTCTGATTTTTATTCCAGTGCTAATTTGGCCTGTATTGGGTTTGAGGATATGGTCACATCTCAGGAGTGTGCTCTGTATGTGAAAGTCCTGTACAGACAGTCCTTCTCCTGGGAAGGACTCTGCAAGTCATTACATATTCGAAATCATCCATGCAGATGTCCTAATTCCACAGATTAGGAACATTAAGTACGTTGCTCCCCCACTGATAGTAGGGACATAAACCATGTCTTGGAAGTCACAATACCCATGGCTCCCAAGCCACAATCCTCCTGGGAGCTTTTTAAGCAGCCTGCATACATACATGTCATCCACGTAACACGGGTATGGCATCTGCTGCACATAAACTCCTGTCATCTTCTCTGTGCCTGTCTGCACCCTGATGATGGCCTGTTCCACAACATCCTGCAGGTAGGCAAAGCCTCCCCAAACATAGCGCATATCCTCAAAGGGGTCAGCACGGGGACCAGGATCCCAGTACCTGCACCAAAAGAACAAGACCCTTCTGTTAGAAATCCTCATCACTGTATCCCCCATAAGACACTGTTCATAATGCAGCATGTCAGGGCTCACCCATCCTTGATCTTGTTGGTCCTTTCCACATTATCAATGTCCATGCGTATCTTATATTTCACATGTTGAGGGAGCTCTATGCTGTTAGGAGCTATTTCGGTGAAGACTATACCAGCCCAAAACCTCCTTTCATCCAGAAGCTCCAAAGACTTGTTTATAAGCCGGACTTCTGTGGCCACAGGCTCCAGTTTGTCCAAGTTGACACACTAGACAGGGACAAATTTTAAAGTGTTTATGGGATAAGTTACCAAACCAGAATGTACTTTGTTTACATTTGGGAGGGAGAAAAAAGGAGGCCATGCCCAAGACGTTGCTGCAGCACTGGACTACTTTGCAATGGCTCATGGTAGCCAAGCAAGTTGTTGGAGATGCAACTTCTTCCTGCCTGATAGTCACCTGCCAAACATATACCACTGAGAAATGACGCAGCAAAGGTATTTCCTGGACAAGATGTTAAGTAGCATTGCAGTACTAGCTACAGGATCCCATCTAAGCATCAATTTCCATAGATAGTCTTAATTTCTCTGCTGCCAGTAAACTAGCCTCTAAAAATCAGTGGACAGACCAGGCCACTGACAGGCCATGGACTGTTTCTGTTTGCACTCATATGCCAAGATGATCAAGTAACAAACAGAACAAATTTCATTATTTACTACGTCTCCCTCAGCTTAAGGCAGCTGCTAGCTTCACCACAGTCCCCAGCTAAAACCCCAGATCGAAATATGAGGTGTTATACTGCTGAAGTAAGTGGCAGCTCTCAGTCACCCAGTAACAGCAGGGTGGGAAACCACATGCAACGGCCAAAGCAAGAGCTATAGGAGCAAGGCCTATAGTTAGGTTCCTACATCTATATTTAGGCACTGGAATAAATTACATTTTCTAACTTGCTGTGCACTCAGCTCTACTGAAGTCTGGTCATTTACAGAAATGGTCTGAGGAACATTTATCTTCCCTTTCTGGGAGTGCCCCACCTTGCAGGTGGAGACCAAGATGGTGCCCTTCCCCAGCTCCCTGCCCACACTAGCAGGATCTCACCTCCATGAAGCGGGAGATGGTCTGGATAGCCCGGTCTGTCTCATTGAAGGCATCCATCCAGGTATACACTGAGCCATTTGCTGTCTCAAAGTCTTCTGGATGGTTTGACAGGAAATGGGCAACGTCCTCCACTGTCCAGTTGGTAGCTGGCAAGTGCAGGTCCCAGAGAGCTTTGCCTTTCAGCAGTGTCTGTGGATATTTTGTTTTCAAAGGAGAATATTTGTTGATAATTAATGTTAAATCTCATTTCTCATCATGAAAATGAGTACTACTGGGGAAAATGCCTTTTAGTACAGTGCCCGGAGAGGTCTTCTGCCGTACTCAAAACATCAGCATAGTGGGGAACTTCCTCTTACACTCCCATCGCAAAACATGTGCAGGCTGGCTGACTGCCTCTGTGTCCTGCCAAGGAGAGGGCAGCAGAGAGCTGTACAGACATCATGTCCTGTGCCTCTGTTCTATCTGGGACAGTGCTTTTTTCACCTGTTTTAACTGTTAACTTTCTGAGGACGGGCTTTTGCCCCACTACATGTATGCACAACCCAATACACAAGTGCAGTCCAGGTAGAAGCACCTAGTATTGAAGTGGAAACCAGTCCTCTGGGCAGACAATACAAGAGCAGGCAGTAGGGGAGCATTAATTGTAAAGGACACAGTTGAACTGAAGTAGGAGAGAGAGAGCAAAAAAGCCCACACAAGAGAAAACTGTAAAAATCCTAACCAATCAAAACAGGAAATGGATTTTCTGCCAGAACAAAGAATGAAGCAGAGAGGTGAGGAACTTCCCCATGCTCTGCTGTTACCAACAAACTAGAAAGTAACAGGTCACACAGTTACAAAAACAGCATGATGAACTGGGAAAACAGAACAGGCCAAGCTAACAAAGGAGAACATGCAAAAGGGAAATACAAGCAAACAGGGATCAGCTGCGCTGCTCTCTCTCCACCTTTGTTCTTCCAAGGTTGGGTTGCATCACCATCCCCAGCAGGAAGGGCATCATGTCTGCAGGGGAGGGGCTCAGCCTTATCACCTTCAGCAGCAACATGAAGGCTCCTTAACTCCAGGGGTACATGTTGTCCTCCCTGAAGTTAGCAGTCACATTAGCATCAAGCTAGAAGTGCCAGAGGTGAGCAAAGCACTTTCCCCTCCTTCAGCAGGAAGCAATAGGCTCAGAAAGTTGGGAGGTGATGACCAGTCACCCAGCAGCATGGCAGTCTCAGTGGCTAACAAACAGCAAAGTACCGACCTCCACCTTGAAAGCAACCACAAACAGGCAACTCTGTTTCAGCCTATTCATGTACAAGTATTTGTGCTGCACCTCTGAACCCAATGGGATGCTGCCCAGGAGCTGCCCAGGCATTGTCAGTGAAGTACTGCTTGTGTGAACTGCAACAGGTGACAACAAATGAACACCTGCTACTGCACCAATACAGGGGAGACCACCAGAATGCTGGGAAGATCAAGAATTAACTACCAGATCTAGCAGGGTTAACAAGAAGCATAAAATGCAAAATCAGAAAATCCCAGGACTCATTTAAAAAAAAAAAAAAAAAAAAGTTAACAACATTCACTTTTCAAAGGACATGACTGCAAACCAATATCCAAACCTTGACTTGACTTTCTATCTGCACCCTCTGCAGCAAATGGTTCAATTTACAGTTGGTGGCTCTGACTCTCACCTCCCTAACGCCAACATCTACAGAATTAACTTTCATAAAGCCAACAGAGGCACAGGACAGATGAAAATTATGTCTCTGACCCTCTAGTATGTCATGTTGATGGGGAGGTGCAACATGGCAGATCAGAGACTATTCAGCACAGCATTACATTGGGGTAAGCAAGGAATGAACTTCAAGTCTTAAAAGACCTGGGGAGATCTCTGTGTAACAGCTGCACTGTGACACCCAACCAGCTGCCTTGCGGAGACAGCAGGAAAGGCTACTTTACAACTGTTTCTTTCTTGCATGATCCAGTTTTACATCACTGTGCTTCCAAAAACATCAGCATGGGGTGCAAAGATCCACCCCTCAGAGTTGCACCTGAGGGAATCAACAGTGAACTAAGCCACTTAAGCAGATAATGGCCCAGTAATGCAGGTCTAGCACCTGGCACAACACTCCAGGGAGCCAACAAGGCTAGCAGAAAACAAGTAAAATCCAAACAAAACTCGCAACCGCTTCTTCATGGCCTAGTATGCATGGCACGTTATGAAGCAATTGGCCGTAGGGTGATGTTTGCTCTTCTCCCATGAGCACTCAAGTATTACTAAGTTACACATACCATGCAACTCCAAATTAAGTTTTAACAAGATTTGTGCCAGACTACTGGCAGGCATCTAGGTTCAGCTCTGTACCCAATGGGGCCTGAGGCCACTTGGCACCTTCCAGGATCTGATCTAGGTATATGATCACTTGCTATCATGAGAGCACTGTTGTGGAGAAGTGTACAGCACAGGGAGCTAAGCGTGTCACCAAGCCCACAGGTCCCCAGTTTACAAAAATACCACAAGTCAGATATTCATACTGCACGAGGGCAACACTGGAAGAAATAGCCCATTTCCCCAAAGGCAGATTAGAAACGGGTATTAAACATGCACTGCTCCTGTTTGCAGCAGGTTGTTACATGAAGGAAGGAATGCCAAACATAATGCAAGATCAGTACAATCACAACATGTCTCAAGAAGGCATCCCATCCATGCTATTTATTTGCCCAGCTCATCACTGAAGCACCACCTAAAATAAATATTTAATCACTTACTGAAGAAGACAACAGTGATGGTTCTGGCAAGGACAGTATACTGACCCGAATGAGATCCATTTCCTGACTGCTTTCCATAAACGTCCAAATCTTTGGGCTTATCTCCTCCCACATCCCACCAAGGTCACGGAACACACCCAGCTCCTGGAATGTCCTGTTCACCTATGGGCAAAGAGGAGAGGAAGGTTATTTCCAAAAGCTGGCAGAGATCCACTGCATGCTGAGAGGTTGCATTAACCTGTTAAGCAAAGTACTGAGTGTTGCTTGTATTCAAACAGCAGCTCAGCTTCTACAAGGACCAGAGTCAGGAAAATCAAGTGCACTTGGAAGAACAACAACAAGGAGTGTGGATGCCTGTGGCTGAGTACTGCCTTTCAAGGCTTAGTGGAGAATAACTCTGCCTCGGAGATGAAGGGCACAGAGAGGCAGCCCCTCCCCATGAAGAATCCTGCTGAAGAATCTTGCTGAGGGAGCTTGGGCACATTAAGTAACCCACAATCGGAAATAATTAAGGATCCGCTCACCAGTCTGCAGTGGAGGAGAGGAAGGACACCTGAAGGCTTACCAAGGTCTTCCCCACTCCTATATCCCACACTAGAGATGCAAAGTCTGTGGATAATCAAAAGGCACCACCAGAAAAGCTTTCAGCCAAGTCTAGAAGAAGAGTTCACCCTGGCCTTTTCTCCTTGAGCCTTCAACTGCAAGTGTATGGGAGGTGAGAGACTACGGAGGCTGTGCTTTGCAGGCAATTCTTTCTAGGCTTGTGTTTGGGCCTGACATAACACTGAGCAGCTAAGCTGCACAGCCAGAGGACATAACTCATTCTACGTATCAGAGGATAGGGCTAGAGTTACCTCAGTCATGACCTTCCTTACGGCTGGTGTGTCAGGAGTGTACAGGATCTTCCCAATCAGCAAGGGTTTCAAAGCCCTCCAGATAATCCTGGAAAGCGGACTGGATTCCAGGTTCTTCATCAGCTCATTGCAGTAGGGTGCTAAGGAGGAGAGGACAAGGATGAGTGGTTGAACAGCATGGTGACAACTGCAGAAGGTATATGCCCTACTTGTGTGGGCTTCAAGGACAGTCACAGCTGAAAGCACATCATTTTTCAGACAACAAAACCCCTCCTCTTCTGCAAAGCTCCACAAAAAGCCCCTTACAGTCCAAGCCTCCATGGGCTGCCCAGCAAGCATGGAGCATCCAGGTGGCCTCCAGCATTAACAGCCACACTGAAGGTCATGAGGAAAATTTGTCCAGAAAAGGACAGATTTCCAAAGGCTGCACATGACTGTGCTCCCTTCCCCACTAAAGGGGGTCCACTGCACAGCCTGCTGTGGACTGTACACAAGGCCCTTGTAAGTCCCTTGCATGTTGATATCCTCGTTGGCCTTAAGGGCATGTGCAGGACAGAGTCATGTGCATGCCTTTCTGAAACAGTAGAAGGTATGCTGTCCCTCAGGACCACCTGCTTTCATCTGTGGAAGTTTGGGAAACATTAGTGTTGACAACCATGAAGTACTTGGGATCTTAGGCCATGCCAGGGTTACACTTACTTGTGGAGTTATCATAGAAGTTAGTTACATCATCTTCAGTGCTGTTGCCTCCGAACAGTGCTTTGTAATTGTTATCCTCATACCAGTTGAGGGATTTAATTTTGAGCCCTCCGCCTTCAGGATGGCCGCAAACGATGCGCGACACAGCCTGGTAGATCTGTGTAGAAGAGTTTGAGGCATTCACATTGTTCAGGAACATCACCTCTTGCCTCATGTCACTCCAGCTCTTCATGCTCAGCAACTGGAGGGGAAGGGGAGAGAAGAGAGTAGAAGCAGGGATAGGAACAGGATTAGAGAATTAAGAAGATCTTGCCATTATCCTTCAAATCACACATCTGTTTTTGAACAGATGAGAATTCCCTTGAACGCAACACGCAACATCAACAGTAAAGATGATGGCAAGCACACTTCCCCCCGCCACAGTGGGAGAACATAGAGGGAAGTCTCTTCTGTGCATGCACAAGGAATGTGCCCTTGACAAGCTCTTCACTCTTAAGTTTTTTCATCCAGTGCTGTAGGTGGTTGCTGCCCTCCCTGCCCTCTCATGTGGAAGCCACTTCTCCTGGTTGCACAATGGCTCACATTCCAGTGGAGCCCCCTCATGCCTAGTGGGATGGGGTGTATTGAGTCAGAAGAGGGACTAAGGAACAGCGCAAAGTGAGTGCAGCTCATAGGACACAGGCTGGATGAGCTGCAGGCCCCAGCAGTGCCACCTGGCACAATTCCACCAAGGTCAGCAAGCCTCCACCGATTTACACCAGGCAACCAGTTTGACTTCCTAGATCAGTATCACTTGTCCCCATCCCAGCACCTCCCTACCCATTGACAACAGCGTTCCCAGAAAACCCTTGAAAACAAGCCCAGTTGCAAACTGGAGCCTGATTACAGCATGAGCTGTGCATGCAGCCAGCTACAGCAAGGAGCCTTCTCCAGACCAGCTGGCCTCACACCAGGCTTGAGGTGACATCACACAACTGGCTGGGACGATTGGTAGCTCCAGACTCATTTGTCTGGCATAAGCATCTACCTGCAATATGTCATGAACAAAAGCACCAAGTGCTCAGTCTGAAATACTCACTGCATTAATGTTGCCATACTCAGAGGCATGACCAATCTCACAATGGAAGAAGCAATGCACCTCCATGAGCACTGGTTTCACACTACACTAGAGCAGTGCTCTCAGACTCCCTGTCTGGAGATGTAAGAACATCAGCAGAGGTATGTCCATACAGTCTAGAAATCTGGTTATCTCAGTAACTCTGACGGTGCCAATAAGTGGATGTTAGGATAAAATAAGGCAAGGACAAGAATGTGGAATACTTCCCCCAAGTAGCCTTCCAGCTTCCATTTATTTTCAGCTCAGGGATCTTCTATTTACTAGCCCTCAATTAATTTCTTCCACGGTAAATGCCTAGAGTTTTGAACACTCACAAGTATTTAACATCCAGCACATCACTGGAAAGAACCTTCTTTGCTCCTCTCCTTGGCTGTGGCTAGCTCCATTTGGTCCTATGGTTTTTTGCACTGGACAAGACAGTGAACATTCAATTCCTCTTTTTTTCTGGGTCACTCAACTCTACAGACCTCTGTTATATCCTTAACACATTTCTTTTCCAATCTGACACGCCCCAGACTACTCCCTTGTTCCTTGTATGGAAGTCCATTTCTAAATGTTTTAATTGCCCTTCTCTGAACTTTTTTTGAGTTCTGACACCCCTTTTTGGAAAGGAAGGGTTAGATCTATATTCGATATCGAACAGGAGAGCAATCCACAGTTTTATATTATGTCACAGTAACATCCTACAGCTGGTTCTCTATCCCTTTTTAGATCTTTTCTAGCATTTGATATGGTTTCTTAACTGCTACTGAAATATTGGGTGACATTAACTTGGATGTTCTTGCTGTGCTGCCCGTAACAGTAACATGCACTAAAAAGGGCAAGCAGAGCTGCTGAGACACCTATTTGTAACTGCTCATCAGCTGCATCTCAGAAAGAACTTTTGATGCTGTGGCCCAACTGCCCTGTTTTCAGAGATAATAACATAGTCAGTCAAAGACCATCTGCCAGTTTTGCCACCTTTGTTTAAATAAAATGCAGATAATCAAAGTCTAGGACAGCTGGCAAAGCCAGCCAGCATCAATGCAGAAAGTGATGGCGTGCTGGAACAACTCAATCCAAATTCACCAAAGGAAAGCACATCAAGAGTCTCTGGCCTTACACTGGGAGGCAAACCAGACCCTTTGTGTTCATATGTAGCACTGTGTATGCTTTAGATATGCCAACATCTGGACGAAAATTCTTGATGCTACCATGTGTCACATACAAAAGGAGCGTCTATTTTTAGCTGTGTGAAAAACACATGCCACATTGATACGATGGAAGACAGCTGTGAGAACAGCTAAAGCCTGGGGACTCAGTATGTGTGTCCAGAGTGGCTGCTGCAGCTGCACTTTCATTTCCTCACCACTAACTGCTGCCTTTTTGTCAGTACCCTAATGCCACTCAATCTGGCTCCACAGTTTCAAGGCGACTGACAGGACACTAGCATTAGGGGACATGAATGAAAAAAATGTCAAACATCATCTTTTGTGTATTACATATGCTCATGTGGATTTTTGGATTTGATGATTCCTCATCCAAAAGGCCAAGGTTGCATTTCAGGTGTAACAGTGAGTGTCCAATTCAAAGGGCCCCCCTGGGGAGTTTTTGCTATCTTAGGTAAAACAGCTGATTTTTTCCTCAGCAAAATGTCAACTGCTTTAGCTAAAGTACCATAAACTCCCTAACACGAGCAAGGGTACACAAATAGGAAGTGCAGCTAATTCCCATGAATCCCGTGCAGAGGGATTACATTAGCAAATACATTTTTACACATAATTTTAAAACAGCTTGAGCAAGGAGTTTTGTTTCATCTTTGGCACAGGCAATTTTACAACTGACATGCAGATGGTTTGTTCACACCACTGGAAGCACATATGTCATGTGTGAAGGGTTACTGAGCTGTTTCTTCTCTCAGACATCAGACCCGGCTCTTTAAGTGTTAATAGTTCCCCTTGCTCCAAGTGTTTAATCTGCCCTCCCTGGTTGATTTAAAGAGCTCAAGGACACAGATCCAATCAATCCCCACACTCAGAGACAAATATTTTGTTCAGACTATACTCTTAATTAAAATTCCT
Source organism: Tyto alba (assembly GCF_018691265.1). Lineage (NCBI taxonomy): Eukaryota > Metazoa > Chordata > Aves > Strigiformes > Tytonidae > Tyto > Tyto alba. Next base: position 44,765,327 of record NW_024881275.1, on the reverse strand, counting down.
TGCTAGAAAGGCTCCTAGACATGGCACAAACAATAGTTCTCCCCACCCCCTCAAGCTGCTGCCCTTCGAAAAAGGGAGCAAAGTCCCTCCTTTTCACACAGGAATCAGCCTGCCAGACAATAAGAAGTAACTTTCGGTCATGCCATCTGGAGCAGCTCACACTGTACGCAGAGGAAAAAGCTGCCTTTGTTTGCACAGCAATAGGGCAGAATAAAAGGTAGTCCTACCCCAGAACAGCTGCCAAGCAAAAGGCACATTACCCTGGACGTTTTCAGCCACATCAGCAAACTGAGTATCACATGGTTTCAATTATTTTTATCCCGGACAAGAAAAAAAAGGCAAGCTTAAGTGACATAACGGGAAACAGCTGTAATCAAACTCTGAAGGGCAGCCTCCCTGCTAGCAGCAAGAGCTCTGACACAGTCTCAACTGAAGTTGATCCTGGAATCATCTTATTTAACTGTAAATGGGACCTGGCAGCAGGTTGTGGGACTCGGGGGAGGGATGCATGCCAGGAATTGTTGGCTGGCATGGCACTGGCTCCCAGCAGCTGCCCCTCCATGGGAGTGGATTGCACAGTAACCTGAAGTGACCCACTCTTGTGCATGCTCTCAGAGGTTACTGCCGTTCACGGCTCTGAGCTGTCTTGCTCAGATGCAAAGACGGACGACTAGCAAAGGGGAGGAGGAAGAGGGAGCATTGTTTAGTTTAGATGGTTGTGATTCTGCTTCAGGGAGAGAATGTTTTTGTCTACCAGCAGCACCTCAAAGTCAGAGCCAGCCAAAAAGCAACTAAAATAAATTTCTGGCTTAAACCCCCCCACGCCCCCCTCCCCCCTCCAGTTATGGGCTTCTGATTCACACTAGGCACACAGGACTTTTTCCTTAATCCCTTGTTTCACCTGCAAAAACAAACACTTGAAGTCTCTATAATGTCATTTTGCCTCTTCAAATTGCTATTTATGTTTTGCCAGTGCCTTTCACACCCAGTGTTGTGATTCCATTGCACTACCAGAGACAATCCCTGCCCTAAAAAGCTGGTTAGACAAAGAGCAAACAGTAACCTATAGATAGTAATTTAGACTAAAACAGCCACAACAACTCATCCACGTGCCATACCCTCAAGGCATCCAGAGACCAGTAGATACCACCAAGTAACACCCCTGACATGGTTGGAAACTGAGTGAAAAAACTAGAAAGGAGGCAAACCTCTACATGCAATTTGCAAGGCACTGCTAGGCAACAGATGCATTGCCCAACTGCTGAGATGGCAAACCCCACAAAAAATGTCTTAATTTCTGCTCCTTCCATGGGATTCCAATCAGTAGCCACGCATCCAGTAAACTCCTATGGTGTTTGGAAGTTGAAGTAATAAGGGGTTGCAAAGTGCATGCTGCCTCTACTGACACGGGGAGAACGGCTGTAGGATGGGGGGAAGTTTCAAAACAAGTCAGGGATTTCAGTTTCACCAAGGAGACCTATGCTTCTTGTACTCGACTGCAGCCTAAAACAGCAACCACGGTGATGCGTTCTTTCTCACACAAAGGTGCTCCTTACCTCTTTAACAAGCTTCCCAAGGCTATCTCTCAAAGCTTCCACAGTCTCTGACAGATCCCACAAGGAGGAATTTAAAGTAAGTCGTCTCTGTGGGAAGAGAGAAAAGGAAACTAGAAGTCACTGCAAGACACAAAGAAATTAAATTCTTGTAAACATTCTTGTAAAGGAGAGTCGTAAGGATTGTTTACATGGCAAAGTGCTTGATGGGGAAGACAGCAGGCTTTCTGTGCAACCTGAGTTTAAAATACCCTGGGCATCAGAGCATCACAACATAATGGGGACACCGTTTTCCTTCCTCACAGGTTAAATGCAGTGATTCCATAACCAGAACCATCCCAATAAAATGATAAATGCATGCAAACACAGTGCGAAGGATGGCCTGGCATTCCAGGCCACAAAACAAGCACAGCCTACAGGACACCGTGTGGATAGACCTGAAATCCTGAAAGCCAGTGCTAAGAAGGGGGTGAAAAGTCTACATGAGGGAGGAAAAGACCAGCTGGTAGACAAAAGCTTTTAGTGGGACTCCACAGATATTAGCTCAGATACTGAGAACTCCTGTTGCAGTGTACATCATCTTCATCACGCAAGTCCTCTGATTGGGCCTTGACTTTATCTAAACCAAGAGTGTATTTTAAAACCACCAGCTTCCATGGAACAGCTGACACCATCATCACAAAAGACTGACAGCTCTCCAGAAGTGGAAGGCATAACTATCAGGAAATTATTTGGTCTAACAGAGAGTCACACTGAAGACAACTCCTTGTTTCCAGTAGCTCTACATGTAACAGGTGGGCTCAAGTTTTGGTTTGTGGGGTTCTTTTCCACTTCTGTTCACATACCTGGATTATCTTTCATGGGAAACATTTGGACACAATCCTTGTTTTACAGGAATGAAGATTAAAATAATTTATTAAAATTTCATGGTAGCAGCTACGCATTGCAGCATTTGAAAGCATGCTAAAGTTCAACATTGTGACACTGAGGAACACCCAATGCCTTTGATTTTAGCACACGTCTTTTGGGCTGAAGATTTTAATTTTCATATTTTCCCTGGGGTAATTTCTGGAAGCAAAGTCTGGAGGCTTTGACTTGTTCTAGCTGATTTGCTGGAGGGTGTCCTGGGTTTGAGTGAGTGGTGGGGTTTTCTGGTAGCAGGGGAGGGGGCTATAAGGGTGGCCCCCTGTGATAAGATCTGGTCAGTGCCAGCTGGTGTAGATAGGCACTGTTCCATTGATCTGCTGGGGCATTTAAAACCCAGCTAAATTTTCTGAGTACAGTTAGTGCCTGCTCCAGTGCCACTTGCAAATTCAGGGAGGGTCTCTGTAACATCAATGGATTTCTCCTGAACACAGGCCTTAAGGTTCAAAACACATCATTAGGGCTAAAAGAAAAGCAATTAAAACTCTCCACAGGCTAAGACCTTCAAGACATATTTAGAGCAATAGAATCAGCAAATATCAAAGCTACATAGCTGCACTACCACTTTAGCAACACAACAAGGTAGAAAGGCCTAGGTTCATGCATACCAGCAGATGTGCTTGTTCAGTTCCGTATTCCTCATCAAGCTCTACACAGATTTGTGTTTTTAACTGTATTCAGAGGTGATTCAGGGACACAGTAGATGAGGAAGAGCTTTCTGATGATACTAATTGGTTCAGAACAGTGAAAAGTCAAAAGTCAATTGCAAAGGATTATTGGATGGGCTCATGCTGAGACACTGTTATAAAGTGCCAGACGAAATTCAGCACTGCAAAGTAAAGTACATAGGGAAAAGACAGTTCTAATTTAAGATAGCTTTTGATGGCTCTGAACTAGCTACTGCCACTCAGAAAGGGAGATCTTAGAATTACAGTGATAAGACAGACCAACATCAATATATATCTATGGTGAAATCCTAGTTCTCAAATACTACATGTAATTTTGGGTCCTCCATCTCTGAGGGTACACAAGTACAGAAAAGGGCCACAAGTATGATTCAAAATAAGAATGGCTTCTGAAGGAAGAACAATAGACCACAATTCTTCCAGTGGGATCTGTAATGACAAATAGAGCTTATGACATAGGTCTGTAGAATTACAATTGGGATGGAGAATGGGAACAGGGGATGATTGCTCACAGCGCCTCATCATGTAGGACTAGAGGGCTTCCAGTGAACAGATCAGTTTAAAACAAACCAAAGGACCTACTGCACACATAACCTTGTCAAAATGGAGAAATTCAGTAGATACCATTCAATGCTGAAGGTACCAAAAGTTAATGTGGGTTTCAGAAAGGCTTAGAAGAACCATCAAAAAGAAAGCATACTGAGCGCTGTTAAATACCAATATCCCAGTAATAGCTGAGAAAGCCTGAGTTGCAAACTACTGAAGAACATGATATTCAATAGAGGAAATACTACTATATATTTGCCCTTGGCTGCATTATTTCACATGCTTCCATTATGGGCCACTGCTGGACTAGCATTCAGGGGACACTGAGCTGATCAGGTCTTTGGTCTGACCCTCTATGCAAGTCTTAAGTGATTTAAAAAGCTTGCAAACCTTACCCTGAAATGTGAGGAGGAGCCATCTATCCTTTCACACCTCACCACCTTGACCTTTCTTCCCTAACAAATTGATAGCACCCCAAGTTCATTTCTCACCAGAACTTGCAATGATGCCATTTCTATGGTGGGAATTTTGTTTTCTTTACCACTGCCCTTTGCACCCTTGAGCCTTCTCAGAGAGCCTTGCACAAGTGGTATCTCCAGAGACAATGACAAACATCAGTCATAAGTGACCAGTCGTCTTTGTACATATGAACATGCCATCATGAATTTCCCTGGAAAATAACTCTCTACAGTGGCTCACAAAGTAGTTTATTTACATTCATAAGAGCTCTCCAGATTCAGTTCAGCTCCAGTAATACTGGTCCCACTGTGAGAGTGTCTTTAATAGGTGTTTGGACTACACCTTGGCAGGGGGGAAGCAATGACATCTTCTAGTGAAATGCTGCAAAAACATCACCAGTACTTTCCAGGCACACTGTGGAAAGACAAAGTTCTAGCAGGTCTTGAACAGAGCTACCCTATGCAATTACTGCTAGCGGCTGGCAAGTCATGCCTTCTCTAGACTTGTCTTTTGGGGCAGCTAACATCATAATACCCTTGAGGTACAGATTGCACTGAGTGGAATCTGTGTGCTTGCATGTGCATGCTACAAGACTCGAAACAGAGACAAATACTTGAGTTGACTGCAGTCGAGACAAGCCTTGAATAAGTCCATGTCAGCTACTGCTAGAAGGGATAGATAACTCTGTTTCTTTAGTATGAAGAAGAATGCATGTGTTTGAAGTGTTGGGAAGTCATAACTGAATTCAGCTACTGTCATCATACAGTTAACTGTTTCTGCTTAATGAGACCACTCTGTCATGTTTGCTTTGAAATAATTATTACAACTTTATACTGATCTTAGCAGAAACTTTACGCTGAACTTTGCAGAAAAAAAATATGTGCTTTAAGCTTCTGCTTTTGTTTCCTAGGAGTGGAAGTCCCAAAGAACAGCTGTTTAAAAGCTGATATCATTGTGCTTTACTGAAAACACTCTCAAAAGAGCAAGGAAAGCCACAAGTTCAGTTGCAGCATGTATTTAGATAAAGAGATCTTTTCTAAAGTGATTTTTCAACTGGAATGCATTTATTATTCAATGCTTAGTCCATGTTAACCATATGACAAAATACCACCCATATTACAAAAGGAGAAAAAAACAATCAGATTTTCATGTGCTCACCCACAGTCCTTCAAGGACCACTATAGTACACAAGCCACAACATATTTACGACTTATTACAGACCCACACAACTGGAAGTGTGTGGCAAAGCCATTCTAAGGCAGTGCTGCAGAGATGAAATCCCACAGAACCAATTTGAATTGTCTTTGTCATTAAACCCTCCAGCCAAATAATTTTCAAACCCGAGGAGATTTGCAAAGGGAAGGCTGTTCCACAGACAGGTATTTTTATGATAGCCAGTCCACACCCATCACAACGCCAGTCCGGAGGAACACCTCCGACTTACTACCATTGCTGTTGCTAACCAGGGGGGCCTGTAAACTTTCCCAAATGGAGCAGTTCCTCCACAGGACAACTGCTGGCCTAGCAGAGGGAGAAAGCCAAAAAGGAAATTTGTGTGCACGCAGTTAGAGGTACTGTTTCATTGTTGTTCTGAAACCATATTCTCCTGCCTCACAGTCTCACTGACTACACCCAGTGCAAGGCTAACCTTGAGAAGAGGAACAAGATGTCCTATGCCCCTGTAGTACTTATTTTTGACCAGAAAGCTTCAGAGAATGGATGATTAAGTTGTGGGTCCTGGAAAAGGGAATTTGACTTTTTCAAGGACTTGTTGCTTCTAGTGGAGTGAATACTCAGTCAAGGAGGAAATCTGATCCTCTGCCTTGGTACCCTGTGATAACTCCCAGATATTCTGCTGGGTTCTGATCCAAACAGCAGACCCCAAATAGGTTCTTACATAAGAAAGAATAAGGAGACACACTTTAACCTCCTTAACATGCCTCTATGTGCTTGGGTCTGTTTTCTCATCCTAGAGAGCAGGCTAAATTGAAGTCATACAAAGGATCAGTGACAGAGCTAAAAATCCTAGTGGAAAATTTTAATTAGAAGTCCTTTTTTTGTCTTAACTGTACTACTGCACCTCAGGCAATGCTCAAGCTGTTCTGGATAGAACCGATGAGCAGGTATGTAAAGAAAAGTGTTTTGCGTGCCTTTTTAAAAAAAAATACCTTAACAGTGCTGCGACATTTAGTACTCATGTATTTCACCATGCATGAACTTTAATTTCCTTTTTAAAACTGTGGTCTGTTCAAAATTTTCTAATAGTTAGTGTTTTGTTGTGTTACTTAGAACACTTACAGGTTCCCTCAGGCTGCAAATGCATATACACTTCAAGGCAGCAGAAGCAGCTGTTGATGTCAGGGTCTCGGCCTTCCCGCCTCCCCTTCCCTCCCCCCACCCATGCCCTGACCACTTGGTTCTCAATCTTGCACCCTCCCCTTCACGTTTCAGCACAAATGTTTGTGTATGCACACAATCACCTCAGTCACTTTTAATCCAGATCAATTCTGTGATATCATTTACTGCATTGTCTTGCAGAGGGAACAACAAATAAGAATGCACAGGGGCAGGAACAAGCAGGTGGATGCTGGCATAAGTCATCTGAAATAAGACAGTTCAAGAAACTATAGCCACTCTACTGCCCAGACACCTGAGTGGCAAAACTCCTGTTTCACTTTTCAAACACTTGGTATTGAGTTTACACAGTTCTTGCACACAGTTGCAAGTCATTTTCACCCTAATTATACTGACCTAGTCATATTAAGATGCTGCTTATCCATAAATCATAGAATGCTGCAACCGGTAGAGCCCAGGTCCCTTTACATGAGCCAGAAACCTGCCTCTGAATTGCTGTTGTACCTGCATTTGACTTGGTCCTTACTTTTACTTATTGAAATGCCATGCTGTGAACTACATCAAGGGGATTAGGCAAAAAAAATAAAAATCAGTCTCCCAGCACATTGTTGGCATTGGTTTATATGCTCTGTAGTAGATACAGTGCATGCTGTCTCCAGTGTGCATGTCCAAGATTTGACCCACAGCGCCTTTAATGATAAGCCATGTCAAAAGCCTCCTTTGTTCATGAACAGAAAGTTCCCTCTTGTTCAAAGATGTTACTGCTGGTCAAGGCACTTCTTAGCCTTTAAAGACACTAAGTTTCAAACACATTGGTGGTGATCCTGGAGTTGATTTATTAATTTTGCCTGGCCACATTGAAGCCAGTTGGTTTTTATTTCACTCAGTGATGCATAACAGCATCTTAAGTGGAGGGTAGCCTGTGACATTTTTCTGAGGAAAACTGTGGACCTTTACAAGACAGTGTACAATACACAGCAAGTTTAGAACTGCTGGTTTCTGGACTGGAACCTATTTTCCTCTGAAGCCAAGATCCTGAGCCAGCTTCTCAGAAGTCCCCCAAAATTGCACATAATGTCTTAATCTACTTTGCTGCTGCCAAGTCTTGCAGAGTGGCTCATGACTGCTTTCTTTTTCCAACAAACAATACAGATGCAACACAGATACACTCAGTACCTGCTTCTGTCAGTTAAGTTGTAGAGGCTTCCACAGATGATTAAAGCAAGACTGCATCTCCAGTGGGCCCAGAAGACCAGTATCAAGTAGTATTACAGCTGGCTATTTTAATCCCCTTCAGTCCCCAAAATTTTAGCATCTGTGAATGCTTTAAAGTAAATCCATGCATATACCTCTAGATGAACACAAGAAACTGCTTATAACCATTCCTGTTCAAACAGCCCATCTTTGTTATGGAGACAATTTTAGTGCTGTTACTTCATCTCTTAACACTTATGATTATCTTGCTCTTCAGCAGGAAAGAAAAAATGCAGATGGAGGACACATGGAAAACAGAAGATGAGTTGTGGAGAGAAGTAACTCACTACTATGTACTGCACAGAAGGGTAATATGATTCCAGTACTTGATAATGACCCTCTTTGACTGGGGACAAAGCCAAGCAAGTGGTACATGACTTTCAGTCCTGAAAGACTCATCAAATCTGGAAATTCACACAGCTGAAGTGTTTGCTTCTTCCACAGCAGACAATAGAGTGTTTGTTTTAGTGGGTAACAGAGTGGGTTCTGTGGTCCCTTCTCTCTCCTGATATTTCCAGCACTAATTTCCTCAATTTTTTATATTTTACTCGATATTGCAGACTTATAACAAAGTATCACTGGGTTTCCTAGATAAACAGCTAAGTCTGCTCCAGTCTCCAATCACCCCCTAAATGATGTATTTGCCTGAAGTTCAGTGAATTATTGATCCATAACCCATTCAGTTGGTCAATCTTTGGAACAGGGCTTTAAAACTTGACTCTCCTTTGTATGAATTAAGCCTGCTTAAAGGTTGTGGCTTGCCACTGGCTAAAAACATCTACTCTCACTGACCCCATGTTAAGCGTAGCGGGTGATGATTTTAGCACTCAGCACAGGCCGGTCTAACATCTGTGCTCATTCCAGCCGAGACACATCTGACCAAAACACAGGGACAATGAAGAGCCTGTTTGTAACTATGCAGCATAAATATTTCCCTTGACAAACTGAACTGCACCACACACATTTATGCTTTGCAAATACCACACTGCAACAGGAAGGGCAAGAATGACGGGAAGAAATGATGTTGTTCATGCTCCAGTGATAAAGACCAACTTACTTCTTTCTTACTGACAATGAAGAGTTCACTCTGGAAATGCTGGGATGAGCTCCTAGACTGAAAGCCCTAGAAGATGTCACTGTGTCAGTGACAGCCTCTCACAGGTAGGACCAGTGGACTCACCTGAAGGGGCTTCAGAGGATTCAGGTTAGCATGGAAGGCTTGTTCAGCTGCATGGAGTTTTTCCTTTGGCAAGGTGCAAAGAAAGGCTTCAGAATCCATGGCCGCTGTCTTATTTTGGATTGTAAGAAATTCAGACAATGATGAGCTGTTGCAGAGATCTTGCAGTCGCATTCTGTAACCGGACACAATGACCTGGAAAAGTGCAGAAAGTATATGTCTCCTTTCATGTAAGATTCATAGAACAAAACTGGTTATCACACAGACAAAATTCGTAACATTTCCAGATAGAGGTAAGAGGGCATTCTTCTCTACAGGTTGCACAGCCCCGACCCATGCACAAGCCAATTCCAAGAAAAACATATTTCCCTGCTGAGCACATAGGGGAGAAGTTCTAGGGAGGCAGGTCTCTCCACTTCTCCACACACACGCACAGAACAGGGGTGATCCTGTCCTCCACAGCAGCCATTTCCTCCAACCAAGGGTACACAGATTGCCCAATCTTCAGTCTTCCAGGAACTGAGCCATAGAGACAAAACAAGGCTTGTGACCAAACACAAGTTTAGCAAATGTATGTGAAGGGCAAAAGACCTATGTCCCAAACTCCTTAGATATATCTGCCAGCCACATTTTCTGTGTTGTTCTGGATCAGGATCACCTCCCTTAGTTCTAAAGTATCTCTTTACTAACTGCTAAAAGAAATATTTTCCAGTGTTTTGGCAGATAATGTATCAGTGAAAAAAGTTATCTTACTGGCTGCAACAAACGAGAAGATCCTAGAGTCTTCTTTCACAGTCATATTTTACTTAAGGAGATGGTTTGGTTGTCAATAATGTTTTCTAATGTACAAGCAACCACCTTATTAATGAAAGAAATGCATGAATTCCCTCTGAATTATCATCAGTCCCTTTCAGACCTCATGGCCTAGTTTGTTTTCGTAAGGTCAGTTACAGGATTTAGGTTTGCTGAACAACAAACAGGTATATGTCAAACAGGTGCACACTTCATAAAGATGATAAACACGGGGAAGATCCATAGTCTTCCATTGGAAATAATTTTGTTTGCTTTGGGGCTAGACAATTTTATTGTAAATGCATAGCTAACAACAGTTTTACACTTCATTTATTCTTTCTATTCTTCTGTAATATCCAGCGTGCATTGCCCAACTTTCAGCAACAACTAAATAGCATTGATCTACGTCCCAGAAGAGTTAACAGTTCCTGAATCATGCTGGTAAGTCTGAAAAATTTCTTGTCTTTCAAAACTAAAAGGGCATCAACAGTCTGGGGGGGGAAGGCACATTATGTTCAGAAAACAAGCTGATGGAACTGACAGGAGAGGGAAAAGGTTTATAATGCAATACTTGTGCAAACCTTTAACTTTAGTCTGCAACCATATGCCAAAAATAGGATGCTTCCATGATCCACACTCAACTGAATAAATCTGATAGCTCTTGCATCCTTTTGAAAAAGTTTGGGTGTTTTGGGGTTTGGTGGGGTTTTTTGGTGTTGTTTTGTTTTTTTTTTTTTTTGTGTTTTGGTTTGGTTTGTTGTGGGTTTTTTTGGTTGTTTTTGTTTTTGGTGTTTTTTTTTTTTTTTTTTTTTTTTTTTTGCAAGCAGCGATACTACCACCATCATAGCCATGCTGAAAAGGAATATTCCATTGGCACTGAAATGATACTCAGGAGACCTGGGATGAGTCTAAAGTAGCTTCCCTGGGTGGACATACAAAAAAACAGTGTCTCCCAGTGCTCACTCAAAAAAGCGAGCAATCCTTCCACCATCCCCTGTGTCTGTCTACCTTTTTCACTCCAACTTTAATCTCTTTTGGATAAAAGCTGCTCTTTCCAAGCAGTGAGGTCAACAGCATGTGACCCTAGAACAAAGGCAATGCCTACCCCCCCAAACTAAAACACCCAGTCTCACCAAGCCAATTCTCTGCAACTATTTCAAGTCATCTGAAGCCATGATGTCTTCAACAGGCCAATATATCCTGAATGACAAGTTAAATCCCCTAAGGACTCTCAAAATGCCAGGCTTATGTCTGAAAGGAGTCACAAGTGACTGTTTTGTGCTTACAGATCACACCATTCTCTCCCAGGACTGTCCCTGCTGTATGAAACAGGTAGATTTGTTCCAGACAGCATATGCCTTGGCTATTACTATTTACTCCTCACTGCCATTCAACACGTCACACTGCAGCTCTGGTCTAGGACCTCACTGTGTCCCTGCAGATTTTCACAAGGATAGGCCCTACTCCCACCACCCGAGCCACATTACAGCTGTCTGGCCACACGTGGACAATGGCAGCACACTAGACTTAATTAGATAGCTGCTTGCCCACTGCTGATCCAGGCTTCTTTCAAAGCTGACACCCTCTGAGCACACCTATCACTATCAGAGGATCACAAGGTTGTGCCACTCCGCCCCAGGATGCTACATGCCTATCAAGACAAGGCTTTGGCCATTTTTATGTATTTGCACTGTATTCAGTATGCTGGATACAGGACCCTGCTTGTCATGCTGAAGTACTGTCACTCCAGTAACAGCAGTGAACAGTACATCTCCTTGGTGACTTCAGTTCCTTGCTTGCAAATCATAACTTCTGGGTTTGCTGAACAATCACAGGGCACTAACAGACTTTAGACGGTTGTACTTGCTGCAAGAGGTTTGCATAGTCTGAATAGGACCTTCTATATGACCTTGTGAATAAAGCTGTGACCTACTCATACAGTCAGAGACCAAACAACTATTGCTTATTAATACTGCAGTCACTGTGCAGCTTAGCAGTGAGGTCAGATCTCCACCCCAGACCTCCAGCAAAATCAAAGGGGTCCATTTTGTGAGTCAGATAAAGTCATACTGCAGGAAGAGAGAGCTCTGCCTCTCAGTTATCATCTGTATTAGAGGAGTGCTCAAAGAAAGATTTGGTGGGCCACTGCCCTCCTCTGAAGCTTACTGCCCTGTTGCTTAGATTAGCTCTTCCTGCCATCCCAGAGCACAAACCACTGTGAAATCTAAACAACTCCCAGTTTCCTGGCAGAATGAGCACAAGAATTCCACAAACAAGAACAAAGCTTAAAGCATTCAAGCAAGAACTAGCCAACTGATTACCCCTTTACCATCCCCTCAGATACGTTATCTAAATAAAAGCTAAGCTTTTCTTCTTCCACAACCAATATAATAAATATGGCAGTCATACCACATAAGGTCAGAGCTAGCTTTTTTGCCTGAGTATCTTTCTGCCTTTCCATCACCTTAGGGAGAATGGCTATGTAGTTGCTGAAGCCTGGTTATCTTTGCAGAACCATCCGTACCATGATTCTGTTTTAATCTAGCATGAATTTCAGGCAAATTAGTTTCACATGAAACAAAACTTGCAGCCTAAAATGGGTAAGATTTTTTTTTTATGCTTTACTTTTTTTAGTAGAACATATCCTTAACTTGTAGGATTAATTATCAAACTGCACTAAAACAGATGGCTTGATAGAATTCACTGAAGAACAAGACAATGTGTGCGAAGGGGGACAGCATCTGTAACTACATGAAAACAAAGTCTGAAAGGACTATTAATCAACTCCACTTCAAAGAAAAGATCTGATCTGGAGCTGGGAAGCAGGATGGATTTCCTCCTCCTTCTGCACATCACCTTTTGCACTGCCTTAAGAGAACCACAGGTCTTCCTTTGAAGTCTGAAGTAACCAGTTCTGACTTCTGCATTGGAAAGGATGCTGGTGGACTAATTCATCCAGCCTAGCAAAAAGCATGTTCTGAGCTTGATTATGGCAAACAGCCATCCCAAGACAGGTGCTCCATCCCACTGTCACCGCTGCTTATGTTTATGAAGGCAATCATGGGAGCACTGAGGAGTTTCATCTGAAATCAGGACTCTCTTGTACTATACAATATACAAGTTCACTGGCTTGTCTTGAAGAGTTGGCCACAAACCGAGATGCATGCCTCCTCCTGCTGCACAAGAATCTAAAGCAGAGCAACACAAAGAAACCCTGCTCCAGTCCATGCTGAGTGACCAAACAACCACCCCATTTTTATTTCTAATCAAAGTAAAACACATCGAACACCAGTAGCAATCTAATTAATGTTTTACTTGGGTAAAAAAAAAAAAAAAAAAAAAAAAGCAGGAAAGAAGAAATTCAATTTAGCCTGAAGGGTACAAGGCTATTTTCTTATGCAGATCAAAAGATTTGCACATGGGTCTCAGCATCCTTTTACAGTTCACAACCAAATAAAACAGCAAATTGAGGGCAAGGGAGAAGAAGGAAGCAGGGATTATATTTTCCTCTGTGTTTGTACAACACCTAGCACAGAGGGGTCCTGCAATGTGGATCTCTGCGCTATGGTTAAACAAATAACAGACATGTATTATGTTAGTAGTGGTTGAAAGTGCTCTTTACCTGCTGGAGGTTGACCTCTGCATCCAGTAGCTCCTTTGCTGCAGATGATGGCATGGACACATTATGATGGAGGAAGTCTGAGAAAGTCTCATTGTCAACCAGGAAATCCCGAAGTTTCAAGTCTGGAAAAGGACAAAAGACAATGTTATGGTCAGGGCAAAGCCAAAAGGAAACTACTGTGAGAGCTCTGAACAGGAAAAGCCAAGCTGACAAGTGGGGGAGAGGGAATTACAGAAACCATAGCACAAAGGGAAAAGAGGAGTTGCTGGCTAAGTGCTCTGAAAACTTGACAGCTTTCAGAGATGTCAATCCATGATGTCTTGATCTCAAAAAAAATAAAGAACCTTTAAAAACAACTCCCTCTAGCATCATTACTTCAGCTCAACTTGCACATGCATACACAGAAGAAGCAAGGCACAGAAAGCTGCTCCCCTGATCTGGGGTGAAACCTATGCTAGCATTAGCCTTGCACAAAGATTCAGCTTCACTTAATCCCTGTGTTGTTACTGAACATGGGACTGAGCTGGTGCCTGGACCACTGAGGGATTTATTAGCCTGTATTTAATTATGTTAATTGTAATGTGCTCTACCATGTATTTCAAAGTTTGACATATGCAGGCACACAAATATGATACAGTACCACACACATATCTAGGAAGCAAACTTAGCCACTCAACAAAATTTCTGCAAATGCTTTTTAACTCCATTTTCTTTCCCAAAAGCTTCATCTTCTGAAGGTATTGGTGTTTCAATGCTTGGCTTTAAAACAAATTTGTATGGCTGTCACAGCAGAGGGGAACCATCTGGAAATTATGATCCATGCACACCATTAAAATTCACAAACCTGGAGCTTAAGCAACTGACCCTCACACTGTTTTGGGTTGTTTTGGTGGGACTTTTTTTGGTTGCTTTTTTGTTTGATGTTTTGTTTTGGGTTTTGTTTGTTTGTTTGTTTGGTTTTTTTTTTGGGGGGGGGGTGTTGTTTTGGTTTGGTTTTGGTTGGTTGGTTTGTTTGTTTGTTTGTTTTAAGAGAGAGACGACAATTCTATCTTTACTATGCTTAAAAAGCAACTAGGAGAAAAGCAGCTATACCAGGAAGAGCTAAGAGAGCAAATCTCATGTGATTTACTGGGATGAGGATTTCCAGGCTAAGCCAAGCCAACCAGTGAGGTGTCAGACTGCTTTTTCTACTCTAGGAAGAGGATACTGCAGCCCACGGCAAACAGTGTAAAACAACAAGCTCTAAAGGGAAAGTAAAGCAAGGGAGCCCCAAGAGTTTGTATCTTCCCCCTCCTATAGGGAACAGCTGTAACAGAACATTTTTACTTCCCTCTTTCATTTTTTTTTTTTTGCTTAGCTTAGTGGGCGATACCCTCAAAAAAGGCCGACCCTCAGGAAAAAGCACGCTGGGCACTCAGGGTGCCGCGGGTGGTAACAGGGAGGCTGGTGGCCCGGGAGCCACTTCTGTTTCCCAGGGCCCGAGCCTGGCCGAGCAGCCAGCGAGCGGAGGAAGCCACACGCTCAGCTCTGGCCGCACGAAGCACGCAGGGGTTACTGACGGTCATTGCTCCTTCATCTACATATCCAGTTACAAATTCCCAGTTGCCTTTTTGTTCCACTCGAAAAAGTAAATCACCCCCCTCTGATGAGGCGATGCAGAGGTTACTTTGGGACAAAAGTTTCTCCCTCACCCTCCTCTCTCCCCTCCAGCAGGGCCACTCAGCAATAGACCAGTTTTGACCATGCCATGCGGATGTCCCACTGCACCCCATCACAAAAATGAACCATCATCCTCTCTCCCAGCCTGTGGAAAAGCTGGGAAAAGTACTGGCTCCTCCAGTAACAAAAATGTCCTTTTCTTTCCAGCAGAGGCTAAAGCACCCTGCTTCACCACAACTTCAGGAAAAATTCCCCCCACCCTGATTCCTTGGTTATTTCCTAAATGGGCTGAACTCCCTAAACACTTCTGCAGCTTGTTTATTTTTTGGTGAGATCATCAACAGTTCGGAAACTCAGATTGACAAAAGGGTAGCTGGCTGAAGGCACACTGGCATGCAGAGATCAGATGTTTGCAAGCTTTTTCATTGAATCTGTCCACATTTAAAGTATTTTTCAAGCTCTTCTTAAAGGGCCACACACCTTTTAGAAAAAAACATAACCAAACAATAAATTCCCCTAGTTTTCTGTTTCCTCATTGCTGTTTTGCTTTTGGGTTTACCTAGGCTTTTTTGTTTGTGGGTTCGGTTTCGGGTTTTTTTGCCACATGGAAGCAGGATTTTCTTGGTTGGGGATATCTCTATATGTAATTGCAGGAAAGCAAATGAACTATATTGGGATTCTTGCTGGCCTGTCTGTAATCATGACAGGGAGTAACAAAGAGCCTGCTGTCTTCCACAGCTGTAATTAACTAGCCCAGCACTAACAGGACATTTCTGCCCTGTCTTTTTGTCATGCTGAGCATTTTCAGACTTGCTCAGCATTAGAATTTGCTGAAAATAGAAGCTGCCTTCCAAGATAACTCCTACAATGTTTGAAGGAATTTTCATCATCATTTGGAAGAAAACACAAATGGAACAGAACATAAAGTTACCGAAACTGCTTGTGGGACAATGCTTGGCTTCCAGCCGGCTGGTCATGAACCTGTGCTCACTGGTCATAACCCTTGTCTGCCCAAGACCACACATGGAAGCTGTAGGAGACCAAGGGACTGAATCCCATGTGTTCATGGTCTCACTGCAGCACCCTAAGCAAACAGCCAGTCTTACTTACTATGCATTTTCTCCCCAACCCCACCTGGTCCTACTTCCAGCACTTGTGGCTCAGCGTCTTACGCAACCCCCCTCAATCATGGAGGCATGCATAATGACTTGCACATGAAACCACAGAAAAGCACTGAACACTGCAATCAGTTTAAATTCCTGCCCTAGATACTTCAAGAAGACAAGAGTTAATAGAGGTTTCCTCCTGAAAACAGTTATTCTCCTCCAAGACTGCTTGCCCTCTAGGGCCTAAGGAAATACAAGAGCATTAGTTAAAAGAACTCCTCCAAAAATAGAAAACAAAAGAAACAGGCAAGTCTTCTGAAAGCTAATACCAAGCTTACCTAGTAATGCAAACGTCTGGAGTAAAACACCACATTTTACAACCAGAGGCCTACTACTGCAATATTTTCCTAACATAAAAGCTCAGACATACTATCAAGTTACTCAAAAAGCGTGAGGGAAACTGTCAGCTCAAACATGATTTAACTCATGCATCTTCCCTCACACTTTAGACTCCCCCAAGAGCATGGGTATGGTCAGCTATTGCAAGTTGGCCGGCACAGAATAATGCAGCTGCAGCATCTGGACAGCACACCAGGGAGAGGTCTCTCCATGTACTTTCACTGATGTGGATGTGCAGCCTTGCCTTTCCTCTCTCCTTCATCTTCAACAGAAAACCAGAGGAGTCACAGTCCCACAGGTTCCCCTCACCACCACCACCCAGTGTAGGTTCCTGGTTGAAACCCCAGGTCCCAGAAACCAAGACAAGCCCCAGGCACAAACATGGAGATGAACTTGAGGCCAGACTGAGCAACCACGCTCAAAGACAGTGTTGTGGCTTAAACCCAGCCAGCAGTTAAACACCACACAGACACTTGCTCACCCTCCCCCATCCGGGGGGTTGGAGCAGAGAATTGGAGGCGCAAAGGCAAGGAGGCTCATAGGTTAAGATAAAAACAATTTAATAATTGAAATAAAATAAAATAAATAGTGATAATAGAAAACACAAACAAGTAATGCCCAATGCAATTACTCACCACCTGTTAACCAATGCCCATCCCGCTCCCAACTAGTGATCTCAGAGAAGATCCTGAAACCACAATCCTGGAAGCAAAAGCATGCTTCCTGGCCAACCCTCATCTGTGTACTGAGCATGACATTATATGATATAGAATATTTCACAGGACAATTTGGGTCTGTTGCTCCCTCCCAGCTTCCTGTGTACCTGCACAGTAGCAGGACATGGGAAGTTGCAAAGTCTTTGATTCCTTAGCAACAACTAAAAACACTGGCTTATTATCAACATTCTTCTCACACCAAATCCCATACTGAATCCAAAACACAGCACTACTGTAGCTACTAAGAAGAAAAATTAGATATATTCCAGCTGAAACTGGGACAGACAGGCAAATCTGATGTGAACCATCTTGCTACTTTACTGGTGGGATGAATGTCTGCAGAAGAAATACTGAGGTAGCTTGTCCTCATGATAGACTACTTCTATAGTTTCAGTCCTAACCCCAAGGGAGCAAAAGCAGAACAGTAGTGAACGTAGACAGAGGCTTTGCTTATAAACCATGCAAATAAACTCCACTGCCAGCAGGCCCAGGGGGACAGAAATTACTTCATTCTGCCTAGCTCCAGCTTGGGCACTGTATGGCAACCAAGCAGGAGACAGTCCCCATCCACATGAAACAAGCAGGAGATATCCATTTCCCATGTGAGGCAGGGAAAATGGTTCCCCCTATGGTCACATAAGGAAGCCTCCAGCAGAACTGAGAGCTCCCAGAGCAGGAGGTCTTGTGCTTTAACCACAAAACCACCCTTCCTCTCTGAAGTCACAGGTCAGGATTAGACAATCGCACGTGGCATTTCACAGATATTGACTTCATGAAAGGCACAGCTGTCCTTCATTTTCAGACAGTTCAAACCAGCCTTGGGGGCTGAATTCTGGACATGGAAACCAGAAATCTTTTTAAGATTTACATTTTCCTGACAGCTCAACCTTTTCCAGCACCTTCATGCCTGAGCATAGAGCTAGGCTGGTCATTTCTTCCTTGATAATCAAATCATTGTGACAATAGGAAAAGAAAAAAACCCATAAACAAACAAAAAACCCCAAAACAAACAAACAAAAAAACAACAACAAAAAAACCACAACACAACAACAAAACTACTCATGGAACTCAAGACATCCACATAAATTAGCAAAGAGAAACAGAACCTCCACACTTGTTACATTATGGGTTAAATCACGGAGCAAAAAAATATATAAAAAATAGCAAGGTAGTGCTAAGTGGGGTCTCCATTCCATGCAAATGAAAACGGAAGCACTGATTGTGTGATGAAGAAAGTGTCCATCATCCATATGTTCTCCACAGCCAGAGGTTTGTAGTGTGTTCTACAAACACATCTCCAGTTACTTTCACAAGCTCACAAGGTGGCTCAATGCAGGAAAGAGCAAGAGAAACCACAGCCTGGAACCAGTTTTAATTTGGTGATCTTACTACAAGTATGATCATGACAGGTCCCACAGTAAGCAGTGACCATTTCCAGCAATAGTGGGAAGATCCACAGACAAGTGGGACAAAAAGAAGCCTGCAGGGACAGGTTAGAGCAAGATGATTCTCCTCAAACTTCTCTCCCATTCTTTCTTGCTTCACTTGGAATCACAGAGGGCTCATACCTTCCTCCAGAAACTTAATGGTACAGTGTCTTTTAAAATTAAACAATAGGGTAGAAAAACAAAACCCCACGGAAATTGTGGCTACAGTTTTCATATCCTGAACACTGCCTTCTAAAAATAAAAGGCACACAAGTGGTATTTCAACATATCTCAATCCACCGTAGAATACAAAGCTCACCAGGTCTGACTTCAATTTGTGGGTTTTCTGCCCAAAGGGTTTGTGCCCATAATCTACAATAAACCAGACTGTCAGCCAGTTTAGAACTAACAAGCTCAGTGAAAGCAATGCGACAATCAGAGCTACTGTTTACTTCCCAGCTTTACATGTCCCAAGCCCCTACAAGGAACTGGGTGAAGGAAGGGGGAAAAAGGGATTCATGCCATAAGTTAATTCAGAAGTGAAGAGGAAAGCAGGGCAGCATGTTCCATCTATAAACATTACTGTCTTCATGGGATTTCACTCCGTACTGATAGAATGTGCAAGGCAGAAAACAATTATGTTCCTTTCTGTATATCCATTGCAGTTGGAAGATTTACCATCACAGCCAAGCATCGAGGCAAAAGAGAAGCTGGTGTTAAATTATGACCCTTTATTTCTCATCAGAGACTTGCTCAGAGGGCAACCCAATCATTTTCATAACAGCAGCATTAAGGCATCACAGCAAGACAAAATAGTGAGACAGGACAGGGCATGAGAAACTTTAGCTTTGTCCTTTAGAGTCAGCAGGTTTCCACGAGTGCCCAAAGGAGACAAGTGAGTTCCCAGCAAAATACAGTCAGAGGCACCTGTCTTCACCAGTGAACAGGAGCAAAGCAAGGAGGAGTGGCAAGTGAGCAAATAAGGCATTTTCCTTTTCCTGCACAAAACGCTCAGATTCACAGCTCCCAGTTCCCCACCCAGCTAAACCCGCACTTTTATAGCAAGGGAGGTGAGTGAGCAGCACCTCCATAGCACTCTCATGGGAGGGCAGTAACTCAGGCACCCACACCAGCCTGATTGCACAGCTGGCTGTCAAGCCTGTGTAACGCCACTCCACAGCACTCAGGCACAACCAAGGCCGTGCGGCTCCCCAGTCACAGAGGCCTCCTTCACCCAGGGCACAGCTTTCCACTAGTCATGCTCCCAGCGACAGGAGTTTTTGCAAGACACAAGCACACGAAGGGGCTGAAGCTGAGACCAAGAGCTGGAGCTCCAGCAGCTGGAAGCATTTACTGGTAGAGCATGTGACCACTACAAGGACTCTGGCTAGAAACCTGCCTTCGCTTTCAGCAAACTCACACGGTGAGAGGACCAGGGCAGGCAAACCCAGTGCTGCCACAGAACTACCTCATTTACTGGAATTTTGTGTTCATTTTTCAATGCAGTATCTGGGAAATATTCCTCAGGAGTACCTGATGGGTGCACTTCAACACCTCAATTGATTTTTACACTCAACACCCATCATTGATTTATAGATTTATATTTACAAGTTTTTATAGTAGGCTGCAGCTCTCAGCCCTGTGTCCGTCAGACATGTAACAGTGCTGCCTCTGCAGACATTAGATAATGCTCAAGTGAGCACCCACTTAACCAGAGCCCATAATCTTAATATATTTGCCCTGCCAAATGGTGAGGCAAGTAGAGAGGAGACAGTCTGACATCTGTCTCCAGCCGCTACCATCTCTCCTGGGAGAAAGGGAAACATGCAACATGCCCAGGCCTTCCCTCTCATCTGGGGACTACAGACACTAGGACAATCTCCATTCCTTCACAAGTCACCATTTTTGCTTAGAAGAACTTTCAAAATAATGGCCAGCACAATCACTCTGGCAGAAAGCTGACACCATGTACTGCTACACACACAAGAGAGCAGTCCTTACAGTTCACCTTCACAAGGGGTATGTTGGCTTCAAGGATGCAGAGCCTGTTTAAGCCAGCTGAGATGCCACCTCCAACCTACATGGAAAGTCAGCAGCAAATACAAAACTCGTATCTCTCTTTGGGTAGTACTTTAAGTCCCAAATGCCATCAGGCCCCCCTCCTGTGTGACACAAGGTGCAGAAGCGAAAGTCACAGGCTGGTCACCAGTAGTCCTGCCAGCAAATTCAGCCTGAAGAGCTTCTGTCTATGAAGGGACGTACCCAACCACCTCGCTACGTCCTGTGTAACACCACAGAAGAGATATTCCCGTGTCGTCGTCTTCTGCAAGCCAAATTCTGTTATCAGCACAGACAACTGTGAAATATAGCTTGCCAATGAAAAAATATTTAAAAAATTATTCAGGCTTCTAACAGTGCAAAAAAAGAAGCAGGCTTAAAGAAAACATCCTAAGTATCTTCACTGTGTTGCTTTAAGCAGCAAATCTTGACCAGAGCTCCAAAATGCATGGCAGTTATAACTGGCTGAAAATCCTGCTATTTTTCACAAAATAAGGACAAACTTCAAATTTCTCAGCTTTTGAATTGGCTTGTCAGCCACAGAGATGACAGACCTCAGATCGAACCAGATACAGTACTTTATTGCAACAAAACCATTTTTAGGAGCAGTATACAGAACACATTTAGATTGGTAAAGGCTATGGAGAAGGTTTCTAAAGGTCAAATCCAGCTCAGAAAAAGGGAAGTCCTTCTAAAGATGCAGAAAGTAAGGATTTGCTGTTAAGATTGGATTTTGACTGCACTAGGAACATTATGCCCTAGATAACACACAGATTTTAGATGTTTCAAAACATCAATTCAGACAAGTAAAATACACTAAAAAATTCAGACAGACTGGAAACAAAACACCATTGTCACATCCAGCCACTATTCCAATGGAAAACACTCATGTGAGCATACAAGGAATAACATTATGCTATGAAAAAGCATGGAGTTAAGCAGAAGTTGAGCGTATGAGCTATGACCAAGGAGGACCCCATCCAGAATTCCTTGTACTTGAACAAGTGACCTTGAATTCAGTGGAAATTCAAGTCACAGGAAAAAGCAGGACTGAACATTTTAATCAAATGACCATTACTAACAACCAAAGGGTTTTCATGAGCTGGCTACATGAGCATGCCTCTGGGAAACTACTGGTTCAAATGCAAAGAGAAGACACCTATATCAAACCCATCTCTAAACACCAAAATTAGCAGGCAGAAAACACGCCACGAGTATCACACTACTTGAAACTTATCACAGCACCAGCTATCCAGTTCAAAAGGCTTCCCCCATGAAACTGGCATGGCTAATAATCAAGCTCAAGCAAAATGGCAGGCAGAGCTGTCCAGGATCAAAGCACCCTCACTGTCCTGCACTTATATTTGTTTCGCCTTACATAGAAAAGTTGATGAGAAGAGAAGAAGCCACCCCTCCCTTGGGTGTGAAGACTCACCCTACCACAGCTCCCTTCCTTTCACTCGTCACAGATTTGGGGAACCTGACTCACATGTGACTTTAAACAAAGTTTAACATGACATCAAGTCTGCAGTCAGCAGATCATAGTGTCTCTTGCCTCATTTACGTTCACAGGAAGACTTATCACTTCTGGATTTAATGCCAAGTCCTAATGCTCCTCATCTAGCACACAACAGCAGAAGCTACCTCCAGAACAAAGGGTCAAACCAATCCAAGAGATAGCAAAAAATGCTAAAGATTAACTATGAAAAGCCAATCATTACAGTCAAATTAGTTTAAGCAGAAACAGCCTACTTATGCAGAAAACATATCTACATCTAAATTAACTCAATCTCCCATGATTGTTCCCTATGTTGCAATTTAGTTGGTTACTGGAAAGTTATCCTTATAGATACTAGTTTGATTTTGCTTTTGAGACTCAAGTCCAAAGGAAGGGGGAAAAAACCCAAGAGATTATGTTTTCTCTGTCTAGTTTAGGGCAACCTTTGCAACCATTCAGCCCCTTCACTAGTATAGATCTGACTGTTGAGCAACAGCACTTCAAAATACTTAAAAGAACTTTCTCAATCTTTGAGAAAGACTGAAAAGCAGATGCTTGGTAGATATGGATTCTCAAATGCACATAAAGTCTTAACTAGAGATCATGTCTCTTGTATCCTGAGTGCAACACTATACTGCTGTCACGTTGAGATGCTCCCAACAGACCCTGCCTTGGCTCATCGTTCAGGTTGGGATTCTTCTGGACTGTCAATACACTAACAATTCCTTCCCTTCAATATTGACATAACTTACTGGCTGAAAATACACCTTGGAGTACTCGCACCAGTATCAGTATCCACTGTGTTTTACACAGGGGACAGGAACATTACTATTAGACAAAGAAAAGAGCAGTGCCTGTTGCTTTGGGAACCTGGTCCTGTGTACCTGAGTCCCAAAGCAGTGCAGTTAACCTGAAGAAAGTTGAGTGTGTACTGCTGGAGAGGTCTTCTGCATTATTTATATGGATGCACTGGTAAAATTCTTTGCACTTTCTTCAGGTAGAAGTGAGAGATAACATGAAAAGGAAGGAAAGGGACCAGATAAATGAAGACACTTGTGGTCTTAAAGGGCTACTCCATTGTCTTGATTTCTGTTCTCCAGCTTTACAGCACGCTTTTCCCCTCTGCTGGGCAGTGAGCAAGTATGTGAACAGAGCAGTGTAATAACATGGGTGAGGAGGGATATCTGATGGCTACTGACCATGCCATCATAAAGCTGTGCCTTTTCTATGAGGAAACTTGTTGGGACAATGCATTTTCATGCCCACATCTTGCCTCAAGTGGCAAACAACTTTTTTTCTACTGTTCTGAAATAGGATTTTGTTGGGTAATGTCCTGAATTCAGCTGGGATAGAGTTAATTTTCTTCCTAGTAGCTGATACAGCGCTGCATTCTGGATTTAGAGTGAGAGTAATATTCTTAACACACTAATGGTTTAGCTGTTGCTAAGTAGCACTTATCCTAAATTAAGGATTTCTCAGTTTCCCATGCTCTGCCAGCAAGCAGAGTGTACAGGAAGCTGGGAGTGAGCACAGCCAGGACAGCTGACCCAAACTAGCCAAGGGGATATTTCATACAATAGAACATCTTACTCTGTATAGAAACTGGGGGGAGTGGGCCAAGGTGGGTAGATCACTGCTCAGTTGTTGGTCAGTAGGTGGTGAGCAATTGCACTGTGCATCACTTGTCTTATGTTTTATTTCTCTTTTTGTTATGTTCATTTCCATTACTATTATTATTTTCTATTGTTATTATTTTATTTTAGTTAAACTGTTCTTATCTCAATCCACAAGTTTTACTTTTTTTTTGATTCTCCTCCCTATCCCACTGGGAGGGGGGGAGGAATGAGTGAGTGGCTGCATGGTGCTGAGTTGCTGGCTGGGGTTAAACCACAACAGGTAGATAGCAGCTGCTGCTCTCCACAGCAGCCAGTTGGCACAAGTCAGAACAAGCACTCAGACTTGAGATATTGTTATCTTTGCAGTAAGCTGTCTCTGTCCCGTCAGCAAATCCCTTTCTTGAATATATGTATGCTCAGTCACTCTCAGATATGGTCCATTTGCATTTCAGCTTCACTTGCTAAACTAGATGGAAGACTACAAGGAAAGGACCCCCTGAAATGTAATAGTTTATGCTCAAGTTCTGGATGGCTGTAGTCAGGCAAACCTTCTGCCAGTGTCAACCAAAAATGCAGCTAAGGACTAATTCAGGTAGTACTTACCTCTAAAAAAAAATATGTTTAGAAGAACAGAAAGGTTCGGGGGTGGGGGGAGCAAACCAACCACAAAAACACATAGGAAAGTTTTCATTTAAAACTCTGTAAAAGGATCTTTTATTGCATCATCCTTAAAACTAAAAATAAATTAGAAAGGGAAGAAAGCTTTGGCTGTTTACAGAAGATGTGTCTCAGATCACCCTGATTCTCCTCCATATATAGCTTAGTGCTGCCAGGTCAGCACAAAAAAAGCTAGGGCAAGATCTTCAGCTAATGGATGAGCTACATTCCACTAAATATTCAGATCTAGACCAATTTTTCATCAGCTGAGGATTTCATGCTACACAGGCATAAGCAATGTGTAGTTTTCACAAACTCAGTTAATTTACACTGAAGTAAATACATAAAAATATGCATTTTTTTTTTATTCTGCAGCTTATGCATTTGATTTCAAATGATTTTTCTGGAATTTTGGAAGCAAAACATATGCAAAGTATGATACAAGCAAACCTGTAAACAGAACTAAAAATGCATCTCAAGACACAATCACTACTTGATAAAACACAACAGCACCAAAAAAACCCTTCAGGTTGGAAGTGAACAAACTGCAATGTTCTTGAAGCTGCAAAGAAATTTATCAACAGGTGGTAGAATATGTTGTTTGATTTCAGCCAGGATACTGGCATTAACACTCACTGATTTTATGACCAAAAATATTTAAATAGAACAGTATCTGCTTCCCATGAAAAAAGGCTGCCTACAAAAATTTAACTTCCATGGATTTAAAAAAAATTTAGTCAAGCAGTGCTCTATCCTTTTGCCGGAGTAAAAATTAACTTTGATTCAACAACAGTATTTTGAAGCCATCACCTTTTATTGCATCCTGACTACACTGAAAACTGCCACAGCCTACTATATTTCAGAATGAGGGCTCCAGTTCCTTGGAAGCTGTTTATTTATTTAGCTCACAGGAATGCTGTAAAAATGAGGTAATAAGTGTTCATAATGCACACTGAAGATGAAATGTATTATTACTAGAGAAGGCTCCAAAGCTGATTATTAACTTGAGAGATATGGGTGGTCAGATACAAATTAGGCGCTTTGGCCTCAGTACCAACTCGGACACAGAAGTGGACAGGGATTTTTCCAACCGTGTCAATTTCATAATCACCATTATCATAAGAGCTCAGCCTCATGGAAATCCCCCAAGAAGGCTGAACTTTTCACCACATAACAGTGGTACAGATTTCCTAGGGGACTACTAACACCAAGCTCAATGTGAAAAGTCTCTATTCTGCTTTCTCAACCAACCTCAGACAGTAATTTAAGTAAACCAAATGCAATCTTCCACAAATCAGGCAATTATTGAGATTCTGAGATTAGAACTCACTGAGAACAACTCCAGAGATTGTATCAGAGTAGAAAACATAGAAAATAAATGCAAATTGAAGTTAACATTGAGCATAAGCTTTTGGCCATTTAACGCTAGTATTGGTAAGCTGTACTCATAAGGTTGCATACAAAAAGAGGGAGATAATAGGAGAGTGTGAAAGGTAATTGTTTACTTAACTCTCCATTTTATTCACTGGTTCAAAATAAAAGTCAGTGTTGACAAACCAGGCTGAAGAGTTTTAGGACACTAAAAGCACCCAGAACTTTTTAATACTGTCCTGCTTCTGCAGCACATGACAATATTACTTGCACTGTGACAAGCACAGTAAACAATTAATTCTTGTTTGTTTTTTGTTTTTTTTTTTTTTTTATCATTGTGTCTTTATCTAGAGAAGTTAACAGCAAGATAAAGACAGTGCCTTTAAGATACAGTGATATGGCATCTGTTGGAATAGCTATGCTGCTAATTGTAGATATGGGCACTGCTGGTTTCCCTGCATGCAAACCACTAGCTGGTACCATCAGGTTAGCTGGTCTCAAAGTAAGAAATTGCCAGTGCAGCCCTTCACCAGCACAGACAAATGCTGACATGCTTGTGATTATCCTTGTATGTTTTTAACAGGTATCATACAGTTTTCTGTGACAGGATTCTCAGAAATGTTTTTCTCAAAATCCTGTCACCTAGTACAGTACAGACACTACATCAAGGCCAGGTTTATCATACCACCACCTGTTTTTTTTTTTTTCAATTCCATTTTCAAAGTGATTTCAGCCTTTCCCTCTCACATCCGTACACACCTACCTAGAAACCAGGATGGTATAATTCTAAACCTCTCACTTCAAAAGCATCTCAGCAGAAGGCAAGTTCAGACTAAAACCAGGCACCAAATCCCAGTTCTGCAGAATCAGAAGACAGCCATGCCTATTATGCTCTATCTGTTTACCCATCACAACCTCTAAGCAGTCATGTAATGACAATGCTGTTACAGACAAAGACACCTCTAAAAGTTCATGGACAGCCCCATGGGAATCCAGTATGATTCTCCTGGTAACAGATTTAATGCTGCAGCAGACTCTTGTGCCTAAACATCTATCAACATCATTTTATTACTTTAATCTCATCTTTGGCCTCAAAACATTAAGGAAAGCAGCAGTAGACTCTACTGAAAGTGGTAACTGTACATGTGCAGTTCAGCAAATATCATGCTGCCTCATTAATAAAAGCTGCATAGCTAACTGCTCAACATACAACTTGGGACCTACGCTGCCATAAGAAGACATCTCTGACTTTGCCTCTCTCTTGACTATCAGCCTCCCAGTCTCACTTCAGGACAGAAAAAATAATGGACCCATTGGATTCACATAGACACTCTATCCACCCCCTGTAGTAAGGGATTTAAAGAGCCCTTCCTTTGAATGTTTTGGAAGTGTTTTCCAGAAGACCTGCAGTTGCCTGTACAAATTCTATTCACCTGCAAAAAAAATAAATCTAAGGACATGCAAGTCTGTGCCTGTTCAGCAAACCAGTGATTTGAAGAAAAAAATGAGGTAAATGTGGGGAAATTGCCAGGTGCACCTGAATCTCCTAACTGTCTGATCAACATGGCACACTACAAAACCTTTTGTGCAATCCAAGTACCCAGTATTAGCAGCTTGTTCCCCTTGCTCCATCCCAACAGACTGCATCCAACCAAAGCAGAAATCACACTGGTTCTCACAAAGTTCTGGCCTCCCCTTCCTGGCTGGGTGCTTTGTGCCGGGAGGCAGCAGCAGCCAAGAATGCCCTGGGGAGTGCTGCTGAGGGCTAACAAAAAGTGAACCCATCCTGGAAACAAAGGTAAAGCCATCTTCCTATCCACCCCTATGAGTCAAGATCTCTCCACTGATACAACAGGGCTGTGTTTTGGGGAACATTTTCCCCAGCCTAAAGGAAAGGCAAGGACCTGCACGTCCTGATACCGAGCACAGTATCAGAGAATCCAGTCCTATATTTACATGTAACTGCGCAATGGCAGGAATGCCACAGTTGGTGTCTGCAGGTGTTTCCTAGGGTGAAGGCCACCTGGACATATGATTTGTCAGTCCTCATTCTAGCCTGGTTGGTTTTTGCTACGATCCTTCCCAGGGGAAGTCAGGGAGGAAGCCAGCTTAATTAGGGAGAGGTAGGCAGGTATAAGAATCAGTCTGAATGTTTACCTTGAGGGTGTGGGGTCATTTTTGTTAGGGAGAAGACATGAGGAGGGAGTTAGCTATCATCTTAACATCATCTAGCAGATAATGTACAACATCCTGTTTCCCTAAGCACCTTTATGATCACACAGCAGGACATAAGCCACCAGAAAGCCTCTCCCAAGGCTGCTCTTCAGCCCATGCCCTCCATCAGCCTTCACCTGTTAAATAAAAGTAACATTATTAACACTGACCAGGCAGGCTGTAAAATCCTTCAGTCCCAACATCTCTCTGTGCAGCAAGGTGCAACAACACCAGAGGATGCCACCCCACTGATGTTTCTCCTACACCACGAGCCATATTAATCCAGCAAATAACTGGGAAAGGCAGGGCACATGTAGAATAATAACCTGAGATCTGATGCAATTTCTTAGGTGATGCTTGTTTCCCTCTGAATATGTCATTGCTCCATTTTTGTTTAGCTGGGTTGATTTCAAGAAATAGAAACATGCCCTTTGGGTTCACTGAAAACTAAGAGCAATTAAATAAATACCAGCTAGACTGGCTTATGTGTGTAACTGTTAGCAACAACCAAAGAAGGTGGCTTTAATTTTACCTGTTGATTTACTACCCCGTGGCACCGCAGCACAAAGTATTTGGGAGCCCTGTAGAGAGAAGGAAGAAATAAAGTGTGCCTCAGAGCCAACAGCAAGCTGTGTCTCCACCTTTCAAAAAAGGAGGAAAGCTTATTTCTTGCAAACACTTCATTCTCTGCTAAAACAGCACTGAGGCCTGCTGCAAATCCAGTGCCTCCAAGCAGTAAGCCAACCCTACTGCAGGTGGCAATCCCAGCAGCCATGTCATGCTCTTGGAAGTGGCATCACCAAGGTCTTTGACTCTCTGTTCTGATTTGCACTCTGCCTTATCATGAGTGTTGAAGACCTTGGTGACATTGCTGGACAGAGATGTAACAAGTGTTGGGAAGGAAAGGGTACCTGGCATCTGCCTGCAGAATTGATTATGTTAACGCATGTGTGCACCTGCACGTAGACTTCACTGCTCAACACTTGCTGAAAGCAGCCACAGAACTGCAAGCACCCAGCCCATGCTGAACTCTTTCATACCGCTAGTTAGTACTTCATCCTGGCCAGAAAAGGTGCTACATGTTGCAAGGGTGGGCTGTTCACTGCTGATAACACCTTCCCCTCTCTCCAACAGAGAGCTCTTTTGGAGCTCAGATCAGCAGGAAAAAAAGGAGCCAGTCCTCAAACTCTTGGTCAAACAGCCCTGTTAGGAGGGATTGATTACCTTCCATCTCATCAAGAAGCAGCTGACATACAAAGCCTGTTGGTATGAATGCACACCATTGCCTGAACAAAATTTTAGTGTCCTACCTTGTCTTTAATCAAGACAATGATTTGCAGGCACCCATGTAAACACCATGACATTTTAAGCAAGTGTCCCTTCCCCAGGGTTCAGCACTTGCCTAATTTCAGATCAGACAACACTGTCACACCTTGAACATGAGTTTGTGAGAGTTGTTTTAAAGTGAAAGAACTTTGGCAAATGCTCTCTAAACAGACTCAAACAGCTGAAGCCAAACAGACATGCACACTCTGCATGACTAGCATTACAACAAAACCTAAACCACAACTCCAATCTGTATGCAGCAATGCACCTCCTGAGGCCTGTTTCAAAGCCATCAGGCAGCAATGGGAAGTGTGTGTGGAAGCAGGATATCACATCAGTGTAAGAGGGGATGAGGGCACTGCATAGATCCCAGCAGCGCCCACATCAGACAGTAGGGAGCATACAGTCCCTCCCACTGGGGAACACAAGCTGCACAGCTGCATCTATCTGCACCACTGATTCACATGGCTTCAGGTCCAGGACAGAGCTGGAACAGAAGATATCTTACAAATGTTTTCAATTATTAGCTCATGAGGTAATTGCCCACCTGCTAATTGGGGAAATATATGTATAAAGGCAGTGCTTTCGGGTCTGGAGGTGTGCTTGCATCTGACATCCACTCCTACTGTCGCCTTGGGTTCCTAGGGCCACTGGGGGAAATGCCCCAGAGAAGAAAGGATTTAAGCATCTCTCACACCTCATTGTCCACAGCAGATGAAGGGTTGACCTGTTCCCTTCCGTGCACAGGAATCTAAGCACTGCTAAGCATAAATACACAGTTAATTGTAAGATTAGAGGATGCTGTTTTATGCATGCTGTCAGACAATCAGGCAGCCAAGGAGTGAGCAGCAAGGACCCCCAAGTTGGAAGCTTTGTAAATGAGCGTATCATGAGAAGGACAAACAGGCTTTATTCCCTATAAGCCTTATCAACAATGTGCAGTCTGTCATGCTAATGACAGAGGCCTGATTTTTTTTAATACACATTTGAAGCATTATATAAATACAATCTTTGATTACTAGTTTGATGCTTATTTTTACAGTCAGTCCACTAGTATTTATAGCATAGAGAAACATAAACCTTCTGACTTTCGATTTGTACAATATTCCCTATGTGAAATGCTTCTTGGAACCACTCCTCCCCCTCAAACCTTCCCAGCAATAAGAGCTTCAGCTTATAGCTTTGATAGTTTTCTTGTAAATGTCCATGGCTGATGCTCACTGCATGTTGCAATACTAAACACCAGTATTTACTCTCTTTGGAAGAGTTAACTTGCAGATACTACTGCAGATAAAAAGTGTAAAATGCAGTAACATCTGTCATTCTGACAGAGTTTGTTCCCTCAAGACCACCAAGTCAAACCAAGGGTTTGAAGAGGTCCATGAAAAGCAGTATTAAATCTCTCCTTGGGGAACAGTCATCTTAGCTCATTTTGACTATGTTCATTATGTGTCCACATCTGTAAAGGGTTCACTCTGCATCTGCTCCCTCTTAAAACTGCTGCAGATTTAGATAAGAGCATGACAATGACACTTACCAGTTCTCAGAGTCAAGAGGGTAGCCTGGCAGTACAGATATTGAGCCCAGCAAGAAAGGGTATCCCTTATGTATAAGTAAAAGACTCAACTAATGCTCAAAGAGTCAATAGACCACAGTATCACCTGCAGATCTGATCATATCAGAATTCTGCACAGCCCTGAAGGGGAGAGAGGAGCGTTACATATCCAAGACAAATCCCTTGCAGAGTTCATGTCTGTACATCTGCCAACCTGTCACTAGCAATACAGATTATTTCAAAGTGATCAAAAATATACTGAGCAACACAGGAAAGGATGCAAAACCACAATCTCTGCTTTAAAGTGTGCTCATCAGATATGAAATTATTCACATCACACCAGGTCAGGTTTTTTTTCTTCCTGGAGCATGCTTGAGCCACACTAAGATGAAAAGAGCTAAGAATGACCACAACTGTAAAACCAGGGCCAACTTTCATAAAACACTAAAATACCACCTACATTCAAAGAGCTCCACTTGCCTAGATAGGAGCTGTAAGTGAAGACACTCAGTGGCTGTCCTCCCTGCTCCATTTCTTTCTAAACCATTACTTTCTATCACTTCCAATAGACACATGCAGCACTAACATATCAGCCAACAGAAATAATATTTCAGAGTACCCCAAAACTCTAATAAGTTGCCATGTCAGAGAGACCTGGCAATAACAAGAGATCTGCCACATTTCCCAAAACTGGGCAGAGCCTTTTCTTGTCCCAGCTCTGCTGCAAGCTTTCCATGTGATGTCACACTAGTCACTTATTCATCTTCATGGGACAGGAAAGCACACCAGAACTTCTTGCGCAAGCTAAACATGGAAGCATTCTCTATTTTCATGACAAATGGGCTGTGTGAGCCCCCAGGACAAAATATTTTCTTTTGGATCCTGTTGTTCAGAATCCTGCCAGACAATGGTAGAGAATTAAATATCCCACAGCAAACAGTCATATAGAAACAAAAAAGTAAGAAGAGACATTGAGATGTCATTGTCAGATAATAACCAGCTTTGAGTTCGTAAACTGAAGACCAACATCAGCTTTTCCTCACCTACATGCTTCCAGCACACTTCCCACTGGACTTTAGGTGGTAGAGCACTAAGTTGTAGCTATACTGCATTCACTGTTTCACTGACAAAATAGCAAAATAACTAGTGTTTTCCAAAAAGACACACTACTTGGACTCCTTTGAGAAAGCCAGCATTTTAACTGACTTCAGTGGACTGAGGATTTTAATTTCACATCCAAACCAGCTGCTATTCTTGGCGTTACAGACCATCCCTTTTCTCTTCCACCAAAGAAGTTACAGAGCACTCAGAGCTCTGACACAGGAGAGGCTTAAGGTAATTCTGCAGAATTGGAAAGAGTTTGTTGAGCTGTAAATTATAACCGCACACATTCCCATGATAGCATATTTGAGAAATTTACACACATGCAGGAATAACCTGACCAGAAATGGCAGGTGTAGGTGGCTCTTTCCACCATGCCGATACCTGAGCCATAGGAGTTCCCCAACTTGCGCAGTTTTCCCAGGACTTTCTGGACATCCTTTATGCTCGTGTCCTGCTGGCTGTATAAGAGTAACCTCTTGGCATCTGAGAACAGGCGGGAAACACTGGTGACAAGAAAACACAAAAACAGCCAGCAGTCATCAGGTCTGTGAGCCAGCATCCACAGATAGAGTTTTACATCCCAGTTCCAAACTCCAGTTGCTTTCAGTTATGCCACTGCCCTCTCCAGTACAACCCTTTCTTCAGTGACCACCCTGGGACAATCCAAGGAGACTAATAAAAGGTGGCCGCTAATGCAAGGTCAAATGAAGCTACAGTGGGAACCTCCGTACATTTGAAAGCACGTGTTTAAGACTGGACAGAGAAGGCCTTCCTGCTGCCTGTAACCTGCTTCCTCTTAGAGGCACAATAATTTAAGTATGTCCTTGCTCCTTTCAAATGCTTCTCCAGGTTGCAGACACATTTTACTCTTCATTAAACCTAATTGGCCTGACGGTATGAGTGCAGCAAGCAAGGCAAAGTATAAGGAAGCTGGCCATAAATTTAGCTCTCTGCAACACATTAGCCAGTAATAAATGACAAATGTCAGGGAGTATGCCCCAGACTTGCTCTTCAACTGCCTCTGACTCTACATTGTCCATCTCAGAGGCTCATCAACCAAGGAAAGAGGCTCTCTGAAAAAACTTGACACCTAATATTTTTATTGGCCAAATTCTGAACAAGGAATAAGAGAATAGACTCAGTCCTCACCCAGGCAGAGCTTTTCATTCACCACGAGCTTTGACTGCTTGGACTCAGGGATACTGCAAACCTGCCAGCTCCCTGCTAGCCCCTGTGAACTTGGTATCTTGGGAGCTTGGTACTTCAGTGGCAGCAAAAACAACCAAATGCTGAATAGTATAGGGTTATACAACTAGCTGGTGGCTTCCAAATACCTCTTTTCTACATGTTCCCTCAAAAACAGAGATGAGGAAAAAGCACTGTCGTGGTTTGGGCCTGGTTGGCAGCCAACCACAATGCAGCAGC
Source organism: Tyto alba (assembly GCF_018691265.1). NCBI lineage: Eukaryota > Metazoa > Chordata > Aves > Strigiformes > Tytonidae > Tyto > Tyto alba. The sequence goes on along the minus strand of NW_024881275.1, from coordinate 44,731,828 downwards.
TCTCTCTCCCTTCCCCTCCGGCAATGAGAAGGGACAGAGAGCCAGGCTTGGGGTCCAAGATAGGACTGGGATGGGGAGAAAATTCCCCTTTATGGTCACGAGCAAAAGGCAGACTCGTTAGGGGAAGAAAAAAAAGAACATACTTTTATTACAGACACTAACAACACTTAACAGAGTAGGACAGTGAGAAGCATTGCCACATCTTGAGAACACCTTCCCTCCACCCCTCCCTTCTTCCCGGGCTCAGCTCTGCTCCCGATATCTCTACCTCCTCCCCCAGTGGCGCAGGGGCAGGGAATGGGGGGGTGCAGTCAGCGCTGCCGCTTCCTTCATCTTCGGTGAGGGGAGTGTCTGGAACTTGTTCCTCCTGCTCCACCGTGGTCCCCCTCACAGGAGACAGTCCTCCACAAACTTTCTCCGACATGAGTTCCTCCCATGGGCCACAGTGTTCCCCAAACTGCTCCGTCATGGGTCACTAACTTCCTCCGACTGGATTCCCTCCCACGGCTGCAGCCCTTCCCGAGCTGCTCCAGCATGGGACACCCCCGCATCCTGAAATCCTCCCAGCACTGAATTACAGCAGCAGGGCTACCTTTTCCCATGAGACCCCGGCCTTCTTCGGGTACAGAACCTTGATCATCTGAGCAGAAGTCACAGGCCATAAATCAATGTCTGCTCCACTGTAGATCTTCATGGCCGCCCTGCCGTCTCACCACAGGATACAGGGGGGTGTCTGCTCCGGCACACCTCCCCCCTCCTTTCTTCCTCCGTTCCTCCACTGACCTTGGTGTTCATGCAGCTGCAGCAACTCCTCCTCACAAGTCCGACTGCCCGTCACCACGTCCCTTCTTAAATACGTTATTGCAGAGGCGCAGCTGATTGGATCAATTTCCCAAACAGAAGTGGAGCTGACGTGGAGCTGGGGGAGCTTCGAGAAGCTTCTCACAGGGGGCCGCCCCGATAGCCCCCTCCCCTGCCACCAAAAAAACCCCACCACTCACTCAACCCAGGACAAGCACGCAGACTCACATGGAGGCATTGAAGTTTCCAACAATACCAGGGGATTCCCCTGGAGTTGGGTAGCGGAAACAAGGGTTGTTGGCATTGCAGATGATCCCCTGTATCCATGGCAAAGTTCCTGCTGAAGGCATAGCTTTATTTGGGAAGTGGCCTAAAACAGAAACACAAGAGTTAGGAGACAGAACCACAGGACACACAGCATTGCCTATGAAGGGCAATGCTAATTCTGCATTGGTTACTGCCCCAAACTGATTGTGAGACCAGAACAGCCAACACTAAGAATTGTTGAGCTCATGAGCCCCACACAGCTCTAGCCTCCTCCACTGAGAAACTATACCTTGTTAAGCCTGTAGGAGAAGCTCTTTACTATTCTCATCTTTGCAGAATTGGTTTTGGCCATGCTGATGGGGATATAGTACTTCTTGCTGAGGAATGCCAACAGCAGGCAACTCCAAAGGCTGGCACTGGTGAGCACATGTACACACATGCTTTCTAACCAGCTGTGCTTCTCTGGATCTGCATGCTTAACTAACAAGAATTTGGCTTGAGGTTATACGGACAGCCCTGGTCGGGGTCTAGGTTCTGAAGACCCATCATACTACTATTCAGTCCTTTAGGTTTTCAGAATCTGCTCACCTTAATTACACACACTGTAAACACCAAGCAAAGGGTCAGCAGTTGTGGGGTGGATGCCTACATTGTTTTCCATGAGATAAGTACATCACTGCTGTCCCATATTGACTTGATTTCCAAATGGTCTTAAAATTTCAGAGTTCCTAAAACATTTAGGCACCTGCCTGCCATATTTCAAATCTTTTTGCTGAAACAAACTCTTGCTACTGAACACCTACTTAAGTCATAGCCCAGAATTTACATCCTGTTTATGTTCTGCATTCTGGTCAAGAGTTAAAGTAGTAACAAACTATTCATGGCTGATCTCTACCAGTATGCCACTCAGGGTCTTGTGAATCCCTTACCCTTCAATGGCAGGTGAAGAAAGGGTTCCCCTGTATAATCCTGCACCTTAGATGAGCCGACTTGCTGCTTTCTGCAAATGAACTCACTTCCTCACTCCCACACTAGGGAGGGAAGCATGGAGGAAGGTTATGCCCCATCCTCAGTATCTCTCACAGCTACTCAAAGCAGCTACTCATGACGTTGACCATGAGATGCACATTCTCCGCTCTGGTGCCCACCTTGTCCCCACAGTGCCTGCAATCACATGAAGGGCTGGCTCCCTACCACCACAGCCACAATGAAAGTAATAAAGCCCCAGGAGGAAGAGAAGTCAAAGCTGCTGAATTACAGCACAGCTGGTTAATGTAGGTGGCTGAAGGAAGATGAGGATCTTATCAGCCCTCCCTGGAGAAATCCGAGGACTCTGTCCAGGAGAAAGGTGAAGGAACTGAAAGTTCATTGTTTCCAGTACCCAGGGGACTGTTTGTTCCCAGTTCTGTTTAAAATAGGAAAGCTATTTACCTGAGATATCTGACTTTTGTTTCATTTTGCTTTTTTGTTCTTCTTGGCTAAGAGGCTTGGGGTTGGGGGAAGAGAAAAAATGCTAAAACTTTCAAATTCATTTAGTAAAATTTCCCAGAGAACCACCTTCTCTCTTCTCCATGTCTTATTTTACATGGCTATGAGCTCAAACTATTAAAAGCAATACGAGCAGAGGAAGGTTGCACAGGAACTCATGGCAGCTTTTTACATACACTGATGTATGTAACAGCAGCTTCTCAAAGAGTAAAGCAGGAATCTGTCAGTTTTAAATCAGATAAGTTACACAGAAAACACAGTGTAACAGCACACCATTTCAATGACTTTCCTGCAAACATCCAGCTTTTCAGCTGAAGTTAAAGTCACTTTCTGACAACTTTTTTTTTTCTTCCCACAGGTGAAGTGCATTTTGAATACATTAAAGGGTCACAGGAACAGAAAAGAAATGTCAAGCTCTACAAGACCCAAGTCAGCAATCTTGCTCCATTGCATTCTAAGATACCTTCTCTGGCTGATCTGGTAAAAGCCATGTAACTGTCACTTAACAGCTAGCAAAATTTTCCCGTGTTTTCAGAAAAAGGTTCCTCACACTTGGCCAAGCTGATAGAATTAAAAAATCCTGACTGGGAAGTCTGGCCACAGAAACATCCTTATCCTTGGTGGTTCTTCTCAAACAGAAAAAGAAAACTGAAAATCTTATCTATTTGTTGGAAAAGATTACACCGTTAAAATACAGAGGCTATCTGGAGGCTACAAAGCACCTGCATGCAGCTCTGTTACTGCTATCATCAGGCATTACCTGCAAGTGATTTCATAACAGCATACAGCACTGCCACTACAGATAACAATCCTGTTTCCCTTAAGGCATCCACGGGATTGCTACACAGTTCACCATGAACTCAAGGTTTCTTGCTTTCTATCTCTGCTCAGAGTTCAGCAAAAAAATGTTCCACTATACACCACATCCATATCTGTCAGCATGTAAGTGAATGTTCAATTAAATCAATCCAGATTTAAATGAAATAATTTAGTTACCTGTTCTCAGAAGCTTATAGAAAAATGGGGAGGAGTTAACCATAAAAGAGGTACAGGTGAAAGACTCAAAACTTTGCTTGTGACACCCGGGTGCCAGAGCAAAGGATTTACAAAGAGGCTAATGACTAACAAGCTTGGTCTAATCAGTTGTATGAAAAGGCAGCTCTTGATAGGTTTGAGTTTATATACAGCATTGCCACAGCCGAGATGAATTACCACTGAGGCTGATAGTTATTTATATCAGCTGAGTAGAATGCTTATAGCTTCTCTTCAGCTTCATGTCCTTATTCAAGTATCTCCCTTAATGCCACTGTAACATTTGGTCAGAAAAAGCAATTCCAATGTCATGCAACAAAGTATGAGATTTAATTTAGGGAAGCTTCAATTACCCTGCCAAGCACTGTAAAAAGTGAGTTGGGCAGTACATGGGACCAGCAGTGTCCAAAGTCTAATGGGAAACTGCAAACATTAACACTTCAGCTTTGAAAGGACCCTTGCTAGCTTGAAAGCCTAGCAAGAAGCACAAAATGCCCCAGCCACTGCAAATAATCACACGGTAAGTGCTGTAAGAGCTATTTCTTTACCTATTTTAAGAATGAAACACTTGAGAGGGCCCTCCAGAATCATGTTGTGCTGACCCTTACACCTTACCTTGCAGTAATCAGGCAAAGGAAAGATAAACAAAGAGCTCTTCCACAGTCAGCTAATTGCAGTATGAGGCTGTCACCAGTCACAGTAAGACTAAGCACATTGTTGGTTGTCATTTGATTTAGGAAGCATGACTTGTTTATTAGCAGAGGCCTAAAGTTTGTCATTTGCAGAGCAAGACCAAGCTTCCTTTGAAAGAAATGCAGAAATGTGCCCATTTAGGATGTAAAGAGAAAAGTATAATAGTTTTTCCCCGCAAATGTCTGACTGCTGAATCTACTGAATACAGAGCTGACAGTCTAATGGTTAGAAGGAATGGAATTGCTCTTGTGCTCTTTAAATGCGAGACATTAACCCTCATTACTGCCTGAAAATGAGACTGCTTTCTTTTTATGCTAAGTCACATACAGATCATCGATGAGAAGTAAGACTTGTGTTCTGTGTGGGTTTTGCAAACTTGTCACAGTTCTACAGCAAATTCTCAGCTAATACATTATAAATGCAAAAAATGAGAAACAGCAAGAAAAATAGCAGCAGTGTACAGTCTTGGAGCAACATTAAGATGTCAGAACACACTGCAGGCCCCAAGGTGAAAGGAAAGAAGCCATTAAAACTTCCCTGAAGATTTCTGACTGAAGTATGCAACCACTGCCTCTGCTCTTTGCATCTTGCCAGCTGCATTATTACCTTCTAACCATGAAACGACAACCATTCTGGGTGCAGCTGCTGTGTTTGGTACTTACACTCATGCTGCTCATAGGGCGGATATGAAAGTCTTACAGAGATCAGGATGAAGAAGATAAACAGAGGCCAGGCAACTTCGATCAGCATCTGGAACTGGAAACAATAAAGACAGAGTATTAAGACATCATATTCAAAATACAGGACAGAACAGAGGTTCCAGGACAATCCACTTGTAAACCAGGACAGTTTTGCAAGCACTGCCTTACTTTGCTTTAGCTATGCATTCCAGGACCAAGAAGTTTGTTCCTCCAGCTTCAGAGGATAATCTGCAAAGAATTACAGGCTTTTCTTATTGATACGTGCCAGTTATGGGACTAAACTGGATGTGCTTAAAGGGTTATTTTTGTCTTCTTTTTATAGTTCTTTTTGTCCCCTAACTGAAAGAAACCTCCCAATAAATCTCCCCAGCAATGAGCTGAATTTTTGGCTTTGTATTTTAGAGGTAGTGGGAAATACTTGCATCCCATTCTCACAGTAACCCACTGAGCTTCTATCCTAACATATCAGGCATGGAAATTGTGCCGGTGCATAGCTATGCCAAATCTTTTACCTTTAGTGCTACAGAATTATATCGGTATCAGCAAAGCAGAGCTACTAATATTAAACTCATACTTACTGTTTTTTTTTTCTAATATACATTTGTTCCCAAAGGTAGGCACCCACTAGTCCAAGGTACCTACAGATATGCAGTGAGTGTCAGGTAAAAACACAAATAACTCAGTAATTTAGAGGGATTAGACAAGAATATAGCAAAGACCTGCCATGAAATGCCAAACATTTTTTTGGACACAGAATTGAAGTACAGAAAAATTCACTGAGATGTCCTGTGCCCCATAGAAGCATGTGGGCAAAGCAACACTTCAGTCTAGAGCTTCTGAGACAGAAGCTGAGGTTTTCCAGGCTTGACCTTCACCAGCCAAACCCCTCCTTTCCCACTCCAGAGAGGCTGCCCAAACTTGCATTTTAGGTAAGCCATGAGACAAGGAAAAACGAAAAGCTTTTTATGCTGCTACTTCTTCCATTTTTGCTCCTTTAAGAGAGGAAAACCAGAGTGTTTTCTGGGTCAAGTAGAGAGAAATCTTTCCCCCTTCTTTCCTGGAAAACCCCACCTTTTCTAATAAGATGTCTACATCATTCTTATTACAAGCCAGATTGGATAAGACCTGTACTGTTGTAGAAGAAAGAATCCTCACACAAACGTGTTTTCCCTTGTTACACAATTAACAGCTAAAATTAGGTTCCTAACACTCAGCACAAAGCACTCCTTGCAAACTTTGAGGTGAGACTTCTAGGTGACTACTATACCTCAAAATCATCTCACACTAAGAACAGTGCATTAAAACAAATGCCGTTTGATCCAGCAGAGGAAGCCATCTAGGATGTCTCTTCACAGATACCCTTAATGGCTGACATCCAACCAAATGGCAACCCTATCTGAAAGACATAAAAATTAAGCATCAGATTCTCCCAGGGACTCCTGGTAACAGCACCAGGTTCTTCAGGATGAGTTAGCGATATCGTTTTCCACCCGTTATTCTCATGCACATACTGCATGACTACTGGATTAAAAAATTCCACTGAGACCATGCTAACAAAGATGCCAGGAGGATGTCTTAGTATCTTTTGTCTCTGTTTTTACAATAAACAATGTGGTGACAGTACACAGAGCCATTAACAGTGACAGCCTGCTTCCCTCTGCATTGAACAGTGGTCTGGCTCCCAGAGGTCAGAGATGCTCAGAGCTAGGACACTGAGAAGTTGTCCAGTCCCTCCCTTTTCAGGGTCCCCTCACAGCTGCTGCCAGGACAGCATAGCAGGACTTTTCCTCCTCTTGACAGAAAGGTGGCTGTGAAATCACAAGCCATTCCCTTCATCAGCATCAATGACCGTGCTCTGGCACGTATCGCAGCCCCCTGCCACCCTGCCTGTAGGCAAGGAGCACGCACCCCAACAATTACCATGTGGGAATACAACAGAAGGTGGTCAAGGGAGATTGTAGACACACCCAATAACTTGCAGCCGGTGTGTCAAAAACACACATATATCATACCAATTACTGCTTAGTTTTGCGAGCTTGATGGGTAGAATGTCTGCATTTAGATAACATAGGCCTGTGATAGAGGCACCTTATCAAACATGCTTGAGATTTCTGCCCTCCTGTGGGAAAGGCCAAAGCATGGTGGAAAACTACGCTTGCAAAAATCTCTGACATATACAGGTGAAAGCAGCAAGTCTGAGATTTTTTTCTTTCTCCTCCTCTTTCTGGCTAAGCAAGGACTGAGCTCCACAGTGCCTAGGTCCCTGCCTGTATGCCTCTGCCCGGACGCTGCTGTGGAGATCCCCCAGGTCACAATGTAATGAGAATTAGTCTTTGCATTTCATCCTTGGTTTTGTGGTTGTTCCTGCATCCTGCCTTTGTTGGCTCACACATGCCACTACAGTGTTTGGGGAAGAACAATGTCAGCTGTGCTTGTGGAGGCTTCTTGGGGTGATGAAGGTGGCCAGACAGCTTCTTGCAAGCACAGTGACCGCTACAGAACCAGTGAGGAAATGCTGCCCATGAAATCAAGCCCTGGATTTCTCAGAGAAATATCAGCCCCAGCCACACCACACTGGGGAGGGCAGTAGTGCCCTAATGGCCCTGTTGTTGAAGGGGGAGCCTGGCCACCTGCATACACAGGTCCTCTTCTGCATGCCACAATCAAAGGTAACCAACCACATGTGGGCTGTGTACACAGCACTGTATGACTCTGCATACACATCTAGCTTTGCAGACTGGCAGGCTTAGAGAGGACAGAGAAAGGAGGAATGCAGCTTGGACTGACAGTTGCACCTTTACAGCTGAAGACTGCTGCACCATGGCAGCCACTGAAATGCTACCTGGTAAGAGACAGCAGGCAACTGCTTCACCAGAGGCTTGCATGGGGTCAAGCTCAAAATGTCAGTAGCATTTCAATAGAGAGTTTGGACTCCCTGGCCAGCCTCTTGTGCTGTTCAACAAAAACTGAATTCTCTTCCTTTTGCTTCTAAAGGTCAGTAGGTTCCTTACCCTACTGCTTTCCTGACCTTCCTGTGACAGTGCTATTCATCCACAGTGGCCTTTGCAGAAGAGTGCACTAAAGACGATGTGCCTTACTCAGGTTCATACTAAGATACTGAAAAATAAAGTCTCCTCACCCACTTCTATGCTGCAACTACTAGACCAGCCTGGTAAATAGCAAAATCAATCTTCAAACCTCCAACCCCTCTGCCACCTCTGCTCTAACTGGAGTTGAAGAAAGAACATCCCATTTGCACACAGCAGGTAAATTCAGAGGCAGCACTTGGCCAAGAACAAACTGGTCCTAATTTTACTGGCGCTAATCCCTGAACCATGCCTAATTTATACCAGTTGGCTGATGATGCAGATACCATTAAATACTGAGATCTACACCGTGTCAACAGGAAATCTGCTGAGAAAGAACTAACCAAACTTTAACTCCATCTCACTGTCAACCACACTCCACACCTTTATGGTCCACTTTCAATGCAGGAAGCTACCAACAGCTGACCAGTCTCTGCATGCAAGTTTGAGGTGTCTCCTCATTTGCAAGACAGCAGGAAGAAATAAACGTTTTTTACACAGTGACCCCTGAACATGATTTTTCTTTCCTCCTCTCCCACTGTAAACTCATTCCCCACCCCCCTGCCCCAGTGCTGTTGGAACTTATCCAGTACAAAGTTACACTTGAATTGCACATGTCAGGCTGAGCTTTGAACCAGGCTTTCGCAATGCAGCCCAAACTCACAGCAGGCAAGGAGATGGTTTCGTGGGAAGCAAAGGCTAGACCATACTTCTTGTGCTAAAAAGGGTAAGGATCAAACTATTTCTGGGTTACATTTTCAGTAAGTACAAATAGAAGAGAACTATCACCAGCACATCCAGCTCAAGGACTGGTATTCTAACAGTAAATCAAGTAGATGAATGATTGTGCAGACATGATAACAGCATGGTGAGAAGAGACCTTCTGTTACTTTTCTGCCATCTTGTGTTAAGTGGCCTTCCCTTCCTGACATCTTCAGGTAGAGCCCAAATGGGAAATGTTAATAAGGAAAAAAACCCCACAGATATGGGAACCTCACAAAAACAAGTGATGCCTCAGGCCTTCATTGTGAATTAACCAATAATATCAGTGTGGAACAGAGACTATGAGCAGTTTCATGACATTTGGGCTACTTGATGGGAAGCCAACACAGAAGATGTCAGAAAGTACCAAAAAATAGCTAAGAAGATCCAAGATCATGACAGAACTGCAAGCAGAAATTACTTTTTCACTGACACACACTTAGCCTACTGTGTTTGTGGCATCGCCAAAGGATCTGAATGCACCTCTGCTGCTCAGTAAGTTATCCTACAGCTACTTTGACAGAACATGCATGATAGATTCAGACATCTTCAAACCTGATACGTAATCTTCAGAAGACTGACAAAAAAACCATCATCCTCACTGTAAAACTCAACTCCTCTGAAATCTCGTCCTGGTTTAACAGGTTTAAGCATTGTTTCAGAGGATCCATCAATGTCCTAGAGTTCCCCTAGCTCGCAAATGCAGTCTGGGAGAGGTTAAGAGTAAGATCTCCAATGGCAATAGGAAGAGTTGGTTTTCAGCTCTAAGAGCCTAAGATATATGGGCAATAGCTGAGAACAACCTATTTTTTTAGGAGCTGTAGCCAGTTTCAAGACTACCATTCTCAGCTCTGTTGCAACATTCTTCAAAATTAGGAGGCTGTTCACAAGGTCAGGATGCTGGCCCATACACCCAGACAGCAGCCTCGCTCCTTGCAGCTGACAGCCTCAGCTAGGCAGTCCTATCCTGGGAGATCAAGGCTCCTGTGGTCAGGACAAAAGCATGCAAATCACAGAAATTCCTGCCACCACTGGCAGCTCTGTAGCCCCAGAGGTATACAGGAAAAGTCAAAGATGCCACTAGCCCCTTGGTCTGGTTTTATTTAAGAGTGGAGTAATTCCAGCTCTGAATTCACTAGACATAAGTCCCATGAAAAAAGCCTCAGACACTTGAGCAAAGAATTCAGAGTGTCTCTGTCTCCAGTGGTGAATATGATAGCCTCCCTTCCCTTGTGACTCCAAGTTTCTAAAACAACCCAGCCCCAACCAGCTGGCAAGCACCCTGACATTTGCAGGGTTCAGAAAGCTTATCAGAGAGACCACTTTCCACTCACCACCTCAGTAACTCATGTTCCCTTCACATTCCCAACTCATACCTCCTCAAGGTCAGGTCTAGCAGAACAGATCCTCTGCACAGGCCTGTTGTACAGGACATACCCTTGTCCAACAGTTATCCTCTAAATCCCTGGAAGGGAAATACCATGCTTCCTCTGACTTTTAGTGGTCTGCAGGAGTTACAGCATCCTGTGAGGTCTCATTAATGTAAAGGCAGAACACCATACTGGATTCATGCTCCTGCACCTGTCACAACAAGGAGAAACTCTTGTTGTTTATTGTCTATCTGAACAGGTACGTTCCCACACTGCTAACAGATGGTGAGGCTAGCACTTAAACTAATCAGGACGCACCATGGTAGAAAAACATCAGTTGCCTGGATTTGTCTACAAGACAAGATAAGAACACATCTCATGCCAGTCACTTAAACTATACCTACTGTTGTAAAGCTACACAACAGGCTTGGGTTTCTCTCCCTGATTAGAGACTGAAGATGGCTGCTCTTGCCTCCAACACTTCTACCATTAGGAAATGGCACCATTTTACTGCCATTGTTGCAGCTTGCAGCATGCAAAATCTTTTAGACTCAAGTGCACACCCCTGCAGTCTGGTGACGCCCTGTCTGCAGAGTACAGCAGGTCACAGCACAGGTTTTCATTTCACATCTTCCTTGTTGCACACAGCAGTTGTGCACCCTTCTCTGCTTGGTCTGACATGAATGTTTCAGTACTCCAACACTCTTGCACGCTGGTATTCAGGACAAAAGTCTCAAGCCCTCTGGTTTCTGTCTACCCACCAATCTCCAGTTTGAATCTGATCTTTCCAAAGGCACATCAGTTGTTCTGCCAAGGACCAGTAGAGGTAAAACATGAAGATACAGGATGTTTCCCTGTTTTGCTTAAAGAGTAAACTACGTGGCTACAACTAAAACCTCAAAAAACCCTTTGGCTAATACTTACAGTCTGTCTTCTTCTGTAGGTGAAGTTCTTCCATAGTAGCAATCCCAGCTGCGTCCAGAAAGCCATCTTCCTTCAGCAAAGCCTAGGACCTCCTTTGTGCAGCAGCAGTGGCAGTACACAGCAGAGATGTTGTGGCTGGGCATTAACTATGAGGTGGGGGGGCAGGGGAAAAAAAAAAAAAAAAAAAAAAAGTTGAAAGAAAAGCTGTGTCAGTCAGAAGAGGTGACATGTGACAGGGAAAGCTGCATTTCTCTGTCTCCATAACCCTGCAACCCGCCATGGCACTCCTTACTGCTGTCTTACCCCATTCACTACAGGCAAGTCTCATGGGTCTCAGTAAGCTCAGATTTAGACTCACTGTCTCTTACCTCAGAGCTCCAAGGCACAAAAGAATGCAATACCCGCAGGACAACAATTTTCTTCTTTCCTGCCCAAAAATTCCAACAGCAAGAACAGCCCAGAATGGAGAAAAAATTATAGGCTTTGAAAGCTGATTTAAGAAACCCCTCTGAATGAGACTGAACTGGACAATTCAACCTTTTTTTTTTTTTTTAATCTTCTTTCCATATTTACTTTTATAATGGTGAAGAGCCTGCTGCCAAATTATGAAAGCCTTTGTTTTGATGTCCAGTCAACACCACCACTTGTAGGAGAAAATGCTATGCACTTAACAGACAAGGAAGAAACATCCATTTCCTTGAAGGTAAGTGACTAAGAATGACCCTGCAGCCATTCATATTTGGATAAAGTGAATGGAAAATTGATGTTGAGTCAGTGTTCAGGTCTTGCAACCACCTGGTCTCCACTACTGTCATGAATTGGCTGCATTCAGTATGCTCCTTATAAGGATATGAGAAAGTATAAAGGGTTAAAAAACCCTACATTAATCTCTTTGGTGGCTATTAATAATAGCATGGTATAGGCTTGGGTACACACAGAATTCCAGAAAGACTCAAACAGAAAGGTGATCTTATAGAACATTAAACCTTTTTTCCAAAATTAATTTGGCATAGTTTAACTTACTTTTGAGTTTAAGGCCACTCCAGATTAAGTGTGGTTTCATTCTGAGTAAGCATCCACACAGGAATTCAGTTAATCCACATCAAATTAATTCTGATTTATGTAGTTGAATACACTCTGTTGACAGGCTCAATGTTTATAGGACAGCTAGTAGCTGATCCAAATGCACAGTGAGACAACCATTCCGTCCAACATCTGTTAAACTGGGAACACACATGCTTTTGATTCTAGTGTCCCACATACCAGTACCCTATCCCTATGATTGGGAGTTACATGTCTGATTGCAAACTGCATTGAAAAGGTTCCCAAAAATCCATAAGTGTGCTAGGAACATAAGACTTCCTCAGGAAATGCTGTGACCAGTCCTACACTGAAATAAGACTAGATGATAAATGGCAATTCTGGATGTGAACTTTGAGTTAATGAACACTTGCAGCCTTTAAGTCTCATCCAAAAGTAAATTCCATTATTACAATGACTTGCAGATTAAAAACTTGCCTCGAATAGCATAGGTCTGTGTTACAAAAAAAATTTCCCTAACATGTCGAACAAAAACAATTAAATCCATTACACCAAGTTCTACAGATAATTACACTGTAGTATCACTACAGGACAACTGTACTTAATGCCAGTACAGGGAAGCAAAGAACAATAACAGACGCCTACGAAACCCTACAAATTGAACCTCATGTCAGCATCCAGGCAGCTGAGTGTACAGTCAGCATGGGCTCATTAAGTTCTGCTAGGTACTGCTGTAATTCACTGGCATGACCTTTACAGATGCTCCTTCACAGAGGGATGCCCAACTGATCTGACAGGAGAGCCTTCCTCCCCTGCCCAGTGCTTCCTGCAGGTTGGAGCACCCTGACACTAACACATTCCAACCGCATACACATCTGGCTGGTAAATGCTGAATTCTCAGACGCAATCAGAGTGAGGCAATTGACAAGCTAATAGCACATTCACAGTGGGGGCGGGGGGGAGGGAAATGCCCTTTGTGTACCACCTCAGAGGATAAACTCTTGCTGCTGAGGAACATGCACACGTGCTCGTGGACCCAAAGCACACCTTTGCTTACCGGCCTGGATACAGGGGGCTTTGCAGCACCTCCCGAGTGTCAGTATTAAGCATTTAAAGCTGCAATTAACATGTAACCCAGAGATGAAACTAAGTAGTGAGTATTATCACACTTCCTTTGTACCCCCACCACTGACCCCCTTCTGCTCAAGAATCAGGGGATTTGGCAACAGTGCTTTTACACCTCTTACTGAGCAACCTGGTTTGCTACTCATGTAACTTACCCAGTGCAAAAATCTTTCACAGAATACTGGGAGAATTGTTCTCAGTAATTTTTCCCACAAGAATACTGGTCTGTGGGTCACAGACCTCCATTTGTTTTGCTCTTCATGCCACAAAACAAACCCCTCTGCCTGAGTTCAATCCTGCAGCCACTGTACAAGTTCGGCATACAGAAGTAGAGGACAGGAAGGGACTGCACAACCTTCTACAATCAGTGCTAGTTATGCAACAGATTTTATCTTCAGAAGGCTGTTTGGAGCACCCACTCCATATTCCCCCCTCTACAATACGGTCAACTCTCTGCAACAAACTACTTCCCAATGCTTTCCAGCAATTACAGCCTAACACCAAAATCCACAAGTATAAAAAAGTATAAATCCACAAGTACAAAGTGCCACAGGAAAAGTGCAAAAGGATCCCAGGGAGAGCCAAAATAATCTGTGAGATTCTCATCAGTGGAAATACACCCAACTCCTGTGAGTTAATACCCTGCAGAGACAAGATAAAATTTGAAGCAGCCTGTGGGATGTTTGAGCTAATTGTCAGTGAAAATCCAGGCATCAGTCCCTTGCAATTGCAGTCAGTCCACAAGATCCAGAACACAGAAATAATGCTTTATAGAGGTTGTAGGATTCACACTGCACCAGCAAACTGTAGTAAGATAAGGGAACATATTTGATCATTTAACACACTTCAGCTGATCAGCAGAAGCTTGTGTAGTCATGAAGACTCTGCTGTGGCCATCTGCTTGGACTCCAGCTCTCTGGAGTTCAGCTAAATTTCACTGGGTAACAAAGCAAATGTTCTGGCCTTCAAATAAGGCCAATTTTCCAAGATACAAGTTTCAAATGAAGCAAAAATACTGATTTGTAAGGACTGTGCCTGAAGACTGGAAAACCTGGCCCAGATGTTGGCACTACCAGCTAAGTCCCCACACTAAACTAGGAAAGACGGCCTAACTCTGGACTAATCACCAAGAGCACAAAACCTGAACCATGCCCAGTTGTTTTTCCAGCCATGCTGGGGTGACAGCTTCAAAGACATGCTCTGCCACAGTGCCTGTTAAAGACTGGGTAATACAGGTTTGTTGATGCCTAGAGCTGTGTCTGATTTTGATCCACAGAGGCTGACATATTTGGTTCACTGCTGATACAAGTTAACTAGGTCCACCTGAATTACTAATGCATCAGAAAATACTCTGCAAACTAAGAATCTCGGGGGAAAATGGGTTAGCACCCTTTCAGATGTTCTTCCAGCTGACAATAGGCAAGAATTGTAAGCCAGAGATGCAGAAAACTGATAGATCTAACGCTCCTAGCTCAGTTGGAGATGAAGTCCCTCTGTATCTTCACTTTAGCCTAGTCTGGTAAATTCAACATAGCTGGGAAATCCAACTTGCCATTTAGTACTGCAGTGCCAAAACACACAAATACCAGCTAGTTTCCACTGAAGGCTATTGTGTCTCACCTACAGAAAATTTTGAGCCAACATTAGGTATCAGTGATCATTGCTGACCCTTAGCTGGAACCGTCTAAAGGAGCAACACCAGAAGAGGAAGAGTTGTGAGAATTTGTCACCATAGCATAAGTTTTCTATGATGTAAAGTACCACGGCTCTGCTGAAGAGCATGGGGATTTATACCTGTCAATACTGAGCCCATCATTTTAAAGTGAATGTCTTGCCTTTAAAGCACTTAGTTTGTGAAAGTAGGAAGAATTCCTTAAAGTACACAAAAACCTCTTCACAACCAAGTTGCACTATTTGTTGCAGGACATCAAATTTTCATATTAAATCTATTCATTGTGTGAACACTGCAAGTTGTCCAGTAGAGGTAGATACCAATATACAGTCACTTTAAACTTAGAGGCATCAAGTTTACTTCTCCTCATCACTTCAAAATTTAACTTTGTCTAGCTGTTTTAGTATTTCTCCACCTCTTCATCGACATATACAACACAACTGCAAAACTTAAACCACATGGATCACACCAGGGGAGACTCAAATTGCCTACAACTTTGGGGTACACCTGGCAGCTGTCTAGCAACTCAGTGCAAACTCAAACTGCCACCTTACCACAAATAAACAGATGTCATCAGGAGGGGCTGTCTGATAAATCAAACAAGTAATGCATATTTGGAATAACATCCTGAATCCAGGTATATATCCCATGCAACAAAAATACAACAGTGAGCATTCTGTTAACCAGCCAATCGAGACAAAGCAAGGATTAAGAAGCCATTTTGTATTTAACCACTAAATAAATGGTGGGTATCCAGAGGTCCCTACATGCTCTACCAACATGCCACTCAGATTTGTCCACACTTAACGTGCTATTTGTCAGGTGTCTCATGTTTTCCCAATTCTGACAAACAACACACAGGAAGGATCAAGTAAAAGTTGTCCAAATATTTCCCCAGATCTTCTGATAGAGTTTCAGCCAGCATTTTCCTAAGAAAAAGCTTACCCTTACAATTACAAAAGAGCTTGTTTAGCTTGAAGAATCAGTGGACAGAGGATGGTCAGGAGACACAGAGCAATCTGTATATACCTTCTGATCCAATCTGGGGTTCTTGATTTGCTCTTAGCAAAATTCTAACACCAGGCCAAGACCTCCTCTACTCACCCAGACCAGAAGTCACAACACCCACCAGCACAACTTAAGCACAGGGTCCACACGCTTGTCCCATGGTCTGCCTTTGCTGAAGACTCCCTGCACATGACCTTCCCCACCACTGCAGAAACCCAGCACAGCCTCCAGAACTACAGGGCTGCAATTCCCTGTCAGTGTGCAATTCAGAAAATTACTCTCTCAAGAGAAAGTTAGGCTACAGGACAACCTCTGAAAATACTGACAGTGAAACACATACTTTGACCAACCCTTTCTTTCTAGATCAGTGCTACCCGCTACTTGGAAGTAGCATGGCTGTTGAAAACTCCATTAGCTGGTATGCCAAGAGTCTCCAGACACAATCCATCCTAAATACAAAGCAACGTATTTTTACAGCTGTAGATTTAAAGAGGAAAAAAGCTCAAGTGGCAGAGAATCAATTCCCCACCCCCAAGCCTGGTGTCTGTACTAAGTAAACATAAAACAGCCTTCAAAAGCAGATTTCTGCAAACAATGCAGCTGTTTGCTTTCTTTGGGGGGCAAAACCCCCTTTCCCCTAGAGGATAAATCACTATTTAGACAGGGAACAAACCTAACTTATCAAACCTTGTAAGACTGGAACATGTCAGCATTCTGGCAAGAGGCTATAGACCCTTTATGTCTCTAGCAATGACTTAAACCCCATTCTGGTCAGCACAGCTAAAAGCTTTCACTAGTTGATGAAGGTTCAGTGGCCACCGTGAAATCAGTTAGCAGCCTCTGTCCTGTTCTTTGTCAGATTTTCCACATCACCAAAGCTACCACCACCAGCAGCTCTCCAAAGACCAAGCAGCCATAGAGCATGCCAACCTAATATCTAGAGATGATGCCATTATAACAGGGAAAAAGGCTTTATTTGGTGGACACAGTACATGTTTGAGGTACTAGAGCCAGTGCTGTTCCTCTCCCATGAGCAGATATGGTATAGCACTTTACCACTCCTGCCTCAGGCAAAAAGCTGTACATCTGGTTAACTGCAATAGATTTTTGCCTACATATGTATCAAGACAAACAAGACCTGCTTTGAAAGAAAAGGGGCAACTAAAGCACAAACACCAGATTTCGGCAGAAACAGTCCTCTTTGAGAATACTGAGAAATGCCTTAACATTTTATTTCCTTTAGGCAGTGTAAGGCTGCATTTTGCAGAGCAAGCAATATCATAAGCCATGTCAACTGGGCGAAGCCCAGATCCAAGGTCAAAGTGCTCCAGTACTCCATACACCACCAGTTGAGAGCAGGTCCCCATGAGGGCTGTGAGCATCAAAGCAAGACAGAAGTGCCCGCCTCATGAACCGATATTTTGACACAAACAAGACAAACCATTAGAGAACTAATGACCTGGATGGGAACTCTGGTAACAGAGGTACAGATTAAGCCGAGGGTCCAGAACTAAATCCACATCTCCCAAATTAAGGTCTAGCATCTTGGCCACTTCTTTGCAGAGCACCAGAATTTCACTTCTTCCAGCATAGCAGCTACAACCAAGAGACTTATTCTTACACAATTGCATCCACTTTGTACAACCCATTACTGTGCAAGGCACTAAGAAGCTCTCAAGGCATGAGTATTTGGAGGACACCTTCACCATAATTTCCTCAATTCCCAGAAAGCAAAAAGCACTTTGCATCTACACAACTTCAAATGACATTAAAGAAGGAAGAAAAACAGCATTCACCTCAATTCTGTTGAGATTAGGCTAGATAAAGAGCAGCTGTGGACAAATGCAAGTAATCTTTGATCCTGCTGCTAGAGATCTAATTGAAGATAATATCCAAAGCAGAAACAGGCAGTGCATAAAGAATCAGAAGTAACATCAATTCTGTGATCAGAACAACACACAAAAAGCTTGCAAAATCCATAGAAGCAAATATGTCATTCCCGTCTCAAACTTTAAAGTCAGAAAACTTACAACATCTAACTGGAGCTCTAGAAAAGTGGGGAACTGCCACCCAAATGATGATCATTTTATAGGAATAACAGTATTTCCCTTTTAAAGTTTGTTTTGTTTATGTTTTGTTTTTCAATGTGAAGAGCCTGAACTAAGTAACAAAATGGTGCCAGGAAAAGTGCTAGCAGCACAGAGAATTCAAACTCACCTGAGGCCACAAGCAAAGCAAAAGCAGAGAAGAATATAACCACCAGATCCCACACGTTTGTCTCCTGGTTTAAGCACTGCTAGACTCTGTAGCAATCACAAGCAATGCAGGATCAGCAGTGAAGGTGTGAGCTTTGAACCTACAGCCTGCTGCCTGAGACACGGGATCGTTATCAGCGGAGCCACACAGACACCAAAAAGTCTTTCATAACCTCTCTCCCATTTGCCAAATGAATATCAGACACCAATGTACCTATTCCATCTAAAAAGTCATTCAGTGATAAGTGCTTTCCTCTTCAAAATCACTCAGGTCACATCACAGGGTTTACAGCAACTCCTGTTGCTAACAGTGTGATTGGAGAGCTTCTAGGTCAGTAAGCAAGAATTTAATTAGTACCACAAACAACAGTATTTGGGTGGCAATTCTTGGCAAGGTCTTCTACTAGTTTCCATCACTTTACACACACTGACTACCTGGCCTTAGGTTAGGTAGTAAACAGGTTCTGACCTTGCTCTCCAGTGCTTACTAATATTGAAAAAAACCAGCACTTTGCTTTCAACATGGCCATCCACCTGCCATCTAACTAACAATGATTTGTACTACAGGCATACTTTAAGATCCTCCTTCATGATAATCCACAACCAGTTTAAATCATTTTCCCTGCTTGAGGAGCACATCAAATTTTGTAAAACTAATATTAAAGGATAGTGCCAAAACATCAGGAAGCTGATGAAATAGTCTCATGGAATCTCTCTAGTAACCTGCCATCTCTGGTCCAGACAAAACCAATACACATAGCATCTCATTCATCCACAGGACCCTTAAGGCACCATGAACACAGAATACTGAATAAATTACTCTCCTTTGTTATTTAAAGGGACCATACCTCACAGAAGACTGGAGACCACCAATGGAAAAGGACTCCTTTTAGCACAGGCTGACAATAAAATACCTGTTCACAGTCTGTTTTAAGTGCTGCTACTAGAACAACTAGTGACATAACCTGAGCCCAATAAGAGGTTCTGCTTGCTGCACTAGGTATTATACAGATAAGGGAGCCTGCATCCTGCTCTGGCAAGAGTTGGAACTAATACAATGTCATGTTAGGGGAAGATATCTGGCTTCCCAACTATTTAGGCAAAATGGTAAGGGGTTTCTAAAGGTATTTAGCCTTGGTACTAGCACTAAGGAAATGGATTTTTCAAAGTCATGTTATGTACTGAGCCTTTCTGGATGTTCCACTGTGAACAGCTGAGCAGATGATCATTTTGAAAGACCTGGCCCAAAATCAACATAATGAACACCAAAATCCCCAGCCCTAAACTCCAGAGTATCCTTCTTCCCTCTATCAAAGCTGAACTCACAAGATGTATTTCTGGACCAGAGATGGACCCATCCCTACCAATCCAAAATAAACAGGGGACAGTTTCCCAAAGAGTCAAGCACTAGCTTACAAAGTATTCCACATACAAATTTTCCAAAGTCCTCAGTGCCTCCTTGGACATTTACACAAAGCCGCATTTTCAGAAATGTCTGGTGTTTTATAAGCTTTCCTTGTGACACAACATACCACGCTCTTTTGAAAACCTGTCCCAGGTCACAGGGGAGCAATGTCTGCCTACCAGAATGACCACAACAACTGGTTCTCATTACTTCTAGCATGCTCAAAAGGCTCATTGCTGAAAATAAGAGAAGCTCCAATGCAGTGGAAGATGTCAAGCTTGCAGGCACCACATCTGGACTGACCCAAAAAAAAGCACACGGAAGAAACTGTGGCAAGCACTTAGGCAGGAGGAACTGCTTAAATGTCAAGTGTAACACTTAAGATGAAATGCAGTCATCTATTTTACAAAAAACAGCTTCCACTGGAAGGTTGTGAAATACATGAAGCATTTCAACATTACACTGAATGTCCCCTACATTCCCCATACAAAAAAAAAAAAAAAAAGCCAAAATCTAGTCCATTCCTTGGCAAAAACAAACACAGAAGCCAATTTGCTTTATCACGGTCAATGTCCAAAAATCCATAGTCCATATTAGCAGATAGCCCAAAGAATAAGCTCTTCTCTAGCGGAATCTAGAAATAATAGAACATCCTGCTAAAATAATAATTGCGACATTTGAGCTCAATTCATGTCATTAAGCTTTGATCTCTGAGCAACTATAGTACCGACAGTACACAGTCTGCAGAAAGCTGTGCTACACAGCCTCAGTCACTTTTTCCAGCTGATGACACATCCTGTTTAAAGACATTATCTTTGCAACTAGGAAAAAGGGTGAAGCATTTCACACTGCAAAAGGTACTTTTGTGCTTGGCAGCAACCTAGAGAGGAAGAAGAAAGGCAAGGCTTCCCTGAGAAAGGCATCAGCCTCATCAACTTTTAGGAAAAGAAATCCACACGTTCAGAGGGTATTAGGACAGAAACATTTTTGTCCACTACACCTTCCATAGCACATCCTGGTCATTGAATCACTTCAGATAAAGCAGCCATAGATCTGGTTTAACACAGTGCAAGACTGATAGGTGTTCCACAATCCTACTGCAGAGTGGATGGAGCATCACTGGCATGCTTGTATCTTCTATTAAGCAAAGTTACCAAGCCTTGCAGCTTTTCCATCACATTCATAGGGATCTTCTTTTGAAAGGAGTGTCTTCTACGTCTTTTGTTACTTGCTCTTCATTTTGGGAGAAGACAAGGACACAAACTGTGCCCAGTACAAGTTTAAACTGCAGTTTGAGGTATATGCCTACCCTGTAACACTTAAGGAAACTTTACTGTTATTTCCTCTTCATCTTTGCCATTTGGGACCATTATGTTATAAACCAGCACATGTGTTCAGTAACAGAGCAGAACACAACACAACATGGCTTACACTATACAAAACATTCCAGTGGTGCCTTTGAGATTCATTGGCATAAAGAATAAGCAGTCTGTTAAGCTTGATATCTATACAGTTGCACTGATATCTGTGGCATAGGTATATGTAACAGCAGCTGAAACAAAAATATCCCTGAACTATGCTGAAAAACATCAGCCAAGAAAAAGCCTGTAGTACAATGAAAGGAAATGACATTGTTAGGGAAAAAAAAAAAAAAAAAAAGAGCAATAAACTGACAACGGTGGAATTTAGCAGCCATTGCCAGATTGAGCAGAGTTCGATCCTTTAAAGCTTACAACAGACAAGGCCACAACAAGACCTCAGCTCCCACATTGATACCATGTAACTGCACAGATTTGGAAGCTGGAAGCCAGTAATTCACTGAACTGAAACCAAGCACGCTGAAGACAGTATCAGCTATGAAGAGGAATGAATTTCTGATCAATCTGGACAACCAATACAGAGTTCAGTAACCGCTTAACTCTAAAGTTACTCACAGAAGAATATGAAAATAATTGGCACACATGCCTGTGTGCCTGCTGTGGCATGCATGGCACAGGGCAGCTTGCTGGGAGCACTGCCAGAAAGCATGTGCCAATCTTCCCTGTTTTGCCTGATGCACAGAGGAAACAGTTGTTCCAAACACTTTATACTCTCTAGCTCCAGCTGTACAACCCATGCCTCCACTGCTGAAGCTTCAGCCCTTAGGGTCAGCATGACAGTTAACAGACACGCAAAGCAGGCTAACGTGCACAGATCTAAGAGAGAAGGATGACCGAGTCACCTCATGATACAGAAGGATTCAGGACAGAGTTCTGTTAGTTAGCTCCAGTAGTTTCAAGGGACCAAGCACAGAGGTGAAGTGCTGTGGTCTACTCAATTTCAACCCAATGACTCAGAACAGAAAGCATTTCAGGTAAGAACAGAAGCGGCATGGAATGCCAAAAGGAAAAGCAATAAGCTCAGAAAGACAGAAATGTAAACAGAAGGTTTGAAAATTTTTGATGGATATAGGATCCGAAACATGCATTTTTTTTGTTGAGCTTAGGATAACCTTAATAATGCTGAGAAAGTTCCACTGGAGTCAAAGCATATTCCCACAGACAACCTGGTTCACTGCAATTAGGTATGGTCTTATATACAAACACAACTGGGAACATAGATATGACATATCTTTAATGTTTCACACCAATACAAGAACTGAGAATGTTGTTCTGGAAGACATGGCAATCAGGAAAACAAAAAAAACCAAACAAACAAAAAAAAAAAAAAAAAGAAAACAAACAAAAAAAAGAAGAACAAGATCTGAAGAAATCTCAAAACAGATGGTGTACAGGTAATGGTATCAGTTTGCTAGAAGGAAGAGAGTCCAGATCTCTCCGAAGACAGCACAAAAACTATTGCTTATTTTAGGATGAATATTTAAATATAGATTTGAGAGAGATGGGAAACAAAGCAGTAAGAACTGCTACTCTAATTTAATAGGTTAAAGAATAAAATATCTAAAATACTTTAAAACAAATAAATTAGATAAAAAGCACATTGCCCATTGGTAGAACAAAAATACAAATGTAGGATCAATTTAGTTTAACTGGAACATTTAATTTAGGGCAGGAGTAGATTCTGAACTTTGACTCCTGTACTGCTACCAGAATGAAATGCCCATGCAAGAAAAGGTTGTTTCTGCTTTGTCTGGATGAGGAGTTTTGGAGTTTATTCCACTCAAATTTGGTCCTAAATCTGCTTTTATCAGTAGCCACAACTAAACTCCTGTTATGGGAGCATAATTACAATATGGGTTAGAGGAAAAAAGCCATAAATAGATCCACAGAATATCTATATTCCTCATGGCTACAACTCTTGTCCAAAAGAACATGCATGCTAATTTACTGGTTTCTTTTGAAGGCACAAAAATTCACCTGGAGAAGCAGATACTCTATCTGAAAATCTGGCATTTAAACCCAGGTTGCTGATGTTAGCTACAACAGCCTATAGTCTTCAAAAAGATGAGGTTTTTTTTCCTCACCTGCAGCAGGTAACACACTTTTACTTCTACCATGAAGAATATAAACTTTTATCATGTCATAATTATCACAATGGTAAAAGCAGGTAAGAGGAAACAGGAGCAAGTCATCACAAGATGGGCACAGGTGCTGGGAACCAGATATTCCTGGTCCCTAGTCCTGTTCTTGTCACCTACATCACCACCGCTGCTGCTCCGAGACCTTCCACATGGTTTAATTTTGGTTTTTACTAAGCTAACAACCAAGAATGCTAATGAATATTAGTTCCACAGCTTGCTTGCCTGCTCCCAGTAACAACCATTCACATGGAAACGGGCTAGTAAAACTGCAGACTGTTTCAGGGAGCCAAGCAAGTCAGGTGGCAACAGGTCTTGGCCACCTCTGTCTTCCACACAGCCCTGCCTGCTATTGGCTAAAAAGGAAACCAGACCTCACGAATGATCTCTGAACTCGGTGGTCAGAGGCTCTGACTCTGTTTGTTCTTTCCCAGAGAATGACCTTGCTATCTAGCCCAAATCAGAACAGTGTTGTAAAGGTTCTCTTGCTCTCCGTTTTCTGTCTAATACCAATTGTTCCCTAAGAAAGTTAGCATAACACAAACCAATTTCATTGTGTTAGAGCTCTGCTAATCAACACTCCTCCAGAAAAATAACAGAAGAGGAAAAAGGTCAGCTTGTATGTGAATATTTATGCCATTCAAACTGATGTGCATTCTTATTATCTGTGATCAAGCTTTTTCACTAATAACCCAATGAATAATGATCTGAATGCTCCCATTTTTCCTACAGTGTTTGCCTGTTGTGTCAGGAAAGCTGCATCAACAGTTTTTCATCCTACTCTGTCTCGCTCTTGGTTTTTGAGGCAAGCTCACATGCTTCCCCACCCCCACCCCCCCAACAACAAATGCTGAAAGATAGGACTAGCTTTGCTGCCACCTATTTTAAAGAAACAGACAAAAAAAAAAAAAAAAAAAGAAAAAATAGAGAACAGGCTACTCCAGTCAGTAGTTCAGGTCATGGCAATTCTTCTGAGTTGCTCTGTATGACTTTTGTGTGGTCAATAGAAATACAAGACATGTAGCTACAGGATATGAAAAATTTTAACTTTTTTGTGATCACCTTTTGAACAAGTAGAGTCTTACCATGGTATTTTTAATCTCTGCTCTTAATATCAGCAGCTGCAGATGTGTGTGCTCGTTAACTACACAGAAAACATTTAACCATTCGGGATTCAAATCCTCAACCAGCATAAATATGAGACAATCTCAAAGAAAGCAAATTTCTACCATGTGAGACCTAGAGACAGTGGGTAGAGTCCCTACCTGCTACAGATGAACAAGGAAAATTTGTCCTATGTATAAAATACATTACACTAAACAGTTGGTCCTGACTCTAACCTCTCTCACAGCAGAAATCATCAAAAAGAACCAGCCTAACCCATACTGGTGTTTGGTCAGCCATGGCCTCTGGATTTATTTCAAGATTTGGTGTGTTGCCCAGCTTGG
The DNA here is from genome assembly GCF_018691265.1 of Tyto alba. NCBI lineage: Eukaryota > Metazoa > Chordata > Aves > Strigiformes > Tytonidae > Tyto > Tyto alba. The sequence continues at coordinate 44,707,233 of NW_024881275.1, read as the reverse complement.
GAGACCTATATAAGCATCATGGGTGCTCACTCTGACGTTACTTAAACAAAGTGGTAGTCTGGTTCCTTTTCAGCTTCACTCCTGTCATCATTTTTGTGCTAGCACTAGTGCTCAGAAAGCCATAAGACTGTGAACACAGGATGCTGGGAAAAAAGAAAAAAAAAAAAAAGAAAGAAAAAAAAATAAAATCACCAAGCAAAAAAGTTTTTCCTGTTACTCACCCTGGACTGGTGAACTCCAGTGCCAGCACAGAGGATGAAACAGATAGGGAAAGAAAAAGAGAACGGCCACAGGAAAATGAAGCAGGTTCGTTACCAGCGCACTAGCAACCTTCAATTACTCTGGATTAAAGCTCTGAAGAAACCACACCCTGAGAAATATTGTGTCTGCATGGTGCAATGCATGTGATAAACAAAAGCAGAGCTGATCAAGTCTGGCCACAGATGTGGCCAGTACCCATCTTCCTCCTGCTCTGTCTTTGTGCATGTAACTCTGTCTCTGCTGTGTAAGCTCACTGGTGAGACAACAGGCTTGCAGAGTTGAAGACAAGGGAAGACTTGCTTTTGGAATTGTGTATATTACACTTGACTAATGCATGAGAATGCTGTAGCCCAGCATATGCATAGAACGTCCACAGACACTTTCCTCAAGTCACTGAGGCTTATTCCTGAATCACAGCAGACTTTTACCCTCACACAGCCAGGGGGAAGTTCAGCCTAATGAATGCTAGAGAAAAGGTTACTCCTGGAACAAAGGCCAAAATAATTTTACTCAACTTTTTTAAACTCATGGCATTTCATCTTCTGTAGTTTAGCATTTCACCAGGAGCCACTCTCATCTACACTGTGATGGTAGATGAATATGGTGCTGGACCAAGTCTCTGCTCACACTAACAGCACTGAGCTATACTTGTTTTTGAAAACTAATTTAGCATTACAAAAAAGGTTTGAGAGCAGCTGCCTGTGGCAAACAGATTTATAACCATGCCTCAACCTCACTGGGTGAAGAGACCATTGAAAAACTTTCAACATACCTCCTTGCACTGATATGCAGCTGTATTCAGGGGAAATTTGGAATTGATATCCAAAAGATTACCATGATTCCTGCCAATGCCAAAATCTTACATATAGCTGCACCCAAGGTGTTTGTTTCACATAAATATCATATGGCTAAGTGCACTTCAGCAACAACTGGTCAAGGTAAAGTTATTGCAAACAGTTGGAGCTAGCTGCTTGATTATTACACTCTAACCCCAGATGACAGCAATTGTGATCTCTTGCAACCCAGAGGCCAGCAGGTATCTCCTCAGAACACCTACAGGGAGCATTTAAAAAAGCATCGATTATTTTTTTAAAGCTGATCATTCTCAACTTAACAGGTTCCACTTAAATTCTACCATGCAGCTCTTATGCTCCCCACTACCAAACTTTTATCTACACTTTAAGAGTTGACTTCTAAATCTTACCATAATCAGCCCTACCACATTATGATTACATGAGAAACAAGGTGCTCCATGTCATGAGTAAAGGCATCAGACTCCTGCCCTTACTTGTCCAGACCATACCAGATACAGACTGTATCACACCGCTTTTACATAAATTAAAATTTGCACAATGAGTTTTAAAGACCCACCGACAGCATTTGTACCCATTACATCAGTAACACACTGCAGAGCCCCAGGTAGTACTCATTTAGTTTAACAGCCTACAGGGGCATCACAGAATCACACACTGATCTATGTTACTGGAAAGCCTCAGCACACATTGCCATTCCCATTTGTTAGGGAGGCAAGCTGTGCCACAAGAGCCAGGCTGAAAAAGCATATGCACTGAATGTTTACTACCGTGACCCCCTTTCAAAACTGGGCAAGACTGCTCCATTACAAAAGCCTTTCGACAGCAAGCTTGGCCATCTGTTATTACTGGAACATCCCCAAAATATGGCCATTCTCTGCAGTACAAGCACCAACCCATTTTCAAAGGCACCTCCAAAACGAATTTAGAATGTGGTAATCTATATCAGTAATTTTCAAGAAAGTCCAGTTCATCTTTAGGCTTCAATTTAACACATTTACCAGTACGTACACACATTTACATCCCTCTGGCTTCAGTAAGATCTGTTCCAACACACTGAAGACCAACTTCGATCCTCCAGTTAAGTTATTTGTACAACCTTAAAGTCTCCAAGACCAACAGCTGGGGGAAAGGGGTAAGGGCACTCCTAGTTCATGTTTAAAACAGGCAAAACCACAGTTTGATATGAACTTTTAATTTAGAGTTGGAGTATCTTTCCTGATACATTTTAAGCATCTGGGCAGTCATGCACGTCCAGAACTAAGCATTTTCTAACAGGCTGATGATAGGTTATAATGTAACAGTCCAGACTTAACAACAGCTTGGCACATAGAAGCAAGATTTGTTGCACACAACTGAACCTCCTGTCCATCACAAAAGCAGCTGGATCGATCTTTTATCTTGACATCCCCCCTCATCCCAAGGTCCTACCCACGCCTCTCCCGCCACAACGTTACAGGATTCACGGAGGACCGAAGGGGATGAAAACCCTCCCGTTATCTTCTAGCACCCACCAGGGCTGGAACAGGCGGCGGTAAGGTGAGCCACCCTACGCGAGCGCTGCCAAGTCTGAGTTGCCTCGCTCAGGATAAACTAAAATAAAATAATTATTATGAATAAATAAATAAATAAACCACACACACACACACACACAAAAACACTATTAGCCCTTTCCCGATCCCCGGCTACCCCGTAAGCCATTCCCCTAGCCACTCTCCTCACACGCTGGAAAACAAAACAAAACAAAAAAAAAACGAAACCACACACGCACTTGCTTTTTTTTTTTTTTCCCCTCGCTTTATACCGCCTGCTCTGAGCGAAGCGGGGACAAGCGGGGAACCTTCCCCCGGCAGCTGCCCGCGGCGCGTCCCCCCCCGCCGCCGCCTACCTCCTCGGCCGGCAGCCGCCGTCGGTCCCGCGGGGAGCCGAGCCCAGCCAAGCCGAGCCCAGCCAAGCCCAGCCAAGCCGAGCCCAGCCAAGCCCAGCCGAGCCGAACCGAACCGAGCCGAGCCGCAGCCGCCTCTGCGTTGCGTTGCGCCCCCCGCTCCGCTCCCGGCCCCCGCCCCGGCCCCGCTGCTGCCTCTGCCACTGCCAGACGCCCGCGCCCCGCAGCGCCTCTTATAGAGCGTCGCGGAGCTGCCCACGGCGGGACCGCCCGCCCCTTCCACGGCCGGGGCCGCCCAGGAGCCCGCTTTTCCCCGTCCCTCTTCCTCTGATATCCTCTCTCCTTTTTGTCTTTTCTTTTTCCTCTTTTTCCCCGCTCCTTTTCTCTTACCTCACTTTTTTTTTTTCCTTTTTTTTTTTTTTTTTTTTTTTCTTTTGCCTCCGCAGCGGCTGCTCTTTAGGGGGTGGGGCGGAGACGCGGCGATTTGCATGTGGGCGTGCACGTTGCAGCCAAAAACAAACTGCGGGGCTGTGCATGTCCGCCCCGGCCCCCCCCCCCACACCACCATCCCCCTCCACGGCGGGACACGGCTGCCGTGGGCTAGCTGCCTCGCTTTTTGAGAAACTCCGCGCTCCCAGGTGCGTGAGCAGCATCCCAACCCCTCTCGTCTTGGCTCCCGCACCTGGCCCCCAGCCGGCCCCTCCTGAGCTCCGTGGGCACAAAGACCACAAACTCGGGCACTGAGTTACCCGAGAGGTCACTGTGCTCCCACCGCCCTCAGCTTCGCGCCTGCTTTGCTCCCCGCAGCTTCAGAGTTGAGCCGGTACAAGTTGGGCACAGATGCATCCTCAGCAGTCCAGCTACAGGGTGTACCGAGAGCACTGTCCTGTCAAGAATCAATCAAAAATAACCAACATCAACAGGAATGGAATTCATCTTCCATGTCACTTTTGGTAAGGAAAAGGCAAGGAACTGTGAAAGCAAACACTTTGATACTTACCCATAAATAAGGATAAATTCAGTCATGTCAGTTATTGGAGAAATTGAGAATCATTCACAAAGTTTTTGTTTTTTTTTTTTAAATCTCTATTTTTAAAGGTTCACAGCACCCAGCTTAGCTTGCCACAAAATCCATAAATGATGGTGTGTTTTAGCTCCCTGAGAAATGGCCTGTGTTATTGATCCTAGCAATTATTAAATTCTCAGGTGACTGAGGGTGTCACAGTTCCTTGTCCTCCCAAATGGGCTCTTTCCCTAGAAACATCGCTCATCATGCAACCCCCTCCCAAGTTTTTGCTTGTTACATGCCAGGAGCACTTAAAAACAATGCAGTGCAACCTGTGCAAGTGCAGCAGTGCATTTTCAATGCATAAAATACTCTGTGAATGAAAGCAAGTAATGTGCAAAAGGCAGGCAACTATAAATTATGGTTCCCTCTACCAACATAATGCACTGCCATTGTTTCTCTGCAGTGAAGTGGTTGATGTTATCCTTCATGCTGCTGATGCTTTGCCTTGTTATGAGCAATCTTGATGATACATGGTTACTGAGGGAACTGTATCTTTGGGCTCCTGACTTGTATTTCCATGCTCCACCTGCCACCATTGTATTTCTTCAAGTGGCATAGAAATACAGATACCTGAAAGTAAACTTCAGAGAGCTCGTACTAATTGTAATCTGAAATAATACTATGCAATGCAGTCTCACAGACAGCAGTAAATATTCAAATTAGTAATGCAGACCCTTCTACACCGAATAAAAGCCAACACATTCCTTTCAGCAGTGACCCAAGCTCCTTCCCTCAGTCACCATCTCACAGCAGGGCGCGGGGCATGGGGCTGGACAATATGAAAAAGCTCCTGGTTCTGACCTTGGTTTCCTCAGTGTAGCTGCTACATAGCTTCACTGATTTAAACAGATTCACTGTTTGTACCTTTATCTGGTTGTAAGACCAAAACAAAAGTTGGGCCTTTAATGTATAAATGCAGCTGTGTTTTTTTCACCATATACTAGAGCTTTCTATCTTTACCCATATCCAAACATTTACTGGACTGTCATTTCAAATTCTAAAATAAATAATTTCAGCATGTTTACTCAGAACACAGGGAGAAAGAGTTTACTATCAGCAGAGTGTTATGGCTCATCCCACATAGTGAAGAGTTTGAAAGAGAGTAGGGTACACTGGATAGGGTTTTCAAAAGAATTAGTGACCTGACATCAGCGCTACATCAATACCAAAGAGCTGAAAATTGTCCTGTTATTGGTGTATCCTCAAACCAAGTTCCACTAGGGACGTGTGGGTTTTTTCAATATCATCAGAAGGCTGGATTTTTTTCAAATTCTGGAAACAGATATCTGTGCCAACTCTTAAAGCATTTGGACAACATTTTACAATAAACCAGCAAATATCCAGCTGTTCATGAGAAGCAAATGGAGCATTTAATTTAGTTTGCTCTGTAAGATAGAAGAATGGTGGGAAATCTTTGTGCACCACTGGACAGCATTTGCATTCTCCTGGTTGCATGACAGTGGCGTCAGGTCGAGAGACAAGCACTGACAAATGGTACAAGAAGGATGACAAGGGAAGGGGGAACAGTTAGATCCAATGGCTAGGCTGTACAAACACAAAGTCAATAGCCATGCTGGAAATAGTTTCTAAGAATAACATTGAATATGCTTATATATGGGTTGCTTGAGTTTTCAGAGTGGGTGAGCACATGCAGCTCCTATATATTTCTCAAGGGCATTTGTACCTCCCAAGTCTTACATCCACAGCAAACATCATGTTGGCTTGTGTCCTGTGGAAGGTGTGACAGGTCTCTGCAGGCAAAGCAGTCTCATTCAGGGAAATCCTCTTGATTTAATTTATTGTCAATTAACACAAAATTTCAACTACTAATTCAGATATCGAGGGGGGAAAAAAAGAAGACATAAACAATTAAATACTTACAGAAAGACGTTTTCTCTTCCCTCCCCAAGCTCAGCTCCAGTCAAGCACCTCTTCTACCCCCTTCCTAGTCTCAGTATCCCTTGACTTCAATAGGTGTTATGCTCAGGCCCTCCCAATTCACTCTATGAGGCACTGGGCAATGTGGAAAGTTGGGGTCAGTGTGTAGTGACTCCTTTCTGCTGTTCCTTGTTTCTTACTCATTTTTCTCCACTGCTCCTCACCTCTTACTGTTCCTCTGCTTCACAGTGGGTCCCCCATTGGCCACAGTCACTCCAGGGATGCCCCTGCTCTGACACTGAGTATCTCCTTCCAAGATGGTGTCTCTCACCTTCCATATGTCTCCTCCACTTCATCCTCCATCTCCTCACAGATCTTCTCACATCTCCAGTGTCTCCTGCCCTAGAGGATGCTGATTTTTCTTGTTTGAGCAGAGATGCCATGTGCTGCTCTCATTAGTTGAGGTTTTGGCATACAGTGGATTGTTTTCCTCCCTTTCAAAGGTGGCTGAAAGCATTTGTGACTGACCCAGAGTAGTTCACAGCCTCCTCCCTTGCAGCCCCATGCTACTAAAAGCCTGACAGTTATGCCCAATACACAGTTCCTATGACACGCACTTTCAGATTAGACCTGATCCTTTCTTCTTCTCCAAAGGTCAGTCTTCTCCTTCGCTACAATGTCCTTTTGCAAGTATGAACAAGCAGTCCACAGTAGGGTTCAAGGTTGGGTTCAAAATAAGAACTACAGAGCTGCAAAGGGACTGCAGCTATGCCAGTTACTGACAGGTCAGAGGACACATAAATTGCGTTTCATGGAAAAGACATTATGTATTGGAATGAAGGGGTGGAACTGAACCTAGGAAAACACACTGTGTCTTTGCTGAGGAAGAGGTTGTTTCTTCATACCTGTAACTTCTACATGGGAAAACACACCATTGTTGAGCCTGCAACACTGATGGCTCCTAATATAGGTCACTAGCGAAGACTGTGGACTTAGTCAAGCGCATCAAGAAATGCCTGAAGAAGTCTATGACAGATTTCAGTAATAAAGAAAGACACTGTTTTAGATCTTTTGCAGTCAGCTGTTGAGATGTTTCATCTGGAAACCCAAGTTCTTTTTAGCCCAAGATGACCTAGTTTGGACTGAGTTCAGCCTCACATCAGCTTCCTTCACCTCACTCTGTACCCATTACACCTCCAGTGTGGAGCTGGAAGAGTGCCTCGGTCCTCCTCCTGACAGCATCTCCACGTCTATGAGAAGGGAGGAAATAGGCCCCTTGTCTGCCATGAACTACAGTGCCCTTAAAGAGAGTCACACTCTGCTGTTGTTGTCAGAACTGTTTCCGCCTCTGTCACATCCCTGATCTCTACTGAGCTCATGACTCCACATTACTGAGCTTTTGTGTGTCCATGCCTTCCTACAAGGCATTGCTTTCCAGGAGGCAAGAAACACCTCTTTTACACTTCTCTTTCCTGGAGTGACTCTTTTCAGAGATAGGACTGAGACCAGGTTTTGCTTTTGTTCACTTTGTACAGCTAGAGAAACACCTTCTGCAAGTGAGCTTTAAAATTCTCTTGAAATCTTGAGTTTCCCCAGACATCAAGACAAACTCATACTGCAGAATGAAGGATCTCTATACAAATCCAAATCTTTCCAGAGCTGCTCAGAATTGCCAGCCAACTTCCACACTTACAGACACCGCAGTCTGCTCTGTGGAACCTAACTTGTTTTCCTCTCACTAGGTTGTTCAGTTTGGGGTTTGCTTTGCACATAAAAAAACAGGCAGCTTTTGAGTTCTGCCAGCTGTTACATTTTGCCCTGTTGAAATAGTTTCACTTTCTGAATGTTTCCAGCTCTTCTATCAGGCAGCAGGTTTGACCTCTACATTCTTTAGCTTCTTGCAGGCATCCAGGGCTGAATCTAGGGTGTAGCCAGCTTGCTCTGCAGACACAATCCCCTTCTTGACTCCAATATGGTCCAGTTCCTGCTTCTGCTCATTTTGTCTTAATCTGAAGAATAAGTATCTCCCTGTGCCTGTTAATTAACTCCCCAGCATCAGCAGCAAGAGGACATAGTTGAGTCTAACCTTCTCTGGTGTCCCTCCATCCCTCTCACCCACTACTGTGTGATCTCATCAGGTAAACTGGAGAGACTTAATCCCGTTGCCGCAACTGCTGCCTTTAAGCTACCTCCAGCATTGGTGCCTGCGGCTGTGCAGCCACTGGTCAGGGTATCAACAATCCTCCCTGGGATTCAATGGACACACAACCTATTGTACATTTCCACAGAGGTTCCAGTAGCTAAGCTACATCCTTTCTTCTTGGCTAGTTTTTCTCTTTATCACCACGTGGCATGCTCAAGTGTGAAATGCTCTCTCTTTATTGTCCAGCATCAAATCTCACTGACTTCAGTATCCAGATCCTTCCTCTCCTTCAGAAGAGGTTCTTTCTGTTTCTCTTCAGCTTAGAAGACCTCCTTCTCACTTTGATGCTTCAGCTTCAGCATATTCCCACCTGTCCCTGTAGCAAGATTACTGCAACATTTTGGAGGCACTGTGCTTTTGGAGAAGGACAAGGCAAACAACCTACATTCCTCTGTCCTTCAGTCTTCACACAGGCATTCCATCCTGCTGCACTTACTCCTGATCATGCTAACCAGACCTTCCATAAAAACTTATAACTCTGGGGCTTCTTATTTCTCCTATTAGCTGTTTCATCCATTTCTTAGGCCTCAGAGTACCACACATAATTGTAAAGAAATTAGCTAGCTTTACTGACTCTATTACCTTAAAAGGAACAAAACCTCTGGTCATTTTTTTCCCAAGTCAGGATCCACTAGATCAGGCCTTGCCTTGGCAGTCAATAAAATATTTTATTTTCCTTGAGAAAAGCAATGTCTTCAGCATTAGCCCCATCAGAATTACAGAGCAATGAGGCATCTGTTTGTGTTGTTTTTCTTGATAGCTGTAAAAACTTGTCCACTTTCTTACTGCACATTCAGGAAAGAATTTTATTACAACTGCTGTATCCTGTGATCTCTGTCCAGGCCTCCTCCCTAAGCTGCTCATCCGTGTTGACTTTCACATCTTTCTAAAGGAAGTTATGATCAGGGACAAGTTGTTTGACCGAGATTTCCAGGACTCCTCTTTGATGATGCGTGGGTTACTGAATCATTATTGCCTATCAGAAAGAAATCTGCAGTGAAAACGACTCCTAGCAATCAGCCCAAAACTCTCAGTTTCCAAAAGAGCTATATTAAGAAATGGACAGCATGAGAAAACTGATGGGTATGTTACACTAAGAGAATGCAGACCATACAGATAGATGCAAGACAAGTTTAATTCCACTGCTATCATATAAAGCTCTCCCAAGGTTAGCCAGAAGATAAACATGCATTTTAGGTTTTGGCATATTCTATTTTCTTCATTAAAATCAATGAAATATAACCTTGACAAATTCTTGCAATCCAGGTGCCAGAAACAGTGTTACCTCATAAGAAGCTATGATCAAGCAAACTATACAGGAAACATACACAATCTCATTTCTGTAAAAACATTTTTTTTCCATTAGTGCTTTTAGTAATTCATACATCATATGTTGTGCTAGTCATAGGGAGTTAGGATTTAATATATCTTTGCAGAGCTACTTCAGTGTTCACACACCATTTTGTAATGCACCTGGTTGTGATTGCTTTTAGACATGAACTAGGTGGGCTTTGGGTCTCATCCATTCCTGCAGGACTGTATTCCTCTAAATACTCACTGACTGATTAACTGGGTATTACTTCAGTAGCTCAACTTCAGGTCCAGAGTTTCTTCACCAAGTATATATCATGTTGAACAAGGCCCATGTGGTCATTACTGATTTGTCTTTTTCCCATTCCATTACCACTTTTTGCTCTTAAAAACACAAGAAACTACATGGATGCCTGTTAACATACAGAAGGGATCTTGTTTACAACAGATCTTTATCATCCCTAAATTTCTTCCACAGAAGAAGGTCAATCTTCTTCAGATTCAACCTGCTACCGATCAGGCTTCCTGCGTTTCTCTCAGGGAAAGAAAGATTCTGTGCAGCTCATCTGCATGTTCTGCAGTCCCTTCAGTGCTTCAAGGTAAAGCAGTTCACTGACTGACAAGTAAATTAAGGCTTGATTTTAAAAGCTGCCCTGTGATTTTAGTCCTCATTTAAGTGGTAAGTGTTTGTCCCAATTTCTGACACTTTAAAGAACCCACTCAAAGTGAAAGGTTCAGAATTTCACTCTTGCTCACCAAGACTGCTTTGGAAACTTTTCAGTTTGGGCATTCAGGTTTAATTTCCCTAGGTTGTTTTCATTTTCAGTGAATGATCAAGTCAACTTCTCACAGATGAGTACCTTTGAAGTTGCCAACAATCGCTAGAATTTCCTTGGGACACTCTGGAGTGACAGCCCCGGAGCCACAATGTCTTACCTGTTTTCATCTTCTACTTCTAAACACTGCACACAATGATTAGACTAATTTTTAAAAATAATTTTAATGATCTGTTTATACATGCTCCAGTATTCATGATAAATAAATCTGATGGCAGAAAGCTTATGCAAAATTCCTCCCTGTGCAATTACAGTTCAGACATAGAAGCATGTAACATTGAATAAACAAGGTGATACTGTGCCCTGAATGGATTCCTGCATATGAGATGTAGCAACGTGAGCTGTAGGATATTACATATTACACTACATATGTAGCAATGTCAGCTGGAAAATCTCGGGCTGCATGGATGGAACCAAGGTTGTAGAGCTAACTGGGAAATTCACTGAAGCTTTCCTGTCCCCACAATTAGTGTTTAAAAATGGAAGATGGGTTTCCTAGCAAAGTAATAATGAAAAAATATCTGCTGTCTACAGAACAAAATATAAATTTTCTTACCCTAAGCTCAAGTATAAAAGGACTCCACCTAATCTGTTCTTTCTTTCCATTGTCCTTGCTGCCACCCTTTCAATGGAGGTTAAAAAAGTAAACAAGAAAAGCTAGGAAGAACTAGAAAGAAGTGTAAGACAACAAAAAGAAAAGGAAATGCCCTTGAGAAGTACAAGCTTTTCAGTTTTGTATCAACCACAAATCAGAGCTTTCAGAGCATAATTATAATTTTTTTTTTTTATCAGTTCTGTCTGATTAGCTTTTTCTTCGTTAGCTTGTTGCATGTGGACAAACAGAAACAGTGGTGATTGGTGGATGCATTCCAATCCTGCCTACGCAAGAACAAACTAATTCCAGAGAAAAAAATAAATGTTCTTTCTTTCAGGGGTTTCTCTGGGTCATTTTTCAAAGAGAATTGAGCATCCTGTAATGTGTTAAGGAGCTTAGCTGCTCTTGCCCCAGTGCAGGTGTGTCCCTGAAGGTTACAGCTGGAATATAACCCTTCCTACCTACTGCCCCTCTGAAAAACTAACTGCAACTTACCACTGAATGACAGTAAGAAGCAGGAACCCATCTTGATTTACACTATTATCTTTATGTTGATATATCTCTAATTCCCTCACTGTGTCAACCCATGGCAGTTTTTCACCCAGTACTCTGGGGAAATTTGTTCAGCTATTCTGTTAGGAAAAGTTGAAGTTTCGTTGATCCTACTTGGAAAATCATGGTGGAGGAAATCACTTCTTAAGGGATCTTCCCACCCTGTTTTTCCACGCTGTTCTCCCTACAAAAGAAGAGACCTTAAACAGAAAGTATACCTGCATACTGATGTATCACAAGCGTGCGCAGCTGCACACACTGCCACAGGGGAGCTGGAGGAGGTGTCTGGAAGCCCTGTTGTCACAGGAAAACATACAGTAAAAAAATCCCCCTACGCTGTAACTGCTTAGAGGAGGACCGGCAGTCAGCAGTTTTGGGGTGCAGTATCAACCACTTTGGGAATGTCAATATAAATCTACTATGAGTACTGTCACTGCTACCAGAGCTTTATGCAAGTCTCTGTGTTTCAGGTTTCAAAATCTTCCAGTGGCACAGGAGCTACTGGCTGCCCTACCAACTGGAACTGACTCTGGAAACTTGAATGACCCACTGCTGTTCATAGATGCTCTCGCTGTTTCATAGTTTACCTGCTATGCACAAAAAAATGTTTGATGTATGGAATTTATCTGCTTGGTATTAGCAAGTAATGGAAGTTGAAAAGACCCCTTTGCCACTTATATTGCAATGTTAGTGGAGAACATCTTCACTGACCAATTTTCTGGCATGTGTCTAAGATTTGAGAATGTGTGGGCCTGCACGCCTAAATCATTTGAAGAGGAAAACCCTGCTGATGATAATCAAAGAAAAATCAAGGCTGTTTTTATGAAAAAAGAAGCTGAACTCTACTTTTGGCCTGTATCTTCAAATACTAACAGTAATATACTTTGCACTTAGCTACATGTCCCCTTACACACACTGAGTTATCACAACTCCATGCAAATCTTGCATACATTTATTATACCCATACTTTCCTAAGAATCTCACAACCCTGTTTTTTCCAGCTTTTTGTCCCTGGGACTGATTTTCAGACAGTCAGTTTTTGTACTTGCATCTTTTCACTTGCACTCCCTGGCACCTTCCTGATGGAGAGTGCTGGCAGATAAGCTTTGTCTTGCTGTTAGTATTCTCTGGAGTTTTGGCAGCAGCACTAGAGAGCAGATGGCAGGCCTTTCTCCTTTCTTTAAGATGCACCGACTGACTGGGAGATATGTATGGCCATGAAGTAGAGACTGAATGCAACACTACATCTAGATAATGGTATAGGAGAGAGGGGTTGTGAAGCAATCCGCAACATGACCCCACTTCTGACACTTCCACAAATCACTGTCACTCACCTTTGAGTCAAGTTCCCCCCTGCTGCTCTGGATCAGACGAGTGATTATTTCATATCAGTGGAGACCAGCTACAGCCAAAGCCGAGTTGCGCTCAGCTCTATATAAACACAAAATAAAGGAGAGCCCCCAGTCGCAGACAGAACAAAACCAACCCTTATCTTTCCTACAAAATCAGTTCAAGTCCCGTCGGTAAACTTAATTTCAGCCTTTCATATATTCATGGATCAAGATGGCAGTATTTGCTGCTAAACATTAAGTTTTATCAGCTACAACACTACTGATTTATATGGAGCTGCATTAGAGAACCTGGGCCTCACACACACATATTAAATGAAAAACCTTTTCAGACTCTACTGTCAAACCAATCTATGTGAAAAGCTTCCTTCTGCCACATACAAATAACCAAATCCTGCATGCTTATGGCTAGCTGCAAGACAACATGAGAGATGGTTAAAACCAGGTCTCTCATAGCAAAGTTTGTGCTTTTCAAATTCTCACAAGCTTAATTAATTACTCACATGTTTAATGGGCTTTAAATAAATGGATGAATCCTCATCCGTTGGTGTTAATGCAACTATGCAAATTATACATGGGTGAGAATCTACTTGGAGCACACTGGTTTATCTCTTTATTTTTGACAAGACTGGTTTCTAAATCATCTAATCCGTATTTATCCTGAGGAAAAACGTAGCACAAAAGCAAGTATCAACAAGCTTCTATGCTGGACAGAGAGAATTATCTCCACGGAATAACTGACATGATTTCATCTCTATGCCAGTTCAGACTTCATCCTCACTTGTATTTTTCTCCCACCTTCTTCCCTAAAAAAAAGATTTATTTATCCTTATCCCCAGACTGTACAAACATCCCTCAGTATTTAACAGCAGCCCATGGAGCCAGACTCTGTGACAGGATAAACCAGGGTGCATCCAATGCCCTCAGTTACATTACACCATTGCAGATCAGTGTGAAAGCCTGGCTCATGCACATGGGGAGTCTGCTCTTCCAAGTCAGCAAATCACTGAATTGCTGGGACATGCTGCAAATATGTCTAATTACTGGAAGGCATTCCTCCATCTCTGTAGACCATCATATTGCTAGTTTAAACACAACTGACTTAGAGCTTGTCTACACAAGGAAATTACTTCTTAGTAAGGAAGAAAGTGAATTTACAGCTGAGCACTACTCTTCTGTGGACACATTCAGCATGCATGAAGTAAACTACTGATTGGTCAAGCTTTGATTGAATATTTACTCAGGAATGACTCCCTGAAGACTATCCAGTGCAATGTGTATCAGCCTTGTAAGACCCAGTGAAGATAAATTTGTGGAATATACTGAAATATGCAGTAAGAACCAGTGATGAAAAAGGCTGTAAGAAAACCATAGCCTTCCTGCAAAGTTATGGTTATTACCCATAATAATACATTCTTGATATGCCTCTGTAGCTTGCCAGACAGATGGTACGTTAACTGCTGGAAGTTTAACTCCTAAGCAGCCTGAGCAAAGGCTCTCACTATATCACACACAAATGCAAACACAAGGTGGGTTCTCCTGTTAGTCAGATAGCTGTTAGCAGAACTACTACATTTTCAAAAGTAAAATGAAGCTTTGCTGATGTTTCATTTCCTATTCTGTGCTGCATTGAAAAATCCTCTGGCTTTCTATCCTTCTCTTTCCTAAAACTCACCTCAGGAGTACTTTGTCAACCAACCTCTTCTTACTGGTCTGGCTCTTCTATTTTCAGCTTATCTGTTCTACCCATCCTCTCTTCTCTTCTCTGTCCAATTTGACATACCATTCTTTCTTCACTACTTCCTGTTCCATCCTTTTTGACTTAACACTGACTAAGGAAGGCAGTTAAACCTTCCTGAAACAAGGCTACAAAGCAAGACCTATACTCAATGGGAAGGTGATCATTTTGAGACATGGCAGAATAGTCTGAAAGTATCTGATACACTTGTGTAAGTTACAGAGAAATTTTCATTCTTACCCAGAGAAACACACACACAGTACTAGGCCACGGATAAATTAGCATAAACTTTGGCATCACTTGTTTAGTCATGGCGTACCCATCACAAGTGAAAAGTCTACTTCCATTCCTAGCTAAGCTGCCGAGACGGTCAACTTGAAATAGATAAAACCCACTTCTAGTTACAGTAATCCTATTTTTTTATATATATATAGGCCTCAATTATTACTTTTTAAAATGGAAGTTTGGAACCATGAGGACAATTGTCCGACAGCTTCAAAGTATGTAGACTCAGATTTCATATACACATTGCAAATGGGGCTGCCCTTGTAGGTGAGTGGTAAGCAATAAAAGATATCGTTTGAACTCCCTTGCTAACACTTGACTGTGACTAGTACAAATTCTTAAAGAGTCCCGCGCTGAGCTCCTGTTATTCTGGGATTTTCATGTGCATTTAGATGCAAGCAGACAGAAGAAACTGTCTGGTATAAATTACTACGAACAACACCTGATTTTTTTTCTGTCAGGAAAGCTATATACAGGTTGAGCTCCACGCATACTGCAGATCCTTCAACACTGTATAAAAGAAGATAGGTTTAGGTCTCTCCTTTCGCTCACTCCTCTACATCTTACTCCAGACAAAAAACACTTTGCCTAAGCTAAACAAAGGAAATTTTAAAATAATATGAAAAGAAATCTCCAAATAACTTACAGGAAGAAATGGAAGGATGTATGGCCCTTTTACTTGACCTGCACATGCACTTTTAAGCATTGGTCAAGGACACTGTTTTTGAAGATGGAGGAGATGCAGTTGGAGCTTGGCGCTGTAGGTCCTTGTCCCATTCTCACAGGGATTTCATGTGCTGATGCACTACAGTACCAAGAGCACAGCAGAGGCTCCACCATCTCAGGCAAAGTTGAAGTCATTTTGGACCTTGCTGTTGTTGGGTGGAATTTTTTGGTTATTTCAAACAGCGTTTTCTGTCGTTATTCTGACAGTGCCTGAGCAGAAGTGAGTTGAATGCTTCCTAGGATGGGCAGAAACATGCAAAGCAAAGTGAGTGAATTGCTTTTGCTTGGTGTATGTATGGAACAAAAAATGTCAAACTATAAAATGCAAAACGTAACTGCCTCCAAAGGTTTGGGCATCACTTAATTCAAGATCCACTTATGGCCTAAAACTGGACAGAACTTCTCTTTCGAAGTGTGCATGGATACTATTAAAACAGAAATAAAACCTTCTTCAAGCAAAGAATCAACCTGACAGGAAACCTTTGCAACCAGTATTACCCATAAATACAAAAAGCCAGAAGTCAATATCCTTTTTTATAAGAAGGAATCACAGCAAAAGCATCAGTTTCCTCCTTCAGGCATGTTCAAGTGAGACAAGTTTTACTGGCACCAAAAGACCTCTACAAAACCCTTCCCTTTTTTTTCTTTTCAGGAAAAGGATTTTGCCTTGCATTCTGCAAAGCTCCAGGTGACCCCGAGGGGGACACAATTATGAAGGCTGTTTGTGTATTTTCTTGTAACTCTTAGCATGTTAGAGGCCAATTCAGAGAACTGCTTAGGTAGTAATGGATCAGGAATGCCAAAAATGACTCATGATTAGAGCATCTCTACATTGTGGATTAAATAGGATCACAAGTGTGTGCAGTTCAGCAGCCAAACCCACACTTCTTGCATCCATTTGCACTGGGGTTCATAACTTTGTTATTGTTAATATCAGGTGGGGAAAAATGTCTATACTGCACCCTTCTTTTAATGGCACTGACATTAGCACACAAAACAGTCCTCCTAGTCAAGACCCACATCCTGCATCTGAGCTATATCAAGCACGACATTTAGGATTCATATGACATATAATGAGGTAATATAAAGGGAGGAACAATGTGTATTCTCCACCTCCCCCATGACAACTGAATAGAAAAAGGAGGAAGACACATTAGAGCCACAGATCTTAAAAATTCAAATGGTGTTGCTGTGGCATGGCCATTCTACCTCCATTTCACCTATCCAATATTTCTTTTAGGAATAGCTGAACTAAGACAAGCCCTGGTAAGATATGACAAGCTGTGATGACTTCACACCTGTGCCAAAATGACTGAAATCAGGGAAACAAAGGGAAGGCTTGAGACTGCTTGATTCAGTCTATATCGTATTTCAGGCTCTAGCATGAATTCAAAGAACAGGGATTCGGTCATATAATTTAGACTTCTATTCAGTTCAACACTAAAATGTCCAATTTTGTTTTTTCAATGGCAGTCGTAAGAATTATCAAGACAATATTACCTTTAAAGGGTAGAAAATTCCCAGGCATACCCCAAGTGTTTCTAACTCCTAGACAGCTGCATTGGTTGTCTGTGTATTAATTAGTCTCTTCAACCAGCTGGGGTTGTAAAACCAGGTCTCAGATCCAGGCAGAGGCTTTAAGTTATTGCTAACAGGTAATTACATATAAAAAGAGAACAGCGCTTCTTTTACACAGAAAGAATTGTTATTTACATAGTGCCCAGAGCATGCTACAGGCTCTGGAGTGAAAATTAAATAACCAGCATATGATGTAAAGCAATAATCCTGCTCTTACTGTAATAAAAATGAACGCGCTTGCTTCCCTAGGTAGAGGGCTGGGCTCCACGTTTCTTTCAATACTGAACTATGTGTTTTTAAACTGCCATGCTGCAAAGATTTTTTTGTTTTCTTTCAGTATTAAACCTCTCAATTCCTCAGCCATAGAGCAGGAAGAGATTACTGAGTTCAGCACAGTTCCTGAAGTCAAAAGGAGTTACTTCTCCAATAGGAAGGCTTTTGTTCAGAGCACAAGGCTATTTAGACACAGTGTAGATCTGTAAGCTGTAAGGAACAGTTAGTGCCAGAGAACCCAGCTTGTTCATTGTGCTCATCAGCGTGTGTTACCCTTTTGGCATGAAAAAAATAAGGTGCACAGTATTAATAGAAGAATTATTAAAAAGGTGGAACATTTTCATAGCCAAGCTTCCACAGTTCACTGCTATTTCAGACCTGTACAGTGCCAGTCACTGTGCTGACAAACCCTGAACAGTATCTGGACATGACCAAAAGAGATTGTTTGAAAGCTCTACTCTTGCAATCAAATGCAAGTGGATGTATGCTTGTCCGCCTCTCAGCCTGCAGCACCTGTGTGTACACTCTGGGACGCAGTCTGAGCATTTAAAGAAAATCTGAAGGGAGCTCAGCTGAGAAAGTATCCAGATTTCTCACACATACAGAGAAATATTCACCACTTAGTTGACTCATATGTTGGACATCCATTTGAAAACAAAGAAATCGAGAACTCGATTTTTCTCAGAGAGGAAATCTTATGGTACAGCAATTAACTTCCACTTAACTTCTTTTTGACTTTGCATTCTTCATGATATTTTGCTTTATGATTTTACCTCTAGCCTGATGCAAATGCATTTATTATCATTATCATTTATTACGTATGGTAATTCCCACAACACATTTTATGATTCGTACTGCAGTAATGCACAAGACTTCCAGCCAGTAATCAGGTACTGTGTAAACACCAAACAGGAAGACAGTTGTTGCAGCATATAAACATTTTTCATGTACCTGGAGCACTGTATTTGCAGACTGTGAACCTCTTATAAAAATTAAGTCCCTTTAGTTCCATACACAACCTCATTTGTCACACATATGATTGCATTAAATCACATCAGAAGTCTATTTATTAATCCCAGTTACATGAGTTAAATTTTAATCTAAGGCTAAGGAGGTTTAAGATATTCCTGATAATGGGGGAAAAAATTCTGACCAAAAACCTCCCACACTTGAGGTAAGAGAATGTCATTCTAGTTCCTAATTCTAGATTCCTAATCCTAAAATGTCTGAAAATGAACACACAAAGATCCTAACTGCTGTCTTTACCATACAAGACTTCTGAGGGTGTCCCAACTTTAGATATAATTGGAGTTCCTGACTTTGTAGGCCAGATAATGGCCATTAAACAAGACTCTAATTACACTTCCAAGGAAATGGAGTTGGAAATCTGTGCTATTTTAAAAGACAATCCAGTTAACAATAAAATTCCAGCTCAACTGGCTTAGTTTCCAAGCTGGAGAGACAAGTTCAGTCTTGTCAGAAACACTGTAGAAGCATGAGCTTTCTACCCTTGGGTAGAAAGGCTAACCAGGAAAATGGGGTGAGAAGTTTGTCCCTCTCTGTTGTACGTCGCTACAGCATCACTGTTCCTGTGTTTCAAGGACACAGATGTAAAGGTTGGTGAGGCTGACTGTGACTAACTAGGTTTTCTACCCCTTTTCAAGAACAGCTCTTTTACAGTTTAAACTTCCCAGATTAGAATGTGAAACCATCTTAAAATACAGCAGGACAGGAATGCTACTTGAAAATGCTGTGTATGTGTCTATCTGCTTTTCAAAAACAATTACTGTGAGACAAGGCAGAAGAGATGCTCTTGCCTGAACCACGACATTTTCCACTGCTGTGATCTGAGATTCCTGGCTGCAACTCTGAGTCACCATTAAAGTGACACAAGGAGGGACAAAGGCCAGTAAAGACAGATGAGGAGGATGAAGGGAAAGGAAGCACAGATAGCGCAAGCACTCGCAAGAACCAATCCAGAAGACAATCCATGGAACACAGGGTCTTTTGGAAGGGACTGAAGTACTACCTCTGGTATGCTACTCTTCAGAAGATCATTTTATCTAGACTCATTTTAGCTCATAATTCTGTCCTCCCAAGCATGCTGACACTTCTTTTATCTTTAAAGTATAAAAATGGTTTCTTTGCTGGTACGTATGCAAGTCCAAAACTACTACAAAACTCAGAAGACAATAAAATTATGTAAGTAAATGTAATAAAGATTTTCTCGTTACCCCACTAGAGAAACAAAAATAATCTCTTTGGTAAATTCTGTATTTATGAGGAAGTCAGAAGAGTCGCTGATATGTATAATGCACCCCCAGACAGCTCCGGTACGTAGTAAACAGCAATTATGCTGTTTCCCTTAAATATCCTTGAAGTGAAAGATAACAAATGCAGGTGGAAAATCTGTATCAACAGGTGTGGGCAATGCAACGCGTGGGGGAGAGGAAGAAAATTTCAAAGGCTGTAAACGTGATAAAATAGTTCATTTCCCACCTCCCTCCTCCATTTCCCATAGTAAATCCAGGTATTTCCCCCGAATTTATTTGTGTCTTTGTACAGCACTGGGATGACCAGTGAACAACTTTAGTTAGCAACCTGGTCAGCAGAATACCGAGAGAGGGAAATGGATCAGTGCTGTAGAAGTGGAGAGAAGAAAGTCTGCCAGGAGACAACGGGTGGGATTCCAGTGAAAAACATCGAAGAAAACCACAAAGGGGAGGGGAAACAATGGAAACATTTAACTCTATAGCAAATTGCAAATTTTCTTCTGAGAGTAAAGAAACATTCTTCTCGAACTCTTTGCTGCTTGTTATTACATTGCTGTGCAACACCATGCAGTTTGTGTGAGTTTGCTACAGCTTAAGTAGCTAAATCGAAGCAATCTGTAGCTCGTGAAAGAACAACAACAACAACAACAAAAAATTCGTTCAACTCTTTTGTAGCTATTTAGTGACAGTTAAACTGTACTTAAGTTTCTTTTACGGAATGGTATACAAAAACGGGGGATGTGTATCATGTTACAAACTCTTGCAGCATTAAATTTCCTTCAATTTTGGTCTCTTCTAGACCAAGGGAGAACTGCTGAGCTCCTGCTGTTAAGATACTTAAAAAGTGATTACAGTATCAGGAAGATCTATAAACATTCCTGAAACTGAGCTAAAAAAACCTAAGGATAATTCAAGTCTTCAGTTCACAGGCCGGTTAGTCAGTCAGCCTCACCAACCTTTACATCTGTGTCCTTGAAACACAGGAACAGTGATGCTGTAGCAACGTACAACAGAGAGGGACAAACTTCTCACCCCATTTTCCTGGTTAACGACCACGGGGTAAATTTATGGAAGAAATACAAGAGGCCAAACTGAGACTGGGTAAATTGTAGCTATGAAAAGTATGTATTTAGCCACTTCAAGTGCAAAATTCAACCCGGCTGCAAGATTCACTTCTGGTCTCAGTAAACACATCTACAGCATACTTGGTTTAGCTCTTAAAAATTGTTGTGATGCCCCACCACTGTGGTTTTACCACTGTAGAGACACCCAGCTTTTCCAGAGTGAGCGAGCACTTTGATTTGCTCCCAGAAAAGACTGCTGAACATTACTTTTTTGTACTCTTTTCTCCATCACGCACTACCAGCTCAGGAAGAATGGTTTGGTGTTGGTCTAAAGGTTTTGTAAGTCTCTTTTGAGCACTTACGCTTGATCCAAGATCAAAATTCTCACTAGAAGTAATCCTTTCATGCTAAAATCCGTGCAGTATTGGTGTAAGCTTTGCGTGCAACAGAAGACTCATTCACGCCGCGTACCACGGGGACTGCTGAAAATCGCTTCGCAAGGTAATTGCGGAGCAGTACGGGCTTGCGTTACCATTTCGCCAGCAGCGTTTAAAGGAGAAGCCAGAGCACGGTTTAAAGTATCGGAGGCATAAAACATCAACCCCCCCCCCCCCCCCACCGGAACGGAAAGCAGCCGGCCCAACGCGTGCCCGCCCTCCAGCCGTGACCGGCAGTAACCCCGCGCACAGCCACACTGAGCTGAACGCATAAACACGCCTTTTCCCTGCCAGCCCTCGAGATGAGCAAGCACCGGGGTATCTGGAGCGCGAGCCCTGCGAGCGCATCACCTTTCGGCTGCACGAGAAGTGGGGGAGGGGGGCGCCCCCCAAACTGACAAACATACCACGCGCCGACTGTCGCTGCAGGCGGGCCCACCCGCTCCCACTAAGGGACACTGCAACCTGCGTGGCTCCCCGGGGAAAGCCCGAGCTCCCCGCCGCGCTCCGGCCCGGTCCAGTGGGGGTCTGCTTTTTTTTTTTTTTTTTTTTTTTTTTTTTTTTTTTTGGGAGGGTGGGGGGGCGGGAGGGGGAAGAACTGGTGGGGAACAGGGAGGCTTGGGGGGGAGCGTCCGTGCCCCGAAGAAGAAGGGGGGGTTGACTCGCAGCCAGCCACGCCAGCAGCCCCACGGGGGGTGTGGGAGGGAAGCGCGGGGGCCCCGCGCAGGCGCGCTGAGCGCCGCCGCCTGACCGACAGTTACCCCGCCGGGACGCGCCGCCGCGAAGTAGGTGAAAAGTAACTCGGTGTCAGCGCCCTCAGGAAGCGCGCCGTGCGCGTGCGCGGGAAAGCGCCTCCCCTCCCCCACCCTCCACCCATCCCCGGCGGCCGCGGGGGGTGGTGCAGGAAAGGAAATGTGGGGGGGGGAAGGGATCTGGGAGGACAACGGCCCGGGGGGGGGGGGGTGCTGCCGCGGCTGCCCACCCCACCCCCCCCCCCAGATGCCTGGCGCGGCCCGGCCCTGGGCTGCAGGAGGCGGGTGCGCAGCCGGGTTCCCCTCTCCCCCCACCCCCCTCCACCCGCCGGTCCCCCCGCGGTTCCCGGTCACGGGCGTCCTGCCGAAACAGCCCCGGGTGGGCGCCCTGGCGTTGATCCACGCCACAGCGGCGTTCACAGAGTTTCCAGGCGCAAATCGGGCTGAAACGGCCCGTGGTACTACCCGTCAGAAAAAAATCACCCAACAGCCGGCCTTCCAGGTCACGGAGCACTGGGGCTGGCCTCTTCGAGTTGGTTTTTGTAGACCTTTATTGCTAATGGGGTGGCTGTGCTTAGTCATTTTGACAAACGTACAGGTATTTTAACAATTTTTTCATCTCTAAGGTGACAGAGACATGACAAGTAGTTTCACTTTAGACTGGCTTTTTTTCTGTCTGCTCTTTAAGGAGTGTGGGTAGTTCACGCTGGTACTAACCCAGATGGCTCCGACCTTCATCTTACTGTTTCGAGCATATGAAAAAGTCATCAACTCTCTCATATATTCTATATATATGTATGTGTGTATATATATACACACGATTGTGTCTATGTGTGTGTGTGTATATATATGTATGTATATGTACGTAAAATCAGCATCTTGAGTGCTAGAGTTCACAGCCCTTAGTCCTAAGCAGCTTCCTGGTGGACAGTGGCTCAGGACTGAAAACCACCCCGGGGAGAGGAGCCCCCAGGGCCCGCCGGTGTGCCGCCCAGGGCCGGACAGCAGAGGTGTGGCTGGTGGGGCCGAGCATCCTGCCCGAGGTTGGCCCGAGTGCTCCAGCTGGGAGGACGCCTGTTCTCTAAACAGCTGCGCAGGCAGCCCGAAGCCCCATAGGGAAACCAAGAAATCTCTGGCTTTTTTGCTTTTTTCCCTCGCGCAACGCTGTAGGGGGCCTTTGTTTTGTGAAACAGGAGGATGTTGGTTAATGTCAAGAATGGCACAGCACAGATGCTGTAATAGAGAGAGGCTTGCAGTATCTCACAATCTGTGTTCATCTCCATTCCCTTCTCTGGAATTTAAGTCCTATAAACTGTGAATAATTTATTGCGTCTCTTGCAAGCTTCAAATTGTACTACAGTTTACAGAGCACAATGAGTACTGGTGTTTAACATTTTTTGAGCTTTGAGTATACCCAGAGATAGGGGATAGTGATTAATATAACCAAACAAAACTACAGTGCCAGGAGCGCTGCAGGTGCTTTACAGCTGTACATAAAGCTACATGAGTGAAATCCCTGGTGGGTTTATCCTATATCACCACTTCCACCTTCTGTAGACACAAGATATAAGAGATCATCGGGCAGAGATTGCATCCCAAAACACATATTTGACTGAATATAAGGACATTGCCTGATTTAACTACCTGTCTAAAACTGCAGTAGGTGTGATGACAGTAACAACATGGAGAAAACATGATGCCATTGCTCAGTACAGTAGCTTTCTAAAACTGTGTTTCAATTACCTCTATGTGAATGTCTTCCATTTTCTGTTTTAAGTGTAAAGAGACTGTCTACATTTCTCTGAGACTGACATCATCTTGTTTCTTATTTAATGAAAACTCATTGTACGCTTGGCTTTTTTTTTTCCTAGATCTAATAGTCTGCCCTGCAGATGCCTCACCCCAGATTCAATTGTTCCAGATACTGTGTGGCCTAGTCCTAAGGAAGATAAATGTATTTAACCTCACAGAACACACTGCTCTCCCACAACCTGAACATGCTGAAACAGAACACGATGGCCCCAGAGGACAGCACAGAGAGGCTGCAAGTGTATTTCAATAGAGAAGGAAAGATAAAGTTGGTATGAACCTTCAAAGTGTGCAGGGAAGGATGTATGATTTCAAAACCCTTCATGTGTGTCCAGGCAGTTGGACAATAGCATTCGTGAAAGCATACCATTCCTGTTTTACAGCACCCTCAGAAATGCTGGATACCTCACAGTACAATGTCAAAATAAGTTCTGACTTAAAATGTTTACACTCCATTTTCCTAGCACTGGAGCAGCTGATGTTAAATTCAGTCCGAAGAGCTAAATAGCAGACATTATAGCATTTAATTTCAGGGAACTGATTCACTGTTGTGTTTGCACAGAAGTTGGGCAGCCTTCACCAAGCGTTCACCTTGCTTTGCTCCCTGAGACCACGGTTAAATTTTGGCTGAACTCAGCGAGAGAGGAGTTGATCTGGCCCAGGTTACTGCTGAAAATCTGAAATATTAGGAATCAAAACTTATCAGTTGGATACCAGGAAAGTTGCACCCCAACTTTACCATTTAGGACCTGTTATCCCTGTTAGGCAGCAAAAGCCTGACCTGGCCTCTCCCATTAAAATCAGAACCTCCATTAAGTAAGTTTAGTTTAAGCAGAGCTTTGTTTTCATGACCTTAAGATGGATCATGCCTCACTGCAGCCACTTACTTAAGTGTCGTGCTGCTGGTTTTGCCTTCTGACAAACCTCCTGCTATGACTTCTCTCACTTTTAAAGGTTTTCCACAAGTATTCAGACAGGGACAAAATGGAGTTGGCACGCATCTTCCTCAATGCCATAAGGGGCTGATGCAAGCAATATACTTGGAGAAATAACCTCTTTTTCTAGGGTTACACAATGCCCTTTCTGTCTGCTCTTTGTGGCTGAAAGAGGACAACAGGGCAATATCTGCACTCAGCCACCCGAATCCTTCAAAAACTACCTTTCCTTTTGAGTGCACACACCCCTAGCTAGCCCATCCTGCCTAACCTAAAGAACCTGAAGGCCATTGTTTTCAGGCAGTTAGTATCAGATAATCTGGGGCCTTTTCACATAGGACTGACATTGAGACAGCCACAGGATAATTTGCAAAGATTTTGAGCTTCAAGGGCTCTGTTCTTCAGGAGAGAAGTCTTGATCTGTAAATTAGACTAGAAGCCTGCTCACTTTGGTACCTGAAGTAAACTCCTGAAAACACTGGATTCACAGAGCATTATTTTATGTGCTCTTACTAGGCCTGTCCTGGGCTGCCCACAGTTGTTGCAAGACTATGTACCTCACAGGCCACTAGTTTTTCCTGCTTTCTAGCCACATAGGCAAAGGTGACCTTCTTCATTTAACATAGCAAACGTGTAGTTCAGTTGCCTTCAGTAGGTCCAGATACTGCCTCATGCCACTTCAAATGCTCCCAGTGCCTTTAGTCCAAAGCTGTGCATCTGAGCTTCAGAACATAAGAAATCTTCCACTGCCCTACCACTGCTCAGGAAACAGACCTTCTTGCCTCTTCCCTCCCAACAGTCAACTTTTCCTGTCAACTACAAGCAGCCTTTCATAGCATCCAGCTAATTACTCCTCCCAGGTATAGAGGGTCACAGGCTGCCTGAGTACCCCTGGGAGCTTTTCTTCCTCTCCCAGTCTGCTCTTTAACAGTGCTTGCAAGTCTGTCACACCATGGGATTTTATTTGCACAAAAGCCTCTTTCCAAGTTTTGGCACTTTGGAGGCCCCTGAAAGATAAGAATGACCTAGACCCACATTCCTGTCCTTCACATTGACAACTGAGACACGCAGTCACAGAATATTTGGAAGAGTGTGAGAAAGGAAGGTAAGTGTGTAAGAGAATATCTAGTGGAAATTAAAATCAAGCCTCAGTTCTTACCTGGCAGCTTGAAAGTGCTAGACTTAAGGCCTAGGTTTTCATACCCTGCTGAGCTCTGCTCAGTGCATCATGAGAAGAGAGGGGAAGTGGAGGAGAGAGGGTGCAGCTCTTTTCATATCCCCACAACTGTGCAGCTGCTTGTTCCTCAGTGGATATTGAGCTGCATGGGAAATCTGGCAATTTAATTTCTCTGGAGCTTTTTAGTGCTGAGATGTTAAACAAATCTGTCCTACATAATGTAAATGTATTCTGCAACACAACACATGATTCTTGATGAAGTCATATAGATGCTAGGCTGAAAATTTGCCTCTAATTTACTCTGTGCACACAGCCTGCTTTCAAACATAAGGTGAATGACTTATTGTAACCCCAGATTGGTTTCAACACCAAGTGATTAAACCATGACATCTAGACAAAGTAAATTAAGGAAGTGGTTTCACAGAACAGGCTGACACAAGACAAGCACAGAACTAATTCTGTAGCAAAAATGGGGTGAGTCATGCATCTACTACATGTGCTTCAGTTCTGGCAGATCAGTATCTCTTGCACATACAGCAAACATGAGGAAGGGGCTATAATCTCACTCCATGCTTGTATATAAAAATACTGCCATAGTAGCATTCACTTTCAAACATTTCTCCCTCGTAATTTACCAGATGAAATTGAGCATCAGTTTAACCTTAGGGAAGCTAATACCCCTCCCCTCTACTGCTGCTATCTCCCTTTTATTTAGCGAGATGTATCTCCAAAGTCATGACAAGTTTGCAATGGCTCAGCAGGCCAACACTCTTTTTTTAATGCTCATCTGTCATATTCCAGAATTTACACGAATTCCTTGTTTTTTATGGTTTCAAAAAATGTGTACCAGATTCTAAAACTACACCCTGGTCAGCTCAGCAGAGCGGACTCACTGTCACTAGTTTTCAGATTTAACACAGATCCCTACAGAATTGCTGATGAAAGAAGAAAGATAGCCTGTTCCATTCTGGAAAGCTGCAAACTGCCATCTTGTTGTTTTGTTATGAATATATGGAGTCTGATATAAATAGGTGGAGTCTAGTGAGCACCTGCATTTTATTTCTTCAGACTACTCCCAGCCCATACTTGCTGAGACAATTATCCCATCACCAAGTGAGTTCAATGTAGAAGGGGTTTATGATGTCCACTGACTATCTCTTGGAGGCATCTGCTTTTTTTTTTTTAAAAAATGTACAATGTTTCCAGTCCTGCAACCACATGGACACTTACCACAGTACTTGGTAGGGAGGAGACTGGAATGCAAGTGGCCAAACTAAAGTAGATGGCAGTGGAGACGGTAAGAAAAATGTCTCTGTTGCCCTGACCTAGCTTCTCTCAGATGCCTGCTCACTCTAGCATTACCTGGGAAATGAGGAAGCAAGTTTCTACCTTTTCCCTGAAGTATTTGTACCATAATTACAGCTGCTCTGTTAGATTATCTTCAGCTATTACCAGAAGGTCCTGTCAGACAGTCGCAAAATGTCTTATATTAAGGATCACTGCACACTGAGAATTCTTCAGTTCCCTGACCTTCACGTGCCTGCTGCAGTAGAAACAGCTGTACTTTCATGCTTCTCCTCACTGATCTAATGTGCAAGTATCCGCTCTGCTGGAAATGCTCCTTGTGTTTTACATCTCTGATCTTTCCAAGTTCTTCCCAGAAGACTGAGAGCTGTCATTTGCACTGAGAGTGCTTGTTCTTATTGAACTGTTTTAGCCTTTCCTGATCCTTCCTTAGCAAAACCCCCAAATGCTAGCTGCCTTCTAATGAATTGCCGTTGAGCTACTATTGGATCTGGCGGTAGCTACTGCTGGCAGGCTGTTGCATAAGGCACGCACTACCCTCACACACAGTTAAGCTATTTCTCTTTTTTAACTTGCGTATCTTCTGTTCTCAGGTATCCTCTGCGCTCTGCTGTTAAAACACTTCCTCCATTTCAACCTAGAAGTGGTTGCATTCTGCTGGGTGATAAAGCAGCATGCTGCATTTGTGTAATGACTCTGAACTGAAGTAACCCCAATGGAGAACTCTTTCATTATTACAAGTGCTGTAAGAGGCCACACGACAAAACCAGATCTTCCTGCCTTGAGTCACAGAAACAGGGAAATGCAAAATTCTGTTTTCAGCATTAGACAAGCAAAAAAGGCATCTGGTTCGTGAGGTAGTATATGCTAGAGGGGGCAAAGGACAGCTGGTTTCTGAAACATGCTGGCATCATTTTGGAACTACAACCTAGTTATTAGGTGCAAATGTAAGGAATTTTCCAGGGATAGAAGGGCCAAGTTTTAAAAGCTATTTCGGTGTTAGGGAAAATCTCACTAAGCTTATCTGCCTCTTCAGTCTCCTAAACACTCTGTGCTTTCACCCAGAGGCACACATGGTTCTCCAGCCTGGGTATGGAGATACTCTGGAGAGTGCATTCCTGTAGTAGTTCTCCCTGGTGTATTACCAGGATCATCTCATGATGCCCACCTTGAGAGTGCTTTCAGCAAATTATGGTGGGGAGTTTTGCAGTGGGTGAACCAACAGGACTTTACTGACACAACTCGTAGGTTTTCATCTGCCTCAAACAGCTGTCAGTATCTTAAAGGCACTCCTTTAAGATGAAATCCAAAACTCGTTCAGTAGCCCAGGGCTCTGAAAATGTTTCATTTGCAGTAGCAACACACAAGGCAGTGTGGAAACAAAGGGGTTTTTAACTTTATTGGCCTGATCTCACCTCAGGCAAGATTTTAGCCCAAAGTTTACTGGCAAATTTTTCTAATAGCAATCATGATGCAGTCAGAGACCTACCAAATCAAGGTGACAGCTGTTTCCTCTAGAGTTTTTTCTTACTGTGTGATTTTCCAAACAAACTAGAAGGACAGCCTTTTGAAATCTAAACAGGATTTATGGAGAGAGCTGTTTAGAGAAGGCTCAGTTGCTTTGCTGGGCACAGTGATTCTAAAGACTGAGGGCACCTCTCAGCACACCCTGCAGCCAGCCAACTGATCCTCCTTTAGAAAGCAGTTTTCTCTAAGAAGTTCAGGAGTGCCACAGCCACAAGCATTGTCCCTTAAATATTTTGAGATTGAGACTAAACTTTAGTTTAAATGCTCTGAATTTACACTGGAAACAGAAATTGAATTCAAACAGATATGTCACACTGTCCCCAGAAGAAGAGACTGGTTATACCCGCTAGACTCATATGTGGCATCCATCCCAGAGTCACTTGACCTATATTCTTGCCTTCACCTCAGCCAAACACCCTCTTTCAGGGTTCCAGACCCCCTTGCTTTGAATGGTGATGTCAAACTTTGCTGCAGAGACAATACCAAATTGTTCAAACAGTTGAGTACTTTCCCTGGTACCTTCACAAAGCTGGTGAATGGTGGAAGGTTAAGTCATAAAGCTTTGAATGTCAACAAAGGGTGCGTAGCGATGGCATGTTGTCAGCAACATGGCAATGAAGGACTCCCCTGTGCCCTTTGGCTAGTTACTGCAGTTGCATTGATACATCTGGCCATTGCTGCTGGTTTTTAAAACCGAATGAGCAACTGAATCAGTGGCAGGGAAACAGGAGGCTGGAACAGGGAGAATAGTACAAGCACCTCTTGTACTGCCCTGGTGCTGAGATGAGTAATTATCTTTTTATTCCAAACAAAATCTAAAAAAAAACTGTTAGAAAAGATAATGAGGAAGATTTGGCCCTTGCTTCAGTCCCTTGGTACTTCTGTATTTCACATATATGCATTCTGGGATTACCTGCACACGCTATAACATTATTTTCTCCAACATAATTTTTCACAGCTGCCAGCACAGAAGCATGCCAAAACAGGGCCAGGGCCTCTCCAGGTGGGCAGAAAAACAGCCACTTAACCTTAGACTCCACAGTTCTCATGAGAAACAAGTTCCTATGAGCAACAAGTTCCCATGAATTTGTGTTCTTCTTCTTGCCTGCCCCATCATGTGCTTGGCTTATTTCACAGGTCTCAAGCATATAAATAGGTTTGCTCTACACACAGGTAAGTCTTGGAATGTCTACAGATACTAAATAAAAAAATAGGTTACAATAATTTTATTCTCCTGAATAAACAAGTCAATCCTGTAAAGCAAATTCCTATCACACTTCATGTCCAGTTGCATTTCACTAAATATAATCCTTTGTGCAGCACTTACCACAGGCATACAATTATTCAGGGAGTTCTAATAAAAAAATCTCCATCTGGCAGTGTCAGCATCACTGACCAGATGTATGTCTATCATGGCTCATTAATCATACATTAAGGACATGTGTGGATGTGGTCAATTTTAGTCTTGGAACAGATTCTTCTTCAATGGTTTTGAATGTCACCTGCCATTGGGATCTTTTATTTCCAAAGGAAATTAACACCTTAGGCTTTTCAAGAAGTTTTATTATCTTTCACATTTTACCCTTCACTTTGTCTAAGTTTGTCATTCTCCCTCTCCCAGTTACAAACGTGTCTCCAGTCAAGCCACAGTTCCTGGTATCAACCAGAGGGAGCACTAGAGAACAACTGATGATGCTTTTTTTGGCGGTGCGTGTTGCTGCTGTAACAAGTAACAGACTCATGCACTCAGCCTCTGTGCATTTTCTGTCATTAACCCTCAGAAGTAATTTTCATATTTCAAAGTTTTATTCACAATCTCCTGAATTTTGGGGGTGCAGGTGGCATGAATGGCAAAGATTAATATGACAAATACTCAATTTATATTTTCATGTTCATTGGAGTCACTAGTTCTGTTCTCTGTTGGAGAGCTTTTGTAACTAAGCAACAAGTTCATCTGTCTCAGATCATATATCTGAATCTAAAACATTATTTTGGCTACCATAGATTTGTGTTTATGGTGTTATAACAGATTCCGGATTTTGTACAGCATCAAAGTAAGTTTATCCACATCTATCAGGAATAAGCAGGCCCACTAATATTCTAGGAGAACAGTTTGGACTACTTGTATGATCAAGCTTTTAATTTTCCATTGTGGGAAATAAGTGAATCATAGGTTTTGAAAGTACTCATGCTATGAAGATCTAACTGTGAGAACACTTCTGAGAAGTGCTGAGAAAAAGGCTGTGAATGTGCTGAAAATTACTTTTCTTTCAACTTTGAAGATATATTCCTGGAGTTCTTCACCCTGGCTATTCATTCAGCTCTGGTATTTCAGGAGAAAAGATTTAGGAATGTGGGGGCTCTCTAAGGTAAGTCAAGCACAGAACCCCATGTCTTGAAAACTTGAAGGCTCCATGGGTATCACTTCAGTGCCTTATCTTTCTTCAGACATATACTTGATATTCAACTCATCCCATCTTAGCAGAACCACAGCTATCTTACTATTGTGTACAACAGCTAGCAACATGAGGGCTTGATTTAATGAGCCTCTAGGTCCTACAGGAAAATATATAATTGTGCAGACAGTTATTTTCCAAGTTCTGTAGAAATGGTTTTATTATTGTTTTTGATCAGCATTAGACTGGAAATAGCATAAAGACCAATTTTTTTTAAATGTTCCACAGAAACAGATGCCATTAAGATAGATCGCAAGTATTAAAAGCCTCTCTGTATTACTAGTAACCCATAAAAGAAACAGTGAGTCGCTTTACAGCTGTGTATAAATACATTAAAAAAAAAAAAACCAAAAATGGAATGTTTAGGATGACAGACATATTTTCATTTTTTTATATTTCTCATGCAGTGTTTTAGCCACACAACAACTATTAATTTTAATGGAAATTGAATCACTAAATCCCTGCATGATGCTTCAAAAACTCGTGCGCAAATATGTAATACCTGGAAAACAGAATTCAGAATTTACTGGCAACTAAATGGAGAATTGAGGAAACTCAGGTAGTTTGAGCCTGTTCCAAGGAGAAGCATACAGATATGGATTTACACTCTGATTTGTACCTTACGTGTCACAGGAAGTCCTCCTGCATAATACCTTGTAGGAAAAAAAGCTGTAGTGGAAATCAGGCTCAGTCACATGAAGGGCTACATTGCTATAATTTTGAACCAATGTAAAATTACCTCTGTTGTCACACACAGCAATTCAAAGTTGCATTTTTCAGCCATCAACAGACTTAAGATTCTCCCCCTATATCTAAGAAGTTTATTTTGGAGTTCCATGCACAGGGAGTCTCTATGTATGTGGCTTTTCCTTGCCACATAGTTGAGGTCACCAATAGATATCTCCAGGCAGGATGTCTTCAGTTCTGTTAAGCAGCCATGCTTAAGCCGTGCTGTGCTCAAACTCTCATGTGAAAAAGGTAAATACACATTATATGTAAATACACATTGTATGTAAAGACAAGGATTTATGAATAGTATAAATGAAATCTTCATAGTCTAATCAAAGAATCATTACCAGTCCAGATCTAAGTATTACAGAAAGAAAAAAAAAAAAAAAAAAAAGAGAAAAATATTGCTAGAAGGAGAAAAGTCTCCATAATAATGTTGTTTAAAATATTAATCACACAGTTCTTCATTTCTACCCTTTTTCCTGGTGTTACACCCACCCTCTACTACTTCTTTGGGTCCTAATGCTGATGGTTTCCCCTTAGGTTGAAAGGAAGCGGTACAGTAAATCACCAGCATCCAAATTCCATTTCCAGGAGGCATACGGTGTCGATTTCTCCTTCCTACTTGCTTTCCTTTTTTTTTTTTTTTTTTTTTTTTTTACCATACATGTTTTCTATTATGCTTTCACACCATGCTGTTTCTTCACTGGTCTGCAACTCCATATTACATCCGGGTTTACTATACATTACTTGTTTTATGTATGTAGAACACTTACATTTTCTTCACTTTGCTAATCCTACAAAGAGCTTTGCTCATCTCCAGTTCTACATTTCTTAACATTTTTAATAGAACCAGCTCGTGCCTCAGCTCCTATCATTCTGTGCCCATACCCCTCCACACTACATCCTGTGTACCCTCTTCTCAAGGGCTTTGCTATCATACCAGGCCTGTCATTCCTCTGGGCTACATTACTATGTTAGAGTTATATCTTGTTCTGCACAGAACAACTATTTGTTAGTGCTACCAATAACTGAAACCATGGCTGTACCATATAATGATAAGCTAAACTAAAAAAAAAATAGACATAGCCACATGGTCATTAGAAAAATTGCTGTTACAGCGAAATAAAGTAAAAGCAAACAGCACACTTGTAGTGATTCTCAAGCCCTTGGACTCAGGTCACCTGCTGAAGTACCATGTATTAGACATATATTAAACTAACACCCAGACCTCTAAAACCATGCAGAATTCTGCAGAGAGATGTGGCATCTGCTTCAGTCTCTGAAAATCAGGGACTTGCAAGAGATTCCATGTTGGTTGCCCAGACATAGAAAACTTCAGAGTCATACCAAGTGATAACTATGTAATGATTGAAAAATTTAAAATAAAATGGCTAGAAATCCATGCTGACACCATAAATACCAGAAAAGGTCTACAGCACTTTTGGTGCAGGATTCTATGCTCACAGCTGAAAAGGGATTGGCACATATTCAACTCCAAACTTTAAATCTGTAAACACTCAACATGTGGGCACTTCGACATAGTGCTCTGCAGAATGCCTGAAGAAACAATCTAGGTTGGTGAGATTTTTACAACTTCTTTAGGAAAAAGAGCAAGAAAAAAAATCACAACCATCAAAAAATTATGCATCTTCCATACAGGTGATTTAGTATTATTATTCCTACATGGATCATTATGAATGAAGTATTAAGTTCCAAATTGAAGGTGCTTCTTTTGATTTTCAAAATGGATGCATATGAGGAAAACAAGTTGCAAATAGAGACAAAGCTTAGTTAGGAATAATAATTCATTTTAATCTTTGCTTTTTGGCTATTTGTCATTAATATTCCCATAATGACTTTCATTCTTTATCTTACTATCTAAGGAGATTTTGGTCTGTCTCTAAAAAGCAAACATACAGTCTGAATGTACACCAAAGTCTTAACAACTGTCTTCTGTTTGCCATAGATCAATACAAACACTGCCTCATTCTTTGCATTTAATTGTGCTTATCAACTATTCCACTTTTTCAGTTTTAGAAGTACTGCATATTCAAACTGCTTTAATATCTCTAAATTAAAAACTGATAATGAATACACCTATAGCAAATAGTAAACTCACAGCTTTATAAAAGTAATATTAGCTGGAGAGAATAAAACGTTTATCCACAAATAACTGGAGAATTTTAATAACTAAATACAGTACAAAAGCTAATATATTCCGACAGGAATTTTTGGTTTTGATAGGTTTTTTTGGTTCACCACAGAGTTTTCCACTAAATTATTTACCAGCGCTATTAAGAGACAGTCATGCAATGACAGAAACATGCAATGATCCTTAATCACCTGATTCGTTCATTTTACTGAAATCGGTAAGATCAGCTCAATACTCAGTTTGTGTCTACATGTCAAAGATAAATGATTCTGCAAGTGATCCATGATATAATTGTGGTTACTAAATTAAAAAATAAAATCTAAACTTCCCCCTCAAGACATAATATATTTGGGTCTTCTTATTCTCTTACAATTAAATCCAAGTTTTTAGCCTTTCTCAAACTCTTCACAGGGATGAGTCTGTC
Organism: Tyto alba; assembly: GCF_018691265.1. NCBI lineage: Eukaryota > Metazoa > Chordata > Aves > Strigiformes > Tytonidae > Tyto > Tyto alba. The sequence continues at coordinate 44,672,839 of NW_024881275.1, read as the reverse complement.
TTGAGAGGGTCATTTTGGTAAAACCTGCGAGTTTAATAATTTCTACACATGCCATTTTAAAAGTTGAGTTAATTTGATTACTTGGTAAGAAGGCGAAAACCTGGGTCCACTCTATGTACAAAGTCTTTAAGCAAGGGGTGACCAACCTAAGTCCTTGAACAGATTGCATTCCTAGGTGCAGTTCTTGTCCCACAGATAGTAATATTTTGCACAGGTGGGGAGTGCTGGGTATCCAGGCCCCCACAGAAAAGATGAAATGATCCAAAAAGTGTCTCAGTGTGTCTTGGGTTGACTTGAGGTCTATAGGCTAACCTGTCCTCACTCCACTTACAATGTCACAATCAGATGCTGGTGATTAGTATTATCTCCTGCCTGTGAACAGCCCTAGAAAACCCTGCCTCCTTGATCTTCCACAGTGTGTGGTGGGTTGTGTCTGGTTCTCTGACACATGAAGACTGGTAGGTGTCTCATGTTGCCAGGAGACTGGATTACCCTTGCTTTCAACCTTAGAGTAATGTGAGTGATTGCAGTATTTTTCTACCTATAAATCATCCCCTGGGAAAGTCTATGCATCTTTACTTCCTCTTTCCATAAAAACATCTGGAATAACTTTCTGATGGTACATGTCTATACCGAATTACTCACATTTACACTGAATTATTCATTTCTAGTGCTGGTTCCCCAATGTTCCCATTAAATAAATGTTCGTTTATGTCATCCGCTAGGGTTTTGGTTTTGGTTTGGTATGGTTGGTTTGATTTTGGTGGGGGGTTTTCTTTGGTTGGTTGGTTTTGTTGTTGGGTTTTTGTCTTTCTGTTGTTTGTTTTTGTTTTTGTTTTTCCCTTGAGATAGCAAACTAATTCCCTCTTATATAAGACCCAGGTATAATTTTGGAAGTAGCTCACTCTGGTCAAAAGGCAGCCTGGATAAGAGCATCAGGTCTGCCATATATAATCTTTTAGTCATATCCCAAAAGGTTTTGCAACATACCATTTAATTTTCATGATAAAAAACCATTATGCTTCCAGGATGGAAAAATGCTGACCACAATAGAAAAGAGTATTTGCTTTATGCCCACAGAGCATCACTACAACAAGTGTTTATGCAGTGTGCATGTGACCCCCTTGGTCTAGAGTCCCCAGCAACTGTGGACATAACTCTATACCATTTCAGCTGAAGGCCAGAAGCTGGGTGCAGCTAGCCAGGATATACAGCCAAGAATGCTTCCCATTATCAACTGACTTGACACTTCATCAAGCTTATCTTAGTACTGAACTTGAGCAGTAACCTCAAATGCTTTTGTAATAAAGTCAGTGGAAGACTGGTCTATGTACTGTGCTGTAGCATCTGCTTGAAGAGGAAGTGAAAGTCTCAGAGCACTTGAACTGTATCCTGGATAAGACAGTATCAGGTCTCACCACAATCCTATGCAGGAAAAGAAAAAGGAAACTTGGTCTCCAGTTTCACACTGGGGCTTGTTTGCTGCAGCAAAGTGAAAGCAGTAAGACTTAAAGGACATTTCTTATTAGTAACTTTTCTCTTGGTATTGAGGTGGTCAATACTGAGATGCAGACCACAGCTGCTACTGACAAGGTTTTCACATATATATTCTCCTAGTCCTGTTAGCTTTAGCTCAGTGTGGAACAACCTAGTGTATTGGTCTGGTCAGAAGATGGTTTATTCTGGTGACACATAAGTAAAATATAACTGGTGATTTGCCACTGTGCCATAATTTTCAGATCAGAGTTTTGAAGGTCCCCAAGTCTGTGTGTTAACAGAACGTAAGGATGGTTGCATCAGTCAGATCAGAGCTCCATCTCCCTCAGTGTCCAGGGGCAGTAGCAGGCACTTAGGGACAAATATTAAAAAAGGGCAAGCATATAGTGGTATTTACCTGGCATAACCTCTTGGTCTCCAGTGACCTAAACCTCAGGGATGTCAGGGTCTCTTTAAGTTTAAAAAAAAAAAAATATATTCTAAATTAATGCTCTAAAACCAGAAGATCCTCACTGGCATGATGGGTAAGTTTGAAACTTGTGCAGGACTGACACTATGCACTGCAATAATAACTCCTACCAATCTATTTTGCTCTTGCAGGAGGAACAGGGTTTTCTGTGGAGATTTATGGACTTCAACTTAGGATTAAGGAGAATAAGCTGGCCTTGGAGTGGAGTTTAGTGGTTATAAAGAATGGTTTTTTTTAAAAAAAGCATCTTTGCAGAAAGGTGAAAGAGTATGTCAGGTTATGGTTTGAACTAGAGGCCTGGGATGTATAACGGTTCTTTATCAGCTCTCTGATAAGTTATTTGCAAAGTGGGAGGATCACTTATGTATGGCTGCCTTTCAGGACTCTGGTTCATGCACTGGTCTACAATATGGGGTGTGAAGTACATCTGAATGGAAGTGACAGTCTAGAGAGCAAGACAGTACTCTGAGGTGCAAGGTGACAGAATGAGACATAACAGGCACAAGCTGCAATCTGAGAACCTTGAATATGGTATTAGGAAAAACTTTTCTCTATGAAGATGGTCAGTCCCTGGAGCAGGACCCCAGAGAGACCTGTTGGGCATCTTCATTCTTCAAAACTCAACTGGGTAAGACCCTGAGCAAACTGATGTAATTGACCTGCTTTGAGAGGGCAATGAGATCAGAGATCTCCAGAGCTTCCTTTCAGTCTCAGTTACTCTAGGAGTCAATGATTGTTTCCAATCTGTGGAAACTTCAGTGAGAAAATGTGGTTCTCGGGGAAAAGAAGAACACATTATTCTCTCTAGACCAAACCAATTTGCATCAAAGCACTAAGAAAAAATATAATTTCAATCTCTCTGTGACTTACTTTTAATTTTTAAAAGGATTATTAATGTAGTGATTAACAATACCAGCAGAGACACACCCAGGAAGACAGTAGCTATTGATATGCCCTTGACCACGGTTTTTTGTTTCTGAGATTTTGAATTATATTTGGTTCACAGGCTCTAATGCCTCCTCCATCAGAAGAGTTGGAAATACCTTCAGAAAAATCTAAGAGTGAAAACTGTGATTGACAGTCACATGAATCCTATTCTCCCTTGACTGACAACATACAATCTAGATCTCCTACAGTGTTCTTCAACCATGTATCCCAAAGCATTTTATAAAAGAGACTGTAAAAATTGTCTTCATTTTATAAAAACAGGCCTGAATATGGAGGAAAGTATTCAAGGTCATACTGAAAAGTACTGGCAGAGGTAGGAACTGAACCTGTCTCTCCTAAGTCAGGGAAAACAAATAGCGAACTTTTTATTTGATGATCACACCAAAATCTGGGGAAATAATTGCTCTGGTTCAACCCAAACCAAAAGACATGCTGGTAGGTTATCAAATTAATGCTGAAATGAAAAGCACAACTTACAACATTTCCTGTTGTTTTTCTAGCCAAGACATTTCCTTGAACTCAACCCAGATTTGGAACTGTTTTCCATTTTCTACTTGGTGACTGTAATTATTTTTTCTGCTACTAGGTGAGAGCTCCAGTTCAGAGTGTTACTTGGCCACAAATATCCCCAACACAGTACAAGTGTAACATCAACCAGACAGATGCTAAAAGAGAATCCTGAACTTCTGTCTTGTTCAAAGGACAATCAGTAAAAAAGGCTAGATATTAAAATAACTAGATAAGAAAAGCATTATTTTCTTTTGCCTAGAATAGTTACTGAGGTACAAAGAGAGAGTGGTCTAGATCATCCATCTGTGTAACTTTTCTGGAAAGGTCAGAAGAACAAGAAAAGTGCCAAAAGAGCACGGGGCATTCAAAGATGCTGTCTAAAGAAACCATAATGAAAACTGCACTGCTACAAGAGATGTAAGATGACAACAACAATCCAACTCTGTCATATATTAACTTCTAGGTATAGCTACAAATATGAGATATATCAGACCAAATGTCTATTGATCCAGTATCTTGTCTCAGACAGTAGCCAAAGACAAGGGTTTAGGAAAAAAAATGAAATGAGACAATCACATAGAAATATTTTTTGCTGATATCCTGTCATCTTTCAGTGGTTTAAGGTTTAGAGAGAAACTATATCCTCACTTTTATGTTTATTAGCCCATGATGGAATTCCATTAATTCATCTAATGAAATATAAACAAATTGCTGTCCGTACTTAGGGATAATGCAGCATGACCATCATGTGTGGTGTGAGAACACACACACCACTGGAAAACATTCATATGGAGATGGGATAACACTGTGCAAATGTTGGAAGAAAAGATTAGTCCAATCTCCTACACACAAGACTCTTGTTTAATCCAGGACGTGGCTGATACCATTCACATTGAATTTTCATAATGCTCAAAACAAAGGGTGAGCAAACCCAGCTGCCATACTTTCTCTCTCTTTCTCATACATAAGTTACTACATTAAATGACTGACCACATTTTTAAACCCTTTAAAGGGCTTTAGGTGCCTGGTTCTTTTTTTCTTATTATTATAAACTAAAGTGTAAGACATTTCAAACAGCAAACTATTTCACACAAATTGCTCATGTTCCTAACTCAGCACTTTGGACAATGTTTTATTGGAGGGGAAGAACGGGAAGGTTTTCAGCTGGATACAGCATTAAGTTTAGATGCTACTGACAAAAATAATGTGTTCAAAGACAATGAAGGTTGCATGAACATACCTAATCTGTGTGTTTAAGGACATAAAAATAGTGTAAATATAAAGTCCTTTTTTAAAACTCTGAACATAGGACAGATTTCCAGAGCTGATGATCACATGCAGCTGTCACTAGCCTCCTTGGGAAATATACATACTCAGCATCTGATAATCATACTACTTTTGTTAATTTTTTCAGCTTCAGGTCCTGGACCCTAGAATTTTGTTCATTGTTGTATATGTATGAGGAACACAGAATGATAAAGCTAAGAAATAAAAAAGAAATCAAAAAGCCAAGCTATCACTGTGGTTTTTTTTTTTTTTAAACTCTATCATGAAATAGATTTTGAACAACTTATTCATTATAATAAAAGGGCTTGGGATCCTGAAAGGGTGGAACACCAGAAAGAAGGCATTTCTTTTGTCTGTCAATTATTTTGTTCTAAACAGGATGACTCAGAGCATGAGCACAATAAAAGCTGACAATACAGAGGAAGGTGTTCTACTTCCCTGTTGGCTACTGGGCTAATCTTTCAGTGCCTAGGAAAGGATGTAGCTTTCATCCTGTGCCACTTGCTGTTTTTATCAATGCTGTCTTTGGAGAATGACTTAGCACTGTCTGTTACTGTTTCAGTACTTATAAAATTCCCATTCCAAAAAAAAAAGACCAGCAGCAATACTTGTTTCATGCTTGTCTGCTTGCCTGATGATTAACAAGCAGGTCTGGGTCAGGGTTACTTTGAACATAAACATCCATCTGCTATTCAATAATTTGCATTCAAAAATCAGTGTCAAGGGCTCTGTGCAAACTTGCAGGAGATTTATGTTATAAAAGCTTTGTTTAAAATAAAAGTGTGACGTTAACCCAGTTGTGCATGAAACCTGGAAGTTGTGTGGTCAGAGCTGTGTACCTGTGAGGGTTTCTGCTTACTGTGGTCTCGTGGTTTAAAGCCAGCTGGCATCTAGGCATTACACAGCCACTTGCCCACTCCCTTCACAGTGGGATGGGGGGAGACAATTGGAAGCATATCAGTGAGGAAACTCATGGGTTGAGATAAAGACAGTATAATAGGTAGTGCAAAAGACACACACACAAGCAAAGCAAAACAATGAATTAATTCACTACTTCCTACTGGCAGGCAGGTGCTCAGCCATTTCCAGGAGAGCAGGGCTCCATCATGCGTAACAGTTACTTGGAATGACAAATGCCATCACTCCAAATGTTCTCCACTTCCTTCTTCTTGCCCCAGCTTTATATGATGAGCATGATGTCATATGGTATGGAATATCCCTTTGGTTGGTTGTGGTCAGCTGTCCCAGCTATATCCCCTTCCAACTTCTTGTGCTGCACCCCCAGCCTACTCACTGGCTGGGCAGTGTGAGAAGTAGAAAAGGCCTTGACTCTGTGTTTAGCACCATTCGGCAATAACAAAAACGCCCCTGTATTATCATCAGTTCAGCACAACCCCAAAGCATTGCCCCATACTAGCTACTATGGAAAAAATTAACTGTATCCCAGTCAAAACTAGGATATTCTCCATCCGTTATTCCATATCATTTACATCATGCTGAGGTCCCACATTATCTCTAATATATTACTCATTAACCATCACCACCCCTCCCATCCTTTGATAAATACACAGATATCATTCCCTTAGTCTATGGACCACCCTTGTAAAATGTCCATAAAATGTCCACAAATGCCCACAAAATGTCCATTGAGTTCATTTGGTCTGTAACTTTGGGCTCCATCTGTTATGGTGGTCACTCAGAACAGGAGAGGTGGTGTGTTGTGTGGAGTTACCAGGCACCAAAGCCAGCTCAGGCTGGGTCACTGCTGTACTTGCACTGCTTCCCCTAAGGCTTGTCCTCCATTGGCTCAGGTCATTCCTGCTACAGTAATTCCTATAACATGCAACTCAAATCTTGCCAGCACAGGCAGCCACACAGCTTTATGAATTGACTTGGCTCATTATAAAAAGAGAAGACTACTCCAGCAGCAAAGCCCAAATATAAATGCGGTGGACAAGTTCTGACTAAGGCTAGAAGGAAAGTGACCACAAGCAGCAGTAAAGGCAACCTATACATTACCACTGGCCGCAAGCAGAAATGGGGTGGTTCTCATAAGAAATCTTCTGTGAGGACAGCTCATGTTGGTGCAAGGTGAGAGTGGAGTGATGTGGAGAATTTTCTTCGAAAGTCATGTCTTCAGATGTTAATTATTCTTCAACCTACCTGGCTGAGATCTGCCAATTTGTAACACGTAGGTTAAGCTGTGGATGAATATCAGAGGGGCCAGTGGGCCTCCTCTCCTCATCTTTGCTTTGAAAGAAGACAGGATTTCCCTGTTGGTCTGTATATTCACACTGCTTCAGAACTGTGGTTTATTAGATGCTTATGGCTTGTAGTGTTAGCCATAATCAGAATGCACCCACAGCTACCAACCCCAGCCAGGTAGTAGCCCTGTTTAACTATGTGTGCCATGTGTAACCTGCCTGCCAATTGGAAGTAATGAATTAATTCCTTGTTTTACTTTGCATGCACAGATTTTGCTTTACCTGTCTTTATCTCAACCCATGAATTTTCCCAATTAAGTCTTCTGATTCTCTCCCCCACCCCACTGGGAGGGGAGTGAGTGGCTATGTGGTGCTTAATTGCCAGCTGTGGTTAAACAACGACAGTCTTTTTTGGCACCCAACATGGGGCTCAAAGGGTTCAAGATAAGGATTGGAATGTGCTAGATCAAGTTTATAGCTGTTGTTACTGTTCAGCTATTAATTGACAGGCTTTTGTGCTTGCCGTGGGGCTTGCTTGCCTTACTGCATATTAGAGTCTAGTGCTTGCTAGTGGCTGCTTTTTGCTTTTGCTGCTTGCTGTACTGCTGTACTACAACTGCTTACCATCTTACTCTGCTGTGCCTGGGAACATTTTGATAACAGCAATGGCAATGCCCTTGGGCTGGCAGATGGCCAGGGTATCACTGCAGTTTTTCTGCAGCTGTACTGGACGGGCTGGAACTCCAATGTGAACTCAAGTCAATGAGACTGTGACCTGTGGATAAGTCCACGTGGAGGCAGGACAACCTGAAGCATCTGTGGCTGTGGATAGGTCCATGCCAAAGCAGGTACGCCTTGAAGCATCGGTGGCTATGCATGAGATCATGCTGGAGCACCTTAAAGCGTACAGCCATGGATAAGCCCGCAACAGAGCAGGTACTGCCCTGGAGGGACTGCAGCCATGGGTGAGAGGCCATCCTGAGGAGACTGTGGCTGTGGGTAAGGCCACATTGGAGCAGGTATATCGCTGAAGGCATTATGACCCATGGATAAGGCCACATTGAAGCACTGTACCTCAAAGCGACTGTGGCTGTGGACAAGTCTATGCCACAGCAGTTACACCCCTGGAGAGACTGTGGCTCACAGATAAGGCTCCACTTGGAGCAGGTACACCCCTAAGGGACTGAAGTCTGTGGATAAGTCCAAGCCGAGCAGAGGCAATGGTAGAAGTTCATTGCAATGTTAAACCCAATTGTCTGCTCCAGAGTGACCAGGAGTGAAGATTGTAATGGAAAATACCTTCAAATTGTTGCAACGCAAGATCTGAGTTGCATGTTATAGGAATTACTGTAGCAGGAATGACCTGAGCCAATGGAGGACAAGCCTTAGGGGAAGCAGTGCAAGTACAGCAGTGACCCAGCCTGAGCTGGCTTTGGTGCCTGGTAACTCCACACAACACACCACCTCTCCTGTTCTGAGTGACCACCATAACAGATGGAGCCCAAAGTTACAGACCAAATGAACTCAATGGACATTTTGTGGGCATTTGTGGACATTTTATGGACATTTTACAAGGGTGGTCCATAGACTAAGGGAATGATATCTGTGTATTTATCAAAGGGGAAACTGTAGGAGTGTGCAGTCAGCAGTAGGAAGGGGAAAGATGGGAAGGGGAAGTAGTATTATACTATATTGTTACCTAGCCTTTCTAGAACTTCCCTATTCTCCCCCAGTGTTTGTTACTTTAAATAATTCTGTGTTCTCAGCAGTTTTTGCTGCTTTAATGAGAAAGGGACTTTTATTTTCTGACTAGTAAACAATATTTAATCCTCCTCAAAGCTTTCTCAGACTGGATTTCAGCCTTTCTTAATAGCTTCAGCCTTACACCACTGAAGTCAGTGGACTCTGCTGTTTTACACTGGTTGGGAACCTAGCAGCCAAGAATCTGCTCCTCTAGTCTTCCTAAAAAATTTACTTCAGAAGCATGATTTATAAAGGCAGGAATATTTCAACCACGGTTATACTGTTCACATCACAATGCTATTTAATTCCATCTCTAATGATTTGCTTCAGAATATTTCCTTCTAACAGTTTTTCTCAGAAGAGTAATATAACATGGGTGACTCTCCAGCCAGGCAGCTGTTCTGAACAATAAAGAGCATAATTTTTGTCACCACCATAGCTATTTTATTCCTTGGTTCCTTAGGAACTCCCAGGCAAATGTCATCCAATCCTGGCAAACACTCACCAATTCCTACAGTTTTTGTATCACGTTTCTTTTTCATGCCTCTCCTTATGATAATGCTCCATCCTCAGACAAACATCAACATATCTCTTCCCTTGTAAGGAACACAGCAAAAGGCTCATTTTGCCACTGCCTTTTGATGTCCTCCCTTGACAGAAAATGTGTACTTTGTCTGGATTATATTTATGTTTCCTTAGAGGATACAATAATGAAATAACAAAAGTAATGTCCAGAGAAAGAATCCCTCTCCCTATTTCCATGCTATGAGAACAGTGCCAAGGAGAAGAGGAACTACAGCCCTGGCTACGGATATGCAACAAATTCTAACAGTATCTTTTAATGTAATTTATAATCAGGCAGCCCCCATTCATTTCCACTCAGAATCAGAGCCTTATTATGCAAGGTACTGCCAAACAATTAACCAAGAAGAGGAGATGCTTACATGGACCTTATCCTCACCTAGAGAGCTTATGTAATTTCTGGCATTTCCTGTTTTCAGCTGGATTATAAACAATGTTAAACATTTATATCTTCAAAGTTTTAATTGCTCTCCATAGGAATCCCAATGAGATACGTACTATACCTATTATTATCCATGTTTATGAGGAGCAAAGGACAGGAATGGTGAGTTGTATAAACACTAATGAAAATTTTCTGGCATCTACATGTAAAAGAGGACACTAGATCTTCTCTTAACATGCCTTCCCCCAGCTGCATTATTTATTTCACCTGAACTAAGAAATTAATGAAGGATGTAATCACATTTTGAGGGTATAAATATTCATTCACATGTGAGCCAAAGTGACACCTTCCAGTAAAAAATTATCTGGAATCTCATTGCAACCAAATACATTCAAGATGACCTTCCCTTTCCTTATATTTTTGCCCAATATCTTTGACAGCATACCTGCTGCATGGGCATAACGACAAATTAATGAGGAAGCTGCCTGCAGACTGAGTTTGGTGTGCCTGTTCTGCTTAGAGATATCTTACATACCTGCAGATATTACAGACTCCCAGGACTTTTCCTTCTAGAAGCAGCAGCAAAGTTGTGACCAAAGAGACTGCAGGCAGTGGTGGAGAAAGGATGGGTGAGCTTTAACAGCACTCAGGTCCAGAGCACACTTCTGAGTTTACCAGGACAGATCAAGGCACTGATGTGGAGCCCTGGAAAGACAATGAAATCCTGGGCTGAAGCTGGAAGTGTGCCCAAGTGCAAAGCATGCGAATTTAGAGTAGAAAACCCTGTTTGCCCATCTGTTAGTCTACGTATCCTGGCGGTGTCCTATGGGAAAATGAATTTCGGCATACACGTGCTGAAGATGTGTGTTTTCATTAATAACTTTTGGAGCCATAGTCCAATTACAGTCAAATTTGACAGAGAAAGCAATCACAAAGATATAGAATTCCATCACATTTTAGGAAAATAGGTGAATGAGTGGCAGGGGGACTCCGTAAGCATGCTCACTAAGGGAAAGGCTGCACTAAATGCCAGTTAACAACAAAAGACACACATGGGACAGAGATACTCCCAGTTCCCCAACCTCTGGAAAGCTCTAGTTAGAGACATACTTAACTGACCAGAAAAACTCACTCTGCAGTCCATTTACCAGTGTCTAATAAGGAGTGAATTGACAAAGCAACTTTGATGTAACTGTCTAAAAATCAAGCAACTATAGGATGCACATCCAGAGAAACCAGGATTTATGAATTCTGTTACTTCCAGAACTAATTATTTTGATTCAAGAAATATGATCTAAAGGGGGCAGCATCACATATTCACATTTTTATATCTATTCAGAAAAACACTTCAATTCAATGTACACAAGTACAAACAGTTAACCCATCCTTATACACCTTTCTAGACTCAAGAATAAAAACTTAAAAAAAAACCCTAAGCATCTTCAGAGCAAAAGTTACTGAAATGCCCTGGATTTCAGCACTTTTCAATCTTTTGTTTCCTGACTACACCTATAGGCATTTTTTTAACTATTTGAGACTTACATGAACATAACAAGGGCTGTGTCATGCCCCTTGCATGAATCACTGGAAACAAAGGGTCAGCTAAGATAAAAAGTTATCCAAACAACATAACGTGACTCCAGAGTCTCTGATGAACTTTTCAGAAGACAGGTAACATGACAGTAATGTCCACCCTTGCTAGTCCCATTCCCATTCACATTCTCATTCCCATTCCCATTCCCTTTCCCATCTAACAGAATTTCTCAGGGTACCACCGGCCTTCAGGTTCCTGCAGAAGTGTGCTGGCTGTCAATTACTTCCAGAAGTTTTCAAAAAGATGTAGATCCTGATCTGAAGTGTAGTTTCTCGATGCAGATAGTCAACATACAGTCTTTGCTACGGATTCTCTAATTTGTTAGCACTTTAATACCTTAAAAATGCAAAATCTCACAGTATCTTTCACTCTCCACATTATTATGATCTGAATATCATTTTACATTTAGCAAGGGTGCTCAGGAGGTATCTGTTCTGTCTTTGATTTGCTTTTCCCTATTTGGTTCCCAAACTGGAGAGAAATATTGAAAGACCATCTCTGAATTCTCAGCCTGATAAGCCAATGTTTAGTGAGTTAGATTCTTAAAATAAATATTTTCCTAATGTAATACTGAAAATACATAAATACAGTTTAAAACAAATTAATTAACTATTTTTCAAACCTTCTGTGTCTGAAAAGAAACCCAAACCCCATAGACTACCATGGCAGAACTGTCCAAGATAATTGTGTTTCTCTGCCCAGTCTGCAAAAGAATTCTGTGTATGGGCCTTTCCCCAGCATTGCATTCCCTGTCTCCATGCAGATCATCTGAGGCAGCCAGGAAAGAGGAACCCTACTTGTCTGCATTTTCACAATGGTCCAATGACATGATCCAATGCCAGTAAGGTGACTATACCACCAGCTCATAGTCTTTCTGGAGGATATTGTCACTTTGAGGCAAGTGTTTTTCCCTGACCTCAGTCCCTGTCTAGAGTGCTGTGGGTACATGGTATAACCTAGTTCACTGATTATTATGATACAATTAATGAGGAAAAAGTAGTTGGGATTTGTGGGTCAACACATGCTGAACATTTTAATCAACCTATTTCTGTGATGGTTTTGCCATTGTACAGCTCTGCAGCATGATATGGGAGGAAAAAAAAAGTGCAGGATAATGCAGGTCTTAAGTAAACTTTCCATATTTGAAGACTGATTTCCTAAGAAAATCCAGCTAATATTAAACCACTGGCTATCCATCTTTTTATTTCTACTGGGATGAAACTCTAAAGAAGAACTGATTGACTTGTGGTCTAAGCCTCTAAAGTCTACAGAACGGTCTAGTTGGCAAGGAGAACAGTGCCATCTCCCCATAAGATGTTCACACTGATTTCTCAAAAAGCAGACCTATTTAAGACTTACACATATGTCCTGGGTTGAATGAGTGGTGGAGTTTTTTTTGGTGGCAGGGGAGGTGGCTACAGGGGTGGCCCCCTGTAAGAAGTTTCTCAAAGCTCCCCCAGCTCCAAGCCAGCTCCACTTCTGTTTGGAAAACTGGTCCAATCAGCTGCGCCTCTGCGATAACGTATTTAAGAAGGGACGTGGTGAGGAGCAGTGGGACTTGTGAGGAAGAGTTGCTGCAGCTGCCTGAACACCAAGGTCAGTGGAGGAACGGAGGAAGAAAGGAGAGGGGAGGTGTGCCGGAGCAGAGACCCCCCTGTATCCTGTGGTGAGACGGCAGGGCGGCCCCCCCCTGCCACCCATGAAGGTCTACGGTGGAGCAGACACTGGTTTATGGACTGTGGCTTCCACCTGGTTGATCAAGGTGCTGTGCCTGAAGAAGGCTGGGGTCTCATGGGAAAAGGTAGCCCCGCTGCTGTAATTCAGCACTGGGAGGATTGCAGCATGTGGGGGTGTCCCACGCTGGAGCAGCTCGGGAAGGGCAGCAGCCATGGGAGGGAATCCAGTTGGAGAATAGTTGGTGACCCATGACGGAGTAGTGTGGGGAACGCTGTGGCCTGTGGGAGGGACTCACGTCGGAGAAAGTTTGTGGAGGACTGTCTCCTGTGAGAGGGGGACCACGATGGAGCAGGGGGCACAAGTTCCAGAAGCTCCTCCACTGAAGATGGAGATAGTGGCAGCACTGAGAGCACCCCCCATTCCCTGCCCCTGCGCTGCTGGGGGAGGAGGTAGAGATATCGGGATCAGAGCTGAGCCCGGGAAGAAGGGAGGGGTGGGGGGAAGGTGTTCTCAAGATGCGGCAATATTTCTCACTGTCCTACACTGTTAAGTGTTAGTGTCTGTAATAAATGTATGTTCTTTTTTTCTTCCCCTAACGAGTCTGCCTTTTGTTCATGACCACAAAGGGTGATTTTTTCCCCATCCCAGTCCTATCTCGAACCCCAAGCTTGGCTCTCTGTCCCTTCTTATTGCTGGAAGAGAAGAGAGAGAGAGTGGCTGCATGGTGGTTGGCTGCTGACCAGGCTCAAACCATGACACATCCACAGTGAGGAAGAAGAGGAGGGTGTGAAGTCATTTGTTGTTCAGATGCTGACTCTGCTGAGTTGAAAATGGCTTGTGATGGGCCAACTTGCTGCACTGGAGGTCTGGAGCATCACTGAGGGTTATGGAGCAGGTATGCAAGGCAGAGTCAGTGAAGAACAAAGGTAAGGGCTTGAGTGGCCGTCATTTCCAGAACCTCAGACTTAATACATCAGAAACAGGAAACTGCTGCATCAGCAAACAAATTTGCCTGCCTTTTGTTACACCTAAGAAAGCCAAAAGGGAGGTTGCAAACAAGAAGTAATATTGAGCAATATTTCTGACTCCCTCAAGTGCAGAGTCAGCTCTTCTTCTGTAGGAGAATTGTTCTATCTGCCTATAAGACATTTACACTACTTTTGCATTTTGAAAGTTGGGTGTCAAGCAGCTGGATCTTTCCAATCTCTTACTCTTGCCAGCTTGTGGGTGAGTTTTCCAGAAGCCAGTAACATGTCAGACAGGATACAGTCACGGCGAAGCTGGAGGAGAGGGGGAGAGCTTTCTCAGAAAGCTAAGTTTTGTACTCTTTTGATTCATACTGAGCAGGGAGTGGAGGCTTTATTCTGTGCAGTGATGCTGATGCTGCCAAACTGAAAACACCTCAGAATAACTGGGCCAAAGTGCTGCCACAGAGAATCTTGAGCATGATGTCCTCCAGAACCTCTTTAGGTTTTTAATTTCCCAATGGAGGCATAAGAGGTATAAAATTATAACTTGTCCCATGCATGTCTAAGTAGCATAAAAAATCTTCAAGGGAAAGTTCTACAAAGGAAGATCTACAGTCCTAAACAGCCTCATACAGGTACTCAGTAAAGCATGTTCTCTATTCTCTGTTTGAGCAACCTGAAAAAGTAAAAACCATTGATCTTTAAATTGCCAACCAAGAGCTGACAAATTTCTTTTGCCAGAGCATCAGTGATGGCCTGAACTACAGATAGAACCAGTGAGGAAATGTTAACTTGTGTATGAGATGAGAAAGCTTACAAGGAGGCTTTGCACCCACTCTAGTGCTGCAGTTCAGACACAACATTTAGCTTTAGCTTTCTTTCTCTATTTGACTCTTTAAATTGACTGGTTTTGGTAAAATACCATAGTCAGGATTTTGGAGTCACTGGACTCTTCCTTGAATTCCTTCCTGGGACTTACACAGTTTGGTATGTTGTGTTCATAGAATATCTTAATGCTGGAGAGAAATTTTATTCCAAGCCAGCACTGGTGTTAACCTGCTGACATGAGTTTGATTTGGTAGGTGTATTACTTTAATCTTAAATAAGTATTATCAAAAGCAGTATAGCTTTGAAGAAATGTTTTCTTGATTTTATAGTTAATCATTTGCACAAAATTGGTTCTAAGCTTCCTTTTTTAACATAAGCAATGTGAATCAATGCATTATAGGCACTTGTAGAGGACAACAGTGATATCATGTAAAAGCCTCAGCAGCGCCCTTGATCAGTCTCAGGATCTTTTTCTGCCTTTTAAAAAATGCTAGCTGTGTCATTAATGTCTATAATTAAGGGGAAATATAACTCCAGAGAAATTATGTAGTGTCTAAAAATAACAACTAGCTGTGCCATGAGATAAAATACACTTCAGCTCCACATAGTTACACCATTGGTGAAGGGTGGGGAAAAAAGACATATTCTCCCTAGGCAAATGCAAAGCTTCAAAGGCAGTCAGAGCCTGTCAACCTGATAATCTCAAGTGGTACTAGATTTAGAACTGTCAGGAAGCACTAAATACTTCCTCAATAAATGTTTTTCCACAGTAGACATGATACCATTGAAAACACAGAATACTCCACACTAAAAAAAAAAAAAAAAAAAAAAAAGAAAAAAACGCAAATAAAAAACCCAACCCATTGCACTATTATTCAGTACAATGCAAACTGAATTCCATGTTTTCAATCTCACTCTTTTCCTTATGTTAGTGATTATATTCTACTATACAGTGAGCACAAAAGGAAGATTATCTGTTGAAGTGTGATGATGTCTTTCAGTCAACATCACCTTAACACAGAATAACAGAATAATTCAGGTTGGAAGGGACCTCAGGAGCTCCTTAGTCCAACCTCCTGTTCAGAAGAGGGTCAACCAAGAAAGCAAATGAGAATATATGACAATGGGTGGGGAAATTGGCCTAAGTCACTCTTGAGTTAATCTTCGTTTTAAAGTCAAGAGAGCAATATAAATGTTATGCTGGAGTAATAGGTAATGATTAGGGAGTCAGCTGTCTTTAGCTGTAACAGTAGTATGTAGCAAGCAAGAGTTGTGCCAGTCTTGTAGAAGCGGGTTACATGTGGAAGGCATAAGGAAGAAGTGGAAGAATAAGGAAGTATTCTCCTTCACTTGATGGAAAGCAAGAGTCTGCTGGGTTGCATGGTGTGGCCTGTGAAAGGACATGTGGTGGCCCAGTAAAACAGGAAGCAGTGAGATCTGCTGAGCTTTTGTTACTGAGGTGGTAAATTACAGAAAAGGGGCAAAGCAGCTTTAGGTCGCTCCTGCCTCAGACTAAGTCAGTAAGAAAAGTTCACTGAAGAAAGTCATGCTGCAATGAGTTTTCCCCAAACCTCGTCTGCGGGATATGTATTTTTCATCTGACTGAGAAGTTAAATTCAAGACAACTTCTAAATTTTAATTTCTCCTGACCTCTTCCCAAAGAAAGGTTTACAAAAAAATAGTAAGGTTGGTATAGGACAGGGTGACACACAGAATGAAAGTAAAGGCCAAGGAAGGTATGTTCTAAAGCAACAAATGTGTATAACAGCTACATATAAAGACAGGCGGATGAGTTATATTGATGCTTTTGTAGATGCCATAACCACATCTGTTATGCTCCACCCCTACAAAAATTGGTAATGAAACCATGAAGGACCAAAGAAGCTATCTAACTATACACTAACTGAACATCTGAGCCAAATGTCAAATATTTATCAAATTCGGTAAACTGTTACTTCTCATCAGGTTGGATTTAGTGTTGTTTACTCCCAGGAACACCCATCATACATTGTTTGTGTTAGGACACGCACAAGAAGAGGAGAGAAACCATACCAGAATCTCAGTCATTGCGATTATTCTTACCATGAATAGAAAGGAAAGTTTCAGAGTAGAGAGCAACAGAAATTCTGTGTACAGCCTTGCAAACTGGATTTGGTTAGAATCAGAAGCCTTTCATTCCTTTCAAAACAACTCTTGCTATCAGTGAACCTAAATAATATGTGAACTTAAATAAATAAAAGTTTTGGGTAAGACCTTTGCCTTCTTCCATAGAGACATAAAAATGGTGCCTGTGACTTTATGAAACCTTCCTGTGGCACCTATGTTGACAGCCCATGTTTTATAACAACCAGAGGATGGCTGCTTCATGTGACAGGATGAACAGCCAGATAATCCTGTAAGGCAGAACACCTTCCGTCTCATTTGGAAGGCATCCTCTAAATGCAGATAACAGATATTTATCCTACAGTGTTCTCCTGTTCATTTGACAGCAAAAGGTCTGTAAGAATTGAGTAATCCATGCTTCCTGCAGGCTTTTGATGAACTCTAGTAACCCTTCTGCCTGTCACTACTCACTTTTCATGGACTGTACAGGTAGGTTCAAAAATTCCCTTGTGAGTTGTCACTGCTGAGAGCCTCAGTTTTGCAAACAGTTGTTGATCTGGGTGTCTTCCATTGCACTAGAATAACCCCAAGACTGGGACAAAACCACCCGTTGATAAATGCCCTCCCAGAGAGGCCACATACACAACAGTTGCATATGTTCTGCATTTAATTATTATTTTGCAAACATGCATTGGTAGGAAACACATCAGCTAAGCCATAACTGTACATGCAAGCACAGGTGATGCGGGAGTCCTGTTAAAGAAAGAACAGCTACTGAAAATTGCAGCTACTGGTTTAGTGCTTGCTTGCAGCTAATTACCATAACTTCTGGGGGATGTTGGGACATGTTAAATCGGTGATTTCTGTCTGTGCTTTTTAATTGCCATTATTCAAATATAGTCTACATGAATCACCATCTGTATCTTTTTTGGTCAAATATGCAAACTGGGCACAATAAAAGGCAACAGACACCAACAGTAACTCAAGCTCAACTCCAGCGCCTCTAGCAGTTAGACAGTATACCATCAATCCAATTACAGTAGGAAATGGTTCAGCTAGATCTACTGTTGAGGTTACAGCAGCCAATACACCAAGCAGCTGAAAGGCTTATACTAGTGTGACCCTTGTTAAAAACTTTTAATATAATATGTATATATCTGTGCATTTAACTGTACTTTTGAACACAGAAGTATGACCAAAATGTTAAATAGAGCTTAAAAGGAATTTCCATAAAGGTCATGGGATCACAGGATAATCTAGGTTGGAAGGGACAATGGCAGGTCTCTAGTCCAACATCCTGCTCAAAGCAGGGTCAGCCATGAGATCAGACCAGCATGATCAGTGCTTTGTCCAGACACATTCTGAAATTCTGCAAGGACGGAGACAGCACAACCTCTCTGAGCAGCTTGCTCAACCGCACGGCTGTCCTCGTGGTGGTACAGTTTCTTCTTATATTGATCTGGACCTCTCCCGTTTCAAATTATGCTCATTTCTCGCCTTCCTGCCATGCATTGCTCTCATTCAAGTTGCAAAAATCAGCCACTAGAACCCTGATGTTAAAACTTTATAAATTTGCAGACTCTATTGTTCCAGTGAAAGCACAGATTCCTGTACAGCAAATTTAAGCCTTCTGAACAGGTAGTGATTTTCTGTAGTCCCTTGACAAGTTGTTGAGGACCACCAGCTGGAAAGCACTGCCAAGATACATTCCCAATTAAAGGAGAGAATGGCTTGTCAAGTTTCAGCATGGAAGACTGGGGAGAAGAAGGGTAGAGAACCAGTCTAATTGGAAAAATGAGACTTGGCAGCAGGTAGCTAGCAATGAAGAAACCTTAACATAGCCAATGAAATAATTTTATTATGCTGGAGAAGAAAAATATTTAATAGAGAGAACATCATCTCTGTTCACTAATGAGAAAGCTGGCACCCAGACTGCTGTAAATCAGTTGAACTCCAGTTCATTCAGTGGACATATATGCCTCTTACACCACCCCAGGATTAGGCCTGAAGTATCTTATTCTGTAAGGAGCTATTTCTTGTCTCATTCTATGCATCATCTTCCATGTGCTGGCACTTTATATATACACCAGCAGGGAGTTGCTTGTTATGTCTTTACAGTGCTGCACTGCAAGGTAATTCATTGCTCACTGACACATCAGAAATTTTTTTAATGTTGTGCCTCTGCTGCTCCAAAATAGGGTGATCTCTGAATATTAAGTTTTATTTACATTCAGCATTCATTTAGATCAAGTGGCAAATCCAGCATCCTCATCGCATAGCTCAAACTCCTTTTGCCACATTCCTGCTGTTTGAACAAATAATCATTATTAATATTTCCTTCTTTGGCACAAGCTAAAGGTGGAAAAGTCATTACAAGAATAAACAGTTCTGACAAAAAGTTTGTAGGGTGATAGACGGAGCACAGTCTAACTGTGCCACTGTTTAATGAGATTGAATGAGGGCTACATTAAACAGCTCTTTATTGCCTTCGGAATGGAAAGAAAAACTGTAAGGATCGTGCTCAGGTTTAAAATAAGAGCTATCCCAGGGATATGGCAATGCATATTTTCATTCTAAGTCAAGCTGAATTTGCAATCTGATGCAATTCTGGTATCAGTCACCGAGTCAAAAGTCATTCCATTATACCACTCTAGATCTTTAATTACATCCCTTGTCTAGGCAGGTACTTAAGTACTAAACTCTCACTTTAACAGGATCACTCATATGCTTCCAAGTTAAGACACATCCTTGACTAACTGTCCTGTTTAATCATGGTGAAGCTTGATTAATTGCTAAATCAAACTAAGTAAAGATTGTCAGAGATTAAAAGGAATTTAGATTGGCCCCTCAAACAAGTTACAATATCCTGTGCCAGGGCAGATAAGGCACAAGGGTTAAACAGTAGCATGACATATGATTCACCTCATATTGATTTTTAATGATGCTGTTAGGTAAATCAGCATAGCACCATCAAAGCTGACAAAACAATGCTGATATGCAATTGCTTAGATTTACTAGCAGAACAGTAGGATGTCAAAGTGAGGAATGCAGATGTGCAATATCCTAAGGCTGCACACCAACTCTTAGCTCTGCTGCCTCGTGCCAATGCAGTGCAATTGCAGTACAATCTTCAATACTGTAATACCTATTCACAAATTCACTGCATAACAAATGATAAAGATGAATGACATTTACTGTTATGCCAGTGCTCCTGGTGTAGCCTTTCCTCATTCATCAATTTAATATCTGATCCATCTGCTGGACACCAAATGAGATCCATGTATCCTAGTGATGTCTCAGTTAATGCACACACAGTCAAGGCATGCAACTTAAATCTGTATGATCTGGCTAAATCAAACTAGATTTTTTCCATTGAGCCTAATGTATTATCTCCGTTCCAGATTTCAGGTTTCCAGTGTCTCCTGCTGAGATGCTTTAAGTAAATCTATCCATTGCACCAAACCGTTTCTGCTCAAACTTTCTAACATAAATCTCTTTCAAGCAGAGGCTGGGTTCAGAAAATCTCAGCTCTATACAAAAAATGAAGCAGTCATAATTTTTTTTTTTTAAAAAGATCTTTAGATCAGAAACAATTAGCTTTCATTCTACCTCACTTTAGTTTTCAACTACTATCGTTTATAATACTGTAAATCTTAAAGTACTTCAGGAGCACTATAAACTACTTGATAAAGCATTATCAACTGTTTTGCCATTATTTTACAACTAATCACAATCAATAAAAGTAAATCATAAAATAATGTCATGCTGATAGTATTGGCTTTGTCTTAAATATCCCTATTCCACTCTGATTAGATCCGGGATGTGAAATGTTGGGGTTTTTTTTGAGGAAATCAGTAATGAAAGGAAATAAAAATTATTAGAAAAAATAAAAGAGTGTTGCTGTAAGTGACAAATCTGTGCCTTCTCTTATAAACACTGTCCCTCAACCCCCCCCAAAATATAAACCAGTTATAGGGCCTTGAGATATATGTGAAACTTATCTGGTGAAAGATGCAAAAAAATATATATTTATACCAAGAATAAAAAGGAAAAAGCAAAGTTCATGCTAAAGCTACATGAAGTCATGACAGATAGATAATATGCTTTAACCACCCTGCTCTTTTCTCAGCTGTTGTAAACCGGAGTCACCACTGACTGTACAGTGTACAAAGGCAGGAACAGATAAAAATGCATTTTTAGTATAGCTGATGCTTGATGCTTACATTCATGAAACATTTATGATAACAAGGGCTTAACAAAATCTCCCAAAAGACCATGCATCGACAAACTGGCACCACACAGCAAAAATTTAAAATTAACAGCTATAACAACCAGGAGTTAGGCTTTGAAGGAAGAGGTAAACTCCTATTAATTCTGGTGTTTATGGACCTCCATATGCATTTTCATCACTAACCATTAAAAAGAGGAGTTGCCCAAGAGAGGTAGCGGAGACTCCTGAGTCACCTTAAAGAAGTGACACCATTTTATCTTTCCTCCTCCTTAATGCCCTTACTGTTACGTGGTGTTCATCTTCCTTCCCTCAGCCCACATGAACACACAATCTCCATAGTTTTAACACCAAATAGAAAGTTAAATTATATGAAATAGTTGTTTTTAGGAAAGCATAAACACACAGAGTTAAACACAAATACGAAGAGGGTATGTCCCTTGTCTCCAGCAAAGGTGAAAACAAATAGTCTAGTTTTTGCCTCCCTTCCACACCTGGTGTAGGGATTGTCATGAAATAAACACACAGTCTACTTTGTGGATTCAGCTCAGGTGGAAGCAGATTCTCTCTATAGCTATAGGAGAGAACGCAGAGCAACAGAGTTCAGCCTTCTATCTATATGAACTCTGACTTAAAAGAAATTGCTAATGCTTCTATAAATTTAGAACACATACAAATTGCTACATGAATGGGCCTGATATGGCAGAGGAACATCTGCATAGAAGGGAAATTTGTTCCAGTGGATGTACCTGTGTAGACCTGATAACTCAGAATTTGCAGCCATGTGGTCTTGACATAACTCTGTTCAGCTGGTCTATCTCTGACTTGTGATGCTGTTGTGACCTTGACTAGATTTAAGGCCTAGCAGGGCTTCCATACAATCTATTATCTGAAAAGTAATGATGTTCTGGCATCAAAATATGCTTATTTTGCTCCTGCTGTTGCCAACTAGTTTATCAAGACCTACCAATAATTCAAGCATTTCATATTATTCTCCTGGCATGTGGTATCCAAAGAAGTAGAGGATTTATAGCTTTAGCTGCTACTCATGGAGTACAAGAGAGCAGTGTTTGCTGTTCTTTACTAAATCATGCTTTACTTCTCTTCACTGGTTTTGTGTTTATACAAGCTATTCCCCATCTGACCTGCTTCAGGGACCACTCACCCCACTGTTGATGAGGCAATTAGATGAATGAAGCTTGCAGGTTGACACAGTACAGTCCCATTCCCATTTGGCAGTCATTGCTGGCATCACCAAATATCTTCTCTCTAAACTGCTTTTGTTAAATAACTTACTAAACTAGCAAAGTTAAACTAAAAAGCACGTGATCCTCCAGCATAGTAGTCTGCCTACTGATGTAATGACAGGAGATCTGTCATCTGCAAAAAATACTTTCTCTGAAAGTAGATAAAAACATGATTAAAACTTTCTCCAGAGAGGCATTTTCTGCCTGGTTGTTAATTCAAGGCTTGTGGTATTCTTAAAATATTCTACTTTTTTATATTGACTTTTGGGGTATTAACAAAACTTGTTGTAATAACTACTGACTTAACACCACAATCTGCTCTTGTATTTTCTTTCACCATTAAGCAAAAGTTAAAAGCTCACAGGCCTAAATCAGAGCTGGTATTTTTCCTCCATGCTGAAAGGATCATTTGTTTCAAAATGGCACCAAGAAAAAAAGGTCATCAGCCTTTCAAATCACCTTTTTGGCACAGGACTACACTACAGATTTCCCTTCCTCTGCCTGAGCCTCATGAGTGGCCTGTCCCATTCTCTCCCATCCAACTCTCACCATGCAACTTTCTATGTTGGGCTCCTTGAGCAGAAGTCACTAGGTACCAGCCCCTCTGCTTGGCTTGGCTCTAAATGAACAGAAGAGAGGACATATCACTGAAGAGCTGGGAGATGGGGTAGAAAATGGGACACTTTCTTTGATTGACTCCAGATCACAGCAGCAAGTTCCAAACAGGACATGCAAAGGTGTGAGGGGAAGAGACAAGGGGACAGGATTAACCTCACATACCATTGAGCAAAGACTACAGAAGGGCTACATAGCCACTGGGAGTCAAGCTAAGGACTTTGTGGCATGAACAATCACTGAATCTGAACTTGAAGGCAATCTAAAATTCAGGCCACAAGTACAGTACAGACAGAACCTAAAACATATCAAGGCCAGTTGGGGAGGCTTGGGATCACTGCAGGACTCTCTGTTGCACATGGATGACTTGACCTAAGAGCATAAGGTAGCAGTGTCCAGGTATTAAAGTCTGACATTAAAATGTGCCTGTCTGAAGAAAGTCTACCCTGGCAGGCAGGAAACAGAACCAGCATGTCCCATGCACAAGCAGTTCCCACCCTCCCACCCACCCACATTCAGATACCCCATTGTAACTTCCAATAGCCAAGCAATGCCACTTGCCTGAGAGAGCAGCAACAACCCCAGAAGCAGCATCTGAAAAGCTGCACCAGTGTAATGCTGATTTACCTAGAGGGAGACAAGAGAAAAAGGTTAAACATTTCTGTCTTTGGGAATTAAAATGATTGTCTTCCTGCTTTGTCTCAGTGCGTGAAGATCAGCACATTGGGGAGCTGCAGCTGCCAGCAAAGGAGCTGCCCAGCAAGCTTCCAGATAGACAGCTGGAGCTGTGAACAGAGGAGCTCCAGCTTAGCAAGAGATCAGGCTGTCTTCAGCCACTTTTGGAGGTTAAAACATCCTGCTGTATCTGAAGAAACAGGAGGCAAATCCTCAAGTGGTATAAATCTGCACGGCGTCAATAACTCCAGCAGATTGGCGCAAGTTTATACTAAAGGAGGAGAAATCTCAGTTTTGGCAGACACCCATAAAGGTCTTATGGCAGTAATGACCACTTTGTTCTCTATTTGTAGGACTCTGACCACAGTGGTAATCTGGCCCACATATGGCCCCTAAGCCGCTGGGGCAACTAGTAACAGTAGTAACTAACACTTCTCAGAAAACACTACACAACACCAAAACATACAAATGGTAAATTAAATGAAAAATTACAGCTTTACCACTCTCTTTCTGCTATAAGACCTACACCATGTCCTACAGAGCAAAGAATATTGGCAAAGATATTAATACTTCATCCACAAAGTGTTATATTGATACAACTATGAATCTGGAATGTAACTTCCCACACTTGTCTTAGCAACATAATTGAAACCTATCTAGATACAATAAAAACATAATTATTTTATTAAATCAGACTTACAAACTGAGGGTCAAATCCCAGCACCTGAGCACGTTTCTAATTTGATTTTTCTACCACTGTGCCATTTCATTTTTCAGTGGACTAACACCTGCTCTACCGGAGGCATGTCGCAACAGCCTCCTCGCCCCTTCTAAGCACCATTAGCCCTTGAAGGCCTGGATCAGCAGGCCTTCTACTTGTGCCTCATAGTGTCCTTCACACCTGAGTGAATGGGCATAAAATGCTTCCACTTCAGTTTCAGAGTATATCAAACCTGTTTGTCACCTTTTTACAGATTTGAGAATGATTAGAAAAAGTAGAAAGCAAAGCAGAATAAAAATTTCTTAGCTGAATTTTTAATGGGAATTTTGCCTCGGTTCAGCATAGTCAGAAACATTTAACCAATGTTACTGGGAGCAAGATATGACATGTTTAGGGTCTTAATGATTTAAAAACATTTAAATTTATTTTTTTGACATTTCAAATATTGTTTAATGTGTTATGTCATGTTATGCTGCAGTGTGTAATATGTCAGATGACAGAGATTAAACAAAGCACTTCAACCTTGCCAGATTTGCGTAATTCCTGAGAGGATTTTTTTCAGATTTTTTTACAGAAAATAGGCTATTAGTACTGTTGCTATTTGGGAAAAAAAGAATTTTGAAATACCAACATTTTCTGTTCATGGCGCTGCATTTCTGCATTTTGACTGCTTTTGTGTTATAGAATTTGGTATGTTGAGTCTCAGGCTAAGATACTACAAACACTATTAGAATGGTGCCAACAAAAAAGTCAAAACCTGTTCCATAAGGCTTTTGACTTCCATGTTATTGCAAACTTCTCTCCCTTTCCCAGGTCCCAATTCTGATATTCTCCCTTCTCTACCTGTTTTCTCTTTCCTGCCTCACCCTGTCTTGTGCTGGCATAAGGGAAGCTGATGTTCAGCTTTAATTGCTTAGTGCTGTATCTTTTGCCTTATCACAAACAAACATCCCCATATATTTTAGCCTTGAATTAGTTCAAGTTTCTTTTCATCTGCTGTTAACTCAAAGGCTTTGTTACAATAGTCACTTTCATTCTCTTTCTCTTTCATCACCTGTTGCTTCCACTCTCCCTCACTATCAGTCTTTACCCCATCTCCTAACTGCAGGAAAAAAGAAAACTAACCTCCTCCATAGCAGGGAAGAACACATTTTGAATGACCTACATATTTCCACCTTATCTTGCAATATCCGTTTCTATGGTGACTGTAATGAATACACACACAAATCAAGCAACCCCATTTTTTATCTCTTCACTATTCTGTTTTCTGGAGGTGATGAATTTTAATGTCTATGGCTCCAAGAGACCCACAACAGTGTCAGGTCACAGCATGGTATCAGGACAGAGGAATGGTGTCCCAGCAGCTCTCCTTACTGCAGCCCTTGCTGTATCAGAAGCTGTCCCTCA
The DNA here is from genome assembly GCF_018691265.1 of Tyto alba. NCBI lineage: Eukaryota > Metazoa > Chordata > Aves > Strigiformes > Tytonidae > Tyto > Tyto alba. The sequence continues at coordinate 44,647,154 of NW_024881275.1, read as the reverse complement.
GAGACTGGGAGCAGCGACACCAAACTCTGACACTGGTTTCCTCTGTTATTTTGGGAAGTCACCAAACCTCTCTATGCCTTTGTAACGGGAAGTAATAATTCTTGCCTGTCCACTGCAGGATCTTTGAGATTACAATCACCTTTTATTATTAGTCTCTACCATGCCAAACACAACAGAACACTTATCTAGATCTGCAGGAATGACTGTATTACAAACACTGGGAATAATTAGGAATAGCCAGTAATAATGTTTTGTGTCACGGCTCATCTCAAGTAGTTTCTATTGCTTTGTTGGAGCTACACAAAGATGTGATGTCAGAAAGCTGATATCCAAAACTGTAAGTACAGTCAGAAGATGGCTTCACCTAAATTCCCTGTAATGTTTTTAATTTTTGAAAACATTGAGCACAAACAAAAGGCCTGGAGCAGACTAGGGAGTGACTTTATAGTGCATCCTATTCTCTGCTGTTAACAGTTCTTTGCATAGAGCCATACCTACACAGTGGAAATTAAAACAGACAAGACTGGGACTACTGATTTAGCAGGCTAGTAGTTCTGCTGAGGACAGCTGTGTAAATCATCTTGGAAGCTACTCAGCCAAGCTAAAGCAGCAAATCTCCCTAGTATAACCCACTGACCAGGTAAGGGTGTGAGTCTTTCATAACCTTGCAGAGTGGAAACTGGCTGTGTAGTGAAGCCTGTAGAGACTGAGAGGAAATTCCTCATTTAATCCCTCACAGCAGCCATCACATCATCAAAGATTAACCAGCAGCTGCCTTTCAGAAGCAACTAACTCACTCAACAAATTCTCACCAACAGCAGCTGCTAGAAATACTGAGTCTTTTTAAGACAATTTACAAAAAAAAAAAAAAAAAAAAAAGCAGCCAGCAAACAAACAGTCCAAAATACCACAGTAAGTATTTCATGAAGAGTGGGGGCACTTCCCACACTGAGGATATAGTTCTGTGAACTCCATTCATCCTGTTCATGTAATAGAGTACGTGAAGCTACAGTGACGGATTAGGAAAGTGTTGGTCAAGTTAATATGCTAGAAATATGTTAACCATCCTCCCATCAATGTTGCATCCTGTGCAAATAAATCTACCACTCAGATCTCTGAAAGTTCAGCTGACTTGAAAGAGCAGATGGCTCATGTCAGGGAAGACTAAGGCAGCCCACATAACTATAAGCACTTTGAATAATTCACCAATCACCATCTACTTTCTAGGGGGTTATATGATCTGTATTATCCAAGCACCATGCAGTTTGCCTGTTCCAGTCAAGCAGTGGCCTGAGACTGTACTCAATTTATCAGTTTATCTATCAAATATCAAAAAACAAATGTTTTGCCGAAGTCATATAGTAAGACTGGTTCTTAACTAGCTGAATCCTTCTTCCCAACTATTGCAAGGTTATCCTCTGTTGAAAGGCTATTTGTTTTACTGTTTTACTTGTTTCCTTACTTTACTCAGAATTCCCTGATGACTAGCAAGAAGCCACACCCATGCTGCCAGAGTGACGCTGAGCTACATTGACCCAGCGCTTTTGACTGCCAAGTCTAAATAGCATCAACTGTTATGCCTAAGTACAGAACAGATGCCCCTTAAAACAGTCACAGCTGGTTTACTACACAGTAGGCCATCTGCTCATGCAACACAGATGGCAAAGAACAGAGCAGCTCTGGGCTTTGCTCTTTTCCCTGGCTTCAGGTCAAATAAGATGAGAGTTTTGATCTTCATATTATTAGAGAGATGACCTCTCTCTGACTGAGGAAGGGTTCTGCAACATGTACAACAGTACCATGGTCAGCATGGAGAACACACAGAGCAGCTGCAGAACATTCCAGGGGTCTGCTCCAGATACTTCTGCACTGTTTTATATTATGAGGCTCCTATTCAAAAAACTAGAGAGTTTGAGCAAACTTGAAATCTGGTTTCAAGTATATGGATAATCTAGCTGAAGTAAAAAAGATTACTTATGTGCCTAAATGAAGCACATGCATTAATGCCTTGCTGAATAGGGATTAAAGTAATCAAGACAATTTCTACAGGTGAAAAATTTGCCACTGATACCCATGCATAGTGTTCCTGAAGCACACAGCAACATGTGAATTTACTTCCAGCTTTACAAAAAGACAGAAACTGACAATGACATAGAACACAGATATATGCAAAATAAATAGCTGTTCAGTGGCTAGAAAAACAGTTACATATGTGCTAAATCTTTAGGATTCTCATTCAAAATAACCTCCTTGTTGCTGTGTGATAATTACAAAGCTGAACATGTATACTTTGCTGAAGTTCCTCCTATTAATATGAGTCCCACTGAGATCCTATAAAGACCAAAACCTCAAGTAGTGGCCTTATTTAAAAACCTGGTAGCTGACTTATGCCTGGGTCTTCAAGAGTTCCCTGAAGCTCTACATGAACTGGGATAAAACTACATGAATGAGAATTTGAAGGGAATTGGAAGGGTAAGGATACAACAAAGAACCAAGCTCCCAATTCCTGCTGTAAATGGTAAGCAGCTCTGAGATTATTACTCATCTTCACATGAACTGTATTTCCTAGAATAGTGACTTCAGTGTGTTCAACTGTCATTTCATTTAAATGGATAAAGCAACATATCCTAAATTAACGACTTCATCTTGCACTTCAAAAATACATCCATAGAGTAGAGTAAACTTGGAGTTCACTCTCTGACTTTGATCTCCTAAGTTTCAGCATAAGGAAAGATTATGAGCTGCTGGTTTGCCAGTATTTTACAAGAGAATGTCCTCTCATGTTCCATTCAGGTGAATTTGGGGTCAGGATTGTTTATTCTCTGCACCCTCCATGTTCTGCACATCTTCACAAGTATCCCTCAGCTTATTTTCCATGGATTCTAATTTTCCCCAGACCACTCTCAGCTTCTGACCTCAGCTGTAGCAAACCAAACGGTCTCAATTCAAAGCCAAAGCAACACTGGAGTTGATGGAAATGAGTAGAAATTGTTCCGCTGAGCATACATAGAGACAACACCCTTCTGTCTGTGAACTTTTTTTTAGAGCCAGAGGAGCCTACCTGCAAAATCCAAAAATTACACCTCCCATCAGCTTTTACTCAGCCAAGACCAGAAGCTCCTTGAGAAATGTCTGACAAACTCTTCAATCTAGTTGTCTAGAAGGCATATGCTTCTTTGTGTTACCATGGCACATCAGCATTTCCTATACTTGAGCAATAGGTCCATGCCACTGTCCTGTGAAACACTGTCCTGTGAAATTCTCCTATTTAATGAAGTTGTCATTATAACAGTATCCTGGGAACAAGGAGAAGGATAAATGAGATTTATAGTTCCCCAGTGTGATACTTAATAACATGAGAAAAAGTTGATTGGCTAGTCGTTACTTTGGTAGCAGCTCTCTGCTGCTGAACATTGATCATTCTTTGGGTGACTTGGATTCATGACATTGCCAGTCATTGTAGTTTGTTACATAGCTTGCAGCTCCTGAAAACAAGCTGTTCTCCAGCTGCAAGTTCCTGTGCTTTGGGCCTTTAACTGCACCTGTTTATATTTGCTCAAAGGCAAGAACTGATAGAACTATGAAGTCATGCTCCACTTGTCAGCCAGTGTTACACATATGAATCTTGTCAGGTAAATCTTGTCCAGTTCATAAAGTCACCTGTACAGATAAACTACTGTCTCAGTGGTACTCCTCACTGTAGTTTAAGAATAATTTGTTTTATAGGGACTTCCCAGATTCAAAAATTTGCTCGTTCTTACAAATATAAATGAGAGTAAGTCTAGGATGCTTTTTTGCTTTTTTTTTTTTTTTTTTTTTTTTTCCCCCCCCAAAAAGGGATCTCAAAAAGGTTTCCTTTGCTGTCTCCTGGAGTTAAAGTTTGAATAAAAAGTTTTTTGGGAAATGAAACTCTTATCATGTTACTATAAGGAAACATTATGGTCCTCCGAGAAACGCAGAGAGCAGACTATCAATTGAGTCTCTGACTTGAGACTAAACTTGTTCTATCTCAGATCAGTGACCTAAACAAAAGCAGCACTAATGCTTTTCAAATCTGTTCTTCAGAGAGGAGACAGTCTCTGTTCCTCCTCCTCTGCTAGACCAAACTATATGTTTGCTATGGCAAGAGAAAACAGCTGTTGCTGCTGTTGTACTCTTACTGTCTTAATCTTGCGCTCTGGTCCTGAATATAGAGCTAATTCCTACTCTGTGAGAATGTTTCTCAAAGACTCTATTTTCCAAAACTTCAGAGTACTTCGTGTACTAAATTATTTGCTCCAACCAAATATTTTATGAAATCTCAAAGTTTGGAAATGAACAAGTTCACATTCATCTCTAATGTGGTGGGGTGAGAGAAAAACACTAACGTATTACACACACAGCAACATTTGATTGACGACTGACAAGTATGCATGGCAGATTCCCACAGGCATGCACATGGAAGGGAGGATGCACAATTCAGGTGAGCACTCACACTGCCAGAACTGGGACTGGCAAGCAAAACTAGAAAAATTGTAAGACATTCAGCAGTAGATAGATATTTACATGATAAATTGGCAAGTACCACTAAAATTAATATATGCTGCTTGATTCATTCGAGTGGTGCTGCCTTCTGAGAATGACCTTCTGCTTTGCCTGCTTTCCAACTGAGTCTATAGTTGGAAAGCCAAAGCTTTTTTTTCTGAATACTGTTGCCATTAAGCAGTGCAGATAAAGTGGGATTCAGAGCAGCCAACATTTCCATGGCTGGATTGCACAGCTGAAGACAGCAAAAAAGAATCATAGACTCATAGAATAGTCTGGGTTGGAAGGGACCTTAAAAATCATCTAGTTCCAACCCCTCTGACATGGGCAGGGGCACCTTCCACTAGACCAGGTTGCTCAAAGCCCCATCCAACCTGGCCTGGAAACCTTCCAGGGAGGGGGCAGCCACAACTTCTCTGGTTAACTTGTTCCAGAGTCTCACCACCCTCACAGGAAAGAATTTCGTCCCTACAGCTATCCTAAATCTGCCCTCTTTCAGTTTAAAGCCATTATCCTTCACCCTATCGCAGGCAAAGGGTCGCTCCCCATCTTTCCTGTAGGCCTCATTTAAGTACTGGAAAGCCACTAGAAGGTTAACCCGGAGCCTTCTCTGCTCCGGGCTGAACAACCCCAACCATCTCAGCCTGTCCTCATAGGAGAGGTGCTCCAGCCCCCCGATCAACTTCTTGGCCCTCCTCTAGACCCCCTCAAGCAGGTCCATGTCCTTCCTATACTGGGGCTCCCAGAGCTGGACACAGCACTGCAGGTGGGGTCTAACGAGAGTGGAGTAGAGGGGGAGAATCACCTCTCACGACCTGCTGGCCACACTCCTCTTGATGCAGCCCAGGATACGGTTGGCTTTCTGGGCACGAGCACACATTGCTGGCTCATGGTCAGTTTCCCATCCACCAATAACCCCGAGTCCTCCTCCATAGGGCTGCTCTCAATCCACTCACCGCCCAGCCTGTATTTGTACATGGGATTGCCTTGACCCATGTGCAGGACCTTGCACTTGGCCTTGTTGAACTTCATGAGGTTTGCACGGGCCCACCTCTCCAGCCTGACAGGTCCCTCTGGATGGCAGCCCTTCCCTCCAGTGTGTTGACCGTACCACACAGCTGGGTGTCGTGGGCAAACCTGCTGAGGGTACACTCAATCCCACTGTCCGTGTCCCCAGCAAAGATGTTAAATAGAGCCGGTCCCAACAGAGACAAGGATGTTGTGCGGGACAGTGTGAAATGCTTTGCAAAAGTCCAGGTAGATGGCATCAGCTGCTTTTCCCTTATCCACCAATGCTGTAACCATGTCGTAGAAAGCCAACAAATCTGTCAGGCACGATTCATCCTTAGTGAAGCCATGCTGGCTATCACCAAGCCAACCTCCTTATTTCCCATGTGCCTTGGCAGAGTTTCCAGGAGGATCTGCTCCATGATCTAGCTTGGCACAGAGGGGAGACTGACCGGCCTGTAGTAGCCTGGGTCTTCCGTTTTTTTTTGGCTTTTAAAAAATGAGGGTTATGTTTCCTCTTTTCCAGTCAGCGAGATCTTCACCAGACTGCCACATCTTCTCAAATGTGATGGATAGTGGCTTAGCCGCTTCACCTGCCAGTTCCCTCGGGACCTGCAGATGCAGCTCCTCAGATCCCATGGGCTTGTACAACTTCAGGTTCCTTAGATGGTCTTGAACGTGATCTTCTCCTACAGCGGGTGATTCTTTATTCTCCCAGTCCCTGCCTTTGCCTTCTGCGTCTTGGGTGGTATGGCTAGAGCATTTGCCGGTGAAGACTGAGGCAAAAAAGTCATTGAGTGCCTCAGCCTTCTCTACATCCCAGGTAACCAGATTTCCCATTTTCTTCCAGAGAGGGCACCATTTTCCCTAGTCTTTCTTTTACCACCGACATACCTGTAAAAGCTTTTCTTGATGCCCTTCATGTTCCTGGCCAGATTTAATTCTATCAAGGCTTTGGCCTTCCTAACCTCATCTCTGGCTGCTCAGAAAGTTTCTCTGCATTCCTCCCAGGCTATCTGTCCTTGCTTCCACCCTCAGTAGGCTTCATTTTTGTGTTTGAGCTTGTCCAGGAGCTCCTTGTTCACCTGTGCAGGCCTCCTGGCGTTTTTGCCTGACTTCCTCTTTGTCAGGATGCACTGCTCCTGAGCTTGGAGGATGTGATTCCTGAATATTAACCAGCTTTCTTGGGCCCTTCTTCCCTCCAGGGCGTTATTCCATGCTACTCTGCCAAGCAGGTCCCTCAGGAGGCCCAAGTCTGATCTCCTCAAGTCCAGGGTAGCGAGCTTGCCGTGCACCCTCTTCACTGCCCTAGGGGTCTTAAACTCCACCATTTCATGGTCACTGCAGTCAAGGCTGCCCTTGAGCTTCACATTCCCCACCAGCCCCTCGTCGGTGAGAACAAGGTCCAGCATAGCACCTCTCCTCATTGGCTCCTCTATCACTTGCAAAAGGAAGCTACCATCAACGCATTCCAGGAACCTCCCAGCCTGCTTGTGCCCTGCTGTGTTGTCCCTCCAACAGATATCGGGGTGGTTGAAGTCTCCCAGGAGGACCAGGAATTGTGAATGTGAGGCTGCTCCCGCCTGCCTATACAGAAACTCATTGGCTCGGTCTTCCTGCTTGGGTGGCCTGTAGGAGACCCCCACTGTAACTTCTCCTGTTCTCGCCTTCTCTTTAATCCTGACCCATAAACTATTGGTTGGCTCCTCATCCATGCCCAGGCGCAGCTCCACGCACTCCAGTTGGTCACTGACACAGAGGGAGACAACCCTCCTCATCTTCCCTGCCTGTCCTTCCTAAAGAGCCTGTTTCCTTCCATTCCAACACTCCCGTCATAGGAGTCATCCCACCACATCTCCGTGATGCCAATAAGATCATAGCCCTCCCAGAATTTATTTCCTCCCAGAATTCCTCTTTTTTCCCCGATAGAAAGGTGACTCCTTTGCGGATGTCACAGTGGGTCACTAAAATGGTGACAGAACAAAATAACTATTACCCTAACAAACAAGTGTGTATGGCTGATATCTTCATGCACACCTAGAAACTCATAGGGAGGAATAACTGCTCCAAGAGGTATTCAGTCAGACCCAAGTAAAAGAAAACGCAAGAGCAAGAGCAAGCCTACGGCCCAAAATGCTCTTACCCTTCTCTGACAGATGGACCCCATCAGCCCCCTAGTAGACAACATTTCTCAAAGTGAATACCATGGTCTAAGTAGCCAAACTCCTGGCTGTGGCACCATTTCTGCAACGAACTCGTGGTTTGACAGATTCAACTGGCCCTTTCAAATCCTTTCAAACCCCTTCCCATTGACCTGGAGGGCTGATGAAAAAACTACCTGCACCATGAAGCTAGAAGCTATGTGTTGCAAGGGCTTGTTGACTCAGTGGGCAAGTGGGCATATCTGGCACTAGCAGGAGCTTACAAGCGCTTCTCAAAGTTAGTTCTGAAGTAGACTTTTATGTGTACAGCCAAGCATGAGCATAAATGAAAAGATGTAATCACTGGCATTTTCAGGTTGTAAAAGAGGTTACAGTGTGGTGCTGTTACATACAAATCCAGATGTTTGAAATTCATAAGGTACAATGAGATTCACTATTTTTAAGGATACACCTAACATACATTCCTACTGAATTCATGATGACAATACTTGATACAGACAAAGACTGTGGTAGAAACAAGTAGGAATAGGTAGAAAAAAGAAATGTGGCATCCCAGGCATGGACTTGTCCCCTTTGGCCACCTGGAAGAAATGTTGCTCTCCTGCTAACTATCCAACCACTAAGTATCTCTCCGTCAAGTAACTGGTCAATGACAGCCACACATTGCTTTGCAGAAGACTGGGAAAGCAACCGAAGGTGGATTATTTTAAAAATTAAATGCCTAGATGGACACTCTAACCCATCTCTCATACAGGTGCTAGTGGCTGCATTCTGTTCCTAGACGTCCATTGTCTAGTGGAAATTTTACAGAAGACTCATATGCCTCGTTTTTTCTCTTTCACGAAAGCACTGCACAGAACACAGGAGGACTTCAGCTGTGTTATGCCACATTAATCTATGCAGGGATTTATGACCAAGAAGAGCAAAGCAGTCACATGACTTGAAGGAAAAAAAAAAAAATGTCTCTTTTTTTTTTTTTCTGTGGTACTTCTCTCCCTGCTGTTTGAATCCACAGCACTGATCAACAGCTCTGAAGCAATTCATATGTTCTACAGTTTGCTCATCTGATATTGGCCAGTCAAACCTAGCTGTTGCTCATACTCCATCCCTTGACTTCATAGGGCATAATTAATTTGCTACCTACCTGTTGCAGATGAAAAGCCAGAATTATACACTCAAAAGCAAGTCTGATTTTAGTTTTAGCATTGCAATCCCAAGCCAAAGTCAATGACTCTTTAATGTCTCCCTGGGAATGGTTTGCAGTTCTTTCTTTGCAGTTTTATGACTAGCTCTATATCTTCCTATTAATTTCCTCCTTCAGTTCTCCACTGCCAACTGCATGTCAGACTTTTCCGTACAAGGTTATGAACGTTTTACTGGCCTTCTTGTCTCATTGTTTTTGGAACTGCAGCAAGCAGGATATGCTTCTGTTTCAATAAAACGAACATTCAGTCTTGGTCTAAATGCCAGCAAAGTGAACTAGGGAAAAGAACAATAAGCCAAAACACCTAGAGACAGTAAAAGTAAATGTAGGGTGTCACATTCATATCTTTGCTGCATTCTTCTCTTCATCAAGAACTTTGAATCATGAATCTTAAGCAAGGCAGGGGACGTGTGTAGCATTATTTTCAAGGTATTGATGCATGAACTCATTCAAGATGGGGTAAAGTAAATATTATGATGCTTGGCACTGGATCCCTATAGCTTTGATGTTCTTTGAAGTTTCCTACTGCTTCAAAGCAGGAGTAGTTACTTGTACTGTTCAGATTACAAAGGCCTACCAACAGGGTTGTAGCTCACATACCGGTCTATCGAGGTCCTGAGTGGCACTGTAATCTGGCACTCAAGATTCTGCTTCATTTTTCTCATGCTCACATTAATAAAAAAGGGCTATTGGCACTTTTGGGATCTTGTTCATCCAGGGACTGCAAAACACTTTGCAAAAGGTCAGTAAAACTATTGACAACATGTTAATGAGTGCAGAAATCATTCAGAAGTTAAAGGGCTTTTTCATAATACTTCAAGGTATTCATTGTATACAATGAGTCCACTGAATCCTCATCAGTCAACTGTTACGGGCAATAGATCACTTTTGCATGGTTGTCATAAGACAGCTAGCAAGAATAGCCTACCTCTAAAAAACACCATCTTCCAAAAACTTAAAAAGTAGGTCATGGAACAGCCATCATGACAATCTGAGACATTGCTATTTTGCTCTCATTAGAGCTCTCCATCGACTATTGAGAAATGGCTTCTCCTTCTTAGTTTTTTTGTTGGCCTCTTAGTTTACTAGCAAACAATGAAGACTGTATATTGAGCCATCTGCTAGGGAATTCCTTGATTTTATCAGAGATACATTTATACAGCTAAAGACATGTTCGGTACTGAGCAAATCTTTCTGGAATGATACAGATTTAATCTTAGGTGAATATTATACAAGAAGCATTTTAGTGACAGGCAGGTGAGCTGGTAAGATCTTTGTCCTCACTGTACAAATAAGTTTGAGAGCATGTGGGCAGAAGAAGAAAAAGTGGCTATGAAAACAGGGGAAATAAAGACAGATTATTTAAGAATAATTATTAATATTTTATTTTGTTATATTAGTTGACATTTTAGTGATATTATTATATCAATAATAATAATAATGCTGAGAAACAATGTTTTTTCATCTGAAACAAACAGCACAAAATATTGAGCAAAGTTCTCAAAGAAAGTTGTTTAGAGAAAAAAGAAAACATTTACCATGAACTGAAATACCATGTATGTCATTGGTAGGAAAAGTTAGATGTGAAAATCTCTCATAACTCCATAGAGTTACCTTTTCAATGAGTCAAACTGATAGATGACTTCTGGAAATCAGTGTAATAATAACAAAGTCAAGCTTGACCCACTGAGTTTAACCTTTGCTGTCAACTTTAAAAAGTGGAAACAAGAGATTTAAGTATGCAAAAAAAATCTCAAAGTCAGATCTGCTGAAATATATATCTTTTTGATGCCACTCCCTCTGGATACCTTGTCTGAGCCCCACAGTGCCAAGCATTATGTAAAAACATTTCCTTTACTGTAGAGTTAACAGTCAAAATCAAGGAATATAAAGGATTGGTAATGGACAGAGTAAAACCACATTTCTGAACTCCCAATCTTCTTCACAGTCACTATGCAGTATTGTCATCTTTGTGAACACTGTTGTGTGGCTAGAATCAGATGTATCAGAAGACAGAAAATCTGGTAACAGATCATCTTCAGTCCAAATAGCACTACAGCAAAGCCAGTGTTGCCTGGAAAAACAATCATATACCCAGTCTTTGGTTTTCACTGATGAAATAATCTCTGACCTAGCCTGCCAGAAATAATTGCATCTAATAAACTGAGTGAAAACACAATGGAATGTGTTGTAACTGAGTTACCTTAGGCAATTTCAGTTTGATCATTTTATGCAAATGATCCCTACATCCTGATCCACATAACAAACTCCCCAAATCAGAAACTAAATGCAGCGTTATGCTGGCTAAGTTCCTTGGTGCTGAGAAAGACCAGTCACATGCTGATTTTAAGTAGGACTGAGAAGTTGCAAGGCTTGCAGCTAAGGGTAACCAAAATGATGGGGAACCCTTCCCTCTTTTGGAATCAGAGCTGGGAGTTAACGCAAGCGCTCTCAGTGGCACAGGAGCTAGCTGTATCAGCTCAATACACTAGGAAAGACCTGCACAACTGGCGGACAAGTCAAAGAAGGAAGAAGAGGAATTCCCTCAAAACTCTGTCTCAGTGATATGTTGCCGTAGCCTACAGGAGCACCACAAGCCCACATTTCTGCTCTGCACAGAAGCAGTGACACTCTCAGAAGAGCACCCCTTCCCATGGCATTCCCAGCAGAACGGAAAGACAAGGTGTCTTTTGTGTTCCCCTTTTTTACACAGTCTGCCCTCACTATCTCTGGCCATTTCTGGGAGTGGTAAATGCTACATGTACTGTGAAACAGGAGAATCAGGCATAAAAAATGTCCCCAAGTTCTCTGCAAGACTACCTCCTGACACCAGTGGAGCTAGCTCACTTCCACAGTGACTTCCTGACCACTTCAAATGCAAAGACAAGAGAGTCTGTTGTGTACTAACAACCCACTTCTCTATGAGTGTGTTGTCTGCAGCCAGTAATTTGGCCCATTTTTTATGGGTAGTATATAATCTGGTATCCTGAAATAATTCAAAAGTATGGCTCTATAAATGGTAAAATTCAGCGAACTTATCCCTGAAAGATTGATTTGTCTTTGAAATGTGACCTTTCTTTTACATCTACCTTGCTTTTACTACTTGAATATTTGTTCAGCTTTTTGAACATACTCACATTTGCTTTCAAATGTAGTAACTTCCACTACAAATTACACTTTAAGACAAAAAGGTAGAACTTACTAATGAAAATGTGTTGCAAGGTTAAGGGCAAAGAGGCTATTTTCTCCCTTATGATCAATGTAGGTGCTTTTACATTATCATATAATGGGAAGCCTTCACAAATATTCAGCATTTCCAAATCCAAATATTCAAAAATTAACTTGACTCAAGTATCATGACATTTTAAAAATGTTGGTTCTACTCCTCTGCCCTGTAGTTAAGAATAAAGACTTAAGTCTTTAGATTTTTTTTTTTTTTTCTCCCATTTACATTCACAACAAAGTTATTCTCTCCAGGAAGTCCTTTCTTGGCACCTATGGACACCACATCACACTTCAGGGAGGTTTTTGTGTCACAACAGCAGCAGCCTCCTTGTTTTCCTTGAAACCCAGGCTAACTTCTGCTTTTTCTCTTCTGTGCTGGGTTAAATAAAAGCTGTAAGCTGGCTCTATCCACCAGCAGAAATAACTCAGGCCACAAAGAAAGACTGAGTAGTTAAAGATCTGTAGGGGAAAAATCCCAGTGGCCACATCAAGTCATTGCAGTAGGATCTGGGGGAGTCTTTAAAAATGTTACTGCACCCTTGCTCTGTTCTTAAACTTCTCCGTAAACACTGTGTTGTGGCTTATGTTGGAGAAATAAAATTAGGGTCTGACCAAATATGTCTCTTCTTACACCCTTATAGAATAGGGCAGGGAGGAGAAAAATGCTGTGGTCCATCTCTGTGAAAGGACAGACCAGTCAATGTTTTAAAATACCCACTTTTTGACTCACTTGCACATATTGGTGCACCCATCCAGGGGTATGGAGTGCTGCCTTCTCCTGCCATAATGGCTTGGAGATGTCTCCATTCTTTAGCTCACTGTCATCTACTTACATGCTCTTCTGGTCATTAGCTCAGCAATACCACCACTGCAGATAAAAGAAACTGCTTGGAGAAGAGAAGATTATCTTCACTGCCAACTGTATGCCAGCTTCCTGACTGTCCAGCACCGCTCCACTTAACTAAACACATGCAAATGGTTTCTATGTGCTGACTTGCAAAAGCATTGCAAAATACAGGATGGAGAAGAAAGGCAGTGTTATTTTGCTGACTGGACAGAGAAGGCAGATCCATCAGTCCTGTCCGTGAGAGCTGTGCTAATATGCACAGCAACTGGATGCTCACAATGCAGTAATACTGCTCCTACTGAACTGCTCATCTTCCAGTCCTGACCTGTTAAGCAGCATTATTTTCAGATAAAATAATGGCAACTAGCAGAATGCAGCAGTCCTGACAAAGGGTTCGGTGGCTATCTGCAATAGGGTCCTTCCAGAGACAAACTCACTCCTCAGTGGAGGCAGGCTTGAGTTGTCTCTTTCACTGATATTACAAGGTGTCCTGGTTTTGGTTAGAATAGTTAATTTTATTCCCAGTAATTGGTACAGTGATGTGTTTTGGATTTAGAGTGAGAATAATGTTGATAACACACTGATCTTTTAGTTGTTGCTAAGTAGCACTTAACCTAAGTTAAGGACTTTTCAGTTTCCCATGGTCTGCCAGTGAGCAGATCTACAAGTAGCTGGGAGGAAGCATGGCCAAGACAGCTGACCCAAACTAGCCAAAGGGATATTCTATACCATAGAACATCACATTCAATATATAAACTGGGGGAAGTTGGCCAGGAGGGATGGATTGCTGCTCAGGCCTTGGTTGGCAGGGTGGTAAGCAAATGCATTGTGTATCACTTGTCTTTTCTTGGGTTTTATTTCTCCCTCTTTTTGCTATATTCCTTTTCATTACTATATATTTTATTATTATTGATCTTATTATATTTTACTTTATTGTTCTTATCTCAACCTGCGAATTTTACTTTTTTTCAATTCTCTTCCCCATCCCACTCAGAGGGGAAAGGAGTGAGGGAACAGCTGCACAGTACTGAGGTGCTGACGGTGGGTAAATCATGACTGTGGTGGTTTTAGCCTGGTCAGCAGCTTAACGCCACACAGCTGCTCACCCACCCTTCCCCCACTTGGGAATGTGGAGGGAATCGGAGGGGCAAAGGGAGACTCACAGGTTGAGATAAAAACAGTTCAATAACAGTAATAGAATAATACGGTGACAGTATCTACGGGTAATGTACAATACAGTTGCTCACCGCCCACCGACTGACACCCGCCTGCTCCCGGCCAGCGATCCTGAACAGAAAGGTGCTGTGGCCACATTCCCCAGAAGTGGCCACCCCTCCCGGCCCACTCCTGCCTTTATATAGTGAGCATAATGTCACATGACATGGAATATCAGCCAATCCGGGCCCAGCCCTCCAGCTGTGCTCCCCCCGCCCCCGCACACAGGCAGGGCTCGTGGAGCTGGAGAGCCCCTGGAATCCCAGTGTGCATCAGCACTCCTCCAGCTACCAAAACGAACATGAACTCTATTCCAGCCCAAACCAGGACAATGACACAAGGTTAACTCCATTTGTCGCAAGTTGTATCAACTACTTATGAATTCTGAGATGATTTGTTTGATATGATGTTCCAATTCAGAAACAACAACTGGGCCCAGAAGCCTGAGCTGAATGCTCAGGCCACATAGCTGGTCCCTGAAGCACCGGGTTAGCAATGTACCAAGCAGACAGTTAACATTACACATGTGCTTGAAGTTCATCATCATTCAGCCAATCATTTAAGCACATGGTTGAAATCAACTATCTGTGTAAAGTGCTTTGCTAAACCAGATCCTTACATCCACCAAGATCGGTGATTGAGGTCTGCTACTAAGATGCTAGACAGGCCTGCAGGAATGTATAGTGGGAACCCTTTCTCCTGAAGTTATTTAATTACATATTAGATAAAGTCACCACCTGTTGAGAGGAAAAAAACAAACAAACAAACAAAACAGAAGCCTGTAGGCACTGATTTTTGGCAACGATCATCTCTGAAGAGTCATCAAAAGTTCTGAAGCATCCTATTGTCTTCAAAAGCCCAGCAATCAAACAAACCAAGTCTTGTATTACCATATCCTAAACTGGAAAACCTCCTGCCCTGCAAGAACAGACAAAACATTGGGATATGAAAAGTGTCATTGCAAAACTATTTTTAATACAGTAATTAAAAACATTTCTGTTGATATCCAAGTGCTGGATGCTAAAAATACTTGCCATCTTCATTGTAGTGCAGAATTGTGATATGCATAAAGAAATAGCTGCTGTCATCTCTGAACACAGAACAGGTCTGACTTCTAAGGCTAGATACTGAAAGAAAGCAGAATCCCAGAGCTGTGAGCTTACTCTTTTATTTTAAATTAGATATGTGATTACTGCAGCTGTGTGGCAAATCAGGTATGTGAATGTACAACATGGCAAGGTGGCCAATTCACAGCAAATTCTGAATAAGGGTAAGTAATATTTTTACAAACTGTACAAATACATTGACCAGAGAGTTGTAAGGGACTCTTCCATCTTTTTGAAAATAAAGCATGATAATATTTGAATAGTGAAATGAGACTTAAAGTACTTTCTTCTGTTAAGCAACAATACTTATAAAGGCACTTAATCCCACAGACAGCAGAAATAGAACAATTGGATCGTCCAGTATTTCAGCCAAACAACTTGCCTTCAGCAGTTTCCATATGTGTCAGAGTCAAAAATCAACCTTGCTTCCATTTCAAATTTGTACTCCCTACAAATTCAGGTAGATACTATTGCTGATTCCTAACTACATGCATAATCACAGTATGACTTGAAACACGAAGATTCTTGCTTGTCTCAATGGAGAGAAGAGCAAACTTATCATAAGATTGTGAGGTTTTCCTTACTCTCAGGTTTTCTTCCTGTATCACTCATTCCCTCCCTACCACCAACAACCAGCAGTGATAGTCACAAATACAAACACAGAAGCTTTGGCGTTGGCTCCTTGACCAGAACATGTGGAAGTTTGACTAATGGGACACAATGCAAGCCTCAGGTTCCCAGCTGTGGAAGGCAAGCAGGGCTGATGTCTGATGTGATTAGAGTTTGGATTTCATCTTTTGCTATGCATGTTTTGAATCTGAGGGAGGAACAATGCTGAGCTTTTCTTGTGACTTTTCTTAATGTATGTCAAAAATGCCACTCACATAGAATCTTAGAATCAGGTTAGAGTTAGGTTGGAAGAGACACTTAAGATCATCGAGACCAACTGTAAACATAACAGTGCCAAATCCACCATTAAACCATGTCCCCAAGTGGCACTTCTACCTGTCTTTTAAATGTCACCTCCAGGAATGGTGACTCAATCACTCCCCTGGGCAGCCTGTTCCAATGCTTAATAAACTTTTTGGTGAAGAAATTTTTCCTAATACCCAGTCTAATATTCTCCTGGTGCAACTTGAGGCCATTTCCTCTCATCCTATCACTTGCTACTTGGGAGAAGAGACTGACACCCACTACCTTTCAGGTATCAGGAGAGAGTGATAACGTCTCCCCTTACCCTCCTTTTCTACAGGCTAAACAAACCTAGTTCCCTCATCTACTCCTCATAAGACCTGTTCTCTAGACCCTTCACCAGCTTCATTGATCTTCTTTGGACACACTCCAGCACCACAATGTCTTTCTTGTAGTGCGGGGCCCAAAAACTGAACACAGTATTCGAGGTGTGGCCTCACCAGTGCCAAGTACAGAGGGACGATCTCTTCCCTACTCCTGCTGGCCACACTATTTCTCATACAAGCCAGGATGCTACTGGCACCTGGGACCACTTCCAGCTCATATTCAGCCAGCAGGTTGTTGAACCAACAACCCCCAGGTCCCTTTCCTCCAGGCATCTTTCCAGCTGCTCCTTCCCAAGCCTGAAGTGTTGCATGGGGTTGTTCTGACCCACGTGCAGGACTCGGCACTTGGCCTTGTTGAATCTCACACAGTTGGCTTTGGCCCATCAATCCAGCCTGTCCAGATCCCTCTGTACTGACTTCCTACTCTCAGGCAGATTGACACTCCAGCCCAACTTGGTGGTGTCTGCAAACTTACTGAGGGTGAGATCCCCTCATCCAGATCATTGATAAAGATATTAAACAGAACTGCTCCCAATACTGAGCCCGGTGGAACAGCACTTGTGACTGGCCACCAACTGGATTTAACTCCATTGACCACAATTCTTTGGGCCTGACCATCCAGTCAGTTTTTTACCCAGCAAAGAGTACGCCCATCCAAGACATGAGCAGCCAGTTTCTCCAGCAGAATGCTATGGGAAATGGTGTCAAAAGCTTTACTAAAGTCCGGATAAACAATATCCACAGACTTTCCTTCATCCACTAAGCAGGTCATCTTCTAACAGAAGATCAGGTTAGTCAAGCAGGACCTGCCTTTCATAAACCCATGCTGACTCAGCCTGATTGCCTGGTTGTCCTGTATATGTTATGTGATGGCACTCAAGATGAGCTACTTCATAACCCTCTCTTGCACCAAGGTCAGGCTGACAGGCCTGTAGTTCCCTGGATCCTCCTTCCAGCCCTTCTTGTAGATGCATGTCACATTTGACAACTTCCAGTCAAACTGGGACCTCCTTAGTTAGCCAAGACTGCTGATAAATGATGGAAAGTGGCTTGGTGAGCACTCTACCAGCTCCCTTAGGACCCCTGGGTGGATCTCATCTGGCCTCATAGACTTGTGTCTAAGAAGTGTAGCAGGTTGCTAACCATTTCCCCTTGTATTATGGAGGCTTCATTCTGCTTCCTGTCCCTGTCTTCCAGATAGGTGGGCTGGGTACCCCAAGAACAGTTGGTCTTACTATTGAAGACTGAGGCAAAGAAAGCATTAAGTACTGAAGTATTATACTTTCACATATAATAAATCCCTTTTTTTTGATCAGAAAAATGAGACAAAAACTCACTTGAGAAGAATGGTAACAACACATTTACGTATAAAGACCCAAGGGAAGCAGGAAGAAAACATAAAATTACTTGAATCACCACAGCAAACCAATTTCCTTCAGAGTCTTCAATACTCCTTGCCAGAGGGAATACAGCTGATGAAGGTTAAGAGCACTGAATTGTGCACACAGAATAATTCTCAGTGGGCTCAGGCACAGAGTTGCAATCGGGTTTCAAGTCTGAAGACACTGAGATCTGGGAACATGGTTCAGAAGATTATGAAGCCTGTGAAATGGAAAACTGGAGCTAGTTAATACCATAATTCTTCATTGCAGTTGAATTCCCCTCAATGTCCAAAGATTTTGGTTCAAAATCCTGAAATCTCACTCAACCTCTGTGAACACTTTGAAGTTCTCATACTAGCAAGCTCTCCTCAAATGCTGCTACTAGTTTGACACTGCTTATTTGGAATGAAATGCAAGCAGAGACAGACATTCCTTCATCAATCTGTATACTGATATATAATGCTTTCCTGTGGACAGCCAGAAACTTAAGTGAATAGGCAAGTTGTATCCCTTCCTCCTCCATTCTGTTGGGAGAATTATGAAAGAGTCTCTCTCTCCAAAGTGTACAGGACAGGAAAATATGTCAAATAGAGGATTAAGGAAGGTGTCAAGAGTGTTTTTTTCTCTATGCTGCATGATAGCCCTAGTGCAGAACAGTTCTTTACCCAGTCTTTCAGCCACTTCAGTATTTCCAGATCTACCAGGACAGGAAACAGTGGTCCTAATCCAGACTGAGAGATCTTGTTCTCCCCATTTGCTGCTCCTTTTGACCAATTCCTTCTGTGGTCAAGCACAGAAAATATGGCAACTTCAAGATTAATTTATCAGACTAGAAGCTATCATTATGTTTACCTTTTCTGCACCATAACTAGATTTTGTAAGTTTAAGAAATGTGTAAAATCACATTCCTGTTATACATGTTCCCTAGACATTCTCTATTAATCAGAAATGTGCTTGGAATTAAAAATTTTATTTAAATGTTCTCTCTATGTTGGGTGGCCTAAATATTCAAACCAACCTCAACTGCTTTGGCAGAAAGAGGCTAAAGTAAAGAAGCTGTCCAAACCTGAATTTTCCAAGTGCTTTAGCTTAACTCTAAAAATATATCCCCTATGATCCCTTGTGATGTAGTGTGAGCTTAGATTTACACTAGCGCTAGCCAAAAGCACTACAGGACATGTCTCTGAGACAGACTCCTCTTGACAAAAAGTGCAAATATTGTTCAACAAAGTCCCACAGAATCAGGGTTGAAACTCTGTTGACACCAGACTGGCAAATCAAAACCTGAAAGACTGCATTAACAGCAGAACCTGACAAATTTACCCATGTCTTGAATACAGTATAATGCAAGTGACCATCAGCTGCAGGACAGATCATATCCTTGAGAGGGAGTCCTGCTTGTTCCTTTCACACAGCTCCCTCTATCATCATTTAGCTGTTCATTTACAGAACAGAGCTGAAGTAGGCTGTAAGTACTGAAAAAAAAAAAATGCTGCATGGTTTAATAACGCCGATTCTGCCACCTAGTGACCACGGAAAATTAACCTACAGTTTATGAACGGGCTGAGAGAGGATTGGCTCAAAGAGCTGCAACTGTGCCATAGCTGGCAGACACACATGGCTGTAATGCCATTGTTACCTATGGTTCACCCAGGCAATCTGCGTACACACTAAGAGCATAAAAGGCAATGAGTGTGTGCTGCCCAGCAGTGCACAAGAAGGATGACCAAGACCTTGTAGAAGCCCAGTCTCAAGGCTCATTCATCAGCACACACTGGAACTCCTGATAAATCTAGACCTTGTCTTCAGGGAGCTCAGTAAGTAGGTTCAGCCGATTCCTGTACTGAAGCACAATGCTGGCAGAGGGGAAGGCAATAGACACTGATATTCCTTCCCAGTATTTTGTTTTATTGGACAGTGAGCCTGATTTGGACCCCTAATCTCCAGCACATGGGTAGTGGTTCAGCAGGACACTCGTGTGTTCAGAATTCACATAAGGAACCCCGAAAGTACTGGCTCAGAGTGAAGCTTCACAGCACTATTCTTCAGATAAACAGCCAGCAATCAGCACTCTACATCTCTGTGGCATGTTGGCCACAGAGTGATTCAATCCAATTTCCTAAATGTCAGATGGAGTCCTCTGAGCTGAGCCATACATGACAAGGATATAATCTGCATCCAGTGGAAATGTATGTGCTCTTCTCTGCCCAGGATCTTGTGACCTTATTTTCATTATCCTGTGCCATGTGCAGAGGTTCTAGGAGGAGATAAAGCATTTAGGGTGGAAAGGTTGCTGTGCCTGCTGATACAAAGAGAAAGGGCAAATAGCATGGTGTTTAGAAAACTGTTTTCAGAGCAAAATCATGTGGGCTAAAACTAGTGTCTACACATCTGCCTTGGAAGAATTCTCAGGCTAGACAACTGTAAACTCATTGCTAACTGCTGCATTTCCCAGTGCTTACCTATAGCAAAACACTCTTCAATCTTTTGTAAAGAAGGTGGTAAATAGATAGAAAACTACAGTTGAAAGACTAAAGATGCAAAAATCTGAGCTGCTAACAGGCCTGTATTACTAATTAATAAAGTCTGCAATTAATCATTATAAATTTGGCAGGGCCATAGCTGCAAATAGAATCCAAGCCTATCATCTCCACATTCTTTGCACTAACAACTTGAAAATCCATTGTCCCTAGATAGCTGTGTATCTGTTTTACATCCCTAGTAATGCTATTATAAAAAAAGCTATTGGAAGTAAAGCTAGCTACAGGGCTTCGGTTTCAGGGAGCTGGTTTGTTATTTCTTATATACTTTTAACTCAAAAAATTTAATCAGAATGAATCATAGAATGGTCTGGGTTGGAAGGGACCTTAAAAATCATCTAGTTCCAACCCCTCTGACATGGGCAGGGGCACCTTCCACTAGACCAGGTTGCTCAAAGCCCCATCCAACCTGGCCTGGAAACCTTCCAGGGAGGGGGCAGCCACAACTTCTCTGGTTAACTTGTTCCAGAGTCTCACCACCCTCACAGGAAAGAATTTCGTCCCTACAGCTATCCTAAATCTGCCCTCTTTCAGTTTAAAGCCATTATCCTTCACCCTATCGCAGGCAAAGGGTCGCTCCCCATCTTTCCTGTAGGCCTCATTTAAGTACTGGAAAGCCACTAGAAGGTTAACCCGGAGCCTTCTCTGCTCCGGGCTGAACAACCCCAACCATCTCAGCCTGTCCTCATAGGAGAGGTGCTCCAGCCCCCCGATCAACTTCTTGGCCCTCCTCTAGACCCCCTCAAGCAGGTCCATGTCCTTCCTATACTGGGGCTCCCAGAGCTGGACACAGCACTGCAGGTGGGGTCTAACGAGAGTGGAGTAGAGGGGGAGAATCACCTCTCACGACCTGCTGGCCACACTCCTCTTGATGCAGCCCAGGATACGGTTGGCTTTCTGGGCACGAGCACACATTGCTGGCTCATGGTCAGTTTCCCATCCACCAATAACCCCGAGTCCTCCTCCATAGGGCTGCTCTCAATCCACTCACCGCCCAGCCTGTATTTGTACATGGGATTGCCCTGACCCATGTGCAGGACCTTGCACTTGGCCTTGTTGAACTTCATGAGGTTTGCACGGGCCCACCTCTCCAGCCTGACAGGTCCCTCTGGATGGCAGCCCTTCCCTCCAGTGTGTTGACCGTACCACACAGCTGGGTGTCGTGGGCAAACCTGCTGAGGGTACACTCAATCCCACTGTCCGTGTCCCCAGCAAAGATGTTAAATAGAGCCGGTCCCAACAGAGACAAGGATGTTGTGCGGGACAGTGTGAAATGCTTTGCAAAAGTCCAGGTAGATGGCATCAGCTGCTTTTCCCTTATCCACCAATGCTGTAACCATGTCGTAGAAAGCCAACAAATCTGTCAGGCACGATTCATCCTTAGTGAAGCCATGCTGGCTATCACCAAGCCAACCTCCTTATTTCCCATGTGCCTTGGCAGAGTTTCCAGGAGGATCTGCTCCATGATCTAGCTTGGCACAGAGGGGAGACTGACCGGCCTGTAGTAGCCTGGGTCTTCCGTTTTTTTTTGGCTTTTAAAAAATGAGGGTTATGTTTCCTCTTTTCCAGTCAGCGAGATCTTCACCAGACTGCCACATCTTCTCAAATGTGATGGATAGTGGCTTAGCCGCTTCACCTGCCAGTTCCCTCGGGACCTGCAGATGCAGCTCCTCAGATCCCATGGGCTTGTACAACTTCAGGTTCCTTAGATGGTCTTGAACGTGATCTTCTCCTACAGCGGGTGATTCTTTATTCTCCCAGTCCCTGCCTTTGCCTTCTGCGTCTTGGGTGGTATGGCTAGAGCATTTGCCGGTGAAGACTGAGGCAAAAAAGTCATTGAGTGCCTCAGCCTTCTCTACATCCCAGGTAACCAGATTTCCCATTTTCTTCCAGAGAGGGCACCATTTTCCCTAGTCTTTCTTTTACCACCGACATACCTGTAAAAGCTTTTCTTGATGCCCTTCATGTTCCTGGCCAGATTTAATTCTATCAAGGCTTTGGCCTTCCTAACCTCATCTCTGGCTGCTCAGAAAGTTTCTCTGCATTCCTCCCAGGCTATCTGTCCTTGCTTCCACCCTCAGTAGGCTTCATTTTTGTGTTTGAGCTTGTCCAGGAGCTCCTTGTTCACCTGTGCAGGCCTCCTGGCGTTTTTGCCTGACTTCCTCTTTGTCAGGATGCACTGCTCCTGAGCTTGGAGGATGTGATTCCTGAATATTAACCAGCTTTCTTGGGCCCTTCTTCCCTCCAGGGCGTTATTCCATGCTACTCTGCCAAGCAGGTCCCTCAGGAGGCCCAAGTCTGATCTCCTCAAGTCCAGGGTAGCGAGCTTGCCGTGCACCCTCTTCACTGCCCTAGGGGTCTTAAACTCCACCATTTCATGGTCACTGCAGTCAAGGCTGCCCTTGAGCTTCACATTCCCCACCAGCCCCTCGTCGGTGAGAACAAGGTCCAGCATAGCACCTCTCCTCATTGGCTCCTCTATCACTTGCAAAAGGAAGCTACCATCAACGCATTCCAGGAACCTCCCAGCCTGCTTGTGCCCTGCTGTGTTGTCCCTCCAACAGATATCGGGGTGGTTGAAGTCTCCCAGGAGGACCAGGAATTGTGAATGTGAGGCTGCTCCCGCCTGCCTATACAGAAACTCATTGGCTCGGTCTTCCTGCTTGGGTGGCCTGTAGGAGACCCCCACTGTAACTTCTCCTGTTCTCGCCTTCTCTTTAATCCTGACCCATAAACTATTGGTTGGCTCCTCATCCATGCCCAGGCGCAGCTCCACGCACTCCAGTTGGTCACTGACACAGAGGGAGACAACCCTCCTCATCTTCCCTGCCTGTCCTTCCTAAAGAGCCTGTTTCCTTCCATTCCAACACTCCCGTCATAGGAGTCATCCCACCACATCTCCGTGATGCCAATAAGATCATAGCCCTCCCAGAATTTATTTCCTCCCAGAATTCCTCTTTTTTCCCCGATAGAAAGGTGACTCCTTTGCGGATGTCACAGTGGGTCACTAAAATGGTGACAGAACAAAATAACTATTACCCTAACAAACAAGTGTGTATGGCTGATATCTTCATGCACACCTAGAAACTCATAGGGAGGAATAACTGCTCCAAGAGGTATTCAGTCAGACCCAAGTAAAAGAAAACGCAAGAGCAAGAGCAAGCCTACGGCCCAAAATGCTCTTACCCTTCTCTGACAGATGGACCCCATCAGCCCCCTAGTAGACAACATTTCTCAAAGTGAATACCATGGTCTAAGTAGCCAAACTCCTGGCTGTGGCACCATTTCTGCAACGAACTCGTGGTTTGACAGATTCAACTGGCCCTTTCAAATCCTTTCAAACCCCTTCCCATTGACCTGGAGGGCTGATGAAAAAACTACCTGCACCATGAAGCTAGAAGCTATGTGTTGCAAGGGCTTGTTGACTCAGTGGGCAAGTGGGCATATCTGGCACTAGCAGGAGCTTACAAGCGCTTCTCAAAGTTAGTTCTGAAGTAGACTTTTATGTGTACAGCCAAGCATGAGCATAAATGAAAAGATGTAATCACTGGCATTTTCAGGTTGTAAAAGAGGTTACAGTGTGGTGCTGTTACATACAAATCCAGATGTTTGAAATTCATAAGGTACAATGAGATTCACTATTTTTAAGGATACACCTAACATACATTCCTACTGAATTCATGATGACAATACTTGATACAGACAAAGACTGTGGTAGAAACAAGTAGGAATAGGTAGAAAAAAGAAATGTGGCATCCCAGGCATGGACTTGTCCCCTTTGGCCACCTGGAAGAAATGTTGCTCTCCTGCTAACTATCCAACCACTAAGTATCTCTCCGTCAAGTAACTGGTCAATGACAGCCACACATTGCTTTGCAGAAGACTGGGAAAGCAACCGAAGGTGGATTATTTTAAAAATTAAATGCCTAGATGGACACTCTAACCCATCTCTCATACAGGTGCTAGTGGCTGCATTCTGTTCCTAGACGTCCATTGTCTAGTGGAAATTTTACAGAAGACTCATATGCCTCGTTTTTTCTCTTTCACGAAAGCACTGCACAGAACACAGGAGGACTTCAGCTGTGTTATGCCACATTAATCTATGCAGGGATTTATGACCAAGAAGAGCAAAGCAGTCACATGACTTGAAGGAAAAAAAAAAAATTGTCTCCAGGTTTCTGCATGACTCCAGCTTCTCTTGTTTATTCCACATACCGTGTGCATTTGCATAGAGGCATTTAAGTTTAGCCCCTGATAAAGCTGACTTACTGGCTGGAACTCCTTTGTGCTGCCCTTCAGGTGCTGTCCTGCTGACCTGTAATCCTTCTCCAGGCTCTGCACATCTATTTCCGGCACTGGCATCAAACTGGTAGGAGTCGGATGGATTGAGGTTTTGATTTTTATCTTATTCTGAGGAGCTGAATGTTGCATACTCTACTGAAGACAGCATATACTTCTTACGGGCACAGAGGAGCAGGGTGTAGAGACCTCTTAAGTGGTCCATCTAAAAGGTTCAACTCAGGTGAGATGTCGTACTATTTATTTATACAATTTCCTTATACAAAGGTGTATGCATCTTTGTTTTTCTGAACCTTACTGTCCTACATGTCCAACTGAAGGATCAAAAATTCCACAGTTTGCCAGGATGAATATTCCTGGATCTGCACAGCAGATGATCCCTATATGACTCACCACCCCGAGGTGCTGTTAAGAGATCTGAATTTCAGAGCTAATATTAGGTCCTGTGTGTATGTGCATGGTGGTGGTGGTCTTTCTTCATTTTAAATAGAAGTGTACCAAAGCATGCCTCTAGAAAGCATACAGTGAGAAGTCTTGTACACAGACAATCAATTCAACATTCACTGTGTATCAATCAGTACCACAGTTAAAGCATTTGTAGTTCTTTGTATGTCAGAAGAGTCACTAGACAACCTACTCCAGAGCAGTGAGGCACACTAGAACAAATATGGATCTAAAATTTTATTTCCTCCCAGATTTCCTTTTTTTTTTCCTAGTAGAAAGGGGACTCCTTTGCTGATGTCACAGTCAGCTCTGCATAATGGTTCACTAAAATGGTGACAGAACAAAACAACCTTTACCCTAACAAACAAGTGTGATATCATCATGCACACCTAGAAATTCACAGGGAGGAACAAGAGGTATTCAGTCAGTCCCAGGTAAAAGAAAACACAAGAACAAGAGGAGTCAATATCCTCTCTACTTAGAGTGAGGGTAGCTCTCTGCCTCTCCTTTACCAATGTGTCACCGTCCTGGGTGAGCAGCTGTGTGGTGTTTGGCTGCTGACCAGGCTCAAACCACAACAGTCACACACACTGTTTGAAACCTGCTTACTGACATCCATGATCACTCACAAAACAAACCCTCCTCACAATAGACATAATCTGCACTATAAAAAAAATATGGTCTCTCCTGCAAGCTCAGTAGCTGAGGTGGAGGCTATTTATTCCTCCAAGCCTGAGAAGATGCAGAAATATCACAGGAAAATACACCATAGGCAATCCACTACCACAGAAGAGTCGTTCTAAAGAAAGACCAAATGAAGACAGCTCTCCTAATTCTTTCATAGGTTAGCGTCCCCCACTGAAAAAGGTAGATCCATTCATTAGAGTGGTGGACGAAGTCCCCTCTTCCCGTACCCAGTGTCCTGGGTTGAGTGAGTGGTGGAGTTTTTTGGTGGCAGGGGAGGGGGCTATCGGGGCGGCCCCCTGTGAGAAGCTTCTCGAAGCTCCCCCAGCTCCACGTCAGCTCCACTTCTGTTTGGGAAATTGAGCCAATCGGCTGCGCCTCTGCGATAACGTATTTAAGAAGGGACGTGGTGACGGGCAGTCGGACTTGTGAGGAGGAGTTGCTGCAGCTGCATGAACACCAAGGTCAGTGGAGGAACGGAGGAAGAAAGGAGGGGGGAGGTGTGCCGGAGCAGAGACCCCCCTGTATCCTGTGGTGAGACAGCAGGGCGGCCCCCCCCTGCCACCCATGAAGGTCTACGGTGGAGCAGACATTGATTTACAGCCTGTTGTTCCTGCTCAGATGATCAAGGTTCTGTGCCCGAAGAAGGCCGGGGTCTCATGGAAAAAGGTAGCCCCGCTGCTGTAATTCAGTGCTGGGAGGATTGCAGCATGCGGGGGAGTCCCACGCCGGAGCAGCTCGGGAAGGGCTGCAGCCGTGGGAGAGAATCCAGTCGGAGGAAGTTAGTGACCCATGACGGAGCAGCGTGGGGAACGCTGCGGCCCATGGGAGGAATTCAAGTCAGAGAAAGTTTGTGGAGGACTGTCTCCTGTGAGAGGGGGACCACGATGGAGCAGGAGGGAACAAGTTTTGGACACTCCCCTCACCGAAGATGAAGGAAGTGGCAGCACTGACTGCACCCCCCATTCCCTGCCCCTGCGCCACTGGGGGACGAGGTAGAGATATCGGGAGCAGAGCTGAGCCCGGGAAGAAGGGAGGGGTGGGGGGAAGGTGTTCTCAAGATGTGTCAATGCTTCTCACTGTCCTACTCTGTTATGTGTTGTTAGTGTCTGTAATAAATGTATGTTCTTTTTTTTCTTCCCCTAACGAGTCTGCCTTTTGCTCGTGATCATAAAAGGGGGATTTTCCCCCATCCCAGTCCTATCTTGAACCCCAAGCCTGGCTCTCTGTCCCTTCTCATTGCTGGAGGGGAAGGGAGAGAGAAGTGCTGCATTGTGGTTGGCTGTCAATCAGGCCTAAACCACGACACCCAGCCACCAGCACTAAGCAGCAGAATGTGCCCTTTAGAGAGGCTGTGGAATTGGTGTCTCTGATCTGAGAAAACCTTCATAGTAGGATGACATTTGTTCTAGGAAAGTCTCTGAGGTTGAGCTCTTTGGCAAACATGATGGAATAAAACCTTACAAGGAGGGCAGGTCTCTTGACCAAAACTGAAGCTCTTTGAGACTTTTACTTTACCATCACTTTTATTGCATATAAGCTCTCTTGTTGTTTTAAGAAATATTTTGATTAAGCAGCTTCTCATTGAAAACATCAAGTTCTTTGAAAATTAAACTTCTTGTGGCAATGCATAAATCTTGCCCTAAATCTGTCAGAAATTGATTTTGATACCTGCAGCACAATGTCTGATTTATACCAGAGTCCACCCTTGGTCATTAAACCAAACCCAACCAACTGTTCAAGGAGAGAAGCATTCATCTGAAAAATGACCGAATAGCAGTACAATACTTCCAACAGCATTTGCAATATCTTAGTAACTAGCTGATCATCTTAAAAGGCAGATTTTATATTTTTAAAAAAGAAGAAATGTGCCATCATTTCCTTTTATCCATAACGCAGAACAAACAGCTACTGAAATTTGTTTTTGTGGGGATGGTCAGTGTCTACCATTGATAAGGAAGTTTTATTGTGTAAAGTTCAAGGTCTAACATAAGTCCTCCAAGAGTCAGAGAACCTGTGTTTTCTCTGTCTACTCAAGAAATCTTCCTGCCTTTCACTGTTTTCATTCATTGCTCCTATTTTGTAAACACACTTTCCATATCCTCAACCTGTCTCAAATGCACAGTGCATAAGGAAGCAGTGAAGGGAGCAGCTGCTCCACAAGGGAGGTGAACTCATAGCTGGGAGCCTGGTTATGGCCCCCATGAGCAGTGACCCCACCAACAAGGAGCTGAGATGCAGAGCAGCAAGTCTGGGTCAGGATTAGGGCCAGAGACAGTGGTCAGGGTCAGACAAACCAGAAACCATGTCTGATGTCAAGCCAGGCAGCTCAACCAGTGGGTCTGGGTCAAGGTGAAGACCAGGTGCTGACACTTCTGCTTATACAGCTGTAATGTGGCATAGCAGAGAACCCAACAGCACAGAGCATGTAGCATAGAGCAGCTCTCAAGGGAGAGGAGAGGCAGGCCCTTGACTCTGGCCTTCTCTACAACAGTTCTTACGAGTGAAGGACCTGTCCTTGGACTCAGACAGCTAAATTTAACTCCGCCAACTAAACTTCTGGAAGGTGGATGTGGTCTGGGCCCTACATAATGAAGATCTGAATCAAGAAGAGAGAGGTTTCCTCATCTACTTCTAAAATCACAACATATATGAGCTATCACATGCGGAGCCGCGGACGAACGACACGCCGAGACGGGTTCAGTGTGGGTGATAGAGCATCAATCAACGTGTGTGTTTATTGGTCCAGGGTACATATATTTATACAGACAATGATAATTATTATGCCTACTAGTCACTAGCTGATTGGCTTAAGCTCTAAAGGTCGTATTCGCACGGTCCACCTACTTGCAGTTAGCTTACAGCACAAGCTTTTCATAACACTAAGTTTCTCATGCTACTATTTCTGATTCTTGTTGACTTGTTTTCGATACACAACAGTACCGTAACACAATGTTTCTCAGACCACCGTTACCATAACACTAGGTTTCTCAGACCACTATTCCTAATTCCCCTTAACCTGTTTTCGACACACCACGGTACACAGGGCTGAAGCGTCCTTGACATTCCTCCTGTATCAGCAGCTGCGAGCAGCTGCAGGCAAACCCTAGTGAGGCTCAGCATCAGCAGCTAGAGCAGGCTCTGATCATACAATTGCTCGGTGGGCTCAGGACCCTTGTCTCTGAGCCATTCTCCAAGCATCCACCTTGAATAGACTTGGTGGACAGACTCTATCTCTCTAAAGTAAAGAACATTCCCATGTCACTGTTAAAAAAACAGTTCTTTCATATTTAAATGCTTTGCATCTTTCAGCTTGAAAACTGTCTCACTAAATCTTTTGAATTTCAAAGTGACACAATCCCCAAATCTTCCCCAAACCCTCCTACCAGAAATAGCTACAAGACCATCCTTACCAGACACTGCATCCTGCCCTGGGCAATGGAAACCAATAAAGCTGCAATGTTTTTACCCAAGGTCTGATGGATGATCTGTAGTCAATGTTTAGTTAGCTGCCTTGGTCACATTTCTAGAATCTAATCAGCAAGATAACAGGGACTGTGACAGGAGGAATAAAGAAAACGTCCTCAGTTAGTTATTAGCACTCATCCCACATTCCCCTGTGTCCTTACCCTGCTGCCTGAGTCCCTTCTCCCCAGTATCTCAGTTCTGTGTCTAATCACATACTCACTAGTCCTGCAACAGAAATTAAACACTTCTTTTTTTTTTTTTTTTTTTGTCTGCCTCAACCGTGATGATGTTACAGCAAAAGAGCTATTTCTGTGTCACCTGCTCAGCAGTGATGTATCTTCAAGTGAAGCAACAACATATTTGGCGTGTCAGCCTATTATCTACAGGCAAACTGTTTCTATTTTGGAAGTTTTCTACTACCTGGGAACTTAAAACAATTATCAACAAAATCACTAATATCCGGAAAAGCTGGTGCAGGTGACTAGAGATTGGAATTTGAATGGTGTCAGGAGGAAGAAGCAAAGAGCAACCAGAACATTCTGGAGTACTGTTAAATTAATGGTTATGGGAAAGGCAGAGAAACACAACTCCTGCAGGCAAATTCTGGCTTTCTACACATTATAAAACAATTTACTTGGTGAATATTATTCCAGTATTCAGGGGAATACTTTGCCAAATAAAACAGATTTAGCCAGAACAAAGTAAAACAAAACAAACCTAAAAAAAAACATTGACTGGTTATGTTCCTGTAAAGTACTTCTCATTTTGCATGAACAATCAGAAGCAACTGTATCTCTGCAAATTCTGCAGGTGAACTATAGCCTCCAGGTAATCAAAGACCTGGTAATCAAAGATAAAGTGCTGACAAGAAAAAATGCTTGAAGAAATTAAGACTTGCTCTTCTCAAGAATACTGTCAGGCAATGTTTTTTCTTTGGTGTTTATACTACAGTGAGTATTGTACATGTGCAAGGATTTTTTTTCTCCCCACTCAAGCTTTTCGTGGCCTTATACCTCACAGCTGTTAGTATGAGGCTGTGTCAGCCTGCACAAGCCTGGTTCAAGGAACACTGGCAGCCTGATATCTGATACTGCTGAGCAGATGCAACCTACATCTACTGGTACATATACATTGTTCACAGTACCATCCAGCTGTCCAGGACCAGTAAGGATGGAAACCCTCCAACTAGACCAGCTAGGTCACACAAGCTCTACCACTTGCACAGTTTAAATTATTTTCTTAAGTAATGTGCTTTTTTTTTTTTTTTTTTTTCAAAAAGAAGGTCAAGATTAACAGGAGCTTATGGATGCACAGAACTTCTGAAAGTCTCCATCTTTTCTGCAAGCCAGAAAAATTAACACCCAATTTTCCAACATTCTTATGATCACTTACAGGCTTTCACTAAATGAAGTGCTTGTTATGGGTTTAAAGTCAAGCATGTTCACATGTGTAGGAAACATGCAAATTGAGATCTTCAGTTTCAAATAAATCTTGATGCCTGTCTATATATATATATGTATGCATGTATGTGTGTACTTATTTTTGTAATTGGTGGTGGGCACTGTATGAAAAGAAATTGCCTTTCAAATTTTTATTACTCTCATTTCAAAGGTGAACATGAGTGACTCAAAGAACAACCAAGCAGTGAGGCTGCGGTCTTTAAAACCCACCCCAGAAGAAAAACAGCCAGCAAAATTAAGTGTTAAGCCCCTCCTATCATCTGTTAGCTGTCACCACCAGCTACATTGGCTTTATGTATACTGCCAACTGCAGTGTGGAGCTGAATTATGCTGACCCCTGTGACAGTCCCATCTCTCTATCCACCTTGCTCATTTAACTCAGCTCCAAAGTTTCAAAAGAGTACTTTCAAGGACTCATGCACAGGCTACCCATCAATATTTTGAGCTCCATCAGTGTCTCTTAACCTACACTGAGTGTATGAATGAGGGTTTGCATCCATGATAAAGCACTGTTTGGTCTTAAGCCTGCACCTGAACTGAATGTCAGTTCTGAGCCCCCTGTAGATGTTCTCCACAGCCAATAGTCCAGACCTGAGCCAACCTAGCAACTGCTGGTTGACCATTACTATAACCAAGCTATAAAATCCATCACAGACTAAGTCAGCCTCTGGAGAGTGATGTCTCTACTCCTTCCCTCTCATACAAAATACTATACAGAAAGCCAGAACAACACAACACATTGAACATTGCCATGTCTCCTTTCTTGTCTTACTCTGAGAGAAAGCTCAATCCTCCCTAATGAATGCTTCCTTACACAACATTAAGGAGTGTAGAATGGAACAGTACCTCCCTCCACAGCCTCTCTTTCCATCTCTCCTACGAAAACAAATGGCAGGTTCCTGTAGCATAGTCTTTTTTAGGCAATGACTTTTCTCGAAGAGATTTACTGCAGCAGCCTTACAAGAGATTTGTAGCAGGCAGTCCTCCACCTGTAGTCTTATATACTCAGTGTGAGAGACATAATTCTCCTGGAGTGAAATGACAGGAGATCATAATGGCTAATCATGTATTATGATGATACTGTCTCTACAGGAAGGATTGCACTTGGCTTTGTGTGTTTCCTTTGGGCAACACAAAACTTCTGCAAAGCTGAAACAAATTACATTTTTCTGGTTGCTACCGTGACATCAGTCGGACACCTCACCCCCACACACACAATGGCACTGTCCCAGCTATTTTAAAGAACATTTTCTGAAGAGTGGATTTCTCAGGGGTTTGGATACTGGTTATGGAATATTTCAGCTGCACATTGCTAGCATGACTCTGGTTCAGGCTGATAATGATGTGAATGTATGACAGGTGTTTCACTGGTGTGAAATGTTCTATTCATACAGTTCTTCATGCAGAGGCATCCAACATCAGAATGAAGTCCAAAAGTTATTAAATAGTGCAAAGCAACACGTTCCAATACAGAAAGGATATCTATTTTGCTTTCATTATGCCATGAACGGACTACTGTAGGCACAAAGCACACGCTTAGAAAGCCATTTTGCCAACACACAAAAATATTTTTCTTCTAATTCATCTTGAACATTTTTGATAGCTACCAATGGACAGGACCTCCACTGTACACCTCTGTCCCCTCACCAAAAACCTACACCTCTAACAGTACAATGGACCAAAATTTTGAATCAGAACTGGGGAAAGAAGATTCTACTGTCCCGGTTCATTTAAAAGGCATTCTATCACCTTTTCTTTCTTTGGAGTCTCCAGTTCTTAAATTGAAACAGACCTAGCACGACCAAAGTACACACATCATGGCAGGTTTTATAACTTTCCCAGTAAGCTCACTGAAGTGACCTGATGCTCTGTGGTCAGACAGGCAGTAAGAAACAAATCTTACCTTTAACTTGTGAGAGCTCAGACTTGCTGGGCAATATGCAACTTTTCCTAGTCAGAGATGAAAAAGTCAGCAAGAATCCAGTCATTCTAACTGCAAAGCAGGATCACTCAAATGCTTTTGCCACAACTGACTAAAAATCGTTAACTGACAGGATCTTCAGGGTACAAAATGGAGTTTATAGCTTCAGTTCTCTGCTTTGTGACTGGTGTCCTGTGTGACTTGACACAAGCATACCTGTTGTAGTTGCCCAGCAGCCAAAAAGTACAATGGCATGGTTGAACTTTTCAGGAAGATGATCTGTTTCGGGTGTGTTCTGAGATATACAAGATAATGGGGTAAGAGGGCTCTGAGTGGGTCAGTGGGCTTTATCTCCACATTGCTCATAGAGACAGGCTGACGTTTTGTTTGCCATGTGCTTGCTGGAATGCCTTCTCATGTTGTACTTTGTTAGTATTCTGCTGAAATCAACAGAATTACTCCTAATCCTGCACTGATACATGTGTATGAAAGCTAACAGTTTGTTCACAGGGCACAATATAGAGGGAATGTGTGTGATTCTGTATCTAAATAGATTTAAAAAAACAAAAAAAAACCCACAAAAAACAAAAAACCACCACCACCAACAGAACAGGAATATTGAGGCTAAGCGCAGGGTAGGATTTTTAAAAATGCAAAGTGGTTGCCAAGCATTCATAGGTGCAGATTTATTGGCAGGTAGAAGAAATCAGCAGAATTATAATAAGGTGAGTTTGTCTATTAGGAGAGGGAGGCAAACACATAGACTGTAACAACCCCTTGATGAAGCAATACTCAATTTTTAGTCTGCATGATGCAATTCTTCCCTTTTATTAACAGCAAAGCCAGGTTTGGACCACCTCTTGATTGAGCAGTTAGCCCAGTACTGAGCCTTCTTGAAAACTTCATCCCAAAATTCATACTTAAGAACATACTGAAATCGTCTGAATTTTATCTAGTTATTTTAAAGGTCATTAATATTGAATAATAATGAAACTGCAGATTGGTTTGGACCTTGAAAAATCCTTAGGTGTTTAAATATGGATGCCTAAGGTCAGGATCCTGCACCTGCTGAGAAAAGGTAAATATTATCACACCATGCATGTTTTCTGGAAGGTTTCCTTATCTTTTTTTTTGTCCTTCCCACACTTCTCAGAGTGGAAGAAGTCTGGATACAACCTACAATTTACTCGAGTACTAAAGGCATTTTTGTCATTTTAGGGCCTTCTCCCTGTTGCTGTCTCCCTTTCTCAGTATCCAGTGATACTTCAAAAACTCTAACCTGTCATTCTGAGTCTAGCAATGAAATGAAAATATAGAAAAAGCTCATCCTTCTTGGCTGAGAGGAGATGGACAGACTCAAATCTGTTATAGAAAAAGAGCTAGATTCTTATTAACACTAAATCTTGGCAGTCAGATTTGCACTTTAGCAGCTTGTGATGTAACCATGCCTTAGAGCAGTTTACAAGCAGCTTCAGAAAGGAATCTATAGAGCACAATTCAAAAAATGCACTTAGGCATATGCTTAAAGTTCAACTTCTGTATTACTGAATCTAGATTCAGCAATTCCCATTTCAATCCCTTCCAGTTTCTTCACAAAATACTAATCTGAATAAATAAAAAAGCTAGTACAATCATGAATAAGCAATAACCTTTTAATCTTTCCTCTCCTTTGTGTGACGGGCCAAACAAAGCACCCTTGAACTAATGAAAGGCAGACATCTACTACTGCTGCTATTACAGCATCCCTGTTAAAAACACAACTAATTTCCTCAGGCCAGAAGCAGAGATTAGGGCAATTATCTAGGCGATTATTTCTAAAACAAAGTTTTGTCCAAATACCTTCTACAGTTGTCACATACTTACACTAAACCTCAGTTACCTGTGCTACAGCTGGTATGTCTCCACAAGCTTTTTCTTAGGGGCTCCCCTAGCCAACCAAGGACTGGCATTTTAAAATCACTATAAAGCTACCATTTCCCTGAAGCAGCTGCACAAACTTTTGCTTATTGGCTAGAGTGCCTTTTTTTTTTCCCCTGTGTCCACAAATTTTGGGGGCAGAGACTGTGTTTTCATCCATTATTATCTTCCAATAATCGTGCTGAATGTGTTGTCTACATGCAAAAAGTAGGAGGCAGTATTTGATTACCATGACAACACTTTGAGGTCCTAACTGAAACTACTGCTATGAAAGTCCTAGATAAAAGGACTATTTCAAAAAACTGAATTTGGTCTATTAAACAGATTGACTAAATCACATTTATGGCACAGACATCATTATGCTCTTGTTACCCAAACAAATGAAAAACACTGAGACAGAAGTCAGTTTTATAAATGGCAAAACTGAGGAACAGAGAAACTGAAGTGATGCATCCAAAGTTACACAAAATTGACTACGGATTTTTTGTTACCTAGTCCTGTGTCAATCACAGAAAAAACATGCCTCCTAGAGAGTGTTCCTGCAGAACAGTTCTTTGATGGTCACACTTTTGAATACAACAGAAATATTTAAAATGAGGTGGAACAGTGAGAAATAATGGCAATGTACATATAAGAGGTAGAAAGGTATTTTAACCAGGTGTTAGGAAACATAAAAATTGTGAGAAGTGATGTTACTTGCCATTAAAATGAGAAGAGCTTAAAAAAAAAAAAAAAAGGAAAAAATTCACAGTTCACCCACATGCCAGTTTTTGTTCTATTTTGGAAGCCTAACAAGATTCCTTCTCTAGTCACAAGGCCTCTTTTGCCTCATTCTGCCTGTCAACAGATCATTTTAAACTTAAGTCATTGGGATGTTATTTCTAATCATGGATCTTCTACTATATTGATTGAATTAACCTTGATAGAGTTAAAATTCAGCAAAAAAGAAGATTTTAACTTGATTATCACTTAATACGTTTAGGCCACGTTCAAATACAACTGCTGGGCCACTAAACTTACCTTCGGTGGGACTGCCAGTTTCCAAAGGGAACTCTAATTCTGAGAAAAGCTGTTACCTTTGTTGCCACTGACAAGTAAAAGATGCAGCCATGTCGTGACTTCACTGGTTCAGAAGCTCTGAGGCATTTCTTGCTGCCTGCATGGCTTACGAACACGGCCCAGCCTACAGTTCTGAGCCTGAATTTGGATCAGCTAACTACACAGAAAACATCATCCCGATGTAATTCATGAAACCAGTTTTTTGCAGTTACTGAGGCCTATGCCTCAGAAGAATGACACCTGCATTCCTGCCTCTGAGAAGGCTACAAAGCTCGCCGAAACCAGCTGCAAACATGTGGCAATCAGCAGCAAATCCACAGGACAGACTCTCATCTTTCACAATCGCTCAATCCCATCGTTTCAGAAGACTGGGTGCTCTGCACGTTGCCACCAATGACAAGAGCTAGTCTGGAGAACGGGATAAACCACACTGCAGGCAGCGTAACGCACCGGCCCACCGGGCTGTGGATCTCAAGCGTCTCCCACCAGCAAGCAGAGGCACCCCGAGTGCCCTCCCGTGCCCACACGAGCAGCCCGGCTCCCTTTCGGAGAGCATCAGCCACCTGGAAACCTGCCCGACCAGAGCACGGCTTCATCCCCCACGCAGCCACCCATCCCCCACGCAGTCCTCGCACAGGGGTGCGTCCCCCCGCTCCAGGGGGATGGAGAAAGATTAGAGGGAGGGACGCGTGGCCACGTCCGGCTCCGAAAAGGCGGGCGCCGAGCCCCGGCCGCCGGGCCGGGCCCGCCACCGCCCCGGCGACCGCGCGAAACCGACTGCGCCACCGCCGGCGACCCGCGGCGCGCGGGGCGGGGCGGGGCCACCCGGCCGGGCAGGTACCCCCCGCGCTGCAGCACCCTGGCCCCGCCCCCTCCGGCCCCGCCCCCCACCCGCCCCGCAGGCCCCGCCCCCTCCCCCTCAGCCGCGGCCGCCGCCGCCGCGGGGGGAGGATGAGGGGGCGCCGCGGCGGGGCTGGTGCTGCAGCCGCGCTCGCCTGATCGGGCCCGGCGGTTCTCCGCGCCGCCTCCCCGGGGCCGGCCGCCGCGGTGAGTGGATGCCTAGCGCTTGCCCGCCGCCGCCTGGCGCCTAGCGGGCACCGCCAGGGCAGAGACTCGCGGACGCCATGAGCTGCTGCAGCTCCGCCGCGCAGGTGAGCGGCCCGCGCCCGCCGCCGCGCCCCGCTGCCCCCCCCCCCCCCCCCCCACCTCCCCTGCCCGCACCTCCCCCGCTTTCGGGCCCTGTTACACCCGCCTGCAGGCCTGCTGTCCCCCATGGCCGTGCCCCTCCTCCCCGCCCCCCCGGTCTGCCTCTCGTGCCGTCCCATGGCTGTGCACCCGCGTGTTCCTCCATAGCTGCGCTCTCTGGTGGGCGTGCGGCCCCTGGTACCCCGCGCAGCCCTGCTCTCCCGTGGCTGTGCACCCCTTTGCTCCCCCCCGCCGCTGTAGCCCCGCTGTCCTATGGCAGTGCATCCGCTTGCTTCACCTGTAGCACTGCTCTCCCATGGCGGTGCACTTGCTTGCATCACCTGTAACCATACTCTCCCATGGTTGCCAACCCCTTGCTTTTCCCTCCCCTCTCATGCCCTGCCAACAGCTCTGCTCTCTCATGGCTGTAAACCACTTCACACCCCTGCCACAAGCCTTCATGGACATAACTGTGCAGCATTTTGCTCCCCTCTGTAGTTTCGCTCTTCCCCCCTTATGGCTGCGCAACCCCTTCACCCTGCCTTGCCTTGCACCCACCATGCTACACACTTCCACCCTCTGCGTTGCTCTGTATGCTGTTATGCTTGCCGCTTCCCCTGGGAATCGGCATCATCTTGGCCCTTCTTCCCTCAGCCCTGCTATGGCTTCACAATCTTTGCCATTCCCTGCTCCAATCCCCTGCCACAGCTGCAGCTGCATACCTCCAGCTCTCCCCTGCCATCCCCATATTGCCTTGCACGCTTGTCCTATGGCTTCACACTTCCTCTTCCCCTCTGCCATGCCTCAGTGCACCCCCCTATATAGCTCTGCACTCCCTCCCCTTCCCTGCAGCTGTTCCTTTGGGGTCCCTGCTCCCCCCACGCCAGAGAGAGGAGCCATCTCATGGGAGGAAACTTGCCATGCCCAGGGCCTCCCCCAGGTCCATTGCCTTTAGGCAGGGGGACGTTCCTTATCTTAGCCCCCTTCCCCACTCCATGGCCAAGGGTTCAGGTGCATTCCTCCATCCTTCTTCCTGTGTGTGACTGGCTCTATGCACATCTCTTATTTATGAGCTCGGTTTTTCTTTCTCCCCCCTCCCCCTTTGCTCTGCTTTGCCCTTACTGACTCCTTTTTTTTTCCCCAGAGTGGTGCTGCCAAGCAAGGCACAAGCGGGAGCTCCACCCAGCCCTCCAGTTTGCAGCTCTGCTTCCCATTTTAACTTTCCCTTTGAACAACACGACCAGGGCTATACAGTTTTTTGCTTGGCCCCTTTTTGCAGTCTGTAGGACGAGTGATAATGACTAACACTATGCCTGTGCTTTGCTTGCTTGTAAATGTTAGTTTCCTTTGGCTGTGTCACTTGCGGTGGCTGAATCCAGCTTCCAGCAGACTGCTTATGTGGGAAAGTCCGTCTCTGCTGTCCCAGATGACTCATCACAGAGATGAGTTTTTGTAGCTCATCCGTTCAGGCAGACTGTTGGCTTTTTCCTTTTTCATAAGGGCCGTGTCCTTCCAATGCAAAACACTGCAGAGAGCTGTCCAGTTGAAATAGGAAACATCCTTTCTGTACAGCAGATTTGCTGTAAGGAGGAAGGCAATCAGCTTTATGGTGCATGAAGAAAGGGTTTGAATTGCAGAGAGGAAGATACATGCCAAATGTTAGGGGAAGGTTTTAAAATTGTTTGGTCACTGCAGTAGACTGCCAGGGGAGATTGTGGAGTCTGTGTGGTTTGAGGTTTGCTAAAAAAAAATATTAGATAAACATCTCTCAGGAGTGGCTTAAGGAAAGCTGATACAGACTTGGAGCGCTGAGAGTGAAGTTGATGTTTTGAAGTAATGTTTTGAAGTCTTCTGCAACCTTATTTTCTGTGGTTCCTATCAAATTGCTTTTCTTAAGTGCTTAATAGGCCCTTTCTAGCTCTTCTGTATGGATTTGAATTGCTATTTGCTGTTACGTTCTTTTCGTAAATGAAAATGCAGGCTTATTTGTGAGTAACACTAGACCAAAGGCAGAAGAAATAGAGGATCAGATAGTTTAAATACCTGGCTTGTTCATAGGTTTGAACTAACTGATTTTGTTTTTCAGTTAAACTTGTGTTCCACTGTCAGGGTGCATGATGTTAATAGTATGCTACTGAACCTTTCATTTGCTTTCCTTATGTGTGGCAAGATATGATACAGTAATTGAGCTTTGTATCCCATATATGTAACTAAAGTATAAAGAATGGTTGTTTATTTAATTCCTTAGCCATGAGCAATCGTGTATCGCCTCATGAAACCAAAATCAAAGGCTAGTTGCCAAATGTTTTATCAGCAACAGTTTTGTCCGGTATGTCAATTGCAGAAATCTTGCTACCAACAGTACACCATTACATTATAACCTAATGTACCTCTTATCCTGCCTTTTATCATTAACAATAAATGTGTTCCTCGCCAACCATTGTCTTTATACTTCCCTCCTCCATTATTTCCTCTTAAGCTTTCCTCAAACAGGAGTCCATCAAGACGTTCCTTCACGTTGCCTCACTTAGTTCTCACTTCTCCCTGTGTAGCTACATCTTAGTCTTTGACGTACAGTCTTTCCTCTTACCATGGACGCCTCACCCTCATTTCTTATGACTTTGTTTTTCAAGTTGATTTATCATTCATTTTATTCTCCTCCTCTCTAGCCTATTTGATCATTATCTGCTAATCCCCATTTCTGTTTCTGAGAGGAATGATTACTTCTGTTTTGATTTTGCCAGCCATCTTATCTGATTACTGCATCTCTAAGTCCCTTTCTCATGACTGCCACCTCTTCGTCTCATTTATGATACTGCACTTACCTGTGTCTGGCTGTTGAACCAGGCAGATTGCTTTGACTTCTTCCTAACTTATTTCACACTCAATTATCCTTTTTTTTTTTTTTTTTTTTCCTTTTATTTTTTTTTTCCTGAATGCATTTCCCAGTTCCTTTGCTTTGCAGGCTGTCTAGAACTCTGCCTTAGGCTTTGTCCTGTATCTCTTCCCCTGCCGAATCTAAAGGTTTCCAGAAATAAACTGATTAAAATTGCCATGTTTACCTTTGCTCAGCACTCTTACCTTTCACTTACAGTGATAGATTCTCACATTTGCTCTCTGCTTTTTCTGCCTGTAACTGCTTAGCCTCACCCCAAAGCCCCATTCATTCATTTTTGCTATTTTAATTCCAAATTTCTGGGGTTTACCTCTTGCTGCCATCTTATTCCCTTCCTAATTTTATTCGGAGTTACTATCCTCCATCCTTAAAGCTGACAGTCAACTCTAGTTTGCTTCCCTTCTTTTTCCAAGCTCCTGAACAGAAGTGTTTGTTTGTTGTCATACATTCTCTTCTCTTTCTTCATCCTAAATTCATTCCAATCCAGGTTCTCTGCTCTGCTGATATTGCCTTCATTAAGATCTCTACAGGCTCCTTCTGGCCAAGTTGCAAGTATTCTCCTCCTTTCTTACCCTCCTTGATCTCTGCTGCTTTTGATACTATCTGTAATCCTCTACCACTTGAAGTCTTATTCTCCGTAGGCTTCTGCAATACCGTCCTCTTGCTATTCTTCACTGCTTTTTACTCTCTGATTATTATTTCATCTCTACTGATGTCTGTGCTTGTACTTCCAGTCTTTTTTCCTTCTTTTGTTAACTTACCTCCTATTCTACCAAATTTTTCAACTTGAACTGTTATGAGTGATGTTAACTTAATACAGCCATACCAGACTTCCTTCCAGGTGTGCTCATTCTTTCCTGTTGTTCCATGGCTCTTTTACCTGTTGAGGCACTTCAATCTGAAATACTTCTTTCCAGTGTTTTGTTGTGTTTTTTTTTTTTTTTTTTTTTTTTCCATTTCATTCCTTCTCTATGCTTGCACAAAGTTCTTTCACTTCCCCTGGTGTAGCATATTCTGTGATCTGCACTTGTTCTTTGTCATCATAACCAGAGTTTTTGTTTACTTGTTGTTCCTTTTTGATCTTCAGAGGCTCATGCTATTCCCTACTTATTTAGGTGGACTTAACTGTATTTTTTTGTGCTTGCTGTTTCTTGACTCTCACCATCTTGAAGCTCAAAATTGTTGGGAAAACCTTATGCAATGTCAGCTACATCTTACAGTTGTTGTGTTAGAGCAGTCTTCATTAATTATTATGACCAGATCATCCTAACACATCTTTGAACTGGAGTTGTTTGGCCAAAGTGCGCAGATCTATCTGAGATGGAAACCTTGCAAAGGACAGGAGAAAAAAAAAAAAACAAAGCTGTTGGTGGTCAATACCTTCATGTGATTTCAGTCCACTGTCATCCCTTGCCATATATTTATTGTGAACTTCTCAAGATGTGTGCTTCTGTCTAGATTAATCTCTTTCATCATGAATCTTCTGTGCAACAAAGCTTAAAAAGTTTCTACTCATTTTTGACGCAGGTAGATTTTTTTGTTGTGCTGTTTTGGAAATGATCTTCTCTTCCTGAATGTTTGGGTCTTTCAAGCAAATGATGGTGAAGCTCTGAGTTGATAGAATAGTCAAATTTCTTTCAAATCTTTTGTTTCTTTAAAGAAGAAAAATGGAATCTGTAGTTGAATGGCAGTACTCTCTTCCCTTCCTTTTCATTCTTCTCCTTCATCAGTGGTATCTTCTGCCATCTCACAGCATTAGTCCATTATAAAACTGGATTTGCAGGAACTTAGGCTGTGCTGTAAATCTATTTGGTTGAAGTAGTCCATACAGGTTTTTGAGCTTTTAGGTGTGTGATTTTTTTTTTTTAAAGCAAGTGGACTTACTTTACAGTGTAACTCCGATTGCTCCACTGATCTAGTTTATAACACAGTTCCACAAAATTTGCATTGTGGTTATATCTGAGGGGACAGAAATTTGTAGTTTGTGAAAGGGAACAAGCTGTGGGGAGAAGCAGACCTTAATCTGCTCTCTTTTAGAGTAGTTGTGATACAGAATCCTTTCTTTCTTGATCTTCTGCAGTTGAAGTGACTGATTATACTTAAAAGGCATTTGCTTTGGCAAGATGTTATAGGAAACAAGGCAACATACTGAGGTCTTACTGTTTGTGTTGGGACTGGGAAGTACTGTGTATGTTTATTTTATCCTTACAGCTTTGTATGCTAGTGGCTTAATCTAAGGTATATATGAGAGAAACTTGAAATCTTACTGGAAATTGGAGGCATGACTGGGATAAACAAAGCACATGTTATTCCTGATGGGTTTAGTGGTAGCCTTGGTTTTTACAAGACTAAAAAACAAGACTCCCATTATAAGAGGAGATGAAGACAGATCATCCATTATCTTTTCCCTTGAGCATCTGCTGTCAAAGCAGCACAGAATAAATCTGGAGTTCCTAACTTCTAAAAAAATTTTGTAGTTCTGATGAAACGTCTCTTCTGAGCTGTTATGAACAATACAGATCATTAATTGTACTTCAACCATATCTTCAGTTGTCAGAGGTTCTTGCAGAATATGGGGGTCATCAAAACATGCCTGTTTCACTGTGGGTATGATTATGATCACAGAAAAAGACCAGCTGAATAACAGTGTTGATAGGCAGAAACAGAATGAGTTGTGAATTCTACTTCTGGGAGCTAGGAAGCATGATTTCCTTTTTAACACATTGACAGTAGATGAAGCTTCCGTTCTAGCCTCTGGCAAGCAGATAAAGTATGAAGGATGAAGTGAACAAGCAGGATTCAAGAACAGTGCTAATGAGTCAGGCATCTCATGAAGTTGTTGACTACTTTTCTGTGTAACTGGTCTGTGAGCTCTATTCATTTCTTGTGAAGCATGAGGTGTCCTTTTACAAATGCTGTCACATACAACTGCACAACTGCTGCAAATGATTCCCTTTGATCTTAGTGTAGAAAGAAATATTTCAACTACATAAATACTTGTAAGTACTTTTTCAAATTCACTGTGTTTTTCCCACTGAGGACTAGCTCCTTCTGAAGTTTACACTATCTTTCAGTTGTAGTTGTATCACATCTTAAAACTTTC
Source organism: Tyto alba (assembly GCF_018691265.1). Lineage (NCBI taxonomy): Eukaryota > Metazoa > Chordata > Aves > Strigiformes > Tytonidae > Tyto > Tyto alba. The sequence continues at coordinate 44,604,207 of NW_024881275.1, read as the reverse complement.
TAAATAACACATTATTTTCCTTTACTTTGTCAGGTAAGTCAAAGATTGACTTTTTTTTTTTTTTTTTAAAAAAGCACCTTGAGGAGTGATAGTTTGTATTAAAAACAGATATGGGACATTGCATCCCTACAAGACATCTTTTTGATAAAGTGAGAAGAGTTTTGGAAAAGATTGTTTATTTTGCATTGTTCAAAGTGCATGCTAAATCCAGAGCTTATGTTATTGTAATCTAATTGGCATCTAGAATGCTGTCAGCCATCTGACTTTTAGGTTGGTAATTGTGAGGGTATATTCAGTATTGTCCAACCAACTGCTTTTATTTTTCATTATGAAGAAATGACAATGTTTGTTGTGTAGTGAAGTTGTCAACTGTCTTTATGCTAACAGTGAGCTTTGTACTACCCATGTATGCCTTTCTCCTTTGGTCTGACTATAATTTTTGTTCCTTTGAACTTACATCAGTGGTTTCTCTGTGAAAATCAAACCTTGCAAACCAACTTGACAGAAACTATGTCTTTGTTATTTTGTATTTGATTCTTTCTCACTTGAAGGGTCTGTTTGAAAGTTGTGTAAATCTTACGCTTTATTTCTAAAAAATGTTTATGCAGAGTGTTAGGTGAACTCTACCCACTGACTAAACTTTTACCTCTGTTTGATGAAACTATACCACTTTTTTGTGTATGAGTTTTAGAGAACAAGCCTGTGTTGGTGGATATATATATAATAGGGTCTTTTAAATGGTCCAGACACTCTAAAGTTTCACAGATTTATGCAGTAAATAAATTTAATCGCATTGATTGACTGCCTGTCCTTAGGCCCCCCACCACCCTTTTTTTTGTTTGTTTTTGTTTGGGGTTTTTTTGTGTTTTTTTGGTTTTTTTTTTGTTTTTTTAAGTTTTCGAGGTAAAGAAATTTCTAATGTGGAATAAAAGTGTACACTTGTGTGACAACAGCCTCAAGAAATCTGTATACATACTTAAGAAGAGAAAAGAGTCTACTTCAACATGAAGTTCAGCTTTACAGTCCCAAGATTAATTTTCTCTCCTTTAGTATGATTTCCACATCCAGTGCGATGCACTGCAAGGAGAGATGATCGCAGTATATAAGAAATCTAAGATTCCATGTTTTATTTTCTAGCTCTTGCTATTTTAACTGGTAATATTGCTGTAATATGGTGGTGGGTCATGGTGAGCAGAACATGGTGACTTGTGTCTGCAATCCTCTCTTAATAAATGTGATGTAGTTAAGCAGCTGTTTACGGCAGAAATGAACTCTGGCCTGGTTTGTTTTGTTTTAAATTGAAACTGCTCTTGCTGCATTCCAGATACATTAGTTGTCTGAGGAAGAGACCTCTGAATGTTGTATATAGATCCGTGGGAACAAAACAGGAAACACACTGAAGTATTTTGTTCAAGGTCATGATAACCATGTCCTGGGAATTCTTTGTCAGACTCCCCTGAGTTTGCTATGAAAAACTGCAAAATAATTGCCTACTTACAAGGAAGTATGCTTATGTAGTAGGCTAAGGGCTTGACACATTATTTCCCTTTCTATTCTCCTCCCACCCTTTCTTCCATAAATCAGATAGAACCTTTTTAATGTTGCTTACTGTTAATCTAATATGCTTTCAGTGCCCTCAAGCACTGCCCTTTTATTGTAATCTGGAGTGGTTTTCTTTCTTGTTAATGCCAGAATTTTGGACCTGTAAGTCAGGATGTTGCATTTAAGAAGCTATGTAAGCTCTCCCCACCTCCCCTCAAGTGTAAGCTTAGAGTTTTTCTGATCTTTGTTAGAGGAAGCGGAGGAAAAAAAGGTTCTGTTAAGTTTTTATTGTGCCGATGACATCCTTTAAATGAATAATCGTTAACTGAATAATGCTATTGGCTTCGCAGTTTCCAGTATTCCAACATTTGTCTTTTGGCTTTCGTACACAGTGGTAGTGAAGGATGCACATGAACAGTGTTGCACATGCAACAGTTAGTTGATAATGCTCAGTGTAGTGCCACAAGGACCATGTTTGTGTTGATGGGTGCAAATACAAGCTTCTAATGTTGCAGAACCCTCCACCAAGTAGTCCATTGCCTTTGGAAGGTAGGAAGTTCTTCAGTAAGGTTGTAAATGCAATACAAAAATACATTATTTTATTCTTTTAAATTGACAAGCCCATTTGACTGTAGGATGCTTTTTGAAAGAATACTTAGCAAACCGCTATGAATGTCTCTAGTAACTGGCAACATCATTATTTTTCACAGCAGTACTGTGCAGGCCATAAGCTCTTAAAGAGCTGTGATGTTTTTGTTCTTGAATTCTGACTTTAGACACTACAGAAGGGTGAAAAAATTCTTTTAGAGAAAATTACTCATCACACAGGAAGAGAGTGAAAAGAACAGGGACAGCGTTTTCTATGGAATGTCTTTATCTTCTGTGGAGACCACTAATTGGGGAGTTCTGTGTTTTTTTCCTTCTGCTAATATCATGTGATAAAGCTAACACATTTGGAAACAAAGTGTGCATTGTACTTGGACAGTGTTTTACTAGTCCAGCGTTTGAAAATAATTTTTAATTTGGGACTTACACTCTTGTAATAAGAGTAAAATCTGAGAATTTGTTAAACAGGTTGATGTATAAGTACAAAATTCAGTGTGACGAAATAACTTGGTAGGTGCAAAATACCTTCAAAAGTGAACTGTTGGTTTTGGTTTATCTTTGTTTGTTTGTTTTTTGCATGACTGCTTTTTATTAATGATTAAGAACCATGGAAGTACCAAAGACACATTGAAATGGATATTTTAATCCCCTGAAAAATATTACTTTGATATTTATAAAGTGTCCTTATTTGTTGCTGCTTTCAAGTAAGTACTTAACAAAATGTAATGAAGAAAATAAACAGTAACTAAATACTTTGAGAGTTAAAAACTGGGCTTGTGTCTGCAGGTGGCCTTCTTTCTAAACTTCAAAACCTCTGCAGGTGTGCTGATCTTGTCAGCTCTTTATTTAATCAGCTGCGTTATGTTTCAAGGTAAATATTTAACTTGTACACCGAGGCGGAAGCATGTAATAAAGGAGTTTTAGAGGCAATATTTAGTATGAGTTGACTGAAAAGATGAGTGGAAGATGATATACAACACAGCATATGTCAGATTCATAAGTGAAGTCTCCACATATGAGCTTTCAGGGTAAACATCTTTATATTACACCATCAGTAGTGTTGTAAGTGCTGTCTTATGTGCTCTCAATTTTGTTTACATTATGTTGAAAACTCATAAATACCTTGTGTGGAGTATGAGAACATTAGTGAAGTAGCAGGTGTGGACACATTGAAATGGTTGTATGCTTAGTCTCTGAAGAGAAGCAAAGTATAAATTCATTACCCTTTGGTGGATAACTTTAAAGCAGTATTACACCATCAGAAGACTTTTCCTAGCAGGAACTTAGGGTTTCGTATTTATAAAAAGCAGATTTATCTTTTTGGTGGGCAAGATGTTGGAGAACAAGTGGTGATGCAGAGTTATTAGACAAAGAAGGGCATGAGTGCTTGTATGTAAAGTACTGGCATGTGGCTCTCTGTAAAATCCAAAGTCATGAGTAGCATCTGCTTTGCAGTACATTGAAAAATAAAGCACTTTGGAGTGACATTGAAGCAGAAATTCCACAAAAACAGGTGTTAGACACCATTGTGATCTGCATGTTCTGTAATGCAGTCCCTTTTGGAATTGCCCAGAAGCATTTGGGCTTGTTATCCAGAAGACAGTGTTGTCATGGAGAGCGCTTGCAGGGAACGGTGTGTATTGTCATCTGTTTCTTTATAGAGGCAACCACCACTTGTACCTTGCCTCTGGAAGTGAGAGACATGGCTTTGGTTCTGTAAGTCTGGGGGGATTCAAGTGTCTGCCTCCCAGGAGAATGCTATTGTGAATAGGCTCCTTGGGGTAGGAGCAGTATTGCTCTCCCTCAGAGGTAGATCCAGGATGAGCCTACACTAAGAATTTTTTTTGTGTGTTTATGAAGATATTTTTATTGGTACAGCATAGTTCATTCTTCCAGGGAACTGGTATAGTTTAATAGAGCAGAAGTCTGGGTTTGCTAGTGTGTGTTCCTCCTCTAATAGTGGAGTCATACCAATAATTTTCTGTATAATAAATCAGTTCTACTGTGAACCTGAGAGAATCATCTGAATTCATGATAAACTGCAGTAAACTGCTGATCGGTGCTTTATCTGAACACCTGTAAGTCATGTACAGGAAGTCTGTAGGTAATGGTGATCATTTTAACTAGGGCAAATTTGCGTAACGTTCTTAGGCTTCAGGGTGCAGTCAGCTAAAGGTTTTCTGTAAAAAATTGTAAAATAGTTGATGAAGCCATGAACTGAAGAGAGTTTTAACACTTAAAGGCTTTGCTTTGGACACTTAAACAGAGTGCATTCACCACATGAAGACTTTACATAGAGAGCTAATTGATTGGAGTTGCTACTTGTGTTCTCAGAAATGTAGTTGTGTGGGGAAGTGAGTATGGGTTTTTTTGGAGTTTAGGTTTTTTGAGGTTTTTTAGGAACAGTGTCATCCAATCTTCAGAGTAATAGAATATTCTAGAATAATTACAGACTTCATTCTCTCTACCGGATAACAAACACAGACCTTCATATTGGCATTGTCAGGGACTCTAGGATCTGTTTATTTGTGAAGGTGTTAGAATATGTCCATGTCTTTTCTCTTCATCTCAGTATGGATTCCTTTGTGAAGTGTATTTAACAGGTTAAAAGTTGCCTAATGTTTTTGTTTGAAAATGTGAAACAACTTGCTAGATGTGAATTTTATATGCTGATATTTTATGTACGTGTTCAAATCAGTCACTACTAAGTTGTGTATTCAGAGAAATGCTCTGTTTTTCATGATGTAGTTTCTGATTCATGTTTATAGTGAGACACACTAGGTCTACACCTGTAATTGGTATCATGTATGTTTTAACCACTTTGTGGTCAAAATGTAGTTCAGATGCAGTATACTGGTCATCTTACTCACTGCAGTTTAACATTCATAATGAGAAGAATGGCTGGTAACTTAATTTGATGTTAAAATGGCTGCAGCTGCTTATGGAATAGGGGACTTAGGTCTTGGTTTTAGGCTTCAGTTTAGAGTGATGTAGAAACATCCTAAACTATTAATGCTTGTGGTCGGGACTCCTTTTATCTTCCTCTTTAGGCTCTAGAATTAAGATTTGTTCAGAGGTGGAAGAAGTTTCATTAGAACAATATACAGTTGCTGCTAGTTCATCTCTGAAACAGCTTGAATAATGCAGAAAGGTGTGCCATGTCTTGGACAGAAAAATGCCATGCTCTCTGATAAGTTGGAGAATTACATTCTTGCCTTGGAAGCATTTTGATAAGCTAGTAAATTACGGTTCCTCTTTTTCATACATGATATGCTTCCTGGTAAAGGCCAGCATTAGCTTGTAAAGATAGGTAACATGAGTAAAGAATCAGCTCCTTAAATGATTATTAGGAAACACTGACAAATGTTTCAAGAACTGTCCTGTTTTTGGCAGTGTGGGAATGTTTCAATATCATGTTGTAGTTTTAAACTTAGTTTGCAGGACAACTTCTGGACTGGATGACTTCTGGGTAGCAACCTCTTTAACCTGTCTTTCCTGTTTCCCAAGGTGACCTTTAGTGGACCATGCCTTAGATGTCGTTTTGTGATGTGCACAGTATTGCAGATGGACACTCCAATTCTGAAGCATTGAACTTGCATTGTAGGTGTGAAACGACTGTATTATGTACTCACTGTCCTATTGGAATATGCTCAGTGCTATTCAGACAACCAGCTGAATCTTTGGCACTTTATCAGAACCAACTTTCCTTCTAGGAAAGGTAGGTTCCGTAGGACTCAGTGGCAGTTTCCTGCGAAAGATCTCAGTCAGGATGAGTAGTATCCTTTTGTGCCTCTGAGGACTGTTTATTAATGCTGTGTGCACATTATAACTGTTTGTCTCCTATGTAGATAGGTAGCTACACAGTCATTTCTGAATTCTTGATTTACGTATACAAACAGCAGTCATTTCTGTTTACTGTCCTGTATTGAGCTGCAGTCAAATATACTCTTAATCCCAATGTTACATCAAGGTGATAAAACAACAGAATTGAAAGGGGATGTAGTTAGATGAATATGGTTCTTAGGATGGGGTTTTATAATAAATTGTATTAAACTGCCACATCAGTAATAATATCCCTGAGGATTTTTAACAATATAAAAAACCCCATCCTTTAATTTTAAAGGAAAAACCTCGAAATACTTTCAACCCAAAATTATCATTACTGAAACTGGTTAGAAATTATAACAATGAGCATTCCAAGTTTTTCTACCATGACTTTCTGCAGAGCAAAAAAAACCTAAATTAACTAAAGATACTTGAGAAGTTTATTTATGTAATCCTTTTGTAGTAATTTAAACTGCCGGTAATTTAGGTTTGAAAGAAAAAAATCTTTGGTACAGATTACACACATTTCTTTCAGGAAACTGCCTCTTGTTTCTTCCTCTTCTCCTACCCTCTCCCCCACCCCCTCCAAATAACTCTTAAAAATCATTGATCCAGTTTAGCTAATTTGGCAGTGATAGCTGATTGAAAGATTCTATTAAGCTCTTGTGAATTTAACGAAAGGTTGGGGTCAAACTGTTGCCACAGAGAAAGGGACTGTAACAAAAGCTGTGTTATTCTTAAATATCAGAAAACCTAAATGAGAAGGAAAAAAAAAATCAGGAATTGTTTCCACCACATGAAGAACTATGATCAGAACTTTCCCTGTGTTAGATGTCAGAGGATCTGATTGTACTGTGCAGAAAGACCAAAGGAAATCAATCTGAACTAGTTCTGTGGCTTCTAGAAACATCAGTTTGGTTTTTATCTGGGTTCTGTGCTTAAAAAACAAAATAAACTTATGTCCCACCAAAAAGAATAGTCACAGACACGATTTCGAGGAACAAATGGGAGTTCAGATACTCATGCATACCAGTGTTTGTAATTGACAAGTCAACAAAACAGTTCTGTGAAAAGAATTTGCATCTTAAATCTTTAAATTTTGTAAATGATCTTAGGAAGGAAGTCTTTGTAAAGGGTGTGCAGTTGCTGTCATGAATGAGGCATTAAAAACTTGGAAGGTGGATGTAATACAGAAGGGAGACTAAGGGCCAGCAGTCATTAAAAATTCAGTGTGTGTTGGTGAGAAGGAGAGTAGTGGATGGATTTATTTTGTGAATTTATCTAGTCTTTAAGGAAAGGTTAAATAATGAATGAATGTAAATGGTGAAAGCAGTGAAGTTTCCATACACTTGGTCCATGTCTGGCAATATTGTAACACACCAGTTAAATCAACATAAATTTCAGAAGTCTAAGTGGTCTGAAAAGTCACCTTCTTAAAGCATGGTATAAGCTGCTAAGGGGCGAATGGGCCAAATGCTGAAGTGCCTGAATATGCTAGGATCTGAAAAAAATTTGTAAATCTAGGCCTGATTGTTTAGATGGATGAGTCAAAATACCATGTCTTGAATTCAGTATTCAATGGGAAAAAAGCAACCATTTCAAAGTGTAGAAAATATGAAAGCTTATTCTCAATACCTGCAAATGCAAAATCTGGATGTTTTGGCAGCATCTTCATCTTGTGTTAGAACCAGGAAAAAAAAGAAAAAAAAAATAGGCAAACTAAAGCAAAAGAATTTATTGCTTTTTAAGAAGAAATGTCAAAATTATTTGTGTGAATGTCTGTTTAAAAAACTATTTCAACTTTTCTGTCTTATTTTCTGTTATTTTTTACTTGAAGCGGAACTGATTGAGACCAAATGCTGAAGTAGAAGAATACTGGGTCACTATGTTTCATCAGCATGTAAGGTTTTACTAGAATTACTTACAAGTAGGGGTAATGAACAATTTGTCCTGGATGTGGGCCTTCCAGGAGTTTGGAGCATCTGCCCTTGGAAGCCTTCTCTTGAGCCAGAATAGCATAGCTCACGTAACTGTTATCTCATTAAGTTTAACTTGGTTTGGGTTTTCTGGCTGTGAATGTTGCTTTAAAATTTTGTCTTCTCTTTACTTTCTTAACACTGTGTATGGTAGTCTTGGAATTAGATTAACGGTTTGCAAGACTGTTCTTCCTCATGACTAGTGAATCTTCCTATAGGACTTATTTTGGGCTGAAAAATGGGAGGGTTGTATTTGTTCTGCTTTGGGTTTATTTTTTGCCCTTTACTATCTGAATGAAGCTATGACTGTATCCTTACAACCTGTGTTTTCGTATGCAAATCAGAATAGTCCCATGCTCTTCAGTTGCTAGCTTAAACTTTCTTGCTGAAGTGAAGCCTAGAGTCCAGTCTCTCCCTGTGTCTCCTTTCCATCCAGTGGACAGCTATTCACTGGGTTCTCCTTAATTCTTCACATCTGTCTCTTCAATAGCTTCATTTTCTTCCCGAAACACACGATCTGATAACCACGAGATTTTAGGGTTTCTTTCTGCCACCTTTCTCATGATGTTGCAACAGCCTCTGCTGATGGCAAATTCCACCTTTATCCTGATCTTGTTCACATTTGTTACTTACCCACAGCTTGATTATCCATATATATATAATACTGCAGATGTTCTTTACTTGGCTTCTTGCTTCAGTTACATCACTCCCAAACTGTACATTGCATGAGACATTTTATGTTTAAAAAAAATTCTCTGTAACTCCTTGCGTCTGTAGCCTCCTGCTGACATGCCATATTTTTACACTCTTTTATGCTCTTATATGTATGTTACACTCTGGTTGGGGCAGGTGAGTGCTTTTATGATAGCATCCAGTACAGCTATTAAAATTAACAGTGAAAGTGGTAACCACTGGTTTTGTGCTATGCTGATAATTGTATATTACAGTATGCAGAAGACACAAAAATTCAGACCTGCTAATTGGTGCTTCAAAGATGTATTTTGGAAGTGACAGGGAGAAAGAAATCTGGAAGGAGGGGAAGATTCTGTGTTTCTTTTGAGGTGATTGGATGCAATGAGTACCAAGAAAATAGCTCCTTTTTATTTTGCATTTGCATATAAGTAGTTGCTGTCTTGAGACCATGTAGCTCTGAATTCAGCTAGAAAAGCCAAAAGCTAATGTTTTGGCATTCTTCACATTTCTCTTCTGCAAGAGAAAGCCTAACTTTAGACATCCAACTTTCTCAGTGTGGAATTAAGATGTAATTGTAAAATTGTGCAGCACCCAGCAGTTCTGATTTGATTTTAGGAAGCATTGAGTTTGCTAAGTCTTCTGCTAAATAGACAGATGTGAACTTCTGAGCATACTCATTTGTGTTCTTGAATAAGTAACTTTGAAAATTAGCACCGAAGAGCTGTTATGGTCAGGAAAAGTGTTCCCAACCTTCAAGTTTATATTGGAGAGGACAGGCTCTTTTGTCTGCTTTTCACTCTTGACTGGTAGTGCTCCTGATTCTTTGTGTTGTCATAACAGTGCACAGGAAGACCTGTGCTTTGTTAGTGCAAGAATATCCACAGAGAGCATAGCATAAATTATGAAAGCTCTGTTTTAAGAGAAAACTTAAAATGAATCAAATAATTTCCAAAAATGTTTTTTCCTCAAGGTTATCTAACTTTCTTGCATCAGCAAATACTGAAGGCTCTTAATCTTCATGGAGGAAAGGCTGAAATCAGTAAAAGTGCTGATTTAGGATTTCAGGCAAAGCATATTTGCTAAAATTTTATGGTGTTTCAGTTACAACAGACAAGCACAGTTTCCAGGCTGCAAAACAAACAACATTTATTGGACCTTATGTTAGCCATAGATTAGCCATTTGTGTTGCTCAAGCATGAATATCACAGTCTGAGTAAATATCTAAGGGTGTAGAGTGGACAAGAAGCAGTGAGCAGTCACTAGCGATCCATAGGTACCAACATCAAAGATGAGGATCATGGGCTGTGAAGCTATGGAAGAAGATTCAGTAGGAATCCAGAATACAAGGAAACAACTGAGAAGGAAACAGCAGATAAATAATGGCAGCTAACTTGGGTTGTAGCAAGATCTGGAGACAGGCTGCTGGAGAAGGAGGTTGTTCTAAAGATGTATAATGTTATACCATGTTAGTAAGCAGATGGTTAAATTGAAGGTTGGTAAGTATCTAGTACCTTTTGAGTTGCCTCCAAGCATAGTTTTTATTTAAATTACATTTTTTTTTTTAAATAAGTTTTGGAGCAGAGTAAAGACTGTGGATACAAAATGAATTCCTTGTGTGTAACCTTCTAACTATGTGCTACACCATGATACTTAAAGTTTCTTTTTGACATAAAAATTGCAGTCCACTTAGTAAATAAAATGGATTACTTATGGTAACTGTGACTAGTATGACAACCTAAATCTTTTCTGGAGCTATTTCAGAGGATGTCCAGTGGCTTTTAAAAATCCCATTAAAAGATTTTGTTTGCAGATGGTACAGAGAGGATAAAAAACCCCTAAGAAAACAAACCAACCACGCTATGCAGTATATCCTACTGCTCCCCCTTTTGTGAAGGGCAGCTTATTCTTAAAGTGCAGCTATAGCTGAAATTTATCTCTGCTGTAAGTAAAGAAAAGTAAACCTCTAAAGAATTCAGAGTTCTTGGAGTGGATTTAGGAATAGGAAGCATGAAGCTTTACATATTTTATGCAATTATTATTATGCTAATAATAACAATATAAATGTCACAATCTTATTGTAAATGTTAAGTTTGATTAGTGTGTTAGTTTTAAGTGTGAACCACCAAGATCGTAAGACAGTTTTGTTGAATGAGTGTAGTAGTGCATAATGTGACCTTTTAGCACCTCTCACTGCTGATTATTGGGTGAAATGAAAATTTGACTGTTCAGGACTCTGAGTGAATATGCACAATTTGAATTAAAAATATAAATATACTATCTTCAAGTGGAACTTCCTTAATGCAAGATTGCAAAAGTAGCATGGAATTCATTAATGTTTAGACTACTTAGAAAATTTTACTTTTTAAAGCATGGTGCATGCAGGATTTAATTTATATTCTACCCTGTTTGTAGTTTTCTAATGTCAGTATTTGAAAAGGTTGCATTGTGCTTGTGAATTAACAAAAATGGAAGTCATGAATAGCAGAAAAACACCTTTCTAATATCACATGAGTTATATGCAATAGCTTTTTTTGATAAAAATCTACAAAAATACATACTGGAGATAAAAGCTGTTGACATTTCATCCAACTATTCTTTTTTAATTCAGTACTGACATTTGCTACCATGTCAACAAAGTCTGGAAGATGCTTCTGAGTCTTGAGAGGAAAAAGAAAGTCAAAATTTGAATAAGTTACTCCTTTTGCTCTGTCTCTGAAAAGAGCTGTTCTGTATTCTCCCTACATCAATTGCATTTTCTTCTTCAAGTATGAAAACATTGTGTACATTTTTGGGGTCTTAGACATATGTGAACAGTTAGCACTTGGGAACTAATTGCAAAAGCTTGTCTGTGTAACTTTGTATTTTTAAAAGTAGCTATAATGAATATCTTTGTTACAATACCTATGTTTGGTATGGTGGTTAGTTTTGTGCTACAGTCAGTGCCTGTTCTTTTCTTAAAATAATTAATTGTTTTAAAAACATTTTACTTAGATGGCAAAATTACTATTTTTCACAGATGTTAATTATCTTAGCAGTGTATACACAGTTAAGAAATTTTACCTCATGAGCAGTAAACTACTTGAATTGCTTACAACTGCTTCTTTATATTTTGCAATAGAGCCTCCATTATTGAGTATTTCAACCTTTAAGTACATGGCTTTTCTTTCTGGCACCTGGCAATACTGACTAGGGATTTCTCTGCTGAAATGTTACGCTCATCTGCCTCTTGGCAGGTAGAGAACTGTTCCTTTAACAGCAATTTATTGCCTCCTTTCTATGTGTACTGTACTTCTTCAATCTGCCAATAGTGTTTTAAAATTTAGGAGCTTTGAAGAGTTTAACCTTTTATCCTCTTGGAAAGCAGGTTACTGGAAGGTAGCTGTGGAAGACTTTGATAGCAGATATTGTTGATAGCATGCCATTAGCTTCTCTTTTCTGTTAAAACAAACAAACAAAAAAAAACAAAAAAAAAAAAAAGAGAAAAATATTAAAATAACTTATTTTGTGGCTAAATACCTGTAAGTTCCTGGGTAAATTACCTGTTTTCTGGATAAATTTTTCTTTGTTGATGTGGCTTCCAGTGGAGGCACTTCTTTTGAAGTGTCTTTCATGAGCCTTATTCTTTAAGTTTTTTTCACCAAGCTGCTTCAGCTATATTGGAGTTTAAAAGTAACTCCTGCTGTATGTTAATGCCCTGGAGAATCGTTTTCTGCCTTTTTCTATTAGGAGCAGAAGACAGTTTAAAAGGTGTTGTTAACCTCATCTCTCTCTTTTCACAAGAGCTCCAAGCGAGAGTGGAAGCCTCTGGAGGACCACAGCTGCACAGATGTACCATGGCTGCTCTTATTCATCCTCTTCTGTGTAGGAATGGTGAGTAAAACTCAAAGGATTCTGAAGAGTTTGAATTCATTAGAAAGATGTTTTAAAACCCTTCAGTAACTCAGTCACTGAGTAAGGACAGGGTGTACTGGCATGGGAACCATCCATTGTAGAACAGAATTAGGTATTGTCTACATATGAAAGGCCTTTGGTGGAGCTCTGTAGTTCATTGTTTATGCCAGTTCTTGCTCCAGCTCCTCTTCCCCTGAAACTCCAGTTTCATTTGTAGGTGATTTTGCAGCATGGTGAGGTATCACTGCACCTTTATTCCTAATAGGATTGTGGGTGTCCCAGAAATTATAACTTTGAGTCTGGTAAACAGTTCTGTGAATCATAGTAGGAATTTTGCTGATAAGCAAAAATTTAGAATATCAAACAGTTGACTGTTTGTTTTTTTCTTGGGTGCTTAGTAGAAACACCTGCTATTAACAACCATATTACTAACTAAGATCTTTCTTTCCAAGTTATCCCAGCTTTTTCCTGTGTGATGAAACCATCACCTTTCTCAAGATAGCCTCGCAATACTGTGCACTTTGTTAAAAAAACAAACCTGCAAGATCTGTGGATTAGTGAAAACTAGAAATACACTTCTTTTCATCTGCGTTTCATGGACCTACATATGCCATTCTTCCTGAACAGAGAATGTCTGTCACCATCTTCTACTGCTGTGTTGTAAGCAGTAGCCCTTAGGAGTTTGAGACTTCTGTGCTGTCAGCTTTCTTTTCTACTGTACCTTGTTCTCTGGTCTTTGGAATTATTCCACTGAAAAATTTATTTTTCTTTCCCCAAAGTGTTTGTCATTGGCAGTGCTTCAAATGCAAAGATGATAATGTTTTGTTTAAATCATATGAATCATGTTCTCACTGCAATGTGAATATCTTAAAATCATAAAAAGACAGTACTTCCTGAAACAGGCAGCTCTTTTTTTGTAGTTGTTTTCTTGCTGCCTCTGTTCACATTCCCTGGTTACTCAGTCTGTATCTACCTGTTCCCCCAATTACAAATTAATCTGCTGTGTGTGGAGTGTCCCATATTTTCCTGTCTAAGCAATATGATACACAGAGCAATTATCTTACTGGGTCAAACACCTAGTTAGTTACTGTTCTAGGGGACTTCAGGGTCAGGTACCATGATGGGTCAGGAAGACATCTCAGCACTGCTGTAAATTAGCTTAAATGGGGGAGGAGTTGCATGATTTCCGTTACCCTCTGTGTAGGGGAAAAAAATATTGAACCAACCAAGAAGCTGAGTACTATTATATGTGTCCTTTACAAAATAGTAAGGGATCCAAGAAATTGGAAGTGAATGCTGGAAATCAGCTTTAATTATTACTTGATAGCCTTTTGCTCACTTTGCCCTTGTTTTCACTTTGAGTATTAAGTCTATAAGTGCATTAGCGCATTGGCGAGAGAAAGATAATGACCAGCTTGCTGTCTGGAATCTGTCTATAGTGATAGCCTGTCTGTCAGAAAAGGTCACTCTCCTGTATCTTCAGACCTTTTAAAACCACCCGCATTTTAACTCTTCCATGCCAACTGCATTACCTGTTGTCATCTTCTCATCTGATCCTGTCACTATCTGTGGTCCATACATTTGTCTCAGCTGTTTGTTCTGCTTCCACTTCTCAAATCTTTGCTTGCCTCATCTGTAAAAACAGTTCACTGATGGTAGTGAAGTGAGCCAATGGTTCACTTCTCCCTGTCAGTGGTGTTGCTAGAGAGCTAATGTTTCTTTTGCGCTCATCTCCTGTTCATGTAATCACTGCCTTGATACTGGTTTTGCTAGTGAAATATCTCTGAAAGTTCACAGCAAGACCTGCCTGACATTGGGTATGTCTTCACATTACTCTGAGCCATTTTGTATTCTCTTGCTCTGTGTCTGTTTCTTTTCTGTATTTGAACCCAGCATCTGGAACCATAGTGGCTTTGACCTGGTCACTTGCTTCAGAGGATTTCCTTAAAAGGAACTTACGTCAGATAGGCTTCTTCATTCTAGCTTATCTTTGAAATTACATAATTTGAAGGGGGGGGAAACCTTAAAGCAAGAAAATATGAATGGTCTGGAGTCCTCTAAGATGCATACTAACACTTGACAACTCCAGCTCTGTAGCTCTCCTTCACTGCCTGCCCTTGGCCTCCCTTCTGCTTCATGCACCACTTGCTGACAATATGACTCTCAAAAAAACACCTCCAAGATTCTTAACTATGCTTGGATAATATGCAGTGTTAGATGTCTGAATCCTCTTTTGGCTTGCATTCTGTTTTATAACTGCACAACAGTTCTCCGTGGATGGTCCTTGTCTTTCTTTTTTCTATCTGAAAGAATTTTTAAAGAACCTTTGAACCAAATGAATTAAACTGACTTTTCCCAGCTGTCAGAGTATTACTAAACTGTGCGTTTTTTTTCTCCTTCAGGGTTTTATCTGTGGCTTTTCAATAGCTACAGGAGCAGCTGCAAGACTGCTTTCAGGATATGACAGTTATGGAAACATTTGTGGACAGAAAAATGTCAAGGTGGAGGGAATAGTCAACAGTGGTCTGGACCTTACACACAAGAAGTGAGTATGTGATTCAATTGCTTCATTCTGTAAACCAGGAAAGGCGAAACCCTTCTTCCTTTGAGAGTGGTTTTCAATAAAGTGGGAAAAGGGATACTCTGACTTATTCCTACTTGTTCTTCTCCACTCTTCTCACCTAGAGAACAACAATCTTTTGTAATAACCAGCAACAGTACTTGGAGAGTGTATGTTGACAGATGTGCAATGTGAGTACATCTAAGACATTGTGGAATTTCTCTTTTTTACCATCCACTTCACGTATGATTTAGTATCAGGCCACTGAAGAATCTTGTTTGTTAGAGTTTTAGATATGACAAGTATTCTCAGATTTGGGAGCAGGCCTTTGATATCTACCTAGAAATGGTTTGCTTTTGATGCAGTATGCTCAGTTTCTACCACAGAGTTTAGGGGGGGATGGGATATATCTGACACATTAAAAGGAGACTTTAAAATTTGAACTGTAAGCAGAATATATGCAGGTGGCTTGTGGAGAAAATGCACAAAACTTTTGAGCATCACACTACTCTTGTTAAGCAGTGTGATGTTAAAACACATACTTACAGGTCAGAACCAGCACAGATATTTCCTACTTATTGTGCAGAAAAGCATCAGACTGCAGTGCCAGTACTGGAGCTGACTAATAAGGATTCTGAACTGACACACTGAAAACCTGCAAATGTCTGTTGAGATCTGTCTGCCAGTTAGTACTCAGAGTTCATCTGTACAACTTGGGTGACTTTATTCAGTCTAAGCTTAGAACAGTGGTATTAATTGACAAAAAAGATGTTTCTTTCACTGTTGATTTCTTCAAAGAACTAGAAAGTCTTTAATTTCTGAGTACGATAGCCTTTTACTTCATACTTTACTTTCAGACTAACAGAAAATCCATAATTTCCATGTATTATTTTAGAACGATGCTTTCCTAAAATCTGCTTATTCTGAGTTGCAATACTGTAAGATTTCTAAATATCTGATTTAAGACTTAATGTGGCTAGGTAATTATGTGTTACCAGAAGAATTCGAGTTAAATAAAATAGCCTGTAACATTTTACAGATTTCTTCTGTCAAAAGAATAATTTCTTAATCTAATCACATTTTACAGGAGGGTTGAAGGACTTAAAACTTACGCAGCATCATTTTCCTACCTTTTTATATAAATATTTCAGTGCTTTCTAAAATCAGGAGTATTCAATGCAAAATTGTCATTCTTGTGAGAGAAAATGCAAATCTTTAAATTATAATTTTAAGCTTACCTGTAGAAAGAAATGGTGTCTGAGTTTGTGTGAAGAAACTCAGACAACTTATTGAAAAGTAACAATTAATAGTGTAATAGTCTTCTACATGTGACAGAAATGAGGCCATCATGAGGAGAAACATCTACTGCTGCTAAGTGATTTCCTCTTGTAAAGGCAAGGTTGAAAGAGCAAATAAAAATGTAAACTATTTTTAACACAGTTAATAGGCAGAGCCTGTTGCTTGTCAAAGTCTTAATAAGGTTCAGAAGGACTGTGCTTTTCTAATAAAGGCATTGTGGCTTGAGGCATGACCTAAGCAAATGAGTGGATACACTCATATGTGATATCATCATGTCTGTTTCGTTAAACATGAGTAAAATCCTTCTACCAGGGCAGACTGTAACTGTTCACAGGGAAGTGCCTGGTACAGTCCAGCTTTGGAAGAGGCCAGTTCTTACATAAGTGAGTGATCCTTCCCACTCTCACACCATGTAGCTTTTTTAATTTGCTTGTCAATTTTTCAGAAGAAAGTACCTGCTTTGTGACTGTCTCTAGCACATGGAGGTCCTGCAGTGTCTGAGGTGGAGTCCATGGTACTATTTCATGCGATTTTATAGAAGTACTTTTTGGACAGACTGTAAAAATAAATTCTTCTTCCTGCCTGTACTTTTCAGTTTGTGTAGAGAAAGAAAGAGCTTTAAACTCTACAAATGAGGTTCTGGAAACATGAAGTTACTCTCATTTCATTATGCTTGCAGGGTAATTCTGTCTTCATTTCCCAGTCCAAGGCAGAAAAGCTAAACCACCTGTAAAAATAACATTTTATTCCATGTAAATGACAGCAACTGGTAGGCACTGTAATGAGGAAGTGAAATGGATGTGGTCTGTTTGGATATGGAAATCTGAGTGGCAGGGGTGAAGAGGAGAGTCCTCACTGGGATATGATTTGATCTGTGTGCATCAGATATGCTGAAACCAGTGAGATGAAGAAGGATTATACAGTCTGGTCTCATCAACAGTGAATCAGGCATCTTTTTATTTTTACAAAGAAAATACTGTACAGCTTTAACAAGCTGTGCCTTCAGAGCGAGACATGGGATTATAGTCTAGCTCTGGCAGTGAATTCTCGTTAAACCTATCTGCTTCGAATAAACGCCTTGCTTTTCAAGTTCTGACAGCTATAAGGGGGTTAAAAAATGACCTTTTATTTGCTTTGTCTTCCTGTTTTTGCAGGGGAAGAGGAAACTGCTGTATTTTTCGTAGGCATGTAATAGGACACTTGTATAGAACAGGTAGTAGGACACTTGTCTAGTAAGCTACCAGTCAGAAGCCAAAATTGTCGATGCTTTTTTTTTTTTAATCCTCTGGTCATTTTGAAATTACATTTCTAATTGCTTTCTCAGAAATCTGTATTTTTCTTTCAGAAGTGAAAAAAGAAACACATTGTAATGTAAGCTCAAAATGGTAGTAAAGCATAAGGAAGGTTATCCTGTAGATCTGTAAAAAAAAAAATAAAATATGCATTTTGAGAACTCTTACTGAAATTTATTTTGAATTACATGCCTCAGGACGGACAACTTGACCTTATTTTCAGAAACTGTGGCTTTTGGAAAGCTAAATAAACTCTTCCTTATTTTCCTTTATGTATAGAAAACAGCTTAAAATTAAAGAGTCATTTAAAATGTCTAGTTTTTAGTATGGCAACAGGAGGAGGACATTAAAAATTACATGCAGTTATTTTCACTCAAGTAACTTTCATCATGCAGTATTTCAGAGGTTCTTTTAACAAACTTTGATTTTTTCAGAAAAGTGGATTGTTAAGATCAAAGAATCATAGAACCATAGATGCTTTGGGTTTGAAGGGACCTTTAGAAATCATCTAGTCCGAACACTCCACCATGGTCAGGCACATCGTCAACTAAATCAGGTTGCTCAAAGTCTCCTCCAACCTGACCCTGAACATTTCCAGGGAGGGGGCAGCCACAGCTTACCTGGGTAGCCTGGTCCAGTGTCTCACCACCCTCACAAATAATTTCTTCCTAATATCTCAGTTAAATCTACCCTCTTTCAGTTTAAAATAGTTACCCTTGTCCTATCACTACAAGCCTTCATAAAAATACCTCTGCATCTTTCTTATATGCCCCCTTTAAGTACTGAGAAGTCACAATAAGGTCTCCCCAGAGTCTTCTTTTCTCTGGGCTGCACTGACCCAACCCTCAGCCTTTCTTCATATGAGAGGTCTTCCAGCCCTCTCGTTATTTTCGTGGCCCTCCCCTGGACCCGCTCCAACAGGTCCATGTTTTTTGTGTACTACAGGCCCCAGCGCTTCAGGGGGCTGTCTCACTAGAGCAGAGTAGGGGGGGACAATCACCTCCCCTTGACCTGCTGGCCACAGTTCTTTCGACGCAGCCCAGGATACAGTTGGCTTTTTGGGCTCTGGGTGCACATTGCTGGCTCTTGTCCAGTTTTTCATCCACTAGTAGCCCCCAAGTCCTTCTCTTCAGGGCTGATGCTTCATAAAGATGCATAAAGATTCTCCCTAGGTTGTAAATCTGATATACTGAATTTCCTAGAGCAAACAAATTTTCATTCTCAGTGTTGAAGCATGTCTAACAATATGATCACTTTGTTTACTTCGGTCTTTGTATTGCTGATCTATGTTACTTTCTTATCAACGAATTAGTCTAGTGTTGATTCTAAATAACTGAAATTGCAGCACAAAACATGTAAGTACATTCTTCTAATGAGTAACAAAACCTATTCTGTGGTGACACAGTATGGAATTTTCTGCAGTAAACTCACATATTTTCAATAAGTAAGCTTTAAAAACAAAAACGAAAATACCTTTTTCTCTGTAATGCTCTGCTTAGCATTTTGATTCTTGTTTCAGCTGCTAGAAATTAAAAAAAAAAAAAATCTTACTTCTGTCTTCCTAGAGCATGGATTGAAGCCACAGATTTTATAGCTTGGAGTTTGCTTTGCAGCTGCTTTATTGCTGTCAGAACTGTCTCTGAACCATGCAATGTGCTGTTTGAATTACATGTGTCTGTTTAAGGGTAACACAGGAAGCTTCTGTCAAAACTGCATATGGCACTATAGTTGCATTGTATTTCTAAATTTCTAGGCTTGAGTTAAAATTGCAGTGTTTATTTTACAAAATATTCTCATTTCTTCTGGCCATTAAAATTATAGCTTGGCCCTTCGGTTTAAATCACTGCAGAAGTGGGCTGAATTCTAGCTTGTTAATGCTGACATTCCTGCCCTGGTTTCCTTAGGTAATATGTGTTAAAGGACATTCGGAGGAGCCTCCCATCCAGCCACTGCAGCCCAGCCTAGTGCAGGCCAGGACCCAGGGTCCCTGTCTGGGCTGGAGGATGTGAATGGACAGACACACATGGGGCACTGACATAACTCGTTACGTGTACTGTCACAGTGCTGCCTTCAACAGTGCCCATAATGCAGAACTCACATCAACACAAGCACAGACAGCCACATCCCCACTTCCTCGGGGGCTCCTAGAGACAGAAGGTCAATAGTGGGGGCACACGCATGACACTTTCCAGGTTCACAGGCACACGTACATTTACGGATCCCCCAAGTACCACCACAGTCCCTTTGTCCAAATCCCAGGCCCCCTTAGCCACCCAGTGGGTCCCCCCTACTTGGCAGTTGATCCAGCTTGCTGCTCACTGTCACACTCTCACCCTGTTGACACCCACAGCTCCCCAAATACCAGCACATACCCTCTGCCCACCTGGCAGCTCTGCCTGGACCCAGAGCCTCCTACTCACCAGCTGGTACAGCTTGGAGTTTGCTGATGAGTTATACGTGTGCTCACCTGCTTTGGGGATGGTATAGATGCTCAGCCTCTGCCAACAGCCAGCACCCCACAGGCTGTGACCCACGGTCCTGCTCCAGCTACCTGTGCTGAGCTCTTCACTTCTATAGCTGCTTTTTTTGGGACATACATTGTTCCCAACCCAGTAGCTGGTAGCCAAGACCCCAGTCGCTGGCACTGAGACCCCACTCATTTTGGTAGCTGACACGACAGGCCTCAGGCACCCAAACCCCTGGTCTGACTCTAGCTGCTGGTACCAAATCCATCACATTGGTTCCCCCAGTAGCTGTCACTTAGTCTTTGCAGCATCCGTGCACATTGGATAGAGACTGAAATTATGAGGAGAGAGTTAAGAACGGATATAGTGAAAGGGTAGGACAGACTGCAGTGATCAGGTGGCAGACTTGGTCAGACCACTGTACTAACCAACACTGGTTTACACGCAATTGTCCCCTTTTAGACCCCTTTCTGTCTGTCCCTCACTTTGTTTCTCCCTGAATCCTGTCCCATGCCCATCCTCTCAGCAGCTGGCACAGTCCCACTGACCCCTCCTGCATCCTGCAGCTTTGGGTTTGCATCTTTATTAGTTGTGAAGTCCCCGCCTGCAGTTTCTTCATAGCCCATCAGTTGTTGTGATTGACTAGGTGTGTTTCTGGTTATTGTTTTCATTAACAATAATTGGTCAAGTGTTATGTCTGAGTGTCTCTCTCCTTTTCCTTATCATCACAGTCTGGGGAGGTACTTAGCCAGATATTCTTACTGAAAGAATTCTCACACTGGCACCAACTAGTGTGACTGGCCAAGTTTGGTACCATCACAGCCTCCCTTACCACATGTCCGTCAGGTTTGAATCTACAAATTCTTTTTATAGCTCCTTTGATCAGATAGCCTTAAAGGAGAAGACATTCTCCTTCCATTTACTCTTACACTACGGAATAGCAATTGTGGGAACTTGCCCTCATAAGAGGAAGCTATAATGTGAGTGTCCAGTTAAAATAAATATTGTATGTCTTGGTATCATCTCAAGAGTATTTTCTTTGAAATAAAGCAAGACTGTGGAATTCATGGTTTATTGCTCACATGCAGTTACTTTGGCTGTGTCTGTGGGACAGAATTTTTCATGTTTGTACTTGCTTCTTAGGCTTTTATGATCTATGGAGTCCCGAGATATGTATGTAGTATTTATTAAGTAAAAAAAACAGAAATAGTACTGGACAATTTTCACAGAGGTGTGGGCAAGGAAAGAGATACAAGTAGTCTATTACCATATTACAGTTGATACCGATGACATGGGTTTTGATGGACTTTCAGGAAGTAAGACAGTACTAATAATTTTTGTATGCTTAGACTGGATAATAGAACAGTCTTTCTGTGGGGGAAAGTTAGACAGCGATTGGTGTATAGGCTGAAAGTGTTCAGGCAGGACCTAAATGCTTTCTAGGAGCAGAAGGGGTTTTTATTGTTTACAGAATTAATTCCAATTGTGGGGACTGCAAAAATAGAAATAGCATTTTACATGGCAGTTTGGTGTTATTTTCCTACAATGACATTAGATAATATGAAGAGAGTATTTTAAAGCATAGTATATCTCCAGAACTGTAGGAATTTAAAAGACTTGTTCATCTTCAGAATAGAAGAACATTCTGCATCTGTATTATGTCATGAATGGACAATACTGTGGGGTTAGCATTTTGATGAAAAATGTATAGCCAGAAGATGATGCTAGCTAGTTTTAAAAACTTCACACACTGGGTTTTTAAATGACAGTGACTCATCATGGAAAGTTGGCAAATAGAATCTCTTTAAAATACTGCACTGGAACATGAGATAGTTCTACTTGAAATATCTGAACAATTTTTATTTCAAAATAAATACTGAAGTAGTCTGCTCAGTCATATGGACCAATAGTGTGGAAAATCAATATAAACAAAAAAGCTGCTATTAATTACTGGTGTTATGTGTATTCATTAAAATAGCCATGGGATTTGTCCTTTTTGCAGTATAAGTATAGATTTACGGAGTTTATTGGGTCTTTTTGGAAAAAGCTGGAAAGCTTGAAGTCAAGTTTAAGGTTGGAGTGAAGCTTTGTGAATGTTTAGACTCAAATCAGTGAAGAGGCATGGTAAAAGTGCTGCTGTTTTTATGATCAGCACCATCTGAGTGGACTTGAATCTGGTAAATGTCCTTTCTGTGTGATTCAGAAATATATAAATATGTTGAGTGCATGAATGCTTTTGATTCACACAATTATGATAATATCAAATTTCCTGTGTTTCTGGATAGACTGAAGGTAAGTCTTGGCTGAATCCTTTAGTTTGAAATTAAGGTAATTTTGTTCAGTGTAATGTTTAATTAAAATAGAAGAAATTTATCTTTTTTCTTCCCTAGGTATGTGTTCTTCTTGGATCCATGCAACATTGATCTAGTACATCAGAGGATCAAGTCTCTTGCCTTGTGTGTATCAGCTTGCCCAAGGAAAGAACTAAAAACTCTGGCTGATATTCAGATATTTGCAGAAACTAACGGTATGCAAAAAGCATGTCTGTTTTTGTTCATGTACTGGATATTTTCAGAGAATTAAAAAAAGACTTATTCATTAGCTGAGCTAAAAATGAAATATGTATTGAGAAATATCAATAGAAATAAGGTGGTATTTTTATTAAGCTAAAACTTTACTAAATCGTACAGTATTAATATGATTCTTTTCTGTTATGTTTTGGACAGTTTTGAAAGATCACTGTTAAAACAGGAGTACGAAATGTAACAAGGGAATGTCTGATTATAGGGTATGTTCTCAACTCCTGTGGAAGTGTCCTGACATGGCTGCTCAGCAGTAATGCTGTTGAAACATCCTCATATGTATGGTGTTAGCGAGAGCAACACTGCTATTGAATGACACGTACTGCACAGAATATAGCTGTGGATGTGAAAATATTCCTGCTTTCATTCAGTGCTACAGTGCAATTCCTGGGGTACTTTTCTTTTCTTACATTTTTTAAAGAAGTGCAAAGGAAACTAACCGTATTAACAAATGAAATACTGTACCCCATCTCCCCTAAGAGCAGTACTTTTTCTCTTAGTAATAATACTGATATTACTGTCTCAATTCATATTTTAACACTGTATGTAATAAAACCCATGAGAAGTAACCAACTTCTGGACCTGCCAAAAGAAAGTAAAGATCAAAACTTAATTTGAGGATATTTCAGGGCTTTTCAGCTATTCAAGTGAGAGTGTTTTATCCTAAACTTTCCTACTTACTCTTTTAAAATGCTGTGGTAAGATTTCTTTGCCAGATATTTGACTAATGATGAATCAGTCTGGCTGACCAAGTTCAAAGCAGTGTAACTGATAACTTTTCGTAGAAGGAAATGAAATGTTGATTTCTGTTCTGGTACAGGTTATGTGAATACTTCTTGTTTGAAAGCAGAGTGACTTAAAGTCACCCTAGAATACTGTTAGTGCCCTTGGGTCTCCCACTGCACTGTGCCTGTATACCTGTGTGTCTGACAGCTTGATCGGGGAGCTGAACTATCACGTAGCATCACAGCATGTGTGGAGATGCACGAACAGCTGTGCCAGCACAGTGCAGCAGGTGGTCTGTGAATGGGACCTTCCTCATGTGATCTGTGCACTGTTGCCAAATACAAGCCCACAGTGAAACTAACCAGTATCTACAGTCTTACTCTTTACCCCTTATCTGAGTGTGCTGTGTTTTTCTTAACTAATGCATGTCAGTTATTTGTCAGTGTGAAGTAAAGGTCTTTAGTAGTGGAGTTTCTTAAGTACCTCTTGAAATAATGAAATGCAGCCATGCCTTGTTTTACCACAAACACTGTTTCTATGTTTATAAGTCAAATCTCTTACTAACTGTGCCTGAAATATGTTCAGTATAACCACCTTTTAAAGTACACCAAAAACTACTCTTCTTAAAACATACTATGCTTTGTCTTCATGATTTTCCATTCTTACTGTATCTCCCTTACTGTTTTAGATTTTAAAACCTAAAGATAAAAGATTTTTTTTTTTATTATTAATATCACAGGCAATTGTTTCAGTTTACAGAAGCTTGGATGAAAGTATGAAACGTATTGCAGCAGAACAGAATCATTAATGAGTTCAATTTCTAATTTTCATTATATGATATTTGGTTTGTCAAAACCAGGTAATAACCTAAATTGAGCTTTCCTTTTGTAGATGAACTCTATGCGAGACTGGAATCACACAGTTCAGAGAAATATTGTCATCTTCATGGTTAGGTTTCTGCTTAAATGTTCACCAACCAGTGCCAGTTCCAAAAAGTGATGTTTTGCAGCAAATGAACAGCTTAAATATTGATCACCTTAAATGTTGCATATGTATAGTAAAAGTTCAAGCATGATTCAGTCTTGCAATAGAGTAAAAACAGTGAATTAGTATTAAAAATAAGTAGACAGAAACAAAACTCAGTAAGCAGAATAATTCATCTGAGAGCCACTTTGTAACTACGATAGTGGGTTTAAATTAATTAATGCTAGGATTGTGTTTGGCAGTCTATTTCAAGTGACCATAGACCCCACTGTAAAATGTATAATAAGAAAATCTGAGGACTTTGAACATGACTGCACAGAGGTTAATTACAATTTCTATGTTTGTGATGATATCTAGTTAGAATTTAGAGTTCAGCTGTCAAATTCTGAATAAGAAAGGCAAGACGTATATGTTTGGTTTCTTGTGATAATCAATTCTGCATTTTCCCAGGCTTGCAACTTCTAACACTCAACAAGAAAACCACCTTAATGTTTTAAATATATGGGTAGAGAATACAGTCAACTCTTAATTTTGTTCTGCTGAGCCTTTCTGAAAGCTTTAACCCTTCCTGCAACCTGAAAATAGCGATTGTGCTGGAGATGGGCTCTGTGTAGGTTGTTGCATGTGCATTTGAAGAGCTAGCCATTTTCACCTAGCTCACGTGCCATCCCTGAAACCACCTTACTTATCCATGCACTTTGGAATTCTTTCATAAATTACTGTTTAAGAACCCTTCAATCTGAAGAAATTCTCTGTTGTGCCTCAACACATCAAGAGGTGGTGTGGTAAGTTCAAACAAAGGTTTTTTTATTTAAACAGCTTTATCAAAAGATATAACATAGTAAAACATACTACAACATCCTTATATTGATCAATAATTTTATCAATACCACGTATGCTCTTTCAGCTAGCTTAGTATTCGTGGTATCTTTCTCAAAGTGGGACAGGCACTTGATTGCCTGTAGACAACATGACAGAACTGCTAACCCCTGAGGTTCAGAGCAGTTATGACAGAGCTCTTGCTTATTGTGTAGTACAGCTTGTATTTTTCTGTAAGCAAGATTATAAATAAGCATTTGGGGCAGGGAAAATACTTGCTTGAGGCAAGAAGATCATCTTATGACAAAGCAGCCTTTTGAATTCCTGAATCAGTAATGATGCACTTGCTATTCTGCTGTATTTTGGAAAAAGGAGCTGATTTGGTGAATAACGCTGCACTATTTCAGGACAGTAACTTCATTCTCATCCCCACCCCTCTTGTTCTCCCACAGTCAGGTCCTGCATTTGTAGTACCTTCCTATCTAAGAGAAGTCTGTCCCTCACAAAGCCTGGATAATTTTAGGAAAACATGAAAGCATGCTTTACCCTATTCAGAATAATTGACACACAGAGCACTGGGAACCAGTTGGGACCTTTTACAAGAGGAGTAAAAAGGGAAAGAAGCAGCCCTGCAGTTGAACATTCAGATCTTCAGTCTGTGCAAAGGCGCAAGGTGTAAAAACAGGAAAGTTCTGGAGCAACTCGTGGAGGTGGTGCAGAAAGGTGCACTGTTGGCTGAGAACATGTTCTGCTGCTATTCTCACACAGCAATGCTGATACTTGAGCTTGTAGAGATATGGATTGGACACAACTGAGAATGTTGTAAACTGGCTGCTGCTGGTCTCCTCAGGATTTTCTCACCCAGCAGAACACCTTAGGCAGGGAGTACTCAGGATGCAGTGTTTTTGTTGCTCTTGGCACTTAAATAATGTATTTGAGTAATGTGACTGAAAGCTGATTTTTTTCTAGAAGGCTGATTGATGCTTCAAAACTTAATGTCCATGAAATATTGCAGTGCTGTTTTCAAGGACTTGCCAAAGCATTTGGAAATATCCTTGAAGATATAATTCATATATGACTGTGCCAAATGAATAATGAAATGTCACTACTAAAAGGAAACACTAAACAGGTGGCCATAATTTCTGTCATGTTTAATTCAGTGATAACCATACTGACTGGTCATTGTGGGAACTAGTATTCGTGTTGTGTAAATGACCGGATGCAGATTTAGGAACCTAAAATGAAATTTCTATTTTATAGCATATTGGCAGCTGTGTCAGTTGTCAGAATCCAGCTAGACTTAGAGCCAGAGGTAAAGCTACATCAGGTCTGCTATGGAGACTGACCTAAAAGAAGTCAATAAAGGAAATTAGTCTGGCTAAGTTAGAGCTGGTCACCTCTCTGAGCTATGGGAAGGAACCACTGGGGGAAAAAGAAAAGATTTTTCTTTTGTCTGAAGATAATGACATATTAATGTGTAGTAATCAAAATACATCTTGGCAGTTACCATTGGTACTTGCGTTAGAAATAGCAGTTACATCGGTTGCTGCCAGCTTCTGAAATTGTTCTTCTGCTCCCATTCCCCACACACACTTTGTGTTTAGTGAAAACGTGCGAGTTAAAACTTAATCCTTTGCTCATGAATTTTCCTGAAGCCTGTTGTACCGTACTAGTTAGAGGCATCTTATGGTTAAAGAGATTCTGCACCACTAAGTCTTTGGGGACGTGAGTGTGTTAATATTGTCATTTTTTGAATGGCTGGAATGAAAGTATGCTATGACTGATTTTAAGATACGGAGTCATCCACTGCTGCTCTGCCTGTTACCAGAACTGTCCATCAGGGTTGTCTTGTGTTGGAAATGGATCCTCTAGTCAGAATGAAATTGTTTTCACAACAGAAAGCGGCTGCACGTGTAGTCCTCCAGTAATACTCTGTTGTGTTATTGATTACATTAATAAACCATTTGGGAAGGGCGAGAAACAATGAGGTAATAAATCTTGCTGCGGCTACTGAATTATTTAGAATTGCATTAAAAAAATCTGGTATCAATTGTAGTGAAATAAAATGTCAAATGGAAAGGAATGCCTACAGAGTGAAGGAGTGGGAAACAACCATTGTTATGCATTTAGTATTTCACTTCAAAATGGTTATTGCTACTTGGGAAAGAGATTGTGAGGCTACTGAGGATAGCAAGAGGATTAGGTGGTGGCACAACATTGTCTGAAAGTGTAATGTTTATTAATTTTGAAGAGAAAAAAATAAGGACTGTATTTTCTGTAAATTCATGCTCTGTTGACATCATAAAGTCTGTGTTCCAGTCCTTCCTTGACAGTGTTTTCTTAATTTTTTTTAACCTTATACACACACACATATATGTATATTCCCAGTATGTGTACACATACTGAGAAGGGAAACAGGGATGATCACAATAAAAGACCAGTGATTCTTCTGCCTGGAAAAGAGGAAACCATCAGGAAGAGTAAGATAATTAAAAGTGGAAATAGCTTAGAGAAGGTTAAAAAAATATTATTCCTTGATCTCAGAACCTGAACAGTATGTAACCAGAGGTCAAAAATTAAATTACTAGCCATCAAAGAGCCAGATTTTTTTCCACACAAGTTATGGTTAATTTACAAAACTTAGTGCCATGACGATATGTTAGATACCAGAAGATAAACTGTTAGAATAATAGTGTTTGGAGATTTAATAGGAGGTTACTACTCAAGGATATCTTTGAGCTGTAAGTAGTGGAGAGCTAAAGATACAGTAGGGGAAACATCTGCTACTGGATTAAATGAATTTTTAATTTGATTGCAGAACAGCTGATTTTATTTAGCACTGGAAGAAATGCAGGTGGAGGAATGGGTAAATGAATATTTGTTTTCAGCCTTCTGTACTGTTGATAAGAATGAGGGATAAGAGAACAGGATAGTCTGGGCTTTTTAATTACAACTCAAATGTATATGAATTCTGGCTCTAGGATTTTTTTCTTTTTTTTTTTTAATGTACAGTTAGTTGTAACAGCATATGTGCTTAGCTATCTCAGTAGTTCTCTTTATGGTTTATGGAATTGTGGAGACATTTAAAAATCTTAGTGGGGTTTTGTATTGGATTTTTTTTGAATATTCTTGCAGGCATTGGAGAATACTTACTTTCACTTCAGTCCCACATTTATTTATAAAAGCAAGCTGTAATTTCTCCTGCCCTCTGATGCTCACTTTTTTAAAGAAGTGATGGTATGTCTCTCTGCAACAACCAGAAGTTTAGATATATACAATCCTTACTTCCCTTCCTCTAAAAACACACACTGCTTCTGGAAGGCACAAGTGGATAGATCTAGAGAATGAAGCTTGCTTTATTCAGAGAGCAAATCTGTCATATTTATCTGAGAAGTCCTGACTGCAAAGAGGTCCGTCCTACGCCTTCTTGCTCATCTGAAGGTGTAACTATTTTTCTAGGCTCTACTGGGGCCCAGAAATCAGGTTTAGGTGTTAAGGTTCAACTCTATCCTTGTTTGGACTTCTGCCTCTATTCCTGCACCATTCGCAAAAGGCGTAGCTGCAATGTTTAGGTATGTTTGTGCAGACCTCTGATGCTTCCACATTAACTGCTACTTCAGGCTGTATTCAGATCAATGGCTAAGAAGTGGAGTTCTTGTTTTCTCACTCATTCCCAGCTCTGATGCTAATCTGTGCACAGCTAAATGCTACCTCATTCCTAAATGAAGCATCAAATTTGTACTTGTCTGCTTCTGGAATGTTTTTGTTGTTCTAAAACCATATAGGCAAATAGGAAATTTATATAAGTTTCAACTTTATTCATTCTTAGTGCTTGTGTTCTGAGTAGAATTACCTTCTGTAGTTATAGACAGGGTATGATTACAGTTGTCAGACCTAGCAGACAGTCTACTGAAATGAGGAAAGTCTGGTCAGCATTGATGTATTTCCTTTCATGATGGCCTAAACCTTTTTCCACTTGTTGGGGGTTTGTGAAGAGAGGGTCTTGTTATTACTCCTCATGGGCACGCTTTTTCTGAGGTCATGCAGCATTGTACTCTGTTACTGGCAGAAGTCAGCAATGGATAGTAACTTACCACCTCCTGTGGAAGTAGTGCTTGACATTCTGCCTGTTCTGTGGTTTTTCACTGTGGAATTTGGAGCAGAATTCCGTACTGATACATGAGCTAGTGTCTTAAACTTCCATTTTTTCAAACTTTCCACTTTCAAACTCAGAACACTATGCTGTGTTGCTAGTCCATAATATGCTAAGATAATATGCAGTTATTGGTAGTGTACCAAGTTACCTCATTGTGTGAAGCTTTGGACTGGTAATATGGTTCAGATTAAAAGTTTATAGCTGGTAGAGTTCAACAGATAGATTTGAGGTAAGGTCTGGAGTGAGAAAAGTAGAAAAGCGTTAAGAATTTCATCTTTGTGAGAGTCTGGGAGCTTTATCCTTTCTGAATACTCGTGAACTTCAGCTCTGTCAATATCCAGCTATCTCAACATCTAGCCTGTATTGCATGGGTTGGTCAAGTGTAATCATCTGTGAGTCATGTATTCACAATGTTAGCTATGGTTTAATTGGTGACACTTCCTCATAAAACACCCAGAACCCAAGAGGAATTAACATTGGCACAAAATACAGAGGCCAGTAGTTGTGATTTAAACAGTCTCACTCCTGCTAACATTTCTGCACACTTCTATATCTGTGATTACCTGTAGTTTGATTCCTTTGTCAGAGGACTTACATTACTGATGGACTAATAGGATGTTGCTTGAGAAGGAGAGGGTATGCTTAAAATGGAATAAATGTTGAGGTTTTAAACTATAAGCCCTACTTTGCCATATGGTCATTTAGAAGTCAGTTACGTCACATATGTGTGCATGCTGTCAGTCAGACTCAAAACAGTGAGACCATGCATGGAATAGCATATAAGTTTCCTTATCAAAATAGGCTTCTAGTCTCTCAGGCTGTATTTTGCTACCTATCTATGAACAGGGGTATGTGGAGCTGCTTGAAGCCATGCCTAACTTAAGCAGAACATATTCCTAAGCTCCTAAAGTGACTGTTCTGCTCCTGGTACTGAAGATATCCCAGGTATCTCTGCATAGTTCTGTATCTTTATGCTTAAATCCTTGACTCTGAATATAAGTCCATGATTTTAGATCTGAAAGTCCTTGTTTTAGTTCCTGCTAACAGTGTTGATAGAGGGGTAGGCTCTGTTGAGCAGCTCAGAATGGAATCCAGAACCCCTGATGTGCTTTCCACCATTATCATTCAGGCAGTATTCATATCAGTGGTTTCCTCTAAAGGCTGGTCCTCTTAGCATATGACTTAGGAATTCTTACCATTTCTCAAGCTGTAAACTTTTATATTGATGCTGATGTAACAGAGGTTTTGTGTGTTTGCAACACAGCAAATACAGAAAAGAAAGCTGAACTGGAGCTCTGGTCTCTAAAAGTAGATTTATCTAGCCACCTTGGGGTAGTACGGAACTTCCTACTTACTGTACTGGTGTGGAATGCAGGGGGTTATGTCTTGTTCTGTGTGCTGGGTCCTCTGAGCACACAAGACCTTTAATAATTTGCCTTCTCAGCTGGAAAGAATCTTTAAAGTAAGAATTTTGCTGCCCATCTTTGTCCTGGCTTTCTACAGCATCTTTACATAACTTGTACTAAATGTAGGTGTTTTTAGGAATGCCAGAGAAAATGGCTGTTCTGCTCCTTACAGATACAGGCCTAGCCAAAACAGAAAGAAGATTTTTAAAGGAAATGGTGGCTGTCATTCCTATGACTAGGTTAAGGTTGAAAGGCAGGTTTGTCTTGAGATGCTTTGCTGCAGTCATGGCTCCAAAATGTTCCAGTGGCTGGAGCAACTCTATTCACGGAAAAGAAACCATGGAACAGAAACTGTATTTTATTTCTAGGTTACCACTCTGTAGGCAAAAGCACCGAATAACAGCACTGTGGGATCAGTAAACTGTGCTCACCAGTAGCCCAGCAACTGTTGCTCTGCATAGTTCAGAAGTATTTTTCTTTAAGGTTGCAACATATTGGGATCTCAAATCCAATCTCTGTAGCACAGTTTGATGTTGTTTGTCTAATGATTTCTCCAGAAGAAATATCTACATTGCTATATGAAGCAAAGGATGTACTACTTCAATGATTTGTCAGTTTGCTCTCTGAATTCTACCCATAATATATTTGAAACATTCACGAGTGATAATAATAATGGCCATATCAAATTCAACTCTTTTTCTCTAGACTTCTAGACTGCTAGAAGTCACAAGGCAACATAGATATCCACAGATCAGGTGTGTCCCTTAGGCTTATTTGGGTGGGGAGGTCTCTGCATAAGATACTTAAACTGTAGTTCAGCACTGGTAGTGTTGAATGGCAAAATGACCAAGCTGCCACCGAACATTCTGTATCATGAATCTGTATACAGCTGTCCACATACAGCATCCTCCTTCACTTCTGCCTACAAAACTACTTGTTTTCATCACAGAATCATAGAATAGAACAATGGAATCATTTATGTTGAAAAAGACCTTTAAGACCACAGATTCCAGCCATTAACCTAACACTGCCAAGTCCACCACTAAACCATGTCCCCAGGCACATCTACACCGTTTTAATACCTCCAGGGATGGTGACTCAACCACTTCCCTGGGCAGCCTGTTCCAGTGCTTGACAACCCTTTTGGTGAAGAAATTTTTCCTAATATCCAATCTAAACCTCCCCTGGCATAAATTGAGGCCATTTCCTCTCATGCTATCACTTGCTACTTGGGAGAAGAGATGGACACCCACCTTGCTACAACATCCTTTCAGGTAGTTGTAGAGAGTGAGAAGGTCTCCCTTCAGCCTCCTTTTCTGCAGGATAAACAAACCCAATTCCCTCAGCCGCTCCTCATAAGACTTGTTCTTCCCTTCACCAGCTTTGTTGCCCTTCTTTGGACCTGCTACAGCACCTCAATGTCTTTTCCATAGTGAGGGGCCCAAAACTGAACACAGTATTCAAGGTGCAGCCTCACCAGTGCCCAGTACAAGGGGACAATCACTTCCCCAGTCCTGCTGGCCACACTATTTCTGATACAAGCCAAGATGCTACTGGCCACCTTGGCCGCCTGGTGCACTGCTGGCTCATATTCAGCCAGCTGTCAACCATATTTATAACTTAGCTTTTGGCATATATTCAAAGCAAAATAAATGTAAATATTTGCAGTCTTCTTTTTCATTCTGGTTTTAAGATAACCAGGTGACTATTGCTGCCCATCCATCAAATTCTGGAGTTGTTTCTAAATGTACTTGATGCAGAAGTTTTCATACCTACAAGAATAGATTTTAAAATTTTGCAGCAGTATAGAGTGTTTCATCCAAAAATAAGAATAATTACTTTTAGATACTGCATCTACAACTACAACGTAAGGAGGGTAGTTTCTGTCTGATGTCTATTTATCTCATGCTGTGCTTTCCACATAAGCAATGAGAGGCGTAAGGATTCATATAAACAGTATAATTGAAAATAGAGTTCAGATGTTTTACCTGATAGCTTCTCTTTGCAGGAAATCTAAGTTGCTTCAGTGGTGTATTTGGTGTTTTGGATCTGCCCTCAAAAAACTAATTGATAGAAGTATTAAAGTAGTGTTCCAGAGACTGCATGGGATAGCCTGCTCAGCTGCTCACTCTGTTCTCTTTCAGTCTGTAAATAGATGTCTCTTCATAGAGGTAGCAATGTGGCAATGGTAAGCACGATTTCTGCAAATAATATTCTACAAATTCTACAAATAATACTTCTGTTTGGTGTCATGCAGGCTAAGATAATGCTGTTTCTCAAAATTCGTGATGTAATTTGGGTAAAAGTGTGTATGTATTATCCAGATCCAGTTTGTAGAAGTCCATGCTACAAAGTATTTCTGGAGAGATGATTTTCATAATGGAAATAATTGAATATTTAAAGCGATGATCAAGATGTCCTTAGTTTATTAGGTAGGAAGAAAAGGACACCAAATGCTATGTATTCGGAGCCCTTGCACTGGGGAGTAAGCAATCTGTTTGCAAACAGGCCTGGGAAGAAACTCATCTTTGGATAGGCAGCTTATACCATTGGAAAATTTCTTAACTTTTCCTCCAGTTTCTGTGAGACTGCTGCTCCAATCTGATTTTGCACTTGCTGTATTCCTAGAAGCATTGTCTCAAACGTTCAGTATCTTGATTATGGACAAACGGAAAGATGTCTGTCTAGGTGGTGTACTTCTGTTAGGTCAAGGGTCAGATACTAAGGAAACTTTAAATTATGTTTAAATTTTGTTGTAGTCAACTTGATCTTTATTGTGCTGTACTGATTTGTTTATGGAGAAAGTTCAGCTTTGTTAGAAGTTTTGGACATCTAACTCAGTGCTTGTGTTATTTTTCACCCAAGTTTCTAACTTCAGTGGTTTGGTTCCATTGTTCCCCTCTCTGAAGTCTGTAGACCCAGATGTATTTTGAAAATACAAAAAACAACCCAACCTAAAAAAAAAAAAACACTTGAATGTTTTCTTTCTATAATGAATATTGTCTTATGCAATACTCATGCACTAAAAATGATCAATAAAAAGCATGGTGGGGTAGCAGGGGGACGGTGATTTCAAAGTGCTGTGTGTCCTTCTCTTTTACACTGCATTGTGAATCAGCATTTTCCATTCGAGTACACAACGAGTACACAAATGTTGGAAGACCCAAAGCTAGATAGTGTCCTTCTGTTACACTGAAGCCTGTGTTGGACTTGATTCACTGTTCCATTACAGGAGGAACTGTAGCATATCTGTGTGGTAAGAGCACGAGGATCTGCAGAATCAGGACCTATATCAGTTTTATTACCATTTGCAAAGAATGGGAATATTTGAGTTTTATATTTTTTCCCTATCATTTTTCTTTTCCCTCTCAACAGGATCCACTCTGTGTAGCTATGAACTACAGCCGTCAGAATACACTACAGACCCAAGGGCTGCCAAGTTGTGTCCTAAATATCCTGTTCCAGAGAGGTAATATTAACATCTTGTTGGATTGGGGGTGGAGGGAGCAGAAATTTGTTTTGTTCATGGCAGTTCTTCAGAAAATATGCAGCACAGATTTATTCTGTTTTACAGGTGTATGTTTTAGTTTAATATTGCTACATGTTTTTAAAAGAGTGTGAAAGCAACTCTTAAAGAATACCCCAAACTATCCATGCATGTGTTACTGAGAGTATTGAGCTGGTCTCTTCAAGTTCTCTTCTATCTCGATGTAACTGACACTGTGCTGAGTATCAGCTGTTTTACTGCCTTTGACCCTATAGCCAGCTGCCTGTCAGCACTGCAGATCAGAGACAGTTAAGGAGCACTTTGGATCTTTGGGAGGAAAAAGGATAGATTGGCACACAGCTCTCCACAGTGTTCACTTCTTACACCTTACCTCAGACAGTCAAATTTAGCAAATTGTTTCATTTTTTATTTCTTCAGTCTCAAATGACTAATACAAGGATGGTCAAGTACCAAAAATAGGGCTGTATTTTACAAACAGATTGATTTGAGTTTTATTATTTAAAATATTGTATTAGACTGCTTTTTGTGAAGTATAATACAGAAGTTCATAGCTCCAAAAAGTTTGCTAGCTCTGCTGCCTGGAACTGTGGAGACGAGCACTGCTGAGAAAATAAGTGATCTGTTTGCTGTTGTATATACCCTTCTGTCTGTAATTCCACTCACTCAAGAAAAATTATGTGTTTTCTCAAAGTTTAGCTTCTCAAACATACTTAGTAGTGGGTTGTAACTGCAGAGTCTTTTCCTATGCAGAGTTTTCTGTTATGGTTTTATTAAATGTTATAATTGTGTCAGTTCTAAAAACTCACGATTTTAAGTCTCTCTTGTCTGCAAGGTAGCCTCTCCAGTGAATAGCTTTCTTATATTGTAGTGACAATAATAGCAGCTGGAATATTAACTTTTTTTTTTACTTTTCACCACAGCAGATTAATATTCCATGCAGCTAACCAGCTGTTACAGCTGTAATACAAAAACAAATGAAAACTTCAGTGCCAGCTTGCATACTGAAAAGGCTTGTCAGTCTTAGTTTTTGCCAGAATTATATTGACTTTTCTGATTGTGTGTTCCCATGTCATTTAGTCTGAAAGAATATAGCTTAATAAGAAAACAGAAGGATAGAACAGTGTGTCAGAGCTCTAATGACACTATGTAAATTACTCACGAAATCTACATCGAGTTATTTTTGAAAAGCTATGGTGTAGGTGGTGTATTTCCCCTTTTTTATTTAGTATGAATAAAATGTACAATATGTTTGAATATTTTTGAGATTGAAAAGACTGAACTTAATGCTCTAAGGCAAAAAGGGCCACTATTGTATCTGTAAACCACTCTGGTTTTCAGATTTTTATTGTTAAATTATTTGAGCAAATCAGTGTAATTTGGAGGGGAAATGGAATCCTGTGGAGACAAACAAATTAAAGCCCAACACCCTGTAGGCTGAGGCATTCAGGGAGAAGTTACCTTACACTCCTGTTCTCAGATTTGAACTGTCATCTGATTCCCATTAGGTCCATGGGACAGAGGTGGCATATGCTGTGAGGACTGTCCCTTGATGTTTTCTGTTTGATGACCAGGCTTCTTGACACCCTTCAGTTGAGGCTTCACCTCTCAATGGACTGATCCTCCAGCTTCAAGGCGTTATGTCCAACTTTGACACAGCAGTGCAGTCTAGCAATGCAGCCAGCGGTACATGTTTCTTCCAGAGACCATATCTCAGTCTCAGTAGAGCATGACTTTAAGAGGACCCTAGAGGAAAACCGATCCAGCTTTTCCCTGCATCATTCATCTATCAGCCAGCTGTGCTGAGCTGTACCAAGGGGCTGCCCTGTAGAGGTTATAAAGACCAGCTAGCAGTGGCGTCCCAGCCAGGCTCCCCCCACCAGATTGCTGCATATGCCCAGGTGTAGTAGCGAAAGGAAGAAGCTCTCCTCTGAAATCTAATACTTGAGCAATCAAATGGGTCTCTTGATTTCATTTGAATGTTGCTTTAAAAATACAGTTTTTAACACCACCATCTGCTGGCTTGAACTTTATTTGCTCTTGTTCATGATTAAGCATCGTGTCGTTATTCTCAGAAACTTGTAATTCCATTTCAGTATGTAATATACCAAGTTACAATCAAGAGGCCATATAAAATAGCACATTTTTTATTAAACAAGATACCTTTCCTTGCCTACTCATTCAGTCAGAAGCACTGAAACAGCAACAGATCTCAAAAGGCGGATTCTCAGGAGTCCCATTTACTCAGGAAAGCTTGTAGGAACCACTAGCCTATTTTCTTTTATTATTAATTACAATGAAGCTAGAAATTAATTCTTGAACATTTAAATAGGTAGCTTAAACTGTATAGTGAAATTGCTATAGCTTAAGGGATGTTAGATGAGTAATATAAACTCTTGTATGCAAAAAGCATGTTTTCCTCTGTTGGGATGGATTTTGGAACGGTATTTTAATTCCATTAGTTCCCCTTTTCAAAATGGGTATTTT
This sequence comes from Tyto alba, assembly GCF_018691265.1. Classification (NCBI taxonomy): domain Eukaryota; kingdom Metazoa; phylum Chordata; class Aves; order Strigiformes; family Tytonidae; genus Tyto; species Tyto alba. The sequence goes on along the minus strand of NW_024881275.1, from coordinate 44,567,393 downwards.
CTACTTGGATGCAGGAATGACAGTCCTTTGCCTACTCCCAGCTCAACATTTGAGCTTTGTTACTGATAATTGCCAGCTTCTAAATGCTCTAGGCTTTCTGCAAATTTGGAGTAGTTAACAATTAAATAAACCTCTCAAATTTCAGTCTTTTCTAGTATTACTGCATATGGTGAAGTGCAGCATGCTGCTTATTCCAAAACAGGCTATGTTGTAAGAGGCTGAGAGGATACGTGGGCAGCCTTTTAAATACAGCAGCCATCATTATGGGTTAATTTGGTTTTTAACAACTGTGACTAATTCACAGTTACTTTGCTGTGCTTAACTGCTGTCTTCATCATTACCCAAAAGTAGACCATCAATATGAGCATCTCCAAATGCATTTACCCACTCAGCACAGTAAGTTTAAAACCATATAATTTGCAATCGTCAGTCACTTCAAACAAAAACCTAGAATCTGCTAATCACCTAGGTATGGCAGGTGATCATAATTTCTCCCAAATTCTATACAGAGTAATTACACACTAACAGTTTTCAGCATGTCATCTCTTTTTCCCAAAAAACAATGCATAGAAGGGATGTGACTAAGGCAGCTGGTTTACTCACTATGTGTTTAAAATGATGGTTAGAATTTTGGAAGTGTATGGGCTTAGCAAATAGTTGTTGAGTACAGAAAATTGCTGGTTTATAGGTCATTGCTGAAATGGGGAAACTGCAAAAGATTATGTGCATTGCTGCTACAGTCCACTGAAATCTTGTAAGGAAGATTGGGCAGGGTAAAACAAATACAGAGGTTAGAAGAAAAGACTGACATAATACAAAAGACATTTCTTTCACTGGATCCAGTTACAGGAGGGAACATGTAATTCATGGAACATGTGTCTAAAGTGTAATTGGGAAGACTGATCAGAAGATGTCATAGGCCATTTTGAGATTTGACATAGTTTATAAGCAAGAAAGGCAGCTACTTAATGGGAAACATTTGGAAAACAAAATTACCCACTGTTAAAGTGAATTTTTTTATTCTCGTATCTTCCTCTGATGGACGTGATAACAAGTTCTGCTGAGCATGCTGCAAAGTTTAATGCATAGTGACAGTATTTTTGGGGAGGATGCTTCTAAAACAGTTCAGGAATAATGAAACAATGGAGGCATCTTTGCATGGTTTCCAAACAATGTATAGCGTAAGTTTAAACAAGTTAGTGAAAGTAAATAGTCTGTAATCTTCAACGCAAGAGCAAGTTTAGTATGGGGAAGGACTAAAAATAAATACATTGGGTTTGCTTGGCAGCAATTTTAAGTGATGATGCCTTTTAGCATAAAATACATGCTTTAAGAAGAGTATTGTCATTCTGGGATTTCTTCTGCTGCAAATATGGGCCAGTATTCCATTCTAATCTGAGTGAAAGGTATTGTTTCAGCTGCTGGTTCGCCACCTGACACTTGAATGAGAGACATTTAAGCGGAACTGGGAATATGTATTTTCTGAGCCTTGATGTTTAAGGGTGGGAGGGTAATAATTTCCTGTTGGACTGTGCACTCCAGCCTCACAGGGTTACGTGTTAAGAACTGCATCACTTCCCATTATGATCATCCTCATTCCAGCAGCACTTGTGCATTCAACACATGGTTTCTGGTTATGATGTTATGAGGGTGGAATGGTTGCATCTATTCACCCTTCATTTGTGTGTTGATGTGGCATTTATATTAAGTAGGAGTAATTTTTTTTTCTGATTTTTTTTTTCTTGTGTCACCAGTGCACCTATTCCATTCTTCCATCGCTGTGCTCCTGTGAACATTTCCTGCTATGCCAAGTTTGCAGAGGCCCTGATCACCTTTGTCAGTGACAGTAGTGTCTTACACAGGCTGATTAGTGGAGTTATGACCAGCAAAGAGATTATAATGGGACTTTGCTTGTTATCACTAGGTAATTGTTTTTCTCATTACTAGCTATTTCTTAGTACTGCATTAGGAGATTGTTAACACATCTCTAACCACAATATAAGCAAAAACCCTTAGAAAATGGTTCATAATGCTTTTTTAAACTTTTATTTGACAGATGGGTAACTTACTCAGAAGCAATATACATATGCATTCCTGGTTTTAATCCTCTTCCACTGATTATGAGATAGAGGATGCATGGCTGTTGATTAGCCAGCATTAGTTTTGGTGTAGTTAACAGAGCATTCCCATTCTAATTTTTATTATCGCACCTCTTTCCTATTTCTAATACTCATCTTCTGCCAACCCATGTCCAAATAAACTCTTTCCAAATAAAAAGGACATTGTGAGAAATACACAATGGCACACTTTTCTAGAGTGTAGGGGTTTTAGTTTGTTTCATTTAACATACTTGTGCAGGGATATGAGAACTTTCAGAGGGAAAATAAGAAACTTAAGTGCCCATTTGTTGTGTTGTATGTTACTTCCTTCTTCCTCTTCCCCCAAAATTAAATTCTACAGGCCTTTGAAAATCTCAGCTTTGTCTGAAGAGCTGGAAATTCCCAGTAGTGTAGAGGAGCTGAATTGTTCCTCCAGTGTCAAGATGCCTCTGGCCTATAGAGTGACCCATGACACTCGACTGAAGTGGTGTTTTAACAGAGTCTTGTGAATTAAGGTGGAATGTTACCCACCCACAGCAATTACCTTCCTAATGAGTCTGTTTTACTCCTACCAACTATAAAATCTGAAATCCTAAAATGAGAGGCTCCAGATATTAACTATGTATATGAGCAGTGTGTGCTTTTGAAAGAAACACTGTGAAGCTGTACCAAATAAAGTCCTTTGTTTTCAGTCTGCCTTTGTGGTTTAAAGAAAGAAAAAAAAAAAAAAAAAGGATGCTAGATAACCTTTAAAAAACCCCAAAACCACAAAAGACCATTGAGTATCTTTTCAACTATAACTGGAAAGCTGTTTATTCTTCTATCTTGACAGCTGCAGTATTTGGTAGTAATGGTAGAAAGACTGTTCCAAATCTACTGAAAACTAGTGGCTGATTAGCAGTGTTGCTGTTCAGTTAGAGCCAGAAGACAGTTTATTTTAGAAATACTTTTCATACCTTCATAGTTAAACAGAATTTATTTATTTTTAAGCAATGAGTAAGATTGTGTGATTTGGAAAGTCAGGTTCCAGTGGCTTTCTTGTAACTGCTGTACCCAAATACTTATATGCAAAAGTATGTGCGTGCACTTGCATACACCACTCAGTAAACCTTAGTTGTCTGGGATTGTAGAAGACTTTTTAACATGCAGTTCCTGAATGGCAGTGGAACTATGTGAACAAAGCTTGTTAAAGAACTCCTTTTGAATGTTGAAAATAGACATATGTTTTTTTACTTTTTACTAGTATTACATTTAGAAGTCCACAGATGTCACATTATCTGCACTTGTTTGACAAGCATATTTGAGTCCAAATTCTGCTCTGGTCCTCCAGAGGTGTGCTCATGTTACCAGACTGGGAGTACTAGCATGTCTTGCTGTCTGTTCTGTCATTGTCTAAATACATCTCTGTCTGTACGTACACATTATGTCTTGTATTCAATGTACCATGTAAACGTATTTATGCTCTCTTTGTTTTTTTAATCAACAGTATCAAAGCAGAGATTGTAGAGGTGCCTCATTTCCTTAACTGTGCAGTGAGTTTCTAAGCTTCAGAAAAGAAATCTGTCTAAAAATTCTGTTGGAAGGCAGTTATCTTAGTGCAGTGGAAGAATGAGGAAGGCTATTTCTGCTTGAAATAATTGCTTATTTTATTTGTCTTCTTTTGCAGTGTTGTCCATGATTTTGATGGTTATAATCAGGTACATTTCAAGAGTACTTGTCTGGATTTTAACAATTCTTGTCATTCTGGGATCACTCGGTAAGTCTTGTTTGTCTTGAGTTTCTGAGTACCCAGTTCTGATCTTTGTGCTCCGTGTCCTCAGGCCAGCTACATCTTGCACAGATCTTGGATCATGCATTTCTCTTCAGCTTTCCTTTAAGGCCCTTGCAAGACATATGCCAAAAATGCCACCTCTGTAATTGCAGTCCTCTCCCAGCGAGTACATTGCTCCTTAGAGATTTACTGCACACCCTGCTTGTCTGGCAAGCTTCCTGTCAGCCTATCTCGCTAGAGCCCACATAGGCAATAGGAGATATTCCTCACAGCACAGCCCTAAATGTTGCCTGCTTCTTAACCTGCTTCCCAAATATGGCAGCATGGCAGCTAGTCTGGGTGAGTCTGATGAAACACCCACCCGCTGCCCATGCTGAAGGGATCAAAGGGCAAATACTGTTTATCCAATAAACAATACTGTTTATGCAGTCTCAGGGGATCTTAGGATGTAGATGTGTCTGTAAAACCCTGACATGTTTATCAGCTCCTTTAGTCGTCTGAGTAGTTCTGTAGGTATATCTAAGACCTGTTCCTGAGGAGAGGAATCGAAGGTGCTTTTTTAGCATTTTTAATCAAATCTTTATATTTCCATATGACTCAGAAAGTTCTGCATGACCTACGTCATGTATGAAATGCAACCAGCCATGCTGTTTTGGGAATGGACAAAGATTGTTTCATCCAAAATTATGTAGCTTGCATGAAAACAGCCTTACTTTATCACATTAACTTTTACATTTGTAAAACTAAATTTTTCTATTATTGATACTCAGTAGCTTAGCCAAAATGTATGGGCAGATGACTGTAGGGAAGGAATGAAAATAGAATAATCAAATTAGGAAGCACTAGCAATTTAATTCTTGCAGTTCATAACTGCAAGGGATGGAAAAAAAATCAGCAGGCCATCTGTTTTTGCAGGATCACTTGGGTTTTCTGCTTACTGGTCTCAGGTTCTGTGACCGTAGAAAAAGCAAAAAAAAAGTTGTTGGTTTTTTTTTTTAATTTTATATTCTCCTTAGAAGCTGAGCAACTATGTTGAGTGAAAGATTTGAATGACTTATCTTATTGCCATCTGTTATTATGCTCTAAAAAATCACATCCATTACACGGATTGAATAAAGATATGTCATCTGTGAGACATACTGCTTATTCTGTATTCACTGTTTGTTAAGGAGATGCCAAAAGAGCATCCTCCATTCTAGACTTAGACTTGAATGGAGTACCTTCAGCAAAGACTTGTAACCTCTGGATAACCGTATGCAGCTGGTGCAGAAATAACAACAGAACAGAGAAGGACACTCAAAAGTGAATCAGGGGGAAGAGGTTATCTACCTGAGGGGCTGGAGTCCTGTATAAGAAAAGTTCTACCTTGGAAAGGTATCTAGAATAGGAGAATGATATTCTGGCTATAAAGCTACGATTTTGTAACAGGGGTTAGAGGAAAGTAGCTCACATGATACTGGCCTCTGTGCCTTTCACAGATTTTTTTTCTAGTGGCCAAAAGACATTGTCTGATGTAGGTGTATCTATGTGTCATTAACCTGAGGTGCCATTTTCAACATCAGGGCTGCTCCTTCTCTTCTTGATTAGCCTTCCCAGGAGTTGTAGACTCCTTCTTTTGTTCCCTTTGTTATTTTGCATCCCAGTCCAAAGGTCCCTCTCTGCTCCCCCTCCTAAAATTCTTACTCCCTACTTTATTATACACATATATATGTACATCCTACCATATAACTCTTTATTATTCTTGTTCCTCAGTTGCCTGTCTAATGGCAGTTGTGATCTTCATTGTTATGGCTCCCCATGAACTAGTCCTTTCATGCACTTCACTTTAAAACACAAAGATCTGCAAGTCTCTTAAGTGCTCGTAGTGGGGTGAGACTGTGAAAAGAGTATATCCACTTGAGAAGAGGGCAACTCTAGAGAACTAAGAACTTCTCTCTCTTCAGAAGTTCCTGTTGGGTTAAGCATCAGTGCCCTTGAGTATTCTGTACCAGACTAGACTCGAAAAGAATAAACTGTTTAGTTTCTTTCGTACTAGGTAGTATGACTGTCACACAGAAGGAGCTTCAATCATTTACCTTTATTTATTTATTTATTTATTTTCTCTAAACATAGGTGGTACAGGAGTCCTGTGGTGGCTCTATGCTAAGCAACGAATATCTGCCAGTGCTGTTGAGACTCAAATAGCCAAAGACAATCTTCAGGCTCTCCTGATCTATGCCATTTCAGCTACAGTCTTCACGGTATGCTTTGCTAATGGCTATATTACTCTCTTGTTCCATCTTCCTGGCAGTCCCTATTTTTTTATTCAGGTGAAAGGTTTATATTGCAGACATTTTTGAACAGTTTATTTCTTCTGCAACCTCTCTTGCAGTGATGGGGGTTTTTGTTTGTTTTTGTTTAGTTAGTTATTTAGTTATTTTTTTACTTCCAGGCATTTTTCTCTAATACCTGTTTTTGAGTCAGGAGAGTTCTTAACCCTGCGGCTACTCTCCTCTACTGTAAAATGTCCACAGGGACTTCCAAGAATAGGTACAGTGTTGGACTCCCAATCCATTTTCTCTTAGGAGATTTTTTTAAAGTTCCCAGTTCAGACATACTTAATCCTTTCAGTTTATTTGAAAGCCCTTAGACCATTCCTACTTCTGAAATCAGTTGTTCCCAAACTTTTTCCATTTATAAAAGGATTGCTGTGAACTGAAATACTGACACTGATTACTGAAACAATTTATTTTCTTTAGGCCTTGCTGTCTGTTTTGGAGTCACTGATTTTACAACTAAGAATTGACAGTGTTTGACTAAATATGATAAGACCACCACACCATGCTCAAATATAATTGCTAAATTGTATTCTTTGTTAAATCTTGATGATTTCATTAGTTTATAAAACATAATTAAGGATAGCATTTGGTCTAATCTCATCACCCTGAGGCTGATGATTATTCCAAATGCATAATTATGAGATTGGAATTCCCGAGAAGTAGAATTTGGAAAATAATTTATCACCAGAAGCAGCTGATGGAGTTTTACATTTTGATCTTGTGATCTTATAGATAGAACATGTTAAATTTGCTGTGTTTAAATGTCCTAGCTGTGCAAAATGGTAGCTTGCTTATTTTTCAGTTCTCTAAAATGTGATTTGAAAACTTCTCCCTCTAGGTTATCTTGTTCTTGATAATGTTAATTATGCGCAAAAGAGTAGCTCTCACCATTGCCTTGTTCCACGTGGCTGGCAAGGTCTTCATTCACCTGCCACTGCTAGTCTTCCAGCCATTTTGGACATTCTTTGTGCTTATCCTCTTCTGGATATACTGGATCACAGTCCTGCTTTTCCTTGGTACTACAGGTAAGCAGCTATCAGGCTTATTTAAAATAAATTCCACTTCATTTTTGTGTGGTTTCAGGCACAGTTAAAAAGCATGTGGGAACCTCTAGAAAAAAACCCTGACATACTGTGCTTCTGTTCTTGTCTGCTTCAGTGACTTCAAAACACTTGTTTCAGGAAAGGTGGTGTGCATTTGGGTCTTCATTCCCAGTAAGTTACTTTGTGCCTTAGGCTGGCTTTTTGATTTGATGCAAGTTGGCATGTTGCAAACCACAAGACTCCATTGATAAGTCTAATGTAACAATTTTTCAAGTAATTCCCTCTAATTTTACACAAATAAGTTAAAACCAGCCTAATCTTGAAGGTAATCTCATAAATTATTCTATTGTAACCAGTACACACATAGCTGAAGACATAGCAATGAAAGGGCTGTTGCACACAATTACTGTCTCCCAAAATGTAAATATACTGGAATTAGTTTCCAGTTGTTCGTAACTTAAGTGTCCAGTATTATTCCAGAATTTTCCAGGATTATTAGGGAGATTTCTGCTGTTGCACACTTTATTCTGAGAGCAACCAATGTATTCTCAATTTCTGCCTGCTGTGAAGAGTGTAGAAGATGAGAGCTTTGCTTGTGTTCGGAGTCTGATGAGGTTCTAGTGTTAGTCGATCCTATAGGTCTAAATCTTAGTTCAGCAGAGAAACCTAGAGACTGCTTTTTAAAATGAGAGGTGTCTGTTATTTTGCAGTAAGTTGTAGGCAGTAGAGACCATCATTCATTATTAAAACCTTAGAATTTTGAAATTTATTGTTTATTGCTGATCCAAAAGTAGCAGTGTTTCAGGCTACAGAGCTATTTCAGGATAATACAAGATAAGTATTTTTTATTTCATAGCCTGAATTCTTAGCAAGGGATGGAGGTAGTAGAATTCATGTGTTCTTGTTCTCATTACTGTTGCAATTTTTAGTTTTCATTACATGCTGTGCTATGTGCAGAAAATGTTCTCCTCCAAAAGTGAGTTAGGTCTTGGTCCCATGCTTCACTCTGTGAATTAAAGACCACCACACAGAGACTAAATTTGTAGCAGAATTTAGGCTGATACTATATTTTACTGACAGAACTCTTCAACTGGCCTTAATTCTGCAAAGACTAATTTATGCTTTTAGCTTTATATGCACTCAACATCTTCATGATACCAGTTAAACAAAATCTTTGTGCAAATAGGGCCAGATTTTTTCAATCCAAACCAGGAGAAATGAAAAAGTGTACCTTACCTGTGTGTGAGAAGCAGCTACACTTACTAAGAGTTTGTTCACTAAAACCAAAATTATTTAAATAGTTCAGTTTATTCACAAGAAAATATTATTTTTTTAATATGTGTAAAAGCATAGCCAAGTCAAAACAATGGATTTCAAGGTAAGCATTTTATACATGTGATGTTACTTTCAGTATTTTTCTGAATCTTACCAGCTGTTCTCATAAATTCTATAGGATGAAACATTTCAATGTGCGTTAACACATTGAAATAGAGCTTATTCTAGGAGGGTTTTCACATGTCAGTCTCAATACATGTTATCACTGTTTGGATTAGACAAAGAGTCAATAGGTGTCTGAATGTATAAAATCATGCGTTTAGAATCAATAAAACTGCTCCTTATGCCTGTACTTAGCTTTAAAGCTACAAATATTGTTGGAATACATGCACAAAGACTTACCATAAGGAAAACAAAACTGATTGTTAATGTTGCCATCCAGATGTAAGGAGCTATGAAGTTTAATACTGATTCTTGCTGTAAAAATAATATCAACAGAGCAGCAGACTGAAATTAAGAATGACAGAAGCAGTCTTCTATTATGTCTAATTGTAAGAACTTTTACTCCTTAATGGTGGTTTGTTTTTGAAATTTTCACTGTGTGGCTAAAAATTAAAAGCAGTGTTGCAGGATTTTGAATATGCTCGGTATTTTTTTTAGTGCTTTTTTCAAATGCCATTATGCTGATTGTCTCAAAAGCTGTATCTTTCCTATGAACAGTCTTCCTAAACATGACATTCAGAACTATTAGTAGAAGCTAGGTTTCTGCTGTGGACAGTTATGAACTGCTCATACCACATGATTATTTCTTTCTGAGCTGATGTTAAGCATCATTTCCTTTTTTACCCTCACTTATTTCTAGGTAGTCCTGTCCCAAATGAAGAAGGATTTGTTGAATTTCGGATGGTAGGTCCTTTGAAATACATGTGGTGGTACCATGCAGTGGGACTCATCTGGATCAGTGAGTTTATCCTAGCCTGTCAGCAGATGACAGTAGCAGGGGCTGTTGTGACATACTATTTTACAAGGTAAGGACAACTTAGCCTCTACGATGAGCAACCTAGAAATGGGATTGGCAGTAGTAATGAAGGACAGAGCTTTGGGGGAGAATACATGCTTCTGTCCTGAAATCTGGAGAGCAGTTGAATTTTAAAAACATGTGAAGTCCTAAAATAATCTGTTTTGCTGGTTTTGTTATGGAAGTATGCCAAAGTGCCTTTACAAAGATAATAAACTTGAACAAGCTTTAATTTGTAACCAAATCCAAACAGCCGAAACCAATGAGACAACGGGGGTAACCAAAACAGTGCTCCAATAACATTTAACAAACTACAGGTTCTGGGTACCAGTTGGGAAATTATTACTACACAACAACAAAGAAGAATGATGACTCCAAAGTGTTCACACGCTCACTGTGCTCTTTAAATTATTTACAGTGCTTCAGTAATCTTTCTTACATAAGATTACTTAAGGTCTTATTAGATTCATCATTTACATATAGATTCTGGCAAGACTCTACTTCTTTTTTTTGAATGAAACTCACATGAAAGTAACTTTCTCCCAATCTGGGGAGGTATTTTATGTTTGGAATGTTAGCACTTGTTCCTTTAATATGGTTATTATTATGTTCATATTTCTAATAAGAGGAGCCATTCTTTAAGTCTTGAATAGAGCTGTTCTTTGAGAGCAAAATAGAGGTGGCTTGCTTGGTAGAAAATACAAATAAAAACTTGCAGAGGGAATTGCTTTAAAACTGTGAAAATTAATATTCATCTGATAGATTAAAAATATTCTAGACAAGTTGCAATGAAATAGTCTGTTTTAAGGCTTAATACTTGGTTCCTTAAGCATATAATAGCTAAATCAGAAATGAAAAACATCTGAGAAAAGAATTTACCTAACAAATAAAAATAGACCTATCCTCTCCAAAGTCTCCACAAAGACCTCCCACAGAACACGAGAGAAGGGGAAGGCAAGTTTATCAGTAGTTAGACTGAAAAAATATTAGCATAATTTCTAATGCTTTTTGGAAGGTTTTGAAGTGCACACCATCAGATGTATGGAAACTGCTAATTTGCAATAGCAGTCATGCAGCAACTGCTAGTAAGACTACCCTTAAGATATAGTGATTCCTTATCCTATTCCTATTACTGCATTAGAGCCAAAACCATAACTTACACAGACCTTCAGTGTGGAGTGAACAATATACCCTGCAAGCTGGTATAAGAATAATACATTCCTTTTGCACATTATCTTATTGAGGATTTGTAGCACTTCTAGATGATATTACATACATACTGATCATTCTACTTCATTCTTTTTCTCTTTTCAACAGGGAGAAAAGGAATTTGCCATTTACTCCTATTCTGGCATCTGTTAATCGCCTTGTTTGTTACCACCTAGGAACAGTAGCAAAAGGGTCTTTCATTATTACGCTAGTGAAGATACCACGAATGATTCTTATGTATATTCATACACAACTCAAAGGAAAAGTAAGATAAATAGATTCTGGTTTTGTACTAAAACTCAAGGCCTGACATGTTTACAGCTGATATAATCTGTGTGGGAGACTGGAAGTCTTGTTTTGGAATATTGGGTCTTTAAAGGACTGTGGGGCTGAGCGGGATTACTTAAATTACCAAGCTGAGTATCAGTTACTGGAACACAAATGAATGATGTTTTCTTAAGATCTGTTGGTTTTACTGTATGTTTTCCCACATTCTTTGCTTTCCTAGGAAAATGCTTGTGCTCGCTGTATGCTTAAAGCCTGCATCTGCTGCCTCTGGTGTCTAGAAAAGTGCCTGACCTACTTAAATCAGGTAAGAGTTTCAATATTCAGGTTTTATGTAAGGGCTGATAATATATATATATATTCCAAGAATGCAGTCTGAGGCAGACACATAATGTATTATACTTTGGAACTGAACTTGAATGACGGTACTTCAGTCTGGCCTCCACTACTGATATTACACTGCAAATCACTACATTAGTCTTTGTTTACATTGCAACAGTGAAAAATAGCCAGTATTCATCTTTGTGAACATGGTATCTCAACTTTATAACAATTGGTTTAGTGGTTGGAGATGTTCCCCCTTTATGTCCACTCTGTCAAACTACATATGAGTTTCAAAATATGTTTGCTATGAAAAGAGAGTGCAGCTTTTCTAGGTGTAATATTTAAGGTTCACACAATTGAAAAATTGTATATAACATCAAATTGCAATCACCATCTATGAAGTGAAAAAAGAGCTACAAGTTGTGACACACTGGCTGGGCAGACCCCTTTGTAAAAGTGGTTTTATCGGCCTGTGGTTCCACCTCTGTTAAGTATATCTCTCTGATATCTTTTTCACTGTTGTTATTTTTTTTTTGCTTGTGGAAATACAGAAAATAAAAGCAGAAGAAATAATAAAAAAAAAAAAACAAACAGTGTAACCCTTGAAAATTGTCCTGGTCAACCTTGTATGTAGTCTAGTGAAGTATCTAGAAATTATCTTGGTGGACTTGTATGACTCTCAAACTCTTTTATATTTCCAGAATATTTTTTCTAACTACTTAATTGCTGTAGTTATGCCACTGCTCACCTCCTCCTGCAGAGAAATTGCCAATTCTGTCTAATTAGTTTTTTGGAATAAACTTGTTAATGCATAAATGATGAGCAAGGGAAGAGAAGATAATTATTCTCTACCTCGTATAGTCTTCTGTCAGCTGGTATATACTGCTTGATCCAGCAAGTCTCAAGGGACTCTTTGTTCATTAGCATCATATGACTTACGTGACTTATTCAGAAGCTGTATCTTGCCCTCTCCTCACCCCTCCTCTGTCTGAAATATCTGATCATTCCATGACTAAATCTTCAATCTCCTTTTCCCAGAACGCATATACAGCCACAGCTATCAACAGCACCAACTTCTGCACCTCAGCAAAGGATGCCTTTCTTATTCTAGTGGAAAATGCTTTGCGAGTGGCCGCCATAAACACAGTTGGGGATTTTATGCTGTTTCTAGGAAAGGTATGTCTGCTGTATACAGTTGCTATGGACCTATATAGTAGCAGGCTTTCTTTAGCAATGGCTTGCACGCCAAATACAAAATGCCTTAATGTTCCTATTTCTTAGCATGCACTTTATCAAATCTAGCTGCATCATATCAGGAAGGGACTGTCCAGGATAGGGCGAATAAACAGATGATCTACTTCTGTTAAGTGATTAGAAAGGAGTAGCTGAAGATGATGACACATTTTGCATTAATTTATTTTTAGGGAGTCAAGAGAAAAGCAATAAGACATTCTAAGGTTTGGATTGGTTTTGTGGTTAAAGCTTAAAACTGTAGAGAATGGAAGCATTTCCTCTAAATTCTATTTAGTAAGGGCTAAATTTAGGTCTATGTTAAGAATTGACACATTATTGATCACCATTTATGACAAAATTGTATTGGAAGGTAGTACAGAAGTCTGACATGAGGAACTGCCAGCTTAATCAACTACATTACCTATACTCTGAGAATTAAAGGAGACTAGAATAATTGCTGTTGTCAGTCAGCTTTTTGGGTCTCCAACTGATAGAGATACATTTTATGAAAACTTAATCCAGTGAATTTTTCCTATCCTTTGAATTATTTTGTAACATTATTTACGAAAACAATGAATTCCAATCCACTTAAAATCACCTGTCTAAGCATTCAGACACTGATTGGACTGAGATGTCTTCCTTATTTCATTCCTCTACTTTTGTTAAGTGGACTGAACTTTTAATCTGTAATTAATTCAATAAAACATGAGAAGAAATAAGCACATAATGAAGATACAGGTGCTTGGGAGACCATTAAATTACATAATGTGGTTTTATGGAGAAGTCTGAAAGGTGTTAGAAAACATGTCCCTGAAAATCTGTCTGTCAAATTATTAGAGAAATGCACAGGTGACAGAAATGTTAAAATGGACAGTGCAGCATATAAAAAATAGTATCAGCTCAAACAGTGCTAGGCTGCCAGCCTGTCTCCTCTACCAGTCCAACCTGGTATTGTCATAATACAGTAAAGCAGACATATTTTACAATTTCATGTTTAGCTGCAGTTCATAATAATAGGTTCGGGAATGTTCAAAATATTGAGTGGCCGTAACAATTGTTTTAGTCCTTTTGCTACTCCCAAACACCAGACTGCTACCCAGTTAAATATCTGTTGGGGCCTCACACATAGTGTAGTTCTGTGGAGACTGTTACCTGGAATGCTTGACATGTATTCTGATCTGCATTCCCCTGTACGGAGATGAGACAGAGATAAGACAAGTTTGGAAGTTGTTTCCACCAGCAAAATGAAAAACATAACCATCCTCCTCAGACGTACCCTTTTGCCCCCAACCAAAAAAACAACTGCACATTAGTTGATTGGTAGCATCAAGTTCTGGGGATTTATAATTGACAGGATAAAGGTTTTTTTTTACAGGAATATTCAGTAACATTAGAACTGTGACAGCAGGATATAAATGTAATTTGCTCTGAAAAACACCTTTTATGTTGAAGGATGTGTTTGAAACTTCTGATTTACATGTGCTGGACCAATGGATAAAATGTCATTTACACTTGGGGATGTGAGGAATCCAGGAGGTAAAGATGGCATTACCACTAGCATCTGTAACCTGTAGTTCTAGCCCTGGCAGAGCAAGAAGCACATAGGTTAAAAAAAACAAATCAAACCAAACCAAATGAAAAATATCAAAAGGCTTCTGGCATTAGAGTTCTTTACTGTTTTCTTCTTCAGGTCCTGATTGTCTGCAGTACAGGTTTGGCTGGGATTATGTTGCTGAATTACCAACGAGATTACACCATCTGGGTGCTACCACTCATCATTGTCTGCCTCTTTGCATTCCTGGTTGCTCACTGCTTCCTTTCCATTTATGAAATGGTTGTTGATGTCCTTTTCTTATGTTTTGCCATCGATACAAAATACAATGATGGGAGCCCCGGGCGGGAATTCTACATGGATAAAGTTCTCATGGTGAGTTTCCCCTTGCTCTCTAAGGATATGGTTCCATAAAATCGGTATTTTGACAGTGGAATGAAGGCACTAGCTGAGTTCAATACGGTAATCTTTTTTCACCTGGGCTACCTTGCTGTCTTGTTCATGGCTTGATCGGCAAACTCCGTGATCTGATGAGCATCAGATAAGTAAGGAAGCTTCCTTCCCTTGGTGTCACTGGTATTGGCTTCTATTGAGTGGCTGTTAGATGAGCAGTCATCTTGCAGAATCATACTCTTGAGTATCACTTCTTGTAAATGATACAGTGCAGAATGGAAAGCAGCAAAATGAGGGGTAAAGGCTTGAGTTTTGTACTTTCCTAAGAAGGACCTTCCTTGGGATATGGAACAGAAAAAATACCAGAGTATTCTGCCCCACACAGAGGTAGAGAACAGGCTGCAGTTCTTCTTTCAGATAGATGACAACCAGAATTTGACTCAGTCTGTCATGCACAGAAACAACAGGTTTTATGTTCTGTCCTGGAGCCTAGATGCTATGTCAAGGCCCTTCGCACAATTCAGTTCTTATTTGTTTGTTCCGTCTTATTCCCTGTTCACTGTAGCTAGAGACCAAGATGTAAAAATTCTGCTCCTCAAGCCCTTCAGTGTGTTGTTGAGTAGGTAATTTTCTTGACAGTATTTTTAAGTGGCAATCATAGAATATGTCCCTGTAAAATGCACCCCCATGTCTAGTCTAGAGGAAGACTCATGACGTCTTAGCATAATTATTTTTTCTGATTACTTCTTAGAAAACCATGCTAAGAATTTAATGTTCATTTTGGTAGAACGCTACAAAATCTAGAGTATGTAATAAATAAAATAGTAACTGATGAGATGCTTTTTAGCACATAATAAGAGTAAAATGCAGAATGCTGTCTCAGAAGACAGCATAGATAAATCATAAAAGCATTGTGGGTTTCTTTAGTCAGCAGTTGAAATCACAAAAAAACAGCAGCTAAAGTTTACTGAAATTTGCTACAGAATGCTTGCCTTTAAGAGAAAAAACGACATAAAATTGAATTAGGACCTTTGCTAATCTTCGTGAATAGGTGATTGTGATCTGGTGAAAAATTTAAGAGTTTGAATTAAGGGAAGTTAGGGAAATCTACAAGACCTTGCACGTAGTTATCTCCAAGTGCATCTGTTTAATGGAGTTCTAACATTACACACAGTTCACAGGATAGGATGTAATAACTGGGATCTCAGGGGTTTTTGGGTTTGGTTTTGTTTTTTTTTTTGACAACCACACTTCTACCTCCCTTCCCCATGAAGGAAAGATTATGTGGTAAATGAAAGTTGTAACAGCAGACAAAGCAAATACCTGTCTGTCTTCCAGAATTAAATGAGACAGACTCTTGTGGCTATTTGGCAGGCTTTTTTCAATACTTTGTGGACAAATCTGAGCAAGAGAAGTGGGAGGAGCAAGTTGTGTTATGATTTTGAGCAGTTACATCCTGAAGTTTTGCTTGGGATTCCATGTTTGGAGTCTGCTCTAAGAAAGCACTTTTCACTTCTTTATTGTTTTTCAGGAGTTTGTGGAGAATAGTAGGAAATCTATGAAAGAAGCTGGCCGAGGAGGTGGAGCTGAGGGCAGAGAACTAAAACCAATGGTAGGTGCAGATGAGGATGTGGCGATCCTCCAAGAGTTTCACTTTTACTTCTTCTCCCTCTTTGTCTTTACTGACTGCACTTCTTCAGGAGAAATTTTTGTTCTCTGTATCACTCAAGATGTTCTGCTTTTTCTGTTTGTGAGCTTGCCTATCACCTGGATGGCAGAGTTTTTGTCACAGCTGAAACCATCTCCTGTAAAAGTAAGATGAAAGGAACGGTGTCATATGAAACAAATGCAGTATCATTTCATTAGGCTTAGCAGTGCATGATATGTGGTATACATAGTAAGTCCCAGTTGCTGAGTACTCTCAAAATAAGATGGCTCTGGAATTCATTTGGCTATTCTGACTTTAATCCCGTTTTCAGCCCTGGGCTGAACAATTTTTGTTCATTTTACATTCACCATAAAAGCCTGAAGAACACTACTGAGCACATCCACTGTTGCAAAGTAGGACCAGGCATTTAAAGCTCTCACCAAATTATTTCATACAGTGCCAAGGAATTGGATGCAGTGATTCCTTTCAACCTGCTCAAATGACATTTCTCCCAGTTGTTTGTTTTTATTGCCAACTACTTATGTTGCTTGTCTCTTGTGTGCTCTTTCCATCTCACACTGTCAGATACACAGACAGTGAACAATGCATCATTTATGCTTCTGCAGCCTGTTTTACTTATGGTGTGCCTGTTAGGAAGGCGTTGCATGTCTGAGTAGCCTGGAATAAGGAACAGCTATACATGATACAGATAACAGATAGGAAGATGAGTTTGGAAAGTGGAGAACTGAGAGCATATGATGGCGAGACAGGCTGGGCAAGGTATGACTTGTCATCGTGCAATATGACTTCGTGAAATAAAATATTTTTCCATCGTTACTTTCTCAGAGTATCTGGCACCTGATTTAGTTCCCTGCCATGGGGACAATTTTTTAACCTAATAGGATCTAAATAACTGTATGCTAATGGTAGAAGTTTTTTTTTTTCAATGATGTATGTGAAGCCATGTTGCATGAGCACTTTTTGACTGAGCTGGAATGGGTTCCTGCTATAGAGTGTGTAGATGTGTAGCTTTCTGTGTTTAGCTATTTCATTATAGCATACCAGTTTCTAGTTTTGCTTATACCTAAATGCTGCTGTGTTTGTACATCTAAAAAAAAACTAATTCTATGCTTATTTACTGTTTTCTTCTGGGAGTAATTCTGGCTGTTCAAACGGACACTAATGTTGGGATTTTCAGACTGGTCTAAATGCTGTAGGGGTAAAGCTGCTGTTAAAATGATTGAGAATTGGGTGTGCAAACCTTCTAGTCACATGCACAAAAAAATCTCATGTTAACCTCTAATTCAAACAACTGGATTACCTTAAGTGATTTTCCACTTACACTCCGGTCAGTGCTAGCACATACCACTACTTACACTTTTGTACTCGACTGCCTAAAGCTTGGGTGTGAAAACCTTTATTTACCCCCACCTTGTAAAAGGACAAATCAAGTATGTGCAAGTCAATGGTGGTCTTGTTCTTTTAGAAACTTGACTCTAGGTGCTTGAGCCTGGCACTGGCTGAAAGTCCTCCTAGGACTGCTAGAGAAGATGCTGAGCACTTGGGGCTCAGCCGGAGTGTCACCTGCTGAATTACTCCCAGTTCTGCTGCTCATGTGATTGTCTTGTTTGGAACTGATTGGGCCTTGTTCTCTCAAATGGTCTTCTATTTTTGAGTGTTCAGCTCCAGTTTAATAGATTCTGAAATACTAGGATCTTACTTCCTGACAATGACAGGACATAGCAGTTACCTCCATTTCTGATACCTTTCCCCAAAGCATTGATAAAGGTCTCAATTACATCTCAGATAGGATCATTCATAAGTCTATTCTGTACTAGTAGC
Organism: Tyto alba; assembly: GCF_018691265.1. Taxonomy (NCBI): domain Eukaryota; kingdom Metazoa; phylum Chordata; class Aves; order Strigiformes; family Tytonidae; genus Tyto; species Tyto alba. Next base: position 44,549,383 of record NW_024881275.1, on the reverse strand, counting down.
ACCTATATTCCCAAAATTCGGTGTCTGAAAATTAGATTAATTTTTTTTTTTAGTTCTTTTCTAAAACTAGTCTTTGCTGTTTTGCTTCAGTCTCCTTGAAATGCAAATATATTAGACATGACGATTTGTTCTAAAAGTGCAATGCCCTATGTGCAGTTGTATTTTAAATAGGTAGTAATAGCAGAGATAAGGAAACATTTAGGACCTTCTGTTCTTGTATCAGGACACAGGAAAAAAAAGAACTTTTCACACTTCTTTATGGTTTCCAGTGACCCCTTTGACTCAATTTCTCCTTGTCCTTTGGCATTTGTCTAAGACTGTACTGTATGACTTTGTTTTCTAGGCCTCTGGAGCAAGTTCATCTTGAAACTAGCCAGCCATATTGGAACCCATTGACATTCCAAAACAGTATATATATACATATATATACATACATATATATATATATATATAAATAAACAGCCAAAATCAGAGAAAAGGAACAGGGATTTAATACTTTTTTTAACAATTATTTTTGTGAAACATGTACTCTTTTCATACGGGTGGCTTTTACAAGCAGCTTTATCATTGTTTCATTTTTTCAATTATTCATTGTGGTCATGGAAATGTTGATTCTTATCTGCTTGATATTTTACAATCTGGAGGAGGTATCATTGTAAAGATAATCAGAAATGATGACTGGGTTTAGAGACAGATTTCCCATGACACTGCTAATCTGCTGAGAGTTTTACTTGTTTAATTTGTTTAAATTTGCGTTAAATTCAGGACAGTTATATGTAAGGAAAGCCTTCAAATCAAGAAAAGTCTTAGATTTAGTTTTTCAAAAGATGGTTTCAGTGAGAGTTTGTTCAGTTCGAAAGGGTTTGTAAGCAGTCATTTTACTTTACAGCCCCGGTGGGGCACAGTTTTGTTTATCAGTATCAGATATCACAATAACCAACTCCTCAGGTATTCAGGTGTGTGGGAGCCCTTGCATCTCCTATTAAACATAAACTACAAAATGGGGACAAGTAATTTTTATATGCAATTAACTTCCTGTTTTACCCTGCTTAGCCCTCATACCCATTGCCCTCTATCCTCCCCTTGAGTTCAGTAGCCTCCTTCACACTTCAGCAGCGTTCCTTTGAAGGGTATGGATTCTCTGTATGAGCAACTGAAGTAACAGATTGTTAAAGCTCAGTCTTAGCCATACTCATGATTAATTCATGACTAGATATAAAGATGCTGAGGGTGGGAAGAGAAATGAACTGTGCTACTGTACAAAAAGGTACAAAAAAGGATGTGAAAGGGACCATACCTTACCTGCCGTTTCATCCATATTTGTATGTACTGTAGTGGGTGGCTAAAACAGGAAAGGGCAGAGAAACATTTCTTTGGAAGTGTCACTGCCAGGATAATTATCTAAAGTTATCAAATAATGACAAGAAAATGTGCTTTTTTATTATTATTAGATACTTACATTTCTTTTCAGTCTGAAAGCTCACCAGATATGAATGCTAATATTGAATTGTTCAGCATATTGTAATGGTAAACGCTTAAAAGTGTATTTGCTAAGAATTCATAATCTGTCTATGCTATATACTCCTTTTGTTACAATTTTTTTAAGAAAACTATTTTTGTTAATATTTCAGAGCAGAATTTTTAAACTTATTGCACTAAATACAAGCTCTGTACAAATACATAATGCCTCAATGGTTCGATCACTCCATTCAAGAAAACCTTTTGAAAATGAAAAGCCCTTCTACAGAAGCTTTGTGATGGAGTGGAGAGGCATGTCTAAGTAGAGACATGCACGAGTCGTGTTATCAAAGTTTAATAAGTAAGCAGTTATCTGTGCTTCCTTTCAGATGATCAGACTTAAATTGCTGCCGAAGGTTTAAAAAAATATGTAGTCATGTAGCTAACCACTGCTCTTACCTTTTGGCAATAGTGAATTATTTCACTTCTGCTTCTAGAAGTCATTTGGTAACTTAAATTTGTTTAGTTTTCTTTCGGTAAGCTAATTAAAAGGATTTACTCTTCATATCACAGAACCCAAACTATATGAAAGGTATGAAAATAAAAATACATTTAGAAATTACAGCTGCTGGGGAGGCAGGGAGACAGAATTATCTGATCCTGCAGGCACTTAGACACTCATTTAAATGAACCATATCGGTAGCTCCACTGACATCAGGAGGACAGTTACACATCCATGTGAATGCTAACTGGACTAGAGCTTCAACCTAGGGATTCAAACTGGAGCACTGGTGAGGCCTCTGAGTGCAAGTATAAGAGGTCAGACTATTGAGAAGAAGCACTGGAGTAGCCTTAAGTTTGTGGAGAGGAGGCATTCCTGCTGTACCAGTGGCTAAGACAGCAGTGGCACTGAACGCTGATAATTGTGTACATCAGTGGGGCTTAGCCACAGAAATTCAAAAACTGGCTTAGACAAATCCTAGAAACTGGATTCCAAGACTAAGAGACTTACCGTGTACCCAGTTGCTTCCAGAGAAACTAATTTCTGTCTTGTTTGGAAGTTACTGTGGAGGTGCTTTGATTGAAAGTGCTTGGATTCTGCTCATTTTGACAACAAATACCTGCCATGACCAGTTCCACCTGTTTGTGTTCTCTGCTCGCCGGAAGTCCTGGGTGGGGCCTTTTCTCTGTTATTGCAACTAGGACTGCAGTTGGAAACGAGTTTTGTATTTTTGTATGACTTGACTGTGCACCATTTTTATAGCAGTTTATCCCGTTTTAAAAAAAAAAAAAATTGTTTTATTTACATGGTGTTGAAAAGATACAGGCAACACTTTTTTATGGGTAGTTGTAATGTTTAAGTGACAAACCTATATCATTACAAAGTTCTTAATAAAATTGTGTGCACCATTCTCGAGTGTATATCCGGCATGCAGAGCTTTTAGACATGCCAAAAAGGCATTCCATCCACACGCAGGCTTTCCAGTGGCCATTTAAAACTTTTGAATGTCCTTTGAAGTTCATTTGCAACCAAACTACAAGCTGACCTCTTCCAGTTCTGTCTTGTGCAAGGAGATAAGCAGAAGACTGACGTCTGAACAGACAACTTTTCAGGACAAATTTAGACTTCGCTTTCCTTCCCTAGTGGGTATAGTGGAGTGGGCGAACACCTGACATGTAAATCCCTGGTTGGAAATAGAGGTGCTGGGGTCTGCCAGTTGTGATGGATTAAATATTTTTTTTGCCAGTTGGTTATTAAACTCAATATATTGACTCCTTAGTGGGAAGCAGTCTAAACTAACTAGAGTGATGCTGCACTGGGAATAAAACTGCAGAAGCAGATGAGACAGGTGAGATAGAAATCATCTCCTTGGAAAGTCCATTGAACCAAGTAGTACTTGAGGACTGGAGATTCAAGCTGGACAATTTGAGTTTAAAAACTAAACCAGTGGGATTACTGAGTCCCAGTATACACACCCAGACAGTCCACATCATGGCCTCTGATCAGATAGGTTTCAAAGCAAAAAAAGCATGACATTCTTTAAATTGTTTAATTTTTTTCCACATTATTTTGCTCTGTTTTATTTGGAAGTTGAGCAGCTATGAGTCATCTTTATTGCTTTTTTCAGCCCTTGAGAATTTTTTTTGTTCTTTTAGCTCTCGTTTCTGTATTGCTTTTTCAGCAAAAGAATGCCATGTGGCAGTGGCAGATCCCCTTTGTCCCACTGATTTTAGCACATGCCCCCTCACGTTCCTAGGGCAATGATTCAGGATATCACCTAAACTGAATGGGATGAGGAATAGGTGCTGATCTGAAGTACTGAGGAGACTTTTTTTTGCATGTGTGATACCACTCCACTGTGATTGGTGTGGTTAGGAGTGCAGCCCATCACTTCTACAGTTTCAATGCTGCTCCACAGCTAGACTAAACATGGTATGGCCAGCTTAGAATTGCATCTTCACCCTTCCAGTAGCTTGTGTTCATGTTCCCAGCTGCCAAAAACAGGATGGGGTTTTACATGTGGTCTTAACTTGGCATGGTAACCCAAGGACTTTCTGCATTAGGAGAGCATGTCCTAGAAGGGAGAACTTAAAGTAGAAAGCCCAGTTACACACTCTGGTGGGTTGACCCTGGCTGACAGGTAAGCCCCTACTCTGTTGCTTGCTCACTCCCCTCAGCAGGATGGGAGAGAGCATTGGAAGGACAAAAGCGTCAAGATAAAGACAGTTCATTAAGTCAAGGGGAAAAAAAAAAAAGTGATGCAAACGCAGTCGCTCACCTCTTCCCATTAGCAGACCAATGCACAGCCAATCTCTAAGCAACAGCTACTTTGGAACCACACCCACACTCCAGTTTTACTGCTAAGTATGACATTATATGGTATGGAATATTCAGTCTGTTCAGGTTAGCTGCCCTGGTGCCCTCCCACCCTCTTGCCCAACTCCAGCCTACTCTGCTGGGGTGGCAGAGTAATAAAACAGAGAAGGCCTTGACCCTGTGCAAGCACTGCTCAGCAACAGGTAAAACATTGTGTTATCAACACTTTTGGTCACAAATCTAAAACACAGCTCCACACAGGCTGCTGTGAAAAAAATTAACTCCATCCCAGCCTAACCCAGTACACAGGTCCACTTACCCAAGAGTTAAGCCAGGACTTGCTCCCTGCGTTTCTGTACAGCACCTTCTCAGGGTGGTTACTTCTTTCTGAAAGGGCTTTTTTTGCAGCAGGCAATTAGCCTGCTTCACAGTGCTCCCTTTCGTGGAGGGAGCAGGGGATGCTAGCTCTTACTCTTTCAGCACAAAATGGGGATATAAAGCAAAAATGAGCCCTTTCTGTATCAGTGTTCTGGCAACTGAGCAGCCAGTGTTGGAGACAACATTACTTAATGTGCCCTTGGGGCATGCACTTTAGTGGTTTGCTCTCAGTGGTTACTATGTGTTCTATGAATGTATGTTATAGAGTCAGAATAAATGCATGTAGCAGACATATACTCATCATCACCATCCACATGCTGTGTTGAACATGGCACAGTCATTTTAAGAAACACTCTTAAGATTTTAAAGTAGATACCTAACAGCATCCCTGTTTTTTAAACCATGGCTTTGCCTGTGCAGATACTGTTTACTAAATCTGAACATCACCGGTCCATTGTTTCTTGAACAGCTTGTGTGTCATATTATCACCACCGCAATCCTATTTCATCGTTGTGGAAAAAAAAACCCTCGTGTTTCCCAAAAACCCAACAAACTTATATGAAGCGTTTCTTGCACTCAGCTTGTTCATTGAGATGATGGAAGTTTACTCTAAATAGTTAATTTATAAATGCTCTTTCAACTATTTCATCTCTGTTGTTATTTCCATCACATAACAAGAGATTATGGAGACTAGTAATTTGTATTTCTTGTGTTCTGTAGCAAATACTGTTCTCAAGGTATTTTTTTTCTTTTATATTTAGAGAGATGAGAGAAGAGATGAAACTTGTCTCATGTGATATGGGTCATGTATAAAAGGCAGAATTTCTGGTCTGGGATGGAGCTGTGATGTGTCTTGCAGTGTTTGCAAGCTGATCCAGTCAAGCCAAAGCTCTTCAGAGACATTAGAATTTTCAGAATATTTCTAGGGACAATAGGTAGCATGAATTAATCTAAAAATACCCATTTGGAGGCTAAACTATCTGGCGTTCATTTGACATTGTTAAAACAGGACTAGCAGAAAACCAGAAAACACCATCAGATTCTACTCCCCTGTCTCACTGAGGTCAAGTCATCATGTGGGAATATGATGAGCAGAATTTGGTGTTTTAAGCATTTGGTACTTTTCTGTAGAAACATGGGACTCCCCTTAGAACCAAAGTTGCAAGAATTCATAGCAAAAGTACCAGCTGACTTGAGCAGAACTAGCTGAATTTCAGTAATTTCAAACAACTCTGGCCTCTCTAAGTATGTGATGGAAGATAGATAGGCAGCATAGGTGGCTACCATTTCTCAAACACACCACCGCTCCCCTCTGGCTTGAGTGAAATAGGGGCAGCTAGGGAGTATTTCAGAAAGTCTTTGTGAGATTAGGAAGTTGATTACTTCTGAAACTCAGGAGAAGTTGAGCGCTGACTGGAGTTCCCATGGAAGTCATAACTTTTAACTCTCAAATAAATACTGCGTATGCTCCAGCGTTAGTATTGGTAGGGTCCTGCCCTGCTCAGACTTAAAAGGGAGAATATACCTCATTAGAAAAACAGTGCCACAGACAATGTCATAGTGTTTCCTAGGGGAGTGAGGGAGGAGAAAACAGGTTGCTTTGTTTCTAATGTAGGCCAGAAAGCAGCTGTTGGAGGTTAGGTGGAGAGCACGATTTCACAGGTAGAAAATATTCTGCAGGGTTTTATCAGTAGTTAAGAAAATTCACATTCCAGTTCACAGACATCTCACAGCAACATCCCCTCTGCCCTGCTTTTGTTTTGCTCTGGAGCTCTTCAGAGCAAGAAAGAAGGTGGAATCCTATGCCTACAGAAAGGAATTATTTTGATACAGTGGATTGTGTTGCTGATAATAGCAACTACCCTAAGGAAAAAGGAAAATCTTCTGAACAGATTTTAAAGGCTTGACAGTACTTGCATTGTCATAGTCCATCTGGAAACAAATCTTCATCTGGAAACAAATCTTTCATCCTCTTTGCCTCATACTTCTAACAGGGCAATCAAACCCCTGGACTGGCTTAGTGATTTACACTGAATCAAGATAAACTAACAAGTGCTCCTTTTTCCAGTGGAATGCCACCTCCTTTCTGGATGGGAAAAGTAAATGTGACACTGTTTATTGTTGTCTTGAGAACTTGAAATGTTTTCTACTGCAAGCTGTGAACGCAGGAAGAGAAGGGAAATTAACAGTGCTGATCTAATCTTAGATTTTCTGTGTAAACTGACATTGTGCCAGGATACTGATGCAAAACTGTATTTTAGTCTAAGAAATGTATAGATTTTTTAATGTATCAAAATAAAGTTTTTCTTTTTAAGTAAGAAAGAAATCTATCTGTCTTCTCTATGGGGTGCTAAGCTCCGCTCTTCTTCTTAGGAATACTATCTCACATCCCTGAAAGCAAGCAGAGCCCATCCAAATCTTTGCTCAAGCTTTGCTTTGTTCTGTACCTGCCCTTTAGCTCAGTAGCTGTGGTAGTGCTGGGCTTGCCTTCTTGGCTCTCACTGTCCTGGTGCCAAGAAAAGCATTGTGATGCTAATGCTTTTCTGAGCTGGGTAGGGTGAATGGGGTTTTGCTTTCTTCTCTCTAACCTTCTGCTCTTTGGCTTTTCTTCTGGGGATAGGAAGCTGCCCCGTTAACTTTATGCCAACAGCTTCACCCATCATCAGGTTCTTTGGCCTCCCCGATGCCCTGATAGGCGGGCTACAGGGTGTGTTGAAAGGACAGTCCCACACAGAAGAGGTTGCTACAGTCTTCCCTGTGGAAACGGAGGTTGCCATCGCACATGCTCACACCCAGGATGCAGGACTCTCAGGACTGATAAGGAAGTCTTGTTATGTATTACGAGCTAAGCAAACTGCACATCCCAGTGCAGCACCTCTTGTGGGGCCACTTCCTTGTTGTACAAGGTCCTGCACATGCTCCCTGCTCCCAAAGCAGGGTCCCTGTTCTGCAGAGCCGTTTGAACAAGCTTGGAGAGCTGAAGATACATGGTGAATAGAAGCAATTAATAACAGCACCTCTATAATTTTACTAGCAGAGACATGCAGTTACAAAGATTCCTTCCCTTCTCTCCCTCCCATGGGCATAGCAAATTTCTGCTTTCTTTACTGCCAGTTTTTTTAATATACTAATAAGCCAAGCTGAACCATGTTTTGTTGCTTGCATTACTCTTTACTGCAGACCACTTCAGCACTGCATTAGCATACGATGGTTTACTTTATCGGGGATGTAAGGGAAAGAATGTTGTTTTTGAAGAACAAGCTTGATAAGAATAAGGGGGGTGATTCACCAGAGCGATTAACGAGAGCGATTCACAACCATTTAAGTCCCTAGCCTCTGGCTCAAAGATAAGTGGTTCTTTTGTCAACTATGATGACCCAGTACTTGGAACTGGTTTAGGTGGATGGAGATACCGAAAGGCTTGGGGAACCTGAAATTCCAAACTTTTCATCTTAGTACACTTGCGTGATGAGCTCGTGCATATGAACTTCTCCGTCCTGGAGAGAGCCAAGGTCCACTTCCATGAACATGCGACGTATGAACACAGACATGAAGGGGCGTGTTGGTAGGCAGTTTGGGAAGTCTGTACACCCTGCAGTACTCAGCCAGTGAGGAATCCGGGGAGGGAACTTGCGGTCGGGAGAAAGGGATATAAACCATCGCACCGTGGCTGTTCGGCGCGTCCACCCGGTGGGGCGCCCGGTCTTGCAAGGACGTAATAAAAAGTGCGTGCTTCACAACATATCCTGTCTGAGCCAGAGATAATTGGCAATTGAGCATTTCTCACATGGGAACCACTGCCACTTGTGAACATCAGGCTGAGGCCATTGTGGCAAATCACTAAATACAGTTAGGATGAAAAGGACTAGCCAGCCCATCAGGCCAGACCTCTGCACGCAGACTGGGTCCCTTGCTGTGGACCCAAGTGTTCTGCTGCATGTCTTAGTGTTTTGCAGTTCCTCTGAAGGTATGTCCCCTTGGTTGAGAGTGTCTTTTTCATGGTTTATTAAGGGTGAGGCTGCTTGGCTAGATGGGTTTAGTTTTGTGGAGCAAAAGACACTCCAGAGATGCCTTTCTTCATCAGTAGAGGTGCTAGGGGCAGGAGACACATTGCATGCAGGTTATGAAACCCCTGCCTGGTTTCCACTGTGTTTTGCCTGGGTCAGAACTGCAGAACAGGAGCTCTTTAGCTCTCCTCACCCTCTCCAGCAGTGAGGGACTGAAGCACTGCCTGGTGAGGGTAATGCTGATTTTCCCAGCTCTGAAACAAAAGTTTTGTGGCTTCCAGGTAAAAAAATAATGAAGGGGTTGAAGGTAAGCTGGGTTGGGACAGTGAGAGAAGCACAAGCAGGGAGAACAGAATGGGTGGGACATGGGAGTTGAAATGAAAGGAAAACCTGAGGGCACTGGGGTGGAGTGAGCAAGAAAACCCAGGAAGCTCTCAGTGGGCATGAGAGTGGGGACCTGGAGACAGAGGACCGGACCTGCAAAGGCAGGATTTGTCCTTCAGCCACACAGTGGTTCCCACTGCCAAGACACTCCATGCAGTGAGCACGTACTAGGCTGGGTACCTGCTCCCAGGCATCAGCAATCGCAGAACAGCACAGGCAGATGTCTCCTCAGACACCGGCTCCTCCAGCCGCCCGGCTCTCCCACCACAGCTGAAGGGCCACTCTCCTTGCTGGCAGGTCAGCACAGCTCCTTGGCTGCTAAGGGAGCTCTCCTGCCTCATGTGGAGGATGGGTTCCCTCTGTGTGCAACCCTCAGCATGCAGCAAACCGGCTCCTCCACCAAACCAGTGAGGCCAGATCCTGCGCTGCTGGTGGCACGGCTCCTTCCTCCCACCCAGGGCCACTGAAGAGCTGACCCAGTTTTAGTCGCTGGCATTTAGATGTTTAATGAAGATTAGCTAGTGCCCAGAGAGAGATTATTTAGAATTTCTAATTAGTGTTTAAAATATGAATGTGTGAAATGGATGGAGCTTGCACTCCTGCATAAGAGCACCTAAAAAAGCTGTTTTTCTGACACTTACTGCCATAATCTTCATCTAATGCTCAGTCCTTGTTTACCTTAGATACACTAAAAACAAAATGGAAGAAAATCCAGCGCCAGAGCAGATTTTCTGAGAGTTTTGCTAGAGCAGTCACAGCTAGAAATAAAGCGTATGACAGAAGCTACTGAATTGTATTATCTAGCTACCTCAGCTGACAGTAATCAAGTGGGAGACAAATAAATGGGTGAGCAGATATTTCACACTGCATTGCTTTGAAGAAGAAATCACAGACCTGAACCCTGTGCCCTGCCAAAAAAAAAAAATGTCTGCAGTCCCAGAAATAGTGATAAGATGTCCTTTGGTTTTAATTACTTTTCTGACAGCTCTTGGCTGTATTCTAGCTTTAAATATTAAGTCCTGGAGGAATACAGACCTTGGGCAGAAAACATTCAGTAGGCACGGGCAACGTTAGATGGAGCAGGGTGGTCTGGCCACCTCTCCTGATTGCAGGGCCTGCCATGTCCCCCCCCATCTTGCTCGTCCCCCCATCTTGCTCCAGGGGCTTCCAGGGAAAAGAGGGACAGCTCCGAGATGTGGACACCTTCCTGGGCCTGGGGCCAACACACTGCTGCTCCGTCACAGACCTCCTCTGCAGCCTAGGGCTCACCACTTGCCGTCTGTGTGCCTCCCTTTCCCCACTGATGGGGATGCCGTGATGGTGAGTACATTAAAGGTCAGTAGGCACTCAGATACTGCAGGAGTAGGGACAAATGAATGAAATAGGGGCAGGTATGACTACGTGGTAAGTTGGGATGTAAAAATGCCTCTCTGCAGCTGCAAGAAGCAGAGAATGGGGCAGAAGTTGCCGGGAGATGATGCAGACACAGACACCTGAGACTCCTTCCTGTCCTGATGCTTAAATATGTAAAAATGCCATCCTCTGCTGGTAAACCTCCTCCAGTCCTTTGGTGGGCCTTGGTAGCTCATTAGGTACATGAAGTCATCCTGACTTCCTTTCACCATAAGTCATCTATTGAATGGTTTCCAACACTTCTAGTTGCAGTGAAAGCTTTCCTGGCACAGGATGGGATTTGGTATCCCATGTTTTTCTGTGTTGGGATTCATTGCACTGATTTTCATCAACAGAACCCCAGGAAAGGGGGGAGGGAGGGCTCAGAAGAATATCTGATGAGAACTCGGGGGTTTATTTTATGTTTTAAGACTGATAACTGTAAGCAGACCATGCACAAAGTATTCTATGATACAACTGGCCTGAAACAAAATCTTTCAAATCTCAGGCCAAGCACAACACTGCTAGAGCCTACTTTCTCCAAGAAGAAAAATTGACTTGTTGGAAGGTGCTGCTGGGTCCCTTCCAAACCTCTCCAAATTGAACTGCCCTTACTGACAACAGCAAAACTTTAATACCTAACATTGGAACATTGCTAGAGAAATTAAAGGGATTTCAAACCATGAGTTTGCTGCCTGTTCTGTAAGGCCTGGTAGGTGGACTGGGAAGGACTGCCTCATTCTTATGAGCACGGAAGTCCTACTGCCTCCAGGCAAGAAGAACTGCAGTTTGCTTTTGAAACCTCTGGTGTTGCATCCATTCATTGTGAGGCAACATGAGCACAAGAAACCTCAGAAGGGTCTGTATTGCATCACAGCAGGAGACCAACCTGCCAGAAGAGCATCTGAGAATCATGCTGTTTGTGATGAAGAGGAAGCTTGAGAGCTTTATCAAAACTGAACTTGCTCCCCAAAAAACCTAGAATAAGAGCGTGCAGGTTGGAATTTCCCAGAAAATGCACAGCTTGAAAAGCTATTAAGCTTCAGAAAACAATAATAAGAAATGAAAGCTTGAGTGAAGGATGTAGGCGAACTGTACACAAACCTAACATTTAGGTTCACATCACTGTGTTCATGGGCCAGGGCTACCAACCTTCCTGTAATCATAATCTGGATTTATTTAGCACATAACAAGACACTTAAAAAGTGCCCATCAAGTTTTTGAGCCATGGGGGCAAGGCAACTGTTGTTTGAAGCAAGCTCAACCTTTGATTTGTGGCCACAAAGTGTGCTTGGGCTCCAGAAGGGTCACATGCTGAAGAAAGCAGGAGGAAGGAGGGAATGGATCAAGGACCTGCCAAGCCAGAGGCAGGATGTCAACGAGGGTAAGTCCCAGAAACGACAAAACCTTCCTCAGTGTTCAGACTGTGGAGAGCCTTGTATTTGCCCCTTGGAGCTATGCCCTCCCGCACTGAGCTCTTTGCAGATGTTTTGCAGCTAACCCTTCTGGAGGGATCTGGCCAGAAAAGCAGTAATTAGGGAAAAGGCAATGGAAAAGCCAGTAAGTAGGCAAAAGCCAGTAAGTAGTAAATGAGATGCCAGAATTCAGAGACCCTCCTCAGAAGGGGGTTGCAGGAAAGCTCAGAGGGGATGCAGGAGCATTATCTGTGCCTTGTTTATTACATGACTGGCAGCACAGTGTTTCTTTGCAGGGTGGGTATTTGTGCTTGCCTCTACCAATTACAGCTACCCTGGATGAACGCAACTGCTGCTGCTGTTACCGCTGGCAGTTAAAAAGAATTCAGTTGTCTTCAGCTAGAATTAAGCATTTGCATGGAAAAAGTGTATGGAGATAGATGAGCCCCTTGCAGGGGGGAGAAGCTGTCCTTGCTGCCTGTTCTGATAGAAAAACTGTTATGAAGGTCTGGCAACAAATGATGCACCACTGCAGGACAAGACACAGAGCATCTTGCTGTGTTAGCAGTAACACAGCATGCAAGCGGTACTGAGAATGTCACATATCTGCAGATATGCCTACGGTGTGTTTGTGCAGGTTACCTAGTGGAAATGACTATAAATGAGAAGCACTTCACACTGAAGCATTCTGCTCTTTAGAAAAGAAGAGCAGCTGCTCCTGAGCCAAACTGTTAAATTTTTTAAATTTTTTTATTTTTGGTAGTTAAAAAGCCTAGACAAATACAAAACTTGTGTTTCAACTCTTCCAGATGAGTCCTGCCAACTTGCTCAGCCTAAGGGCAAAGCTCAGTACAAAAAGTGATTTTCACTGTGGGCTGCCATCGGGAGGAATTTCTTGGCAGAACGCTATGCTCAGTCCTGTGCTGATGAGCAAATTTTCTGTGTCGTACCTGTCCCCTGAGCACAGCCAGGAGTTCATGGTTACAAATGCTAGCCATGAATGGTCTAGGCTGCCCACAGCTCCCCCTCACACACCTTCAGCTGGGAGAGCCACCACAGCCATCCTGCTGCACACTTCGCTCTGCAGTATCCTCCCTGAGCTGTTACTGGAAAGTGGTAATTAGTTTACTCTCTAAGACTCAATTTTGGAGTTTTAGAAAGCAGGCATTCTTTATTACAGCGCCAGACACACAGGGGAGAGCTCCTCCTAATGTGTGTGTGTGAGAATGAAATCAACAAGCATTTATACTACCTTAATCATACATATTCATCGCATTTTTATCATATTCATAATTTTTCCGGGAACTCATTTAGCATATGTTAATGTCTCTTGCGCATGTCAGTTGGAGTCTTCGGGTGGTCGTTGGGGGCTCTTCAGATGAAGTCTCGTAGTCTTCTTCACTGTGTTCACCAGCTGACCCTTACTTCTATGCAAACTCAGTCCTGTAGTCACGTACACCTTGTCCTTCAAGGCTGGTCTGGTCTGGTTTGTTTCTAAATTGCAGCTTCTTTATGTTTCATTGCACCTGCCACTACAAGGCCAAACTGTCTCCAATGAGATTATTTATGAGTGCCTTATCCTACAGTTAATCCAACTGTTCCTCAAAAGATCAGTATTTGTTCTGCAGCACAATTGTTAAATGATTAAAACATCTTAAATTGATCTTAATAATTCCATTCCACAAATATATATTTTCTAATAATCTTAGTTTGTGGGTATCAGAGCAACTCCATTTGGTTCAACTCGGCATGCGTTGAGCCATATTTACTCCTACTCTTTCCCCTATGCATGAAGATCAGGAAACCAAACCGGCCACACTTGTCTCACCGCAGACTATTTCAGCGGGCTCCTAGAAAATGGAGCTCACTGGGCCGGCTGGATCTCACTAGCAGCAAAGAGCTTATTAGGAAATCTAATTTAATGCCCCAGCAGTGGGCAGCCACTTCCCACCATGTGCATGGGTGCAGGGCACTCCCCGGCTTTGGAAAATCCCCAGCAATGGTGCTTCCACTGTCCTCACTGGAGACTGAGTGCAGTGCTCTGGAAGGAAACCGCAACATTTTTTTTCTCCTCTAGTTTCTCCTCTAAGAGCAAACTGTTCCCTTTTGTATCTATTCTAGGCCTCTAAGAAACCAGCATAGGGCAGTTAGTCTCCTGAGAGCCCATGGCATGAAATCTTTCACCACAAAAAAAAAAAAAAAAAATAAATAAAAAAAAAAAAAAAAAAACAAACACCAAAAAAAAAAAAAAAAAAAAAAAAAAACCAAACCAAACCAAAACAAAAAATCTTCAAAGTCCTGGACAACCTCCAGCTTGGGCCAGCCCCCTTCTGAGACGAGCTGCAGCTGGGCACCAAGGCTTCAAATGAACCTTCCTGCCGCCTCTTGTCTCGGGTTTGCTGCCCTCTCAGCTAAAGAACTATTGCCAGCCTTCTGACAGACGTTCATGGTGTGTGTCCCCCACCTCCCTCCTTCTCCAAGGTGGGGCTGCCTGGTGTCAGCGTTTGACCCCCAGGAAAAAGCCGGAGGTCCAGGCACCTGGCATGATTTCTGTGCCAGATGCAGCCAGCCTATGAGTTCCACAAGGAGCGTGAACAGATAAGAAGCTCGCCTCTCAACTGGCCCAGACCAAAGTCAGGAGATGGTTCGTGATGTGCTGGCATTGCTGGTACCTGACCCTCCCCAGCCCCCATCCTTGCCTCCCCCAGCTAGCTTACCAGAGTGGGACCCAAGGCGCTGCACCAGAGGTTAATGCTCTCCAGGAGGTGGCAGGAAATCATCCCTTGGGGCAAAGGTGATCGGCTCCCTTTGCAGTAAACGTAGGGCAGGATCAGAACACCCATTTCACAGCCCCCAGCTTCTTGTGCGTAAGGAGAATTATGGCTCATCATGCCCAGCCATACAGTGGATTACTTTCTGCTGCTGATGTTATTTTGCTATGCAGACAGACTTCACGGAAAGACAGGGGAAGTTAAGGGGTCAGATCCATCATCCATTGCTGTTCTCCTAAGGGGGCACACAAACATACATGACACTGCCTTCACAGAGGTGCAGAAATGTACCTTATATCCCTTTTATAATTCTCCTCTCATCCTTGAGGGTCACATCCCCTGAATCACCTCACCTCACTTCACTCGCTGCAGTTCTATTTTTTACTTTTTTTGGAACAGACAGGAGATCTTGGTGCCACAGGTGGAACTCAGCCTGTGCTTCTGCGGTCCATATACTCAGCTGCTTTCCTTCTCCCTGTCTGCCTTACAGCCGTCCTCTTCCCCCCTACACTCATAATTAAGCATCACCCTGGTTGAGTCTCCCTCTGATTCTCTGATGTTCTCTGTGATTTTCCCTGATCAAGCCCTTGGCCCCAAACTTGAACACCATGTGTGATCCCTACATCTCCCTCACCCAGACCTTCCCTCCATGGCACCTCACCACTCGTTCAGCTCAGAAATGAGGTGTCTCACAGCCATGGCTGCTCACCATGACTCTTGCTCCTGCAATCATCTGGAATGACGTTTGGTATCTCTCCCCCACTCTCTCTGTCCTTCTTCAAGCGAGATGTCAAATTTGTCTGTCTCACAGGTCAAACATCCCTCAGGAAGAGAAAATGGAAGCTGTCTCCATTCTGCAACTCTGGCTTGCCCCGATAACATCAGTGAAGGTAGTCAGGTGGGCAACAGCTTCAAATCTCTGCCCTGCCTTTTACAAAATCAGTGGATGACAATGCTGCTGCTGGTATTTTAAGCTCTAACCACCTTTGTAGCTAAATGCCAGCAGCAGAGAACTTGGATGTGTTGCTATGTCCTTGTGTGTCCATGCTCTGGTTCCCGTCTCTGTGTAGGTGGGTCATTGTGTAGCACTTGGTAAAACCAGGGGACCTGACGCTCCAATACAAGATGTTACTTGGTGGAGTTTCAATTGCACTTGGCTCTGTCCCCCCTTAATTACACTACAAGCAGAGTGAAGAACAGAAATGCACTTTCAGGTGCTTTTAAACATCTAACCCTAAAATGATTTGAACAAGGACCCAAAGGCCTTACATGTGGTGGTTTTCAACTTCATTCTTCAAGCAGCGTTTAAGTGAAGTGCTAGATGCAGGGTCCCTCACTGGCACAGCACTCTGGGCATGGCAACACAACCATAAATACAATCTCTTTACATTTCATTCAGATATAGAGACTAGACTCAGACCTAAACAACCTAAAGCTTTGGTTCAGACCATCTTTTGCTTTGGATTCATTACAATTTAAATACTATAATTTATTTGAAGTGCTCCCTTTAAGAAGACAAGTGGAGGTTATGCACTCCACACCAGCTCAAGTTCAGGTAACATGGGGAGAGTTGCATCTTTCTGCAGGATTTCACTGCACTTTTCAGCTGAAACCTGAGCAGCCTAATGTGGCTAGTGTTTTCAGTACCTGGCACTTTTTAATTAAAACTTGGTTCCCTTAGTGATGTTAGCAGAGTGTGGTGACACATGTTGTTGCCCACCTCTCCTCAGAGAGACTGCAGCTGGCGGGTGGCAGGCCCCTGTGATCCCGGGCACACAGACCTACATACATGAAATCTCCTCTAATGGTGAGTGTGTCCCTCCAGCAATCTCGTGCTGTCTGTCCTCTTCGGTGCAGGCCTTCTCTCAGCATCCCCTGCTTGGTGAGGGCTGTGGGGCACAGGGCCAGGCGGGCGCCTGCAAGAGCACGGACTGTGGGAGCCTGGGGCATGGCTGGGGCCAGGGAGCGCAGCAATGGGTGCTGCTGACACCCAGGCCTGGCGGTGCTTGTAGGGACGTGGTACCAGTCCTGGGATAATGCAGGTTGCTGCAAAGCCAGCAGATGTGCTTGCAAATTTACATTCCCCTGCCTTGTCTCTGCTCTTCAAATCTTTTATGAAGTTCTTCAACTGCCCCCAGCAACTTCAGTAAGCTCTGTTTGTCTGAGCAAAACTGCAGCTGGTTCAGAAGAGGACGTGGCCCCAGGAGGATCCGGTAAAAAACACTAGTAATTATAAATGCCTGTCAGTGATCAGCAAATGGCGGGCTTCTCAGGCTAGGCACATCCAAATTGCATTAGCAGCAGGCAGCTGTTTCTGTGAAGGAAGGTGTGAACAAGGCACAGGCATTTTCTCAAGGACCACACCAGCCTGCTTCCACTGCAGGTCTTTGGCAACAGCTGCACTCTTCTAGAGGAGCATGTGGTGGAGCTTCACTGATCTGGGCGGCTGTCCCACCTGCGGAGGCCACGATGGGTAGGGCATGTCTCTGAGTGGCTGCAGCACGGCTCGTCCTGCCCCAAAGACCAGGCAGGTGCCACGGGGAAGGGAAACAGGTCTGCTTGGCCACGGGTTGTGAATGAGGACTGGGTGCATCTCTTCCTTTGCAGGAGAGCACTGGTGGTCTTGGGGTGGAGTTGGAGCTGACTGTCCTTGGGAGGAAGGTGTGGGGCTGTCGCCAGTCACTCCTCTGGCTTTCAGACCATCCGCAGTGCCCAAGAGGAGAGCCAGGATTGCCATCCACAGCCTCCAGCTCCATTGCACCCAGGCTACGGTTTCTGTGCGCCAGAGCTTCCTCCCTGTGCAAAGCCTTCAGATGCCGCCACCCTGTTCAGCAAACTAGCAGTAACTAGCAGATAGAAATGCCAGGTCATGCACCACGTTTTGGAGTGCCAGCATTCCTGCTAGGCATTGATCACAGGTGGGTAAGGCACCACTGTCCTCCTGCCAGGCAGACTGATGAAGACAGTGCCATTCGCCAGGTGTTTGCATCCACCTGCCTGACACCTGAGCCCTGCTGACTCTCCTCCCAGAAGGCAGGGCCTTCACATAACCACATCTTTTGTGCTTGACAAGGTTTTTGCAGTGGAAAACAGTGCACGCAGATCTCATGCCAGCCCTAGGTGAGGAAGGCAAACCAGTCTGCAGCACAAAAACAGGTTTAGGAGGTCTTGAGCCCACTAAGCGGCTAATCCTTGCTACAAAGCAGCTTTGGGGAGTCTTGTGTCCTCCATGGTGTGCTGTTGTGGTTTAGGCCTGATTGACAGCCAACCACAATACAGCACCTCTCTCTCCCTTCCCCTCCGGCAATGAGAAGGGACAGAGAGCCAGGCTTGGGGTTCAAGATAGGACTGGGATGGGGGAAAATCCCCCTTTTATGATCACGAGCAAAAGGCAGACTCGTTAGGGGAAGAAAAAAAAGAACATACATTTATTACAGACACTAACAACACATAACAGAGTAGGACAGTGAGAAGCATTGCCACATCTTGAGAACACCTTCCCCCCACCCCTCCCTTCTTCCCGGGCTCAGCTCTGCTCCCGATATCTCTACCTCCTCCCCCAGTGGCGCAGGGGCAGGGAATGGGGGGTGCAGTCAGTGCTGCCACTTCCGTCATCTTCGGTGAGGGGAGTGTCCAAAACTTGTTACCCTCTGCTCCATCGTGGTCCCCCTCTCACAGGAGACAGTCCTCCACAAACTTTCTCTGACTGGAATTCCTCCCATGGGCCGCAGCGTTCCCCACACTGCTCCGTCATGGGTCACTAACTTCCTCCGACTGGATTCCCTCCCACGGCTGCAGCCCTTCCCGAGCTGCTCCGGCGTGGGACTCCCCCGCATGCTGCAATCCTCCCAGCACTGAATTACAGCAGCGGGGCTACCTTTTCCCATGAGACCCCGGCCTTCTTCGGGCACAGAACCTTGATCATCTGAGCAGGAACAACAGGCCATAAATCAATGTCTGCTCCACCGTAGATCTCCATGGGTGGCAGGGGGGGGCTGCCCTGCCGTCTCACCACAGGATACAGGGGGGTGTCTGCTCTGGCACACCTCCCCCCTCCTTTCTTCCTCTGTTCCTCCACTGACCTTGGTGTTCATGCAGCTGCAGCAACTCCTCCTCACCAGTCCGACTGTCCGTCACCACGTCCCTTCTTAAATACGTTATCGCAGAGGCACAGCCGATTGGCTCAATTTCCCAAACAGAAGTGGAGCTGACGTGGAGCTGGGGGAGCTCCGAGAAGCTTCTCACAGGGGGCCGCCCCGATAGCCCCCTCCCCTGCCACCAAAAAACTCCACCACTCACTCAAACCCAGGACATGTGCCCCGTCATCCACCAGCACTTGCTCGCTGCCTCGAGGCAGGCATGGCAGCAGCAGTGCCCCTGGCACTAGCACCAGTCTGCCATGGGGGTGAAAGCCTTTGCCTACAATTTGCTTTGGGAATATCTTCTAAGCAAGGGGGAGGTCCAGGAGGCACGTTGGAAAAGTAGTATTCCTTAACTTTTAACAGCCAGAGGAGTGCAGCCAGCCTTGAAAACCTTATTAATTATGCTCCCACTCTTCCAAACTGCAGTGATCTCTCTACCAGAGTATGCCAGCACATCTCTCCCTGGAGGTTAGAGCTCATATTTCCTCATCTCCTCTCACCTCCTGACCCCTCACTCTATAGTGGAAAAATAGGCAGCAGCAGACCCTCTTCCCCAGGTGTGTTTACTTTTTTGCCATGTGAAAAGCACCCTTTCTCCTGCTGCTGCCTTTGCTCCACCTCGGTTTATTTCCTCCCTCTGCCTGTCTTCCTTCTGCTCCTGGCTGGCTGCAGGGCTTCTCAAAATCTGGTTTTAAAATGTGAAGTGACTTCTGGACTGTGTGGCTCTGGGCCAAGCCTTCATAGGCGGTGGCTAAGAAAATGTACTTACTCATTGATTTTTGACATGGATCAAAGCTTATTCCAGTAGGCACTTCAGCATGAGAAGAGCAACTTCAGCAACTGACAAGATGATGTGATTTGAATATCTCAGCCCTCATCTTCATAGACGGGTAACTCTTGAGCAATATACTTAACTTTGTCTTCACATAATGGGTCTTTTGTTTCTTTCCAGCAGCTCTAATGAACTCCTTTGGCTCTGCTTTATTTGAGTGGTGTAAATGGGTATATCCTACCTATATAGGAATATCCTGTGTCCTGAAGACTTTCTCTCTCTCTCTGGGGGAAAAAAAAAAAAAAAAGAGAGAGACACCAAGAAAGAAATTCACAGTAGTTAAACAGAATTGAAGGCCAAACTAGACTGAGCTGGCTGCTTTTGAAACTTACCTCACCCAACAGAGAGAGTCAATAGTAGAACAGAATTCACATCAGGGCAGGGTCCCAGAGATGGCACAAGCTTGGGAATGTGCCAAATCACTGATGAGTATGCTAGTACTAGAGAGCTGGTACCAGCACAGGGCACTGGCCTGCCGTTAACAGAACTAGTTTTACTGGGCTTGGATGTTCCCTTTTATTACTCCCACCGCTCATATTTTAATGTAAGGCCAGTTTCCTGGGACAGAGGATGGCTGTTTTCTTTCATTACTAGTTATCATGAGCTCTGTGACAATATGTGGCACTGAAGAGGTGTTTTCTATAAGCTTAAGTGCACCCAAAGTGTGCACAACCCATCTTTGTTCTGTTTCCTTTGCAGCCACATGCAGTTTTTATTATCACCCTACTGATTTGAGCAAAACTGTGGCCCAGGACACAGCTGCAAGTGTCTCTGTGACACTTCTGGCACCATGACATGGTCTGGGAGCCAGTGGTTGAGCAGCCTGCCCCAAGGGAAATATGTTCTGACAGTGATGGGCAGAGGAGCTGACTTAAAATATGGGTGCACAATGGTATGTGGTATAGGGGTGAGGGTCATGCACGGTAGCAATATTAAGAGCATGAAAATGACAAATATTTCTGTAGGACCTCAGCTGGACTGAGGCCCTGGGACGACTTCGACCTTGAAAAGATTCCAAATTGCCCCTGAGAGAGCAAACAAGAACAAGAGGTGCTGCAAGATGAGCAAGCTTAGTGACTGCAGTAAGAGAGCGTAACAACTCTGAACCAATAAGAAAAGAGTCACATTGGAAGAACTGATAACCTTGTACTTGGAACTAGTTTTAGGTGGATAGAGATACTAGAAAGCTTGGGATTCTGAACTTTTGAACTTTTCATCTTACTACGCTTGCGTGATGGGCTCATGCATATTGACTTCTCTGCCCTGGCAAGAGCCAAGGTCCATTTCCATGAACATGCAATGTATGAACACAGACATGAAGGGGCGTGTCGGTAGGTGGTCTGGAAAGTCTGTACACCCTGTAGTAAAAGTATAAAGGAACAAAGGAGGAGAGCAATAAGGGGGGATTTTGAGGCTTTTTGCTTTGGACTTTGATGTTGACTTGCTTTAAAGAAGAATCTGTCTTGTAGTTTTGTCCGTCTTGACCATGACAAGTATTGGAATAAGAAGTGGGAGAAAAAATAAATGTGGGATTTAGCAGTAAAAGGTACTCTGGAGAAGAACACAAGGTGTCTAACTGATTAGCTTAGGTAAGATTTTCTCTTATGTCTTCAGAAATTTTTAAGAGCAGGTTCTGGGACACGTGCAGATAATAACCATTGTAAGAACACGTGGAGCACCAGGAATGTGTATATGCCCTTTCACTGAAACCACAAAATTAATCTGCACAGGGCAGGATGTTTAGGTCTTCTGGAAGAGGTCGTGGTTCAACAGCAGGCCAGCAATACTCCCCTCCCCAAGCTGCAGGACCACTTGCTGGGCAGCCGCTTGTGCATCCACCGCCTTCCCAGCTGACTGTGCTCACAGAAGTCAGGTTTCTACTCAGGCAAACAACACAGCCTCCACATCCAAGTGCTGTGGCTGGTCAAGGAGATGCCCCGTGCCACACTTCTTTTTTTCTTATTTTCCCTCCCCCTCAGAAATATCCAAGGCTCAAAGTTCAGGCTGCATGGAGCAAGGGAGCGGGAGCCAAGCGATGCAGGGTACGTCCTTAATGGATGCAGGCTCCCAGATTTTTTGTAACAGTGATGATGTGACATTGGAGCTGGGGTGAAAAAGACTTCATCCTGCCCATCCAGATTTATTGTGTACCAAGTGGTGATAGAGGTTTTTACACCAATCACAGCAAAGTCCTTTCCTTACACCGTGCCATTCAGTGCCACTAAAGACAGATTCACTACTGCTATGTAGTGCTTTATAAGAGGAAAACATTATTTTAAAAGCTTCAAAACCTCATTTGACATGTTATTTACACTGGTGTGAAAGCATCATTAAATGAAGAACAAGTCTCAGTCCTTTTTTGTTTGTTTGTTTTAAATTCCAGTTATTTTAATAAAATTAATGCCTTTTAGTGTGTATAAAACCACCAGTGCAGTAGATTTTAATGTGTATTCCAGGGGAGGAAAATCAGTTGTTCAAATATCAGAGCACATTTTACTCTCTTCCTTTTCTTATTGGAAGACCACTAAGAAAATGTATCAAAAAGCAAATCCCTACTAATAGTAAGTACACGTATGTAACACACAGTTCTTATCTCAAAGCAGTATTTGTGTGTACATTTTAATTCTGTGGTTGCGGAGCCTCTTGAAACAATAAAGCATATTTGATAGCCACAGCCTTCTCTGCATGTGAATTAATAAAACCTCACTTTGTTTCCTTCCGCGCAGTGACAAACCGATTCAAAGAACAGTGGGGAAGCCTGTTTTCCTCTGCCCACTGTCCTCTGTTGAGGACATGAAGCAGAACACTTTGAGAGAGGCAGTACTCTACCAGTTTGGGAATACAAGGCGGGCATTTTAATCAAAATGTCTCCATTCAGTTCTTTAACATCAGCTAATATTTTATTTGCTTAAAAAAAAAAAAAAAAGTTCAGAAGTTGTTAGTGGGGAGAAGGAAATTGCACTGATCTTGTTTTCTTGAGTCATGATAGAAACACTGCAGTAATGACATGTAATATAACGAGCCATCACCAGACTGACTTCTGAGGCTTTGGTGCTTGTCAAAGTAATGAAGCGATAACCAAGCACTGAAGGAGCAGCACTGTCACAACCTCTTAGCCCATCCACAGTGACTCTCAGGAAGCCCTGGGCAGAACACTTATATCCAGCCCCCATGTTTTTAGGTAGCTTGTTGGGAGGAAAGCCAGGGAAGTCTTGATTGTTTTTAGATTGTTTGGGCAGACCATGTCCTGTACGCTGAGGCATCCAGGCTTCTCCGCTGCTCCACCGATCTGGTTATGCTGGTGGTTTCTGACCTTCTGCTCAGAAAGAAGAAAAGTATTAAAAAAAAACCTGATGCAGCAAGAAAAGTCTGCATCAGTGAGAAGCCTGTTGGGTCAGTTTGTCTGGGACTCAGCCCTTGCTTTGGTACATGCCCACGCACATACCCTCAAAAGCAGAAAAGAGCTCCAGGTCAATGGTGGGAGGTGGCTTGTTCTTTCAAGACACAAAAAAGAAAGCCCTTTCAAAATAATGGGTCACAGTGAGCTGTGCAAGGAGAGGGGCTAGTTGATGCCAGTGTGGTGCTGTGCTCTCCCCCCCCCAACCTGACCTGTATTTCCTGTAACCCTATTCAAGTGATAACCACCAGTGATGATCACAGTGGATTTGACTGGTCGTGATGGCTGCATCGGGCTTCAAGTGGATTCAGGGAAGACGGGTAACAGTACAATAGCCATGGGCTAATTGGAACAATGCGCCCACCTAACCACTGTGCTGGTCAGTGTCCAACTCAGGCCAAGTTTGTAAGAAACTTAACTTCTGTATTCAGTATATAAACATGACTATAACTCAATTATCTCACTCCATAAATAGTGGACAGCCCAGGGTATGCTGAGCTCTCCTGTATGGCAGTGGGCTGCACGCCAGGATCTCCCCTTGAGTAGGGATGCCTCTCGAGGTTAATCTTCAAGGTTGAGAGTTCTTGCTGCAGCAGATTCTTAATAGCATGCTCAACTTTGAAATCCTAAGTGATATAAATGATTGATTGTGCACATATTATGTCCTTTAGACATAAACCATTGACCAAGTTCAGAACTTGGAGCGGATCAAGCTGCATCTACGCTCCTCTCTGAGGAGTTTAGAGAGCAAGGGGGTGCATGCTGAACTTCATGACTCAATAGGAGGGTCTCCCTAACAGTTTTGTCTGACCCTGTCCTCTATGCAGTAAAGATCAAGTGAACCTTGCCATTGAATCTTAATAAACCACTGGTGCATTTACTATCAAACTTTATTAAATCACTGATTTGTATCAATAAAGATGTTGCTACTTCTCTCTTATGAGTGAAGTGCATCACTCCATCCGCAACACAGAGCCATACCAACTTGCACGTAACTCTGATGTCTGTAGCAGTCATCACAGGATCCAGCCCTTCTCAAAGCCAGCTCACAGCAAATACATCATGTTATAAAAGCCATCCACAGCTGTCTTCCTACCTTGTTATTGTGCTAGCTTGGTTTCTCTGAGTTTTAGTATCAGTTTTATCTACTTCCAAGCCTTCTTCCATACAGAAATGCAGCAACCTGCTGCCTCCTCCTCACATGATATATAGACGTATCTGGCACTGCAAATAAATATAAGTACTGCAATCCAACTACTGTTTGAAGAGAATACAAAACCGGCATAGTCTTACACTTAGATCTGGGAGAGGATAATATTAATACTGAAATTCTGATGAGTTTCAAGATACTAAGGGGTCCTAGGAGGTGGCCAGGTAAGGCTAAAACATTGATTTATGCTTTCAGTGTTAAGCTTCAAGAAAGCAGTATGTTTGGTGCCAAAAGGAATCTGCTCTGGGGAAAAGCCCTTTCTTAAATTTCTAACCTCTGTTTTAAAGACAAATTTGATAAATAGATGTGTGGAGATATTTGTGTGAGCTGACACAGGCAGGATGCAGGAACAACCACAAAAACACAGATGAAATGCAAGGAGTAAACTCATTCTTTTTACCTCAGGGGGATCAGCACCTGGGCAGAGGCATGCAAGGGGAGATGCAAGCACTGCGGAGCTCAGTCCTTGCTAGCCAGAAGGAGAATAAAGAAAAGATCTCGAACCTGCTGCTTTTGCCTGTATGTAACAGGGATTTTTGAAAGTGTAGTTTTCCACTGTCCTTTGATCTTTCCCACAGCAGGGCAGGGATCTCAAGCATGTTTGATAAGGTGCCTCTGAGTCTGTCACAGGCCTGTGTTCTCTAAATGCAGACATTTTACCCGACAAGCACACAAAGCTAAACAACAATCAGTATGGTATTTGTGTTTCTTAACACCACAGCTGCAAGTCACTTGAGTGTGTTTACCAGCCTGCTTGCCAACCTTCTGTTGTATTTCCACAACACTAATCCAGCCTCCACCTGTGTTATTCTGTGACTACCCAAGCTGGTCCATTCTTGTTTTAGGGAGCTGAAGTATTTCTTCCTCCTCCAATTTCTTGCTTTTTTTTTTTTTTTTTTTTCTCTGAGTCTGCATCCTGTGTCATCTCTTTTTGGCCTAAAATAGACTAAAAGCCTTAACTTAGAAAATACTCTGTATCCCCTCTAGCATCCTGCCAGTAGTGTTTCTGCTCATAGGTTAGCTTAGTGACCATCTGTTTGACAGGCACCCTACCTAACAAGGGTTTTGTCCAGGACCTTGGATCCCAAGGGCTGCCAAGGATCTGCACATGCTCCTGCCCTGATTTCCTAGTGTATAAAGCAGCAATATGTCATTACAGGTACCTTTAGGGCCAGTTCTAATAATCTGACATATTTCTTCTCACCACTTCTTCCTCTTTTAAAAATCTCCATGATGGAAAAAAAGAAGTCTAGGGAAAATCTTCTTTGCAGATAATTTTGTTGCTCAATTTATGTTCACAAGAGTGCTGAAGGAACCCATAAAACTGTGGAATTGTGACCCTCCCCTTGCATTTTCAGCTTTGAAATAAGGCAGCATACAGAAGTATGGGTGGTTGAATCTTTCCACATAATTCAGACCTGGAATTGAGAAGTGGGCCCACATCTTCAGAAATCAATTTAACCAGCGATTGCAACACACTGCAAAGGGTTTCAGAACCAAGTGTGCCTCTTCCTGAGACTGGCATTACTGGCACCCCAGGTGTCTGACCACAGGCACTACTTCTGATCCAGCTGCCACCTTCTGTCCCAGACCAAAACACTGAAAAACCTTTTGAATTCTAGTATTTTGTTGCTAAACTGTTTTGGGAAAACAGCATCAATGTCTCTTATCTTTGATTCATGGAGTTACGGTCATGCCAAGTCTGCAGTCTCCCTACAAAGTTGTGTTTAGAAATGTAGGCGCTAAGTTAATTTTAAGAGCCATAGCTGTCTTCTTGTAAAGCTTTAGCGTGGTTTTTACCCTTGAGAAGATACGATAGGTAAGTCCTGTTCTGAAAGGATGTCATCACTGAGAAGATGAAACAACACCACAACTTTGAAACCCCTTGCTGTCAGTCTGGTATAAAACAGAAAGGATGTATCTGGAGGGAGGATGGCCAGATGAGTTATAACGGAGCAGTCCCAGTTTTCATTTTGTCCTACAGCTTTCCCGTTTGCCACCACCAGCCACATTCTCCAGCAGCTGCAGGCTGCTGACTTCTGTAGCAGTAGCCATGCCCTGTGCTCCAAACTGGCCAAAACCATTCCGAGAGGTTTATGGGGTCTCCTCAAGCCAGAGGCTATTGGAGTTTTCTATCCGGGACCAGAAAAATCAGGAGGCATGCAAATGAGAGCCAGCTGTGGGTAGCTGGCAGGTATGTCCTGGTCCCAGGAGGAAGTCCTTTTCCTGCGTAAGACTCCTTGACTCTTGTCAGCCGGAGGTGTAGCATGACCCGACATGATTTTTCTTCCTCTTCTTTCAAATGAAAGTTTGAAATGGAAACTACTAGCACAGGCTGTGTGTGTTAATTGGAAGAAATAAGATAGCTGGTACCTGGAAGACCCGACAAACATTCAGACTGCAGCCAAGGCGCAGCCTGTGCCGGGTAACGCAGCCCCAGGAGACATACGGGGGAGCAGGGAAGACTGGAGCTACGCCTCTTGGCAGGCAACAAGACCGCGCTGCTTCTGCATCTCCTCTTGCGCTGCGTTTGTACAGCACTGTGAGGGGAAGTTAAAACCGAGGCGAAGCAGGGCTCACGGAGGCCTAAATGCCTTTGAAGAGATACTTCGCTGGTTAGGCCGCAAAATCTCCCCATTGTGATACAATTTCTACCCAACAAGTGGGCTCCCATTGCTGTGTGCCTGGTGCGAAAAGCACTGCTTTTTATTACCAGCACAGTGCTGCTGCAAAGCCATGAAGCTACACCTCAGCCCAGAGGCTGTTTTAATGGCTGTATCTCTGTGAAATGTCGTCATTAGGAAATTAGTATTTATTTCCAACACTGTGGTGAAGCAATTTTTTGTTTTCTTTTTAAAAATCGGATGACTGAGCTCCGAGATCGAGCGAAGCTTCCTCACAAGAGGTCGCCGAGGGTTTCGGGGCGCCTTCCCCCCCCGCCCCCCCCCCCCAACTCCGGAGCTCTGCACCGATATCGGGCGCGAGCGGCGCGCGCTCCAGCCTCCGCGTCCGGACCCACGGACAAAGGGGACCGACACAGATATCCACCAGCCCAGGTGGGACACCCACCCACCCACCCGCTTCGCTCCACTCCGCGTCCCGCCCCCGCCGCGGCTGGTGCCGGGACTCGAACACTCAGCCCCTCGCCGCCTCCGCTGTCGGCTCCGACTGCGCATGTCCAGGAGGCCCCGCCCCGGGTGGGGAGGGAGAGGCACGTGCCGCTCGCATGCGTGGCGAAGGGAGGGGGTGGGGTCGGTCCCCGCTCCCCCCACCCGAACCCACACACACCCGAGCGCCGCGTTAGGTTCTGCTGCTTTGCCGCAGAAGATGGGTGAGCAGAAAGTGAGTGCCGGCGGCGGCGGGAGCCTGCGCCCCCCCACCCCCCCCGCGGGGCGCCGGTTGCTGCGGGCGCGGGCGGCAGCTGCGGCGGTAAGTAGGGGACGGCTCCTGGACATGGCGTGTTCCGGTGCTGAGGAGTTACGGTGCGTTCATGGTCCCTTCTGTTTCCCGTTGAGGTAATCCTGTGTTGAAGGGAATCAGAGAATGGTTTGGGCTGGAAGGGACCTCCAAAATCATCTATTTCCAATCCCCCTGCCGCGGGCCCGGACACCTTCCACCAGACCAGGGTGCTCCCAGCCCCGTCCAGCCTGGCCGTGAGCCCTTCCAGGGCGGGGGCAGCCACAGCTGCTCTGGGCACCCCGTGCCAGTGTCTCACCATCCTCACAGTAAAGAATTTCTGCCTTATATCTCATCTAAATCTACCCTCTTCCACTTGAAAGCCATTGCATCTTGTCCTATCCCTACACCCCTGATAAAGAGTCCCTCCCCACCTTTCCTGTAGGCCTCCTTTAAGTAATGGAGGCTGCTAGAAGGTTTCCCTGGAGCCTTCTTCAGGCTGAACAACCCCAACTCTCAGCCTATCCTCAGAGGGGAGGTGCTTCAGCCCCCTGTCGTCTTCACAGCCCTCCTCTGGATGCGCTGGAGCAGGTTCATGTCCTTTTTATACTGGGGGCCCCAGAGCTGGAGACAGTAGTCCAGGTGGTTCTCAGGAGAGTGGAGTAGAGGGAGAGAATCACCTCCCTCGACCTGCTGATCACACTTCTCTTGCAGCCCACCTTGCATCGCACATACGTTGCAGGATGCAGTTGCCTTTATGGTCTGCAGGTGCACATTTCTGTCTCAAGGTCAGTTTCCCATCCACCAATAACCCCGAGTCCTCCTCCGCAGGGCTGCTCTCAATCCACTCACCGCCCAGCCTGTATTTGTACATGGGATTGCCTTGACCCATGGGCAGGACCTTGCACTTGGCCTTGTTGAACTTCATGAGGTTTGCACGGGCCCACCTCTCCAGCCTGACAGGTCCCTCTGGATGGCAGCCCTTCCCTCCAGTGTGTTGACCGTACCACACAGCTGGGTGTCATCGGCAAACTTGCTGAGGGTTCCCACAATCCCACTGTCCATTTTACCGACAAAGATGTTGAACAGCACCAGTCCCAAGACCTAACTAATTAATAAAAGCATTTTGTATTTTTTTTTTCTTTTTTTTTTCCTGTGGCTGCTGACCTGTAATTCCATTGTTCCCTTGGTATCTGCCCCCTCAGGGAAATGACTGAGCAGCAGAGATGTGCCTAGCCAAGGGCTGGACTTTTTGAAAATGATACCTTCTGCAAAAAGTTCCGACTCCGTCTTTTGGCTTTGAGTCTAGCAGTCCAGAAGGGCTTCTGTTACTGTGTCGGTGAAGACTGTGCTTTCTGTATCTTGGAAGCTGGTTTGTCAGTAGGGTCTGGATAACTAGCACTGCTAATGGCTTCAAATGTTCAGGTATCAGACGTTTGCTCTTCTAGTTAACTGTTTGCGCACTGCCATTTTGTACTTGTCTGTTCTTTAGAAGGTGAGATGTGAATTGTCAAAAAAGTGTGCTTCTGGTAAACACTATGTGAATTTGAGTCTGTCTGCCTGCTTTATGTGAGATTAGTCTCTTAGAGGAGGAGTAAATGAGGCCTGCAGCTGTTGTGGGTGCTCTAGGAAGTTCCCGAGTGGTGTCATTGATCATATTTGAGTTTCGATGCTGCTCAGAGGTTCTGAATATGGTAGTAAAATTGCAGTTGATACTGTATTTTACAATACTTTGCTAATTTGCTCTTGCCACCTGTATTGTCGTAAGTACTCCTTCAAACTCTGGCAACTTCACTGTGTGGACAAGTTCAGAAGATTAAATTGATGGAGGCAAGGATGTCCTCTTGTTTCAAATTTGAGCTGCATATGAAGGCTAGTATGACACAGGATTTTGTCCTAGGCCCGAGGCTGCTTCAGAAACTATGTTTTGCATCCAGTCATGTCATAAGACTTAAGTATGACCTTGAGCAAGTTGCTAACTTGCTGCTTAAACAGAACTGAGGTAATTGTTTAATTTATCAAAGTTTGCTCTAGCTTTTATGAGGTGCCCTTCTGCTTCAATGGGTGCTATGTGATGTTAGTTAACAGCTATTTAGAGAAGGGTATATTGTCTAGTTCTATGCTCCTGGCAAGGCTACAAGCCATCACATGTTGCAGGGCTTCCTATCTTTTTTCCTGTTGTTGTGGTTTAAGCTCAGAGAGCAACTGAGCACCATACAGCTGCTTGCTCACTCCTTCCCCCTCAGGGATGGAGAGGAGAAGATATAACAAAATACTTGGTGAATGAGACAAGAACAGGGAAGGATGGCTCCCCCATGATGGTCACGGGCAAAAGACAGACTCTATTGGGGAAGGAAAAAAAAAGAACATAAATGTAATTTGAACACCACCAGCATCACTAATTTGCCAATCAAAATAGAGTAGGACAGTGAGAAGTACAATGACATCTTAAAAAACACCTTCCCTCCACCCCTGCCTTATTCCTGGTCTCAGCTTTGCTCCTGATTTCTGTACCTCTTCCCCTAGCAGTGTAAGGGGACGGGGAATAGGGGTTGTGGTCAGTTGATCATCCACTGTCTCTACTGCTTCTTCCTCTTCAGGGGGAGGAATCCTTACACTCTTTGCCTCTGATGTGGGGTCCTTCCGACAGGAGAGTCCTCCACAAACTTCTTTGATGTGAGTCCCTGCCATGGTCTGCAGCTCTTCACGAGCTGCTCCAGTGTGGGTCCCTGCTGTGGGCTCTAGTCTTCCCAGCAACAGACTGCTCCAGCACAGGCTTCCCTCAGAGTCCTGGCCTTTTTTGGGTGCAGCCACCTGCTCTGGCGTGGGGTCTTCCACAGGCTGCAGGTGGGCATCTGCTCCACCATGGACCTCCATGGGCTGCAGAGAAACTGCCTGACCTCTCACCATGGGCTGCAGGGGAGTCTCTGCTCTGGTGCACCTTCCCCCCATCTCCCTCCTTTCTTCCACTGACCTTGGTGCTTGCGTAGGTATTTCCCTCAACTCCTCTTCCTCCTCACAGGTCCTCTTCTTAAATACAGTATCGCAGAGGTGCAGCCACTGTCACTAATTGGCTCGGCCTTGGCCAGAGATGGGTCTGACTTGGAGCCAGGGGAACTTCTAGAAGCTTCTCACAGGGGCCGCCACAGTAGGCCCCTGCCACACACAAGCCCAGCACACATATCCTTTTATGTTCTTCATACCTTTTGCATCCACCCTGTTGCTTTAAAAATGCCGTGCATTTTTTTTATGCAAAGAGTGTATTGAATTCAGAGAATAAGGATAGGACATAAAAGCGAAGAGCAGTAGGAAGCTCATGGATAGCAGCAAAAATGACTTCTGTAATAAACCTGCCATAGTATTTTGAAAATGAATTTGAAACTAACCTCATGCTAGCCAGAGAGAAAACTACAAGAAAATTCTCTGTAATAGGATTCTAAGAAATACCACATCCATCAGTGGGCAATAGATTTAAATTGTCTTTAATGTAGAAATACCAAGAAGCTTTACTAAGCTTGGTGCTGATGTAATTCTTTTATGAAGTAACTTAGAATGTAAGCCTCAACTGCTGCTTGTGTTGGTAATTTTTCTAGTGCCCTTTTTGTTCCATGTAGTTGCAGTGACTTTTGAGAAATTCCCGTTAAGGGAAAAAATGGCAGCAGGGCAGTGTTTTGAATTTGGCATGTGTCTTTGCGTCTTCGGAAGAAAATCCATATATTACATATTAGTGATTAGGAAATTACATTTGAAAATATTGTATGTTAGTGATTCCTAAAAGCTGCATTTCTGTTCTGATGGCTTGTGCATTGGTGCTTAAGAAAAAAAATCTGTCTACTGCTGGTGGATATTTTTAGGCCTCTTGCATCTATGTTTGTAGAAGGTGTCTAAACCTGTTTGGGTTTGACCAAACCTGATGGAATTTCTATTTTAAAAAAATGGTTGCTTACTTAGAAAAAGCCATAGTGATCCCTGTTTGGTCAGTTGCCTTTAACTTCAAATGTAGTGGAAAACCTTGTTTGATAGCTCTGTCTTCCACTTGCTGCGTAAAAGCTTTCTAAGTATTCCTCACATGTAGATCTTTTCCTTTAATTGTACATAGCTATAAAACCCAAAAACATTGTTCAGTAGTATGTACAAGATGACTAATTTTTTTTTTTTTCCATATGGTGTGACTGAGTAAGCCCTAAAATCTTAGCTGAAAGAGGATTGGGAGTTTTCTTGTTCATCTAGTTTGTCGGTTATGTTTATTGGACCTAAGGCTTAACTGTGGGCTGTCTGACATGTGAAAGCAATTGCCTCTGGTCAGTAGTGAATGCAGAAGCAGCTGGTTGGACAATGGCATTTCATCTGCTATTCTCAAGTGTACAAAATTGTCTTTGATCTTCTTACTTTGTCCTTTATTTTTACTTACATATGTTGATATGCTTTGTGCTATGTTCATACAACTTGACTTGGCTTTAAGTGCCAAGCATTGATGTGTGTTTGTCATTCTTAGGCTATGTGACTGGCTATTTAATAAAATTAGACTTCATAGTCTTATTTAATTTGAAAGTGTATTTTGATATGCTTAACTGTTTTGCCTGCTTTTTAGTAGCTGGACTAGTACACCACAGAAATAACGTTGATTCTCTTTCTCACCTGTCAGCAAGCTTTCTTTTTTGAGGTCCCTTTTAATTGGAAGATATAAATTATTTGCCAGAATATTCTACCACTTGTGGAATAAGTTTACAAATTGCTGTTACAGCTTTTTTTCTGTATATAGAATAAACTGTCAGCTTTGTTATTTATCCCTAGCTTCTGTTGACAACAGAAAATGCTATTTGTTCTTCTGCATTAACTTCTATTGGCTTTTTTTCCTTGCTGGTTCTTTATTTGGTTGTGCAAGTGATGGCTTTCTCATGTGGAGAAGTCGTAGGTGGCAGAATGTGGTGCCGGTAGGTAGTCTAGTTTGACTCGGGAGCTGCAGTAGCATGGGTAGCAAAACATGTGAAACAGTGGTGTATCACAGAACAGATCCTTGATTTGTCTTAAGCTAACAACTGGAGAGCTTTAGTTTGGTGGAATGCTTCTTGGACCTTTGTTATTCTTTTCTAACAAAATATATTTGCTAATCCCATCAGAATAAGGGTTGAATTCACCACAAATGGAATGAGTATGATGAATTTCCATATATGTTAAAATGGTGATGGTTAAAAACATTGCAGAGTTCCTTTACAACTTCTCTCATTTGTTTTCATAATTCTAGGTGTCTCTGCAAAGCATTGTCTCTACTCCAGTGAAGAAAAATGGTGACATTCACAACCTCATTGACATACTACAACAGACAATAAAAATGTTCAGGTATATATATTAAGGCTCATAGGGTGTGGTTGGGAGGGGAGCAACTTTCCAGTTTTGTTAGTGTCAAGCTGTTTGGGTAGAGTGTAAGGGATGGGTTATAAGAATCAAGTTTAAAATGTATCTTCATGTTGGTACCAGATAGAAAAACATTTTAAGTTTCTCTCTAGTTGAAAGGTCTGGTGTGGTTTTGCTTTTCACATGAAAAGCAATGGTAGGATTTGAATTGTGTGGAAGAGAGAATCCAGATTTTGATGCAAGATCTCAAACTCCTGTTAGTTGGAAGTAGCCTGTCTTTTTTAGACTTCCAGTCTGCTTGGCAGACTGAAAAATGAGACCATCCTGATACTTGAGAGAAAATTCTTTGCTTTTTCTTCAGTAGTTGCAAATTGTTGGGCTTAAGTTAAAAGTCAGACTTAGTTTTTAGAGCATCTACTGTAGGATGAGGTTTAGTTTCCTTTAGCCTATCAGTAAGCCATAAATCGTTTGGTTTTCTGTTAAAGCTGAGCCAAGTTAACTGCAGAAATGGAAATCGTTCAGCAGATCTTTAAGCTGGCTTCTTGAGAGCAGTTTTTAGTGTCAGGTGAAACTATTTTATATGGAACTGAATAACTGCCTCCTTACAAACATCTAGCAATCCCTATATAATTGAGAGGGAAATCAAGGCCTTTTGGCATGGAACAATGTTACCAAGTACGTTAGTTCTGTGCAAGTTTGAGTATCATGGAATTTTTATTGCTTTTGGTGTTCAGTGTCTTGATGTAAAGTCTGCTTAGGAGAGGTGTCCATAATTCCTAATGTTTTTTCCCTTTTGACAAGGTGAAGAGCAGTGACAAGATATCTAGTGGACATGGCAAATCATGTTTGGGCAAGCAGTATGACCTTCAGTTTAAAAGACTAGTCTGCATTGTTTCCAATACAGATTGTAGCAGTTTCAGTTCTCTTATCAGGTAAGATCTTCTAATGCAATCACCGATTTGGAGAAAGGATGTGGTGGTCTGTGTTCTGTGTTGGCTGAGATAGAGGCGTATGACCAGCTGTATTTGGTGAGAAGAGGCTTGGAAACTTCATGCTCTGCAGGTAACTTTATCTGTAAATTTTTGCAGCTGAGTAGAAACAGTTTTAAACTGTTAGTTTAAATCTCAACTGAAAGTGAGATTTTGGTAATGTTGCAAGAAATGCAGTAAGTGTAAGGTAAATGTTGTGTTTGATATAAGTACGTCTCTGGTCCCTTCTTCTAGGGTACTTCATGGTCTCTGTCATATTTACGTTCTCAACATTACATGGGAAAGAAGTGATATTACCCACAGAGGTTGCAGGTGGAGAGTGTCTGCATAGGATAAAATAATTTCCTTTTTCAAGGCTACTGCTACATTAAACAGTACCTGTTCATTGATGATGTGCAGCTCTTTGAATATAAATTGTAGTGCACACATGTGTAATCATTTCTTCGCTTCTGAAATCCTGATGTTGGGAGAAACAGGCCTTAAAATGAAATCTGGCTTTTAAGTCGGACTTCACCACCTATCCAACTTTTTCCCCTTTGAATTTAAAGGATGTGCCATGTATCACTGTGCACTTGTCAAGCACAGTGACGTTTTAATTAACGTGATGTGTCAGAGGTAATAGCCATGATTAGGTAAGGTAATGAGTTGTTACAAGTGCATAGCAAAGCCATGGAGTTTTAGTACTGGTAGTTTATAAACCAATTTTTAAATGTGAATACATCAAATTGTTCTTACTTTCTATTTTTGCTTCAGAATTAGGTTGATCTGTGTATTAGTGCTCTAAAGAGCTCTGAGGATCTGCTGAAGCTTGCTGAACCAGGAGGAAGAGCATGCAGAATGCTTTATGGTAGAAAATATTGACCAGATGTGCAGATGTTGGTATTTGTCTTAATTTGAAATATCCTTTGCATTACTGCACTGGGCCTGCAGACTTATCAGGAATACTGAGAGAAAGAATAGAGATGCATGTAAAAATTCATATAATGCTCTGTTGAGGAGGCCAAGTCAATATAATCTTGAATTTTTATGCAGTCTCCAGTAAAATAAGGATTTTTCTCTTATTCAGAATGGGGGGGGAGGGAAAGGAATACCTTCTCCTGGATGACGTGTCAGTGTAAAGCAAACTTGCACTCATGCTGGGTAAGCGAATTCAGAAAGTGAGGGTGAAACAAATCTTGACATACCTGAACCAAGACTTGCAAAATATGTGACGGCCAGCACTCAGAGCCACGGCAGGTGATCTGTCAGTTTCACAGGACTGTTACATGACACTGGCACAGAGTCTCTGTATTCTCTCTGCAGCCATCCATGGCTGACAACATGTTTGTTTTGCAGAACTTCAGGCAAGCTGTGGATCTTCAGTTTGCAAACCTGATCTCTATAGCTGCTCTGAAAGATCTTGGGAAATTGAATTCAGGGCAACTCTTCCTCTATTCCCCAAAACCTTCTAATGCATTCGTATACTGTGCAGACAAGAGCCTGGTTTGGGCCTCACATTGCTGTGGTAAAGTACACATTATTTGTATTGGAATCACAGACTTGTAAATAATGAAACATGTATCTTAACTGGAAGAACGTAGTTACAAACAAGACAGCTCTACATATACACTGACTGCATACACTAGAGTTGCTATGATGATCTCCATGTTAGTAGTGGGGTCAGCCATGCCAAATCCAAGATGCCATTACTTTTGTCTTTCTGCATTTTAACAGGAACAAGGGCACAAATTATTCTAAAAGGGCGAGCAAGAAAGCTGTCTTACCGTGTCAGTTATACCTTTTGGCAACCTGTTTGTGTGCTGATGTACATCCTGAGTGTCAACTTTGATTTATTTGCCTTGAGGACTGACAGTTCCTAAACTGAATATTTTCCTTAGCACTTCAGTTTGAGTTGTCCTTTCTGTCTTGTCATAGTGATGTGTAAAAATCAAGTTAGCTCTTGAACACTATACAGAATGTAGCTTTGTATTTCTTGTAGGTTGTTTCTTTTCAGGTATCTCTAATGCTTTTTTTTTCAATCAGATACATTAAAGAAAGTTATTTGAGTGTTTGCTGAGGGGGGAAATCTCTTTCAATTTGGAACCTGAGACTTAAGAGACTGAAATCCAATTTGGTGAACTCTTAAAGTCTAGGATTTGAAACCTGTGTTGTACTGTCTTGCACCTGTAGATGTGCCTTCAGATATGGTATTTTACGGTAATGTTGCTTTAGCTATTAGTTAGCTGAATCTATTGCTTTGCTCGTAGGAATACCAGGTATTCCTGAAAGGTCAGCTCTAGCCCTGAATCTTTCATTAGCACAAATTTTCTTTGGATCCTCTAGTAAATCAGTACAAGACAAACTAGCATAAGACTAAACTGAGATTATTTTAACATTTTTTTTTTCTATGATAGGTTTTTGGTGGCTTTATTCGCTGAATTGGCTTACCCACAAGTCAGAAAAACATGAATGGCAGCACACAGGAGGGTTCAGTAGTTGGCCAGAACGTGATTTGACACTGCTGGGCAGCTCATTTAAGATGGGCTGGTACCCTTCTTTGTCGGTAGCCTGGAAACAAACTAAACGGAAAGGAATTAAGCTAGGACTGTCTTGCGGAAGGCTGTTCATTGTCCTGGCTACCACATATTCCACAAAGTGTAAAGGTTATGAAGAAGGCTTTTAAGTAGCTCTGGTCTACAGCTGCAATGTAGGAAAATCAGTCAGTAGTTCCTACAACAACTTTATTTTACCTCAAAACAAAGCTGCCTCTTAAGCTAATTTATTTCTAAACACTTGGTTTTTCCTGCTTCCACTTTAGGAATATAAAATTAGTTTTATAGCAGGCAAAAACTGATTTATTTTTTTTCATTAAGTGTGCTTTGTATGTAATGAAAAATCTGAAAGTCCTCCAATTTTGTTTGACTTTAAACTGGGAAGCCACCTGATGTTTCTTGTCTCCTCCTTGGAAGGGAGCGTATTTCAGCTGAATGGCAGCTAGATGAAGTAGCAGTGTTAAATCCAGCTTGGACTCAGCAGACCTAAGCCATCACTACTTCAGCAGTAATATATTGTCTTAGGTTTGCTGTTCTTCTTGGTGAAGGATAGGAATTTGGTCTTTCCAAATGCCAGTTCATAATTATCTTTGAAATATTCCATCACCACTTCCGCATCTACTTCAGCAGCATCGTTTAGATACTGGGAAAAACTGTTTTGTGGCTTTGAATAGTGACATATGGAGAGAGTGTTTTAGGTAGTGTTGTTGGAATAGGACAGTAACTTCCAGAGGAAAAGGTAAAGCAAGTCCTGTTTTTTCTTGTTTGTCAGAGTATACCTCCTATGATGTATAGCCCAACAAGTCAGGTATGGTTGCATGCTACTAATAAGTACTTTACAGTTTGACAGAAGATACTATGGTCATTAAATCTTACTGACTCGGTTGTGTAGTTCTTTGAAAATGTGATGGAGAGTTACTGAACTGATCAAGAGAAGTCTGAAGAGGCAAAGTCACATCTAGGAAGTTGAGTCATTTGGAATTGGATTGGTGTGGTTCTTGAGATCACTTTTTTCCTAGGTGATACATTGTTGCAGTTCTAACCAATGCTATTCCCTTGCCTTATGGGAAAAATTATTTTGAAAATGTTAAACACATTTTGATCTTCCAATCTAAGCAATACAGCTGAGATTGTTCTCAGCCTTCTTGCATGTTAGCACCATTGATACTTGCATGGAAATACTACCTACTTTCTCTCTTCTCTGACATGCGTCAAGGCTACGAGACACCTCACAGAGAGGTACAATACAAAGTCTGTTGCTTTTGTGTATTTGAATTAATTTTATCCTTGAAATGCATCAATTTTGAAAGGGTCATAGTCAACTTAAATCATTAAATTCATTGACTCTTTCCTAAGTGGTGGTTGCAACATCGCAACTTTTGAGAGAGAACTAAAAACTTATATGCTTCTCACATAGGGTTTTTTTCTTGCTGACTCTCAGCCTTTCCTACCTTAATAAAGAGAAAGATAGGTTTAGTGCAGAGAAGTAGAGCTCTGCAGCAGCTGTTATTATAATTACAAATATTCTGTTAGGTATGTATATAATTAATACAGTATATAATTATTAATAAGCTTCTGGTTTATTACTAATACCTGATGGCTGAAATTTAATAATGTCTCAAGATGCCTTGGTCTTTTTGTCTCATAATTTAATCTTCTTGTTGTTTGCTTTTTTAAGTACTTCACAGACTCTTGCTGTTTAATTTTAATTTTGAGTGTAAAAAGTCTTATAGCTGTTGAAACATTTCTGGTGACATCACTCTTGACTAGTGTCAGTGAAATTGCTATTTCTGGTAGCTTTTCTTTGAACTGTGTCTTCAAACTATTGTTCAGAAAGCAAAACTCTACTGTTTCAAAATAAATGCTAAAGCCATTTTTCTTCACCTGGAAGAATGATAACTACATTCTGAGAATCTGACCTGGTTCAGAAAACTTGCTGTGATGTGCATAGTGTTTTGAAAAAACAGCTCATGAGGTGTTTCTGGCATATGCTGCTCTTATGGACCAAACAGGTTGGCTTTCAATTTACGGGTTTTCAAGGAAGGGTATGGTTTGTCTAAATTCTTTGAAATTTTGTATAAAATGAGTAATTGCTGGAGAAATTAATCTTTGCTTTTCCAAGGGTAAAGATTTAGTGTCCTTAACACATCAGAGGGATAGTGGCAATGGTAAGGATCTTAATACTTTCCATCTGTAATAAGCATATTCTTACTCTTCTAGTTTCTTGAAATGCTGTGTGATCTAATTCTTTTGAACCAATTGTTGCTGGTTCTCTGCCTAAGACTGGTGCCTAAACAAAAGTTAAAGTGCTGTCTGGATCTGACTACTTGGTGTTCTCTTACTGCTAATGAGAGGATTATTATTCCTTAAGAAGAGATTTACTCTGTCTTGCCATGCAGTGGAATCTGCTAGGCAGCCCATACTGAATTTCAGGATGTCAACTCTGTCCTGGGAAATCCATTGACCTGTCTCTCTTATGATACTCAGTTCAGTGTCATACTTGACTTCTATCCCAAAATAGTAATGCTTGTCACTCTCAGCATGCTTGTATTTTTAATATGGAAGTTGATATGTCCTTCCCAGTCTTCACCACCTGCTTGTTTTGTTTTTCACTATTCTTTAATGTGCCTGTAGTTAGCACACAATCTCTCTTACATACTAGTGAAGTACTTAATACATATCACTTCCTGTGAGCTACTAGATGTTCTAAAGGTGCCACAGATCTGTGAGTGTAAATCAGATACAAGTGTTTGCAGTTAACTTTCTTTTGTGGTGTGTATATTACTTTCTAGTTAAGAATCTATTTTTTTAAAGTAGGAGTTGGGACCTGTGTAGTGTCTGAATTAGCGTTGGTCAAATTTTATAGTCTGATCTGATGTCTTCAGGATTAGAACTGTACAAGGGACTTTCCACCTTTTTTTGGTGGTGTAGTTGATGGAGTATAGGAGTGTCTTAGGAGTATTCAGAATGAGGACTGAGTTAAGATTTTCAAAGTGGAAATGGGAGCTGTGCTTCATTGTATCTTGTAAAAATGATCTCATACTTGCATGTTCCAAAGCAATATGGTGCCTGTAACTTAAGCACTTCTTCATCCTCACTTCATAATATCAGGGGTAGATATGAAATCGGAATATTCAGCTTGTTCACTGTTATTTAAAAATGCCTTCTGATCAATATTTAACATGTAAAAATGCACTTCGGAGGAAATGAGTGGATCTTGTCAAGCAGAAGATATTTGGGACCTTTTCAAATGAAAGGTTTAAGTTTCAGACTTCTAAGTATATAAAACATGATCCTGATTCTGCTGTGCTTTAGATTTTTCATATGTCCTGATTTTGTGTAAAGTGATACAGGTTTTGTTTTGTCTCTTATCCAATTTTTTTTCACTAGTAAAAGAAGTTTTAAGCTCTTCAGTCACTTCTAGTATTTCTTTGCCTAGTAGTATGGAACAACTGGGAGCTTGTACCATATTCCCTTTGAGATAGTCACCTTAGCAAAACTTTATATTTTGGAGTCTGTGCTAATGATAAACATTATCTATTAGAAAAATGTTCTGGTCTTTGATCTGTATTTTTGCTAACAGTTTGACGTTAATGATACAGATTATCTGATTGCTGTTTTTCAAAATAGCTGTAGGACTTAATGCAAAATATATTTTGCTAGTGCTTTTTTTCTTGTCTTTAGAGTTGTAGTGGCTCCAGCATTCTGTGTGTCTCTGATACGAAGGGTCAGTGACAGCATGACTCATCTGATGGTGGATTTCACTCTTGAAAAGGCACACTTGAGGCTCTGAAGTTTTTGACAGGTGAAAACTGTAGGCAGTGACTTTAGTTTGTTACTACGTGAATAACTTACTATACTCAAAACAAAAACACCTTCTTGCACCATGGTGACTAAACTTCTCAGCGTACCTAAACTCATTCATTGGATGTTATGCTGAACACCTTGACTGTTCAGTAGTTTTATTGTTATTTTCTGAAGTACTGTGTTATGTAGAAATTAACACTGATCTCAGAAGTGAGAATGAGTTTTCCAGACTCTGTTTTTTCTTGAGTTGTCTATAAACGAAACTTGAGTCTTCTTTTGTGAGTTGTAGGAATTCTTTCCCCTTCTTTCAAGTCAAAGGATGAAAAGGAAAGAAAACTAGGTAACTGCTGACTGGCTAGTGGAAACTATTACACTATTAGTTGTATGTAGTGGTGGAATTAAACTTAAGTGATATCGTTTGAGGGCTGCAGGTGTACTTACCTTCCTGAGACTCAGATAAAAGTTTGCTGCTTAATATTCTTCCTATCTAGTGTTATACTAAATGTAGGTTCATAATTGTAAGTCCACTCTTGTCTAGCATGTGCTTCGTACTGCTTCCAGAAAGGGATCAGCCCAACTTACTGACAAAACAAACATCTGGAAAATGTGATGCAAATGTTCACTCTAGAGCTAATGCAGTTTCCTCATATTGTAAAAGGCATGTTGTGTGAGCCGACACAGGCAGGATTCAGGAGCATCTGCAAAACCACAGATAAAATGCAAGGAGTAAGTTCATTCTTGTTACCTTGTGACCCAGGGGATCTCCACAGCAGCACCTGGGCAGAGGCACCCAAGTGATGATCGAGGCACCATGGAGCTCAGTCCTTGCTAACCAGAAAGGGGAGAAGAAAAAGATCTCGAACCTGCTGCTTTTGCCTGTATCTATCAGGGATTTTTGCAGGTGTAGTTTTCCACTGTACATTGATCTTTCCCACAGCAGGGCAGGGATCTCAAGCATGTTCAAATACGTGCCTCTGAGTCTATCACAGGCCTGTGTTATCTAAATGCAGATGTTCCACCTGCCAAGCACACAAAGCTAAACAACAATTAGTATGATACATGTGTTTTTTGACACCCCAGCTGCAAATCAGTTGAGCACATTTACAATCCTCCCTGCCAACCTTCTGCTATATTCCCACACGTGTTAAGTGCAAGTGATATGCTGAGTCTTCTATCATGCTTTGCTAATGGAGTAGATCCTCTGAAACGAATGAGTGTTACTGGACCAAGAGCAACTTCTGAAATCTAAATCTAAGGAGAACAAATTGATATTCAGTCCATTCTCTTCTTTAAACTGATCTGTATATTTGTCTTCCTGCAGTACGTAAAGCTCCATAGCTAGATGTTGGAGCATGTCTGGTTGCCGATAACTGCATAAGAGTATCGTGGAGAATGCCTCAAGATGACAGCAGAA
This sequence comes from Tyto alba, assembly GCF_018691265.1. NCBI lineage: Eukaryota > Metazoa > Chordata > Aves > Strigiformes > Tytonidae > Tyto > Tyto alba. The sequence goes on along the minus strand of NW_024881275.1, from coordinate 44,507,687 downwards.
TTGATCACTTTGTACTAGAATATAGGAAAACCAGCCTTGAAGGGCTTTCTTGAGTGACCGATGAAGATCATTGGGAACTGATAGACTATTAAAACTACTGAGTGTACATTGTCAAGTAAAGGTGTTTTATACTTCAAAACCAGGAATACTGATAAGTTTTGCCAAATACCTGTCTTCCTGTGTGTAATGAAGCTTCCATTGTTTCACATTAGTCTTGAGGTGCTTTGGAAGATAACAGCTCTGCCTTTTATTTTGACTTTGAGGTTTTTTTTAAAGAAAAGATGTGTTAATGAAGCTCACACTGATATTTAAGCTTTTTTTTTTGCAGGTGGAGATAAATGGAAGACAGCTACATGGAGTAGATAGTAGTCTTGTAAAAATGGTCAGTAATTAATATCAATTAAAGTTTTCTAAACATTCCCTTTTTAGGCCTGAAATTTGATTCGAAGTACATGATTTTCAGAGTACGAGCTTGCAACAAAGCTGCGGCAGGGAGTTACTGTGATCCTGTGATTCTGGAAACCAAAGGTAAAATTTGAAAGACTCTAACCTTAGAGGTAATGAAAACCTTGCAGTTACCGTTCTGCCTTCCTGTGCGAACTTGTGTGTTCAGTCTGCTTCTGCATGACCCTGCTGACACATGTGTCCAAAGTGAAAGGAAACCAACCATTTCTGTAGAGGATTAAGAAGCTTATTGGCACAAAGTTGGCCTTTTAGCATTCAGACACTAAAAATGAGATAGTGACGTAACTTTCTCCATCAGAGCCTGACACTGGTTATTTTGAACCGTGGGTTGTGTATGATGTGCTGCTACATCATGCCAACGTATAGCAAGAGGAGATGAAAATGGTGGCTGAGCGTTGATAGGACTCTTAGGGCATCTGAAGAATGTAGTTGACTCGTTATTGGTACTTGGCGTGTGGCACGTAATGGCTTTCTGTAAAGCGAAGGTGCTAAAAAGGATTTTTTTTTGGCTTTGTAGCTGTAGATTCTAATTACTGTCAGTATTAAAAAAATAGTTCCAAATTGCTACAGTTATCAAATCACTCTGTTAGAAATAAGTTGGTCTGAGGATGGTAGATTCCTAACATTGTTTTGTAAATAAACTAGAAGAAAAATGTATTGGAAGCAATGTTTTGTGACAGAATACAAATGTTAACTATTATGGTGGAGATAATGATCCCGAGGTGTTAATTATAGCCAAGTCTGTGCTGTAAAGGCCAAAATGAGTGATGTGAACTGAATAATTAAAATATAAATTCTGTCACTTGTGTATGTTACTTCGTAAAAACAATGCTATATGCAATTTGAATGAGCTGATGGACATTCTGGTAACTTTTTCTAAGACAATTTTCCTATGCTTAAGCAACAGTCATTTTCAGATACACAGTATTAATTTAATAGCCACTTACATTCCGTACTCCAGTACCAGAAAAATAATTCGTATTTTGTTTGGGCAGTTATCATGCTTCCCATATTTTCACTATTTTTGTGTGAACATTTAGTTAATTTTCTTTAATAATCAGCCCATAAAAACACAGTATGCTTGTCCATGTGTTTACCTTACTGTTTTTCAGACTTGTGTACTGTTGAGCTCTAAACTCTTAATCTCAAGTATACTTTCTTTCAGAATCAGACTATAGTATCTGATGGTATTAGGACACTTACAGAATAGTATGTAAAAAAACATCATTAGGGAACTTGGAATGTTGTAGTAGTTTTGTTTTCTTGGATGACGGTCTTGGCTGCAACAAATACCAAGTCTCTCCTAGTTGCATGCATCCTCTACCGGTTTTGTATCTGCAGTTGACTTCACAGTTCAACTCTGCCTGTGCCTGTGTGTGCTACCCTGTCAATTTAGTATTCTCCAAGAAACAATCCTTATTAGTCATAAAAACCTTGTTGAAGAATCAGTGCTGCAGAGCATGAAAAATAAGCATACCTTTTTAAATCGTTCACGATTGTAAGAATCTTAGGGAGTAGGATCTAACTAGCAGAAAGCACTAGCTGAAATTAACTGCTGATACTGCAGCATTCTAAAGATGAAAAAACTTTGACGTGACCTATGCACTGAAGATAGATAGTTGGGCTTTATTTAAAGGGCTCCTGACCTTGATTACAGGCATCAGACTAAAAAGCTGCTATTTCTATTAAGTTGAATAGTGTTCTGCTACAATTTTGCTACTGCTTCTATACTTTTCTATGAATAGCCACCATTGGAGGAGAGAGCATTATACCATTTAGCTACCTGCATTTTGCCTTGACCAGCATTTGTGTTCAGTTTGGACCCTACTTCAGCTCATGTGAACTTGAAAGTTGAAGGTACCTATGTTGAATGGGATCCTATAGGAGGCAGAGGCCAAGGAAAAATAAAAGGGAAGGAAAATAAAAGCAGGTAAGAATTTTAAACTTTTATGTTGTCTGGTATGTCTCATCTGGCACTTAAGGGAAGAAGGCAGTGGGGAATTAAAGCACTTGAGTGCAGTGGGACACTAAAGAATTTTCTTTCAGAAATCTTTCTCTGGCAGGAATTTTAGTTTTTTATTTCCCTTACGCTGTCATATAGATGCAGAAGCTATTTATGGAAGCTATTAGAAATGTGTCTTAATCATTAAACAGAATTTAATTATTTTTAAAATGTATTTGTTAGGGTATTGTTAAAGGTACAATAGCTTGTAGATGTGGTGAGTTGACCCTTGACTAGCCACCCAGTGCCCACCAAGGTGCTCTATTGTTTCCCTTCCTCAACTGGACAGGAGAGGGAAGATATGCTGAAAGACTCTGTGGGTCAAGATAAGGACAGGGAGGCCACTCCACAATTACTGTCACCAGCAAAACAGACTTGAGATAAGGAAATGTAAATTAATTTATTGCCCCTCAGAAGTCAGAGTAGGATAACGAGAAATAAGACTAAAATCTTAAAATACCTTCACCCCAGTCCTCCTTTCTCACCAGGAATCACTTTGCTCCTGACTTCAGGAGGTTCCCCGCCCTGAGCAGCACAGGAGGATGGGGAATGGGAGTTAGAGTGAGTTCATCATGCTTTGTCTCTGCGTCTGCTTCCTCCTCACACTCTTCTGCTCCAGTGTGGAGTGCCACTCAAGGGAGACAGTCCTTCATGAACTGCTCCAACATGGGCCCTTTCCACAGGCTGCAGTCCTTCACAGACTGCTCCAGTGTGGGATGCAGGGTTGCATATTCTCACTCCTTTCTCCCAGCTGCTCTTGCACAGCAGTTTTTACCCTTTCTTAAATTGTTATCACAGAGGCACTACTGCCATTACTGATGGGTTTAGCTTTGGCCAGCAGCATGTCTGTTGTAGAGGTGACTGGCACTGGCTCCGTCTGATATCGGGGCAGCGTTTGGGATCCTTCCAGCCCTGCTGCTACCAAAACCTTGCCTCATAAACTCATTGCAGTAGGTAAGGTAAATGTCAGCAAGAAACTGATGTAATTCTATGTTTAGTGGTGTTGCAGGTCAGTACTGGTGAACAGACTTCTACCATAAGAAATGAGGAAGAAGTTGGCCACGCTGTCCTTATGAAAAAGCTAAGATTAAGTAAAATTGGTGATGTTTGAATTTGTTGATTCATAGTGATCATTGGTGAGGAAAAGGTACCAATAAAACAAACGAGATAGCAAAAGGTAACAGATAGTGGAATATAACTTGTAAAAGCGACAGCCCTAAGAATACTTAGAAACTATTTTCATTGAAGAAAAGTAGTTGAGTAACTTCAACAGAATTCTTGGTAGATTGTTGAGTGTTAGGCACCTAACATGTGCTATTTGGAATCACTGAATAAATACAGTCGGATGAACATCACTAGATCAGTCTACTCTGGCTGAGCCTTGAATAGATCAAGGGCTGAAGAATGCGTTAACTAGCTGGGCCTCTATTCCAGGCCACTTTCATGGGAGGGAAGGAATATCCTGGCATCTGACTGGAATTTCCTGTGGTGCAATGAGCTGCAGGTGCCTCTCAGCTATCAGTGTGCAGCCCTTCTGAGAAGAGCCTGGCTCGATCTTCTCTATACATTCCTGTTATGTCATTAAAGACAGCAGCTGGGTCTTGTCTTCCAGAGGCTGATTGCCATCCTCTGCTCCAGTCTCTTAATTGCGTTGTTGGCCTTCCAGTGGACTTGCTCTAGCACGTCAGTGTGTAATCCTGAGGAGCTCAGACCTGGACACAGGACTTCAGGCTCAGTCTGACAAATGCCACTTCGAGAGGGAACAGTTGCTTGCCTTGGCCTCCTGGTTGCTGTCTTGCTGCTACAGCCCAGGATATGGTTGGCCACCTCAGCCACGGGCACAATGCAGTGTTGTTGTCCACCTGTTGTCAGCTCCTGTTGTCCACCAAGACTCCCAGCTGCTTTTCTGCAGAACGGCTCTTCCCTCAGTTGTCCCCCAGCCTGTCCTATTGTGTGGGGGTTCTCTTATCTGGATAACACTGTCCATAGCTGTGAGACTGGTTTTCAACTGGTTCTGTATACAGCTTATGACCCACTATCCAGTGTATAATTCTTGATGTGGGAATGGATCAAAAGCCTCGCTAAACCAAGGTGTGAACAGTGTTTGTTGCTCTTGCCTTGTCCACAGAGCTGGCTGCTTCTTCCTCAGAGTCAATTAACTGACTTCCAACTTGGGCTTTTCCATATTAAGAGCACTGCTTTGGGGTAATTCATGAACCAGTATCTTCCATACAGGCGTACACTGCCAGAAGCACGGTAGAACAAGTTTTAGTGGCGTCTTAAGAATGGGGATGATTTAGTGTAGTAAATGAAGAGTTGTTTAATGACTACTTATTTCTCTTGACAGTCACCTGAATCCTCTGCTGAAAAGCAGTAGAAGGTAATAATGTATCTCCTATTCCTAGGATCTAGCATCTAGTTTTGTTGGGAGTCTGTGCTACTTTCATTTGTTTAATGTAGTGAGAAATAGATCTAATAGCCTTTATCAGTAATCGTACATGTATGCTTTTAAAAATTATTTTTAAGTTTAATTATGATTTATAGACATTATGTATATATTTTCCAGTGACTGGAAAAGAGCTGTCCTGGCAGGATGTGTCTTAGTGTGTGGGAGACCTGATTTGCAATGGTTGGAAGAGCATTGTGTATTCTACTGTTGATACAAAGATCCCTGTTAGTTACAGATACATTGATCCTTACCTAACTTTCTGGCAGGTGGTGGCATGCTAGATTATTTTACAAATGCCGTTAAGAGTTCCTTTCTGAGAACTTTAAAATATTTTTTTTAGTTCTTACTTTTTGAATCTGAAAGCCTTTTTGTGTCTCAACTTGTGGTATAGCTGTTAGTAGACTTCAGAGGAAAAGAAGTGTTTTTACACTTTCTGAGAGGATGAAGTTTAGCCTGATGGCATGTGTAAAAAGGTTCATGGCAGTTCAACTTGCAGAACCAATTGTTCAAATGAGAGCGCCTCTTTTTTGATATGTAAAGGCACCTAAAATATTCCCCTATTCCTTGGGCAAAAGTGAGTATTACATACTGCTTGGAATATCTCTTATTTGCTGGAATGGATAAGAAAAACTGAGACTAACTGCAGTGCTGTTGGCAACAATCCTAACCATAAAATGAGAATATCTGACCTCTGAATAGTAACTGATGCATTTCTACCGCTATGCTAGCTAATGAAGACTGTGCTGCATTGGAGAATGGGCACCAAACTGACTTTCTGCTATAAAATTTCTTGCCTTTCCCTATTGGAAGGGAGACTTAAGCACTGGGGGGAAAAAAAACAATAACTTTTCTCAAACTTTAATGCCAAATATTTAATATCATTGTCTGAACTGTTAAAGGCTGTTGCATTTTGAGTGGATAAAGCACATGCAGCAGCCATTTACAGAAGACTTGGACAAATTAAATGATATTGAGGACCTTTTAATGTCTTATGAACTTGGAGAAAATACTACCAAAGCACCTGCATTTTTATGGCGATTCTCTAAATGGCCACACTGCTTTCTGCATAACTCATTTAGACCAAATCTAACAGAAAAATCATAGCAGCTTCTGCTGGAAGTGTGAATGAATGATCTTTGATGCACTTGAAACAGGATGGACTCTGCAGAGTGATGTTTTTCCCTGAAATTATGTTTGTTGGCTTTTTTTTTTTCTTCATGCAATCATTTGTTGCCTTTTTCTTCCATAAGTAAACTACAGCTTCCTCCATGTTATCAAAATTCAAAAGCAGTTGTACACCTGCACAATATACACTTACCCATTTCACGTAACTCTTGCAAGCAGTTTAGAAGCTTAGCTGCCTTCTAATCAAATTAACAAATTTATATGCTAAATAGCGATGCTTTTCGTCAGTTATTTCTAGTATACTTCTGTAACTGGAATAAAATAATACTAGTCATGAAGATGAACCAAAGATTCTAGCATACTTGTGTATGACAGCTTAATATGGCTGTTTTGATTCCCATGTGACTTTATTTTAATGAAGATATTGTGCAAAAGGGACATTTTCTGAACCTTTATGAAATAGTATCTGAGAACCATTCCAGAAAACTTGAAATCAGTGTTGAATGAATCAGGAAGGAAACAAGCTGAACTTCACTTTTTAGTAGACATTTAGCTTTACCAAATTGTAGCAGAAGGAAAAGTTGGAAAGAAAACTTTCTTTTGTGTATGGTAAGTCTGTAAGGCTAGTGTATGATGGACTATGGAGGATGAGGATTTGAAAATGACCTCTCACGCATGTATTTCAGACACATTTGTACTTTTCAAATTTTTTTGTCAGTTAAACTGTAAACTTACTAGCTATTTCTGACAAGTTAAAATTCTGTGCTACTGACTGCCTTTAAAATAAAAACCAGACATGATTCCCTGGCTACTGAGGTTTAATATTCACTGTCATTTGCAAATAGCTTTCACTTTGTTTAATGCTTAAATTGCTGGGAATTGCTTCTGAGGGCATCACTGAGATAAAACAAAACGTTTGAAAACCATATTAGGTTAAAATTATTTTATGCAACTGATTGCTCATTAGATGAAGTGTGTCTTCATTTATTTTGCTGTTGCTTCCTGAGAATGCTTTTGAAAATACAATTGAAAATCTAAGTCTTTCTTGAATGGGATTAGACTCTTAAAATTTATAATGACTCTTGATGATTTTCTGTGTGCTTCTTAGCACAATGTGTTGACAGAATTTTCTTTTCTGTAGTCTCTGATAGAGTTAATATAATAAAATAATTCATACTCTTCAACCTACTTCTGGTGCTTGATATTTTTTTTTGTATTTTGCAATAAAAGTATCACAGTTTTATTTTGAATTTTGAAATAAAAGTATCACAGTTTTATTCCTTTCATTCTTCAATGGGTTATACCTTTTCCTGGGATTTCAACCATTACTCATACAAGCCATACACGTGCTGAAAAACCTACCTGTAACACAGTTGATGTTATTTTCCCATACACTGATATTTAGATGCCAGTGAAAATTAGGCATTTTAGCATCGAATATTATCACTACATTAATATTTATGTGAATGTTGTAGCTGATCTACAAGACTTACTGGAAATCTTATGCAGAAGACCAGAAACACAAAGGTTCTATGTAGTACAGGTGAAACTGTTTTATACAGGCATTCATTCAAACTATGTGCCATAAATCTGCTTTTTCTCCCCTTACCTTTCTCACTACCTCTGAACTTGTTTGTTACAATGTCATGTATTTTTTTTCTCATTATCATCTCTTCTCTCTCAGCTCTTGTGCATGTATACTGTTAGAGGTGTTAAATGACTGAACTAATGTGTCATTTCAATAGCCTAAATATGTTTATTGTACCCTAATTGACTTGGGAAAACTTGGTTGAGTGTGCATTTCTGTAATTTTGTCCAAATCTCAAACAGTTATTTTCTTCTTAGGAGTGGTGTAGAGTCCCCAAAGATGATGCATCTTAGCACAAAGTCCTCACTGAGGGCCAGGGATTCATTTATTGGTGAACCATGCACAATGTTGGGTAAGGTGAACTTTTTACTTCTGTTAGAGGTGTAATGCTGTGGAAGGGCAGATTAAGTAAAAATTTGAGGGAAAATTAGTGATTATTCAGGGCTGTGTACTTGATGCCATCATTCGCAGAGATGGTTTTGCCTACATAACACCAGAATTTTGTGCTACAGCAAGTGTCTTCAAGTCTGTTGAAGCTCTTTATTACAAATCTCTTAGTGACTGACATTCACTGATTTGAAAATATGAATTGATGTTAAATGTATCTTGTCTCAGTGTAAGTAAAAACTGCCTCACTATTCTATTTTATATTCATTTTCTATTTTCTTGTACATTTTTTTTTCCTTATAGTTCAGATGTTGGTATTTTGAAGCCTTCACCTTAAAATAAAACAGAAGGCATCACTAGGACCTATAAAGAAGCAAGCACTGTTTTAGCAGCTAAATGTGGTTTTGGTAAGGGACACTGCTGTTGGAATTGGAGAGCATTACTGGGAGGTGAGAGCCCAGGACTGCAGATGCTACAGCGTGGAAGTATCATATGGAAAACTGGGGAAATCTGATCATTTGGGAAAGACAAAGTCAGGCTTGTGCAACCATATCAACAACTGACTGTGGACCACTTTATTAGCAAAACATAATAATAAAACCAAGACTCTAGGTATCCCAGACAGAATAGGAGTATAATCTGACTTAGATCAAGGTAAATTACAATCTTGTGAGATGTAGCTAAAAGTTTAGTTAGCTATCCATGTCAAGTTGAAGCAGTACAAGGCTAAAGTAGTATGTTACTTCCAGATCAATAGAGTCCCTTATGAAAATAAGGCCCAGAGCTGTTTATATAATAGTGCTTGTAATGTCAAATGACATGGGTTCATCTATGTGACAGAGCTACTAACTGAAAATTATTCAGTTATGTGGACTGTATTTAGTGTGTTCTGGAAGCCTTTCCCGGGGAAACAATCAATTTCACAAGAAGTTAAGCAGCTGCAGCATATAAACATGTATTTCAGCTTGTTTTCTGCCTCTCTTTGGTCACCCCTCGCATTTTGTAATGAAGACTCAAAGCATCTGTTACGCACCTTCAAAGCAAAGTTTACCCAACCATTGTTACCAGGCTTCATGGTCAGTATCTATAAAATTTTGTTCCATTTCTAGCAATTAATTAGGCTTACTGAAGACTTAATTGTGTTTTTTAAAGGAGGAAACTGGGAGCACTGTTTTTGGCTGACTAATAATTTTTACAAGTGTTTAACTGTTTTCTTTTTGATTTCATGTGGCCCTCATAATAGCACTCCAGTAGGAGAACTCTGCACCTGGATGTCTCAGCTATTCAAACAGAAATAATTAAATTTTTGTAGGATAAATTAATAGCACATTCCAGTAGCTGACAAGCTAGCTACAGTAATTGACGTGAACTGATGCAGATAGCAGCCCAAGATGCTGTGAGCTGTCAGAGCAGGTGTCATGAGACAGAGCAACACCAGATGCTTCCTTTTGAGATACAAGACTAGCTTTCAAATCTTTAAAAGCTCAGTGGGATTTTCTTGCCAGTCATTTCACTGATCTCCATAACTTTTTTGTGGCTCTAAGCCAATCAGTGAACACTCGCTGCAGTTCTAAAGACTCAAACTATGCATAAAATGACCAGGAAAAGGATTCGTTACTGCATATTGTTTTTCCTCTAATGATGTAAGTAATTTAAGTAACTAAATTTGGAGACCTTTGGCACCTATGTAAGGTGCCGTCAAGTTCATCACACTCTGGGAGCAGGGTATAGATCTAGGAAAACTTAAGAATCTGGAGGAGGCTAGCATGCTGGTTCATATTATCAACCCAGCTGCCTAGGCACTGATTTCTAGCCTCTTGTAATTCAGCTCATAGAAAACACAGCATGGTAATTTTAACATGTGATTAGGCCAATTAATAAAGTAATTCTTATTTTGGACATGGAGGAGGAATGGGAAATAGTAACTTGCCTAGGCAGCCTTATGTCTAGCACTTCCAAACACCTGATTTTTCACTTATATTGGACAGAATTCCTTTCACAATTTCTACTGTTGTCTAGATGTACTGACAATAGGAGTCTAGATTTTTTTTAACGGCTATTTATTTGTAAGTGATTAAGCACGTTGCCTTACTGATTTTTTTTAACATATGGGGAACAGAACAGCTTCAGAACTGTTGGGATGTATGTGTAGGTCATCCCTCTAGCATTTCTAAAACTGACTCATTAACTCAGTTCCTAAGGTATCCAGGGAGACATTTGCTAACCACACCATTAGTCTGCATCTCATACAGCCCCTAGTACTTAGTGGCAGCAGTACTGCAGATACCGCTTGGGTTAGCCTGAACAGTTAAAATAAAAATGACAAAGCTACTTAATTACAGTTCTCAAGTTTATTCATAAACATGGAGATACATTCTTTCATGGAGCTCAGTTGTAGAATAGAGGTCACTGTCACCTCTGTCCCTGAAGCTTCTCAAGACTTAATTTTTTTTGCTGTGCTTACACTGACATAATTCTGCCATGTCGTACTAAAACTAAGCACTGCTTTCAGACTCTGGAGTATAGTGAGAATATTGCTTTCATTGTCATCTTAAGTACCTGCTGCTAGCACTTGGGTCTTCAAAGAAGTGTTCCTCTTAGGAGCAAGTCTTTTAGTATTAGATCTTGGACTTGGTTGTAAAATTAGAGTCATAAAGCATAGTTGTGAAGCATCATAGACTTTATAGTCTAGCTTCTTAATGCAATTAGAATGTTTTACAGAGTGCTGAGACGAGAGAGCAAGAGCGAAAACAAATGGAGCTTCAGGATAAGTTCTGTGTTAGTTCCGCTGTGGGACAGGAGAAGGGAGATGCAGATGTTTCATAATGTTCAGAATATTGATGATTTTTTTCCCCCTTCCCTTAGATATGGTGTGTTAGTCTTACAGTGACTACTGGATTGCAGGTGCCAAGCTTTGTGGAAATGGCCCAGAAAAGTGAAAATTAATCTCTTCAACAAGCAGCCTGAAGAGTATTGCCTAGTAATGTCTATTAAACACTAATATTGCTGAATATTTTTTTTTCTTCTAGGTAGCTGCTACTCAAAGAAGCTTGTGAGCATTGAATTACTCTGGGTTTGTTACCTACTGCTGTTTAAGGCCTGGGTACTGATAGTGCAAAGATTTCAGTCTAAAGTGTTAGGAACCTACTGTGACTCCAGCCAGAAATGTCAGACAAAAAACAGAATTATTGCCTATTTGAAAAGTAAGTGGAGAAACCAAGAGCTGTAACTATGTACTCTTCTAATACTGTATTTATGGACTCTAATAGTTTCTTACTAATATTTTTCTATTAAGAATAAAATAAAAGTCACTTTCTTAGCTCTCCTAGCATGAATTACTCAATTACATATTTTTATTACTGTACTTCCCATTAGAACTTTTGATACCAAACATGCGTTTCAAAAGAATATTGATTTGCTAGCCTAGCCTGGCAAAATATCACAGTGGTATGATTTCAAAAGACTATTATAAGAAGTTGTAGGCCTGATATGAAGAAACAGCAGGGCCAGTCTCTGATTGTTTATTTTTTTTTTCTGATACAAAATCCTATTTCCCCTGAGTAACTCATTTAAATAGCATGTTTGGAATTTGGCTTCCATTTATCACAAATTACAGAAAATGTGAAAATTTAATTGTATTTAAAAACATTCTTGTGTCCTTGGTGAAAAGATGGATTATGATAGCCAGCTGTTGAGCTAGGAAGGTAAGAGGTTCGGAACCAAAAATCTAGAGCTTTTTAAAACCTATGGCATGGTAGGGCTCTCAGAAGCTCTGAATTTTGGGTCATCTTTTGCCTTTCCAGTTTTGTGACATTATTCTAATTGAATTCTGATAATGATCAATTCACATTGTTCATCAGATGCGAATGACAAATTGAATCTTTGTTGATAGCAAAGGTGCAATGCAGCTGAGGCTGGGAATGAAGCGTGAGAGCTTCAGTTTAAATGCATCTTCATGGAGAAGATGGGGGCTGGAGGATGCTATTGCTAGAACATCTTTCAGCTTTTTCTCAAGGCAGCTTCAGGGCTGGCTAAGATTTCTCAAACAGCTGTGTCAATATCAAAGTTGGCTTTGAGCAGAAGTGGCACTAAATTCCTCCTCATAGGGCAGTACACTCTGAGCCTGGGCACGCATTTTTGGTACCTGTTTTGACTAGCCTAGTGAGGATTCCTGGAACTTTCTGGTTAATCAGAGAAGTCCAAAAATTGAGTGATTTCTTTATCCAGCAGAAATGTAGCTTATTTATAGCATCCCACTCTTAACATACTATCTTGTACCATATGCCATGCATATGTGGCTATGAGACTGACTTTGAGGATCGTATTGTACAGGATCTCTTTATAGCCTCTAATTTCACACCTTTTCCCTTTAAGGGCAAGATATAAGTGGGATGTGAACAAATGCTTTGCCAGCCAACATACAATCCACTTCTGGATCTGTGACTATACATTTCGTCCACAAATTAAGTGAAGTGTTGGGCTTGGGCATTCCATCATCTCAACTCCTAGTTGGAAGCTTAGTAACAGTAGTCAAATTATTTATGATAGTGGGGGAGCTCAAAAAAAATCATGTTAGATTCTTCATGGAAAATCTCAATTTGCAATGAGAATTACTTATGTATTACAGGCTGTTTAAATCTGCTTTCTTCCCTCTAATCAGGGCCAGGAGCCTAAAAGTAATTTTCAGATATGCACTTGAACCATTTGTTTTCTAATTGAAGACTCCTAAATCACCTGAAGACTTTTAAACTCATGCTGATAGGGTCCACAGTGAATTGGCTCATTTTCTACAGGGCCAAAGTATTTTTTTTCTTCTATGTATCTTTTAGTCTGGAAAAACATGACCATCTGATCATGTTAAATCTTGTTAGTATCAATGGATTCTCTGTCCATCAAGATTTCTCAAGGAGAAGCTCCTTGAAACAACTCGTAACAAATTGATTGTGATGATCAGTGGAAAAATGTCAATTTTCTTAATTTTAATACTTTCTCTAGAAAGCTTTGTTTCTCTCAGAATCATGAAGTTGAGCCCTTAATGTTAACTTCGTATCTGGAACTTCATCATCTCTAAATATTGGCATTGTGAACAAAGTTAGCTGTACTCTTTTGCAGAGGAATGTGCAAAACAATTCCCTGTTTAACTGTACCTTTCTCTGCCAGTTTAGTGGTTTTGGTCTTGAAACAAAGATACCCTGGAAGGTGACATAGTTCTCAAATGAGCAGTGTCTGAATTTGTTTCACACATCATCTACAGATGTCACTATCCAAGTACTCCGTGTGGTAATCTTAACTGTTTCTTCCTTGTTTCTATTTACTTCAGTGAACACCTAACAGGGAGTTCTAGGGGCTCAGCTGCTATGAATTCAGTGGTATGCAAGGGACTGAGACTTGCATGCTTGGACCCTGGTGGCATTTAGAGAGGATGGTTGAGAAGGGTGCTGCTTGTTTTGAGACTTGTTCGGTTGAGTAACGGGTAAACAGATGTCAAAATAGGCTAGTACCTGTTCACACTGCCCAGTCATCGGCTTGATCTTGGGTGTTCAGCTATGGTTCCTATTTAAATTTCCCTTTTTGGAAAGAAAATGCATGTTTACAATAAGTTAATGTGTAGTTGGAAAGAAGCGTGAGTAATCTCCAACCCTATGTAAAAGCATTTAAATTAGGAAAAATTTTTAGCAAGATGTAGTGCAACCTTCAAGGTGAATTTGATATGCACAATGTAAAAATGTAATTTTTCTTTAACACTTGGAAGAAACCTTGACATATATCATCGTGTGACATGCAAGTTTTGATTTAACTGATGTCCTAGAGGAACTTAACATATGACTTTACCCTTAAAGGATTAATTTATTTAATAGTTTGCACAGATGTCAAATTTTTGCTGCTAACAGCTATTCCAGTTGTTTTTAGTAAATGGCGATAAGAAAAATTGCCTTAGCCACTTTATTTCTTTTCAGCTCTTCTGTTTTCTGAGCTGGTGTCTGTCAAGTACCAATATATTGGTGATACTTTGTGGCAGTTCATGCACTGTTTGTACCTGCATCTGTAGAAGGATGCATGCAGCCTGTGAAGTTACTTGTTCCTAGGGGAGTCCACTTCAGAGATTGGAGGAGTTGTTCTCTGGCAATGGATTAGACCTCTTGAAGGTCTGTAGTTTCGCCCTGTAGTTAACGCTAAGTATAATATGCCCATAGCTTCTCTGCTCTGGAGTTGATGCTGTTTGGTGGCTAGACAGGAGTCATCTTCTGTATGACCAAAATGAGTTTTTAGATTTTTTTTTTTTTTTTTTTTTAATACTGATTACTGGTAGTCTTTCAGAATTAAAATAACTTCAGAATGACTTGTGAGGAAATGAATGTTTCCCTTGAGTTCTTAATATATTGGAAAACTTAGCTTTCATTGTTGCTATGGAAAGCTGTATGAACTGCAGCAAGGGATGTTCATTTCAGAAAGGATAATTTAAAAGCATCCAAGTGATAGGTGCTTCTCCAGATACCAAATAGGGATGGCAGAGGGTGACAGGGTTATTTCTTTTGCCATCTTCTAAGAAGAAAAAAGATGTTACTGTACAAATCCTGTTTTCATTCCCCCTTACACTCTCCCATGTTACTGCCACTTCATGTTAAGACTGGTGAAACTAGCTGGTTCCCTCAGGAAGAACATCTGACTTAAGAATATTTTACTCTGATAAGGATCACATGTTAGGAAGGCGATGCATAGTTTAATAAGACAAAGGCAATGAGTTCTGATCTTTGCTGCTCTGCTCTGCCCCCTCGCCCGCCAGCCTCAGGTGAGTAGTACAGATGACCTGTTGGATGGGGAAGCCTGGCTGTGGTTTTCCCTCACTCTCGTGGCAGTAGGCCAAGCAGGGGTGATCCTCCATTGCCTGGTGCCCCCACCGCCGCTGCTGCCACGTACTGTCCTGCAACGCCTGTCCGTGCAACTGCGCTGGGTCGCCTCGAGCTGTAGCAGCTACTGCTTTGCTGATACAGGAAAAGCCCACCCTGGGACAGCCCACAGTGGTACTGGTACCTTATGCAGTGTTAGCTGTTCTAAACGGCGGAGGACGCCATTGGGTTTCTGCAGCGTGGTTGGCAAAACACCAGGCCATCCCGACAGACCCAGAGGGTGTGACACTGAACGCAGTATGTACGCTGAGCCCAGCCACTTCGCTGCCTGTAGCTGAACAGGAACCCTTGCAGCATGATTGCTTAACTACAGTTGAGTGAGTCTGTGCTAATAGACGAGATCTGGAAGATGAACCATTGGAAAGGGCAGATTTGGAATTATACGCAGATGGAAGTAGCTTTATGTGCAATGGAGAAAGACAAGCAGAATATGCCACGGTAATTTAATGGGGTGAATTGGAGGCTAAATCCCTGCCCCAGAATACTTCTGAGGAAGTGTTTCTCATAATAGTTCAGAAAATAGTATTTCTGAGAAAGCATTCAGTCAATACTTGTCAGAGAGCAGAGACATTTGCTTGGACCAGGGCGCCAGCAATAGGCAGGAATCGGAGAGTTAGCATAGAGTCGGACTCTATGCCTTCGGCGGTGCGCATGCCCACAGGCCCGTCGGGCCGTTGGTGCAGGGCTTGCCCCCCCCGCTGTCCCTTGGCTGCGCCTCAGCCCTTCGCCCCTTGTCCCGCGGAGCGCCCGCTGAGGAAGGAGGCCTCCAGCTGCCCACGCTGCGTGGCGGCGAGTGCCTTAGGGTCGGCGGAGTGTTTTGATGATTCTGACTTGCGCGTGGGGCGAGCGTTGCGATCAGTACAGAAACCTGCTGCGCCCACCCTACCCCGCGGCGCGCAGTTGCCGTGAGGGCTGCGGCCTGGCCCTGGGGGCGGAGCGGAGGGGGCCGCGGCGCCGCGCATGCGCTGCAGCGCGGTGGGGGCCGGGCGGGGGCTGCGGTGCCGCTGCCCGGCGGCTGGGAGCGGGTGACGGTCCCCGGGGGTCCCGTGGCTGAGCCCCCCCCGCCGCCGGGACCGCAGGGCTCCCGTGGCTCGCCGCGGCCCCCCGGCTCGACCCTGCGGGCTGCGGCCTGCGACGCGCCCCGGCTTCCTCCGCAGGCGCGCAGAGGGAGGAGGAGGAGGAGGAGGAGGAGCTGGGAAGCCGGAGAGGATGAGCGACGCCGCGCTGCTTCCGGGCGGTGATTGAGGGCGCCCCGAAGACTAATGCAGAAAATCAATAAGAACGTGGTCCTGGCGCTCCTTTCTGTGACCAGCCTGGTTTTCCTCCTCTTCCAGTTGTACTATTACAAGTTCTACCTATCACAGAAGGTAAGGGAGAGCTGTCCTGCACCCAGGATAACGACTACTCTCGTCAGAGCCCTTCAGCAGCATCCATGCTACCCCTAAACTTCGCTCATGTAGCCAGCAATTCCTGCAGGATTGACGTGAAGTGGCTAGGTAACCCGGTCAAGTTCCTGGTGACAGGAGTATAGTTTCAGTTGTCAGCCTGATATTCAAGTAATTATGTCAGCCAGAGGCATCCTGTTAATTCCAAAATAGGATGCTGTTCGGTGTTTTCAGCTACAGGTTTGAGCCACTAAGACTTAATCTTCGCAAGCCTTCCTACTTTTGCTGAAAGTGACCTTTGTGGAGAGTGAAGTCAAGCGAAGTGCTATCTTAGGGCTTTGCTGATGGAACAGAGAAGGCGGCGTTTATTGGTTGCCGGTTTTTCAACAGTGGTGTTTTAAAAAGAAAACCCGGCTTTCTCTGTAGCTCTCTTAGCACCTTGTGATTCAGTGTTCATGATTTGCTATATGTTATAGATTAAATCCTGCTTTTATATCACCCCTGGAAAGTTTAGCCGAGTGTGGTTATCTGTAATGGAAAAAGATGTGACTGTTTCTATAAATGAGATACTCTGTTTCTTTTGATGGCTTCTTAGTTTACAGTTGCAATGCAGATTCAACAAAGGAACTAATTTTATTTTTACAGAATGACTGCATAGCTATTGTGTTTCCTGAGTTTGTTTTCTTCAATGAGGACATTCTTAATACATGTAGGCTGTCTTATTGCTAGGTGGTACCGCCGCAACCTTTGACTTATTCTTTCTTACAGTTTCTGATTGTAAACAACAAGGCTGTGAATGAGAAATTCTTCACACTTTTGAAAAGATAAAAGCTGAGTCGCTAACTGCCTTGGCTTTATCATACCAAGATACTCTCTTTCAAATGTAGTTCTTTAGGATTACATCTGGAACGACTGAGACTGAGTCTTGCTGTCTTTTCTCCAGCGTATTTGCCTAATAGTGTTTGTGTTTGTCATCTTATTTTACATTTGCTGGCGTATTGACTTAGAAGCCTGAACCTTGGTCATGCAATCCTTGCATATCTGGAAATCTCCAAGGCTTGCGTTCTCCTTCTAAATACACTAAGCTAGAGCAGTTGTTTATGATTTCACATTCAGTACTGTGGTTGAGTGAGCAGAGGCATAACCGCAGCCATAATTATAATGTGCTAACTGGATAAATGCCCTTCAATGTCCTGTTAAGAGATCTTCAGCAGGGATTCAACTGAAACTTACTTATTTTTTCTTTTCTCTCTCCTTCCCCCCTCCCCTTGTTTGGTTTTGACAGAATGGAGCAGCTTTTTCCAAAGTCAGAGGAAGTCAGTCAGGCCAAGACAGCACTAGATGGGTATGTACAATGTCATCGGTACCTGTAGTTCTGCAAGTCTCAGAGGACTCACACGGAATGGCAAACTCAGGGTCCAGTTCTCTTTCCTCTTCACCGGGGATTTTCTAGTACTGAGGACTAGGAGATACTTTCTTTGCTGTTATGAAGTGTTTTAAAACATCAATTTAAAATGGAATTGAGAAATGGGTACAGCTGTGACAGGGATGGTGGGAAAGTAGACAGTTTTGCACAGATTTACTTACTGTTTATCATTCTAATCTGCTAGTTTTAGATACAGAAGTAATGCTAGCACATCACTTACCTTTCAGCTCCAGTAGCTGAAATCTTTAAGACGGTGGCCTTGCTTCTGCCTGTACAGCACATATAATGCTGTTGCCTAAATTCTGTTTGATACACATTTTTGTCTTCATGTTTTTATGTCTCTCTGAAGCCAAAACCCCATGCCAGAATTGGAAGTTGTTCTGTGGAGTCTGATTGAACAGACTCATCATCTGGACCGGAGGAATGTTATAGCTTCATTTAGAAAGCCAGGATCAGCTTGCTGGACAGATAGCATGGGCAGTAGGCTGTTGTTTTTCCTTACCACACCTCTTCTAGAAACCTTGAGATGTAACATACATAAAGCCTGACGGTGCTGTTCTAAGCAAATATTTTTTTCTGTTTAGAATGGTACTTTTAAGTCATTCATTTAACTTTTACAATTAAACACATCAGCTACATTTTTAGTAGCAGGGTGGCAATGATGTCTGTAAATCTTCTGTATGCCATTGATATTTAAATGTGCTTGATTAAAATTCTCCGCTGAGTCAAGTTAATAAATCCTCACATCAGGCACAGGACCTTCTTGCTACAGTTTTAAACCCCTTATGCAATGATGCCATGGTTGAGTGCCCTGGGCACTCTGGTATCCAAAGACTTGATAGCACTTACTTCCTACCTTCTCAGTGAATCGCGCTTCATATGCAGCAGGCATCAATCCTGAGGTTTGGCGATACTGTTTGGGAGTGAGTCAAAAGCCTTGCTAAAGTCAAGGTATGAACAGTATCCATTGCTCTTGCCTTGCGCACAGACTTCAAAGTCAGTTGGTGTGCTCGGATGCAGTTTGCCTTTGGCTGGCTTTCACAATCACATCCTCATCCTTCATATGCTTGGATGTGACTTTGCAGGGCCTTTTGCTCCAGAAGCTTCCTGAGGACTGAGATTAAAGTGACCAGATTTCCCCAGATTCTCCTTTTTGAAGATGGCATGAGATATGCCTTTTCTAAGACTTGAGAAACAGCTCCTGACCATCATGGCCTTTTAAGATGTTGCCGAGCAGCCTTGGAATGACACCAGCCAGCTCCTTCAGCACCCACATGCTGCATCACATTGCATCCTATGAGCTCTGGTTTATTCAAGTGCTTTCCCACTCAGTCTAGAGCTGACAAGAATCTAGGCTTTATCCTAGAGTCTGTTCTAAAGTCTGATGCTCTAGAGTACTGTAACTTGTGGAAAGTTCTAATAGAAGCCAAAAGGTTTTTATTTTAGAGACCTGGAAAGCCTGAGAGCAGCCTGATCTTCTGAAAGAGAAAATTTCCATTTCCACAATTGTTCATGAATGTGGATGGAATTGTGTGCACACAGAAAATGTATTGTGAGATAAGATTTCCTTCTGTCAGTGGGTTGTGTTTTTTTTCGTTCTGTCAAAAAGTTTTAATGTATTAACCTTTATACACTTAAAGATGGTGTTTCTAACTAGTAATTTTATCCTCTGTCAAACAGCACGTGGTTAGGAAGTTCCTAGGCTTAATATCCAGTCACAATATACCAGTGTATTTGATCGATCCTTTGATTCTGGGACTGGTTGATAAAGACATTGAACAAATCAGAAGTTCTCCTGATGTCCCTAGTCCAGAGTGCAAGTACTTTTGTGCTCCAAGAGACTTTACTACGTTTGCACTACTGGACAAAACATGGAAACATGAAGTAAGTGCCTTTTCTTCAGTTCACATTTGTGTATTGTAATGCATCCAATTGTTCTGTGATTTTGTGACAATGCTTTCATGTTTGTATTAAGGCCTCTGAATTCATTGTGTAGAAATCTTGTACAGGTATCAGTAGAGCAAACTTTTTGAAGTAAAAGGTATCCAGGCACTAGCATCTAGCATGGATACATTAAGAGTCATCTACAGATAACTAGATTTTAGAAGCTGTCTGCAATATTCCTAAACACTTGTAGGAAGAGGCCACGCCAAAAGGGAAGAAGGACGTGGTGTATTAGAAGGGAAGAAGAAGAGCCTTAAGCCTGCAATGTAGGTAACAAGTCTCGAGTTTGGGGATCTGTCAAGGAAGAAATGCAGGTATTGATATGACAAGGCCAGAAAGATTATAGTCTGCTGATTTATGTTTCTTTTAGTACATCTAAATAACACCATTTTATTTTGTCACTTTTCTTTGTTATTCTGAGATTTTTAAATGGATGTGTTTAAAAATAGAGTCATGTGATGAAGGACAGAATGGAATCCAAGATTATTTAATCAACTAAATGTCATGTGTAAATGTTTATTAGATTAGCTTATACAGACTAGAGATACCAGTGGCAAACAGCTTTTTTCTTTTTCTCAAAAAAGCAGGAGTCATTTAAAAGGTCTGTGAATGTTTTACTGAAGGAGTCCTACTCAAGTGAAGAGTGGTGGCACTCTGGGTCTGACTTGGCAGTTTTTACCAATATCTGTAAAGGCATTAAAGAAACTGAGAACAGGGTTAATATAAATCCATCTGCCCGTTCCTTTGTGGCTCATGATAGTATTTGTAGCATCCAGAGAAGAAGCTGATATGCCTGTATAAAACTGTTCAAGGGGGGTAACTGAAAGGGTCTTCAGATGCTGTTTGGTTCTTCTCTTATCAGCCAGAATTTCATTCCCTTTTTCTATGGAAATATGAAAGCCTGTTACCTAGTGCAACATTTAGACAAATATTTATGTACATCATAAAGTAAGATTTTGCAGTAATCATTTTTGTATTAATGGCATCATTATTCAAAGACTTATGAACTCCAAGTTCAGTGCAAGAATAGCTTTAGAGAGCAGTTTGAGGATGCAGAGAAGGGTGCTGTGCCAAGGAGCAAACCTAGTCCAAGCATGGCTTACAACATTTATTTGTTGTCTTATTGAAAAGTTTGAGGGACAGAATCTAAGATGAGGGAATACAGTGGCTGGAATTGCTTGTGATTGCTGATCTTTAAGATCTTAGAAATTTTTCTGTAGTTAGTGCTTAAGTCTGATTAGAAAATGAAAATGGGGAATACTGTCAGTTAATAATAAGCATTTAGCATTGAATTTTGGTTTCTCCAACCTTTAGCTTCTCTCTCTCTTTCTGTCTCTCTCATCTCTCTCTCTCTGATTTTTAGGTGGGCCTTTTTAGAACTGCTGAGAAAATGGGGTTCCAATGGCTAAAGGTTATAAACAAGGACCCCCGCTTGGATGGGATGGATGACCTGTCTGGGACTGAAATTCCCTTGCACTACATATTTAAACTGTCATCTCATGCCATTCACCTGGTGGTCTTCTATGAGAGGAGTGGTAATTATCTCTGGCATGGCCCCCTAAGACTCAAGCAATATATGGACAGAAAGTTTGTGCCTTTCCGGAAACTCCACTTTGGTCGCTACCCTGGAGCATATGAAAAGTGAGTTCAAAATCGAGGAGGGGAAAAGCCATAATAGCACCTCCAAAATACCTTTTTTCTCATGTACTTAAAATTGCTCTCTTTCCTAAAGTCAGGTTGTAAAATTTAGCTCATGTACGGGTTCAGCCCTCAAAGTAAAGGTAAATTAAGGTATGAAGGTAAATCCAATTCTGTTTGCCTGAAAACAAGAGCTTCCCACCATTCATAAATTAAGAGCTACATTTTAGAGGAAGTTGCTGTGTAGCCAGGTTGAAGCAGATAGGAAGACGAGAGAAGTCAAAGAAGTTGACTGAGTTTGAATGTACCAGAGGATCTTCTGATAGAGTCGGTGGTTTACTGTTAATATATTTAAAAGTTTGAAATCTGTTGATAGCCATCTGTGCTATCAACACAGGGGTAAAGTAGAAGTGGCATGAAATTTAATACTAGCTGATAGATACTTGGTGTTCCTTCTGTAATGACATAGATCCTAAAGTTGAATACAGCCGTGGAACATTAAATGAAAAGGGCAAGCAACAGAAATACACTCAGGAACAGTCCAAATAATCAGTGTTAAAGAACATGAATAAAGATAGGGGACACTAGTACCACAAAGACATGTGCCAACCATTGCATCCAATCCATGCTCCTAAGTGCTGAGAGAACTTCTTTCTTGCATAAATGATTTAATTGGTGGTGTTATTTGTCCATAGTCTTCTGCTTAAACTTTGCATCACATTCATAAAGTTACTGTAAATGTCTGCCTTTTCATACAATGCTTTAAATAGCAGCATTTCAGGAAATACGGATCATGGCAAATCTTGTCACTATTTTCAAAGCCAAGCACATACCACTAGTCTTTGGGAACTGTGTTGCTGTAGGGTGTGTGTATATGTCATAAATCAGAGAAAACCAGCCAAACATTTCACAGGTCAAAATAAATCTGTAACTTTTTCCTTAAGATTGACACCATTCTTTCTTCCTTTTAAAACATGGAATCTGTAGCAGTTTTGTGCTTAAACATTTGAAGTCAACTGTGGAAGCTCTTAAATATCACATTTCATTCATTGTGAAGGCTGAACAGTTGTTAAATTTTAAAGGCAAATAGCCTCAAGGTATAGGGCAAAATTTGGTTCTTAAGCGCATTCCATGCTTAGACAAGTAAATAAATAGCCTGAATTTTCAAATGCACTGAGCAAGAGCCCTGAACAATTTTAGTGCAAGTCATGAGTCAGTGAAGGAATCAGTGATCTGACAAACTAACTTACAAGCATAGAATTTATTTTTAAACAAAATTTTGAAGTGTATGGGGAATTTCTTGAAGCTCTTGTTACTCTTTTTTTATAACTGGGTTTGGGTGTATTTGGACAGAGGAATCACTGCCAGTAGTATGCATTAAGATTTTAACCTAAGCTAGATGAAAAAGTAGCTTGTGGTTTGTAAAGGAATTGAATGGAGTAACATCATCTTTCTTTCTTTACAGGCCAGAACTTCTCCTTGTTTCCATTGATGACTTAAAAGTTCAAATTCCAAAAAATCCATCCAGCTTTCTAGAGGAGATGTCACACTCTAGATTTCTTGAATGTAGGTACAGAGAAGCTCGGGCATTCTTTCAGGTTAGTGGTAATCAGGTCAAATCTCTGAGTTGTAATGCATGTTTTCACCGATTGACTCAAAACTACAAACAGTTCACTGCTTTTTACGTAGATGGGACTGTTTGCATATGTAAAGCTAAATACAGCCTGTGAAACTCAATCCCCAAAGTTTAGTAAGTGGTAATAATACTAAAACTTAACTGAAAAACATGGTCTGTCTTTTTTGTAAGCACATTGTTTTCCATTTTCCAAAACTTTGAAAAGAAGAGGTAACCAACATATTCATAGTTCTCACACATGGTTACTGTTAGATAGATTTCATGTGAATAAGACTAAAATCTTGTGTATCTTTGTGGTTGAAAATTTTCCTTATGGCAATTCTCAAAATTATATTTAATCTGAAATTACTTATTTCATTGCTTTTTGACCATGTAAGCTAATGTTTTCACCACTATTTAGAGCATTATTTTTAGAATATTGCTACCTGATTTAGCAGGTAGTAGAAAACTTTCTGCTGCAGTATGGGGACCATTTTGTCCTAACTTGAAAAGGACCAAGATACAAAGTGGTCAAGAGTTACCGCAGTTAGGACTGTGGAGTCAGAATCAGGTCGCTGAATTTGAACCATCTATAATTTCATGGAAGGGTCAACAAGAGGATAGTAGAGGTTCCATTCTTAAGACATTTGAGCTCTTGGGGAAGGGACTTCTTGGGGAAGGGAAGACCATCCTTCTTCAGTCTAGTAGGCCGTAGCTCCCCATGTGTTTAGCAGGAGGGTTACTATACCCAGCACTACCTGGGTGTTGTCACTTCTCCTGTAAAGGACAGAAATTATAAGCATGCTTCTGTTCTGCTCCAAAACCTTCAGTCAGTAATTGCCCCAGGCAGAGAAAGATGTGCCTCAGAAGGTATGTTGAACTTTGCTGGAGCTTTAATATTGAAATAAGCAGCTGGCATCTGTTTTGAAAAGTAAATATTCATTTCAACTATTTGCTGCCCAAGAGCTCTTAATGAAATCAGTTGTGAAGCTGACTGATGGTGCATTGTTCCTATGTTTGACTTGGTAATGTTTGTTCAAACTGACATGTTGTTTTCGGCTTTGCATTAACAGAAGATCTTGCCAGGCTTGTAGCTGGAAGGTGGGCATGATTTTCTGTTCACATTGTTTCTACTCTGTGGCAAAAGTTGCCAACATCCAGTTGTAACACGGGGTGGCGCCAAGTAAACTAATGTGCTGGAAGTAACTGATTCTGTCCCTATTTTCTCCCTGGACTCTGGGTATTGACTTCAGCCTGTGCAGAACTAGGGTTCATCTGTGTTGTTGCCAAGTGCTGATAATCTGTGTCTAACACAGTTATTCTTTGTTTTGCTGTGACTTTTACATTCAGCTAGTTTAGAAAAACTGGAGATTGATGTTTCAGAGTTTAAATTTTAACTTGTTGTTCTACTGCATTTTCTCAAACTGGGTTGTATATGCAAAACCAGATACTTCCCAGGTATTAATTAGAATGACCTTTAAAAATTTACTTTTCTTAGGACACTAAAAAATGAAGGGATAAGTTTGCTCTCTGACAGTGGCTTACAGATTCTTCCTTTGCCTTCCAGCTATATCCTGATGATGCCTCTCTTGATGCAGTTGAGTTCAGAAAAAAAGCAAAATCGTTGCTCCATCTGGCTGCCCTGACACTGAATAACTTAGGAGTAAAGTTCTGGCTGAGCAGTGGAACATGCCTGGGTAAAACGCTTGTGCTATGTTGCATTTTTAAACATATCTGAAATTTTAAACATTTCATCCTCTATTGCTCGTGATGTCAGCTGACATTAAATGTACTGGGTTGGAAGGTAGTATGTGGTGTTACCTGTATTGAAATAGGCCTTTTTGCTCCTCATAAAATGCTTTTTCTTTAGAAATCTGAGCCGTGGAGTTGCTGAGCAAATTTCCAGTGAACCATTTAATGTTGTCTGCAATTATCTGTGTTGTGCTGATCACTCCTTAGGAAGTAATCAGCAGTTCCTTAAATTGTGTGTCTTGGAATTTACTGAAATGCCAGTTGGAAAACACAGTGATGGGCGCATATTTCTGCTGTCCATATAGACCCTCACCTGATTTTTTGTCCCATTCAATTTGGTGCTTATCACTGACTTTTAAAATATAGTTCACATTTTTTTATTTATTTTAAAATACATTGTTTTAATAAAATGCCAGCCTATTAGAATAGGTACTGCAAGTTTTCAGATCTGTTGAAGATGGTAGTGGTATCTTATCACTGGTGAAAATTCTTTTATTATTCAAACGGATTGTGGCAACTCATGTTGTGTGCTCATTTGACTTTTATTTGTTTAGTCCTAGGAAATAAAATTTTCTGAATGAACAGTTATTAAAAACTGCTTTAAGGAAACAGAAAAAAGGATGTCCTACTTGTTGTATTATTATTTTGCAGTGGTGATTGAAAGATTATTAATGTCTCAAATACTATTTAAAATAATAGTTTCAAATTAAAAGCACAGCTGTAGTCATGTAATTTCATTGCTGATTAGATTTGGGCCCAGATAGAGTATCTTTTCTTTAAAGCCATTTAGATTAGAAAACTGAAGATATTTTCTCTTTGGAAAATTTAGTGTATTCTCTCTCATGTTTGGCTTTCTAGATGAAAGAGCTGGCTATAAGTGCAGTAATATTTGGATTTTTTTGATGTGCTTCATTTCATACTAGAGAAAGGCACAAGTCTTGTTTGTGGCTTTATTCAGAGTTCTCTGCCTGGTGACGTTATGGCAGTTAATTTTTATGTTGCTTTTGTTCTATTGATACATTTCTCATGTTCCTGAATTTAACTAGTTTGTTTTATTCATTTTTGTTTCTTTCCTTCAGGCTGGTATAGACAGTGCAATGTCATTCCTTACAGCAAAGATGTGGATTTGGGCATCTTTATAAGGGACTACAAAGCAGATATCATTCCAGCCTTTCAGAAAGCAGGGTTACCACTGAAGCACAAATTTGGCAAGGTATATAGATAGTGAACAATTTGCTTCATGTGTCTTTCTGTAGGTTTGTCAGTTTGAGTACAGCTGCAGATCACTCACTCACGTAGAAGTGGGTATCCGAAGTGTCCCATTAGGATTTTACCTAAACATGTAATCTTGTTGATTTTTGTGTGTTCTCTTGGACAGTGTGTAAGCAAATACCCTTCTGAATAGCTTCAGCCCTGTTTGGGGAGTCTGAATTTCACCTCAGAAGTTTTTAATAAGGCTTAAAGAGGCCTACTCTGTGTCACTGGTGCTAGGGAAACTTAAGAATCAAGGTGAATTTAGTCTTTGAGATTGGATGGAACTCATCATATGGGAGGATTGTTGATAGCTCTGAGATTATTTGTAGCCCTGTATGTAAAACTAGCAGAGGGGGAAGAATGGCTTCAGGTGGGCACTGGGCTTGTTCATTATTAGCTTCAGAGTGCAGGCTGCAGAACTGTAGAGAAAAGAAACAAAATTACAGGAATATGAAGGTTCAGCCACAGTTCAAGCGATTACTGGTGCTAGTGGGTGTTTTATCATAGAGGAAGTGTGTTAAATGAAGACACCTACTAATCACATGTTTATTCACTGAGATAATTTTGCTTGTGGCAGAGGACAAGGAGATGGCACTGAAGCTTTTGTGGCTAAAGGAAGGAAAGAGAAGATAGTCCCACTGATGTGCAGAAAATTTCCAGTGGTCTCAAGGCATCAAAAAAAAAGAAAGAAATCGCAGAGTTAGTGTATTTTCTCCAGTCATAGGAGTCACTCTGCATGCCTGACCAAAGTAAATTTGTGTTCTGAAACCTGATGACGTAAGTAGCCTTATATTTTTATGAGTATATACAGTGTGTATTTTTGTCTTGCAGATAGAAGACAGCTTGGAACTCTCTTTCCAGGGAGAAGATGATGTGAAACTTGATATTTTTTTCTTCTATGAAGAGGATAACCACATATGGAATGGAGGAACTCAGGCCAAATCGGGCAAGAAATTTAAGTATGAATTGGATTTGTATCTCTAATAGAAAAGAAATTTAACAAGTTAGTGTTGTCATTTTGTGTGTTGCTGCCTGGCAAGGTCTGTGATCTTTGTGGGAAAGATAGTTATCAGAGGAGAATCAGTGGAGATTTTGCACTTTGGAATCAGAGAAGTAGAAACAGAACAGTACTGTGCCTTACTAGAGAGGTGCTGGGCTGATGAAATGTCAATTCTATCGTGAAATCAAAAGCAATGCTGGCATGTCATGTATCAAGCAGCTCTCACCTGGACTGTGACAAGCTCTGAATTAAATAAACAGCTAAGATGAGAAAGAAGTCTCTAAAGCTGAATGGCAGGCACTCATCTGAGAGCAAAGGCTGCGGCTCTGGCTGGGGCATCTATACCATCTGCCCAGTGGTGGCTGATGCCTCAGGCTGCAGCAGGTGCCCAGACCTCTCACCTGGGGCAGGGGCAGGCAGCAGGCCTGCCTGCAAAAGGTGTGCCCAGGTAGAGGACCTGCTGCAGCTGGTGGCCGGGCTGCAGGAGGCGGTGAGAAGGCTGTGTAATGTCAGGAAAGCTGAGAAAATGTTAGATAGCTGGTTCCAATAGCAGTCTGCAGGGAACCCACAGCCCATGGCCAAACAGCTGAAAACTGCCCCACCGGGGCACACAGAAGTGGGGGTGGGCCAATAACGCAGAAGAATGGGAACTTGCAATGGCAAGGACCTCCAGGAGGAAGAGGCTTCCCCAGAAGCCTGAGGTGCACTTACAGAACCACTTCACTGCTCTGCAGACTGAAGAGGAAAGACCTGTTGCATCAGGAGAGGTGCTGGAGCTGAGCAAGACAGGCTGGTTTGCTCACCATGTAACAACCAGTGCAACTAAGAAAAGGTGATAGGTGACACTAGTAGGCAACTCTGTTCTGAGAGGTACAGAGGCACCCATCTGCCAACCTGATGCACTTTCTAGAGAGGGATGCTGCTTACTGGGGGCTCATATTGAGATGTCACTGAGAGACTCCCAAGCCTTACAATCCCCTGACTATTATCTACTGCTGTTGTTTCATGCGGGCACTGGTGATACAGCCAGGAGCAGCCTGAGGAGTATCAGGAAAGATTACAGAGCCCTGGGAGTGGCAGCAAGGGACTGGAGTACAGGTAGTTTTTTCATCAGTCTTCCCGGTCAAAGGGAAGGGGTTTGAGAGGGCCATCAAATCTGGCAAATCAACAATTGCTTACGGGACTGGTGCCACAGCCCTAGTTAGACCATGGGACTCACTTTCAGAAACGTGGCCTACTGGGGGCTGATGGGGTCCGTCTGTCAGAGGAGGGTACAGGTCATAGGCCTGCTGAGCTGG
The DNA here is from genome assembly GCF_018691265.1 of Tyto alba. Classification (NCBI taxonomy): domain Eukaryota; kingdom Metazoa; phylum Chordata; class Aves; order Strigiformes; family Tytonidae; genus Tyto; species Tyto alba. Next base: position 44,479,451 of record NW_024881275.1, on the reverse strand, counting down.
TGAAGACTTTAAACTGAAGTTGCTGGGGGAGGTGAACCTCAATCCATCCCGCTCCTACCAGCTTGGTGCCAGTGCCAGCAATAGATACCCAGAGCCTGGAGAGGGATCACAGGTCGGCAGAAGAGCACCTGAAGAGTGCCACTCCAGCCAGTAAGTCAGCTTCATTGGGGGCCCAACTTAAATGCAAATGCATGTAGCATGGAGAATAAATGAGAGCAGTTAGGGCTGTACACGTGCCTGCAGGACTGTGATCTTACTAGCATCATGGAGATGTGGTGGGATGACTCCTATGACTGGAATGCTGGAATGGTGATAATGTCTGAGTCTTTGTGTTAATAGTCTTTGTTCTGAAATGCTAAACAAAGATTGGGGAAGATATTTTGATGCCCAGAGTTAAAAGGCACACTTTAAAAATAGACTAAAAGAAGAGCTCTTGGAATATTCCCACAGAAAATGTGCTATGTTGCAGAGTATTTTTCTTATACTACAGGAACAATTCCATAGTTTTCTGAAGCAGGCTTAATGTCTGTTTTTCCAGACAAGATTTTGGAGGTTTGTGTGATGCATTCTGAAGAGGAAGATGACCAATAAATTCATTTCCTTTTCTTTGTGCTTCTGTTGTGTCTAAATTGCAATATCTGTTTTCATGCCAGTGGAGTTGAAATACTCTTTGAAAATTCCATTGTGGCATCAAACCTTGGATACCTGAGAGCTGTTTTTTTTTTTTCCTCTTTTGATATGATGGGTCCAGTGCATGATGTGAATCTGTGTTATGCTCCAGCTCATGTATCCTAGGATATTACAGCTCTTTTGTAACTCCATCCTTCGTGAAACACTTTTTCTTACAGCCTGGTACTTATTTTTGGTGGTATTTTTTTTACAAACATGGCTTTCTAGTTCAACAAGAACTTAGTTTATCTAGACGAGATAGTGTAAGGAAGCCTCTAATTCTGAACTGGTGTTTCTTAGTCATAGTTTACTGTACTTAATCCATACAGAAAAGGATCAAGAAAACTGCTATTTACCATTATAAAGGCCCTGACAGAACATGCTTAGCCAAATAATTCCAGATATATATTATTCCAAATACTTTCTCAGAAAGAGAAAAAATATCACAGCTTTTCAGCTGTGAGATGTGATGATTTAGCTTGCTTGATGTGAATGCTTGCAACACCAGAGTGACCCTCAATTTTGCTTAGTCTTCAGCCCTTTCAAAGTTTTGGGGGAAGGTAAAGTGAGAAGGTCAATCAAAAGAGAAGTGATTGTTTGATTATTCTGAATCCTAAATCCACTTTAATAATTTTGAAGGAATCTCTCCAGCTGTTTATGTGGTATCAGAAGAGATACTATTTGCTACTAGATCATCACAGATAAGGGTGAGAGTTCTATTCCAAGATATGTATGTTTTTAAAAATTAAGGGTAAAAGATGTTTTCTTCAGAAAGCTAAATATTTGCACAGGCATACTTTCTATACATCTTGCTAAATAGAAGTATGAAGAATGAAAGTATTTCTCATCTAGTCTCTAAAATAATTTTCATTAGTCATTTTTAGTCTCTGTTTCCTTGGAGAGCTGGTTTCTAAACCTTGCAAGTCTGGCTGCATGTTTTGCATTTTCCTGTACGCAAATACCTCCTCAACATTGCATACACAAGCAAGCATGTACATCCTTCTTGTCTCAGAGTTACAGCAATTAAGTTCTCTGTTTTGTTTACAAAATTAATGCTGGACACTTACATTCTTCAGCAGAGAAGAAGTATTTACAAAAACTGAATCTGGGAATAAAATTTGTACTGTATGCTTTAATCCTTAAAGTGAGTTAGTTCTGTAGGCTCTTAACATAGAGGACTCTGTGTAAGTGTAAAATCTCTTCAGTACTTTTATGTCCAAAGATTGATGAGACTGAAATTGGAAGAAAAAATGGTGACCAGTCCATATATACAAGAGTATGTAGCATTATCCCAGTAACTTGGAATGAACAAACAAGGAGGAATGATGTCAGGAGTGTGAAGCACCACTGAAAGCTACATTTTTCATCAGTGAATGTAAACGTGATTTTAATAATAGCTAAATACTTATTTTGGTGAAACTTTCAACCGAGTTTTTAATTTGCAGATTAGTTCATTTAAATTACCCATTCATTCTTCTTAGAATTATTATTCAGAGTTCACTCTCTGGAGTATGTATTATTTCAGTGGTTTGCTGATAGCTTTTGCATATGCACGCCCACTGCAGTTCTGATAGATGAATGATTTTCTGGGTTGATAACAGCTAAATAGCTATTTGATGATTATAGATCCACTAAAAAAGTTTGTTTACCTTGTTTTCCCCTTGGTAGCTGGCATTTTTTTTTTTTTTTTTTGCTTTTTGATTTAGTTTGGAGCTAATTAGTAGTCTCTGGATATATATCCAGAAGTGCTTGATCACTTTTTTCTCTTCCTCCATTTAAGGCATAAAAGCAAGGTTGTTTTATTTTCTGACACTTTGCTCAGTGTTTAGAAATAGAATTAACTTTATGCTTAGAGGAACCCTTGGAGTTTCAAATTCATGCAAATGCATGAATCTTTTATCCTACTTTAACAAAAGGTCTAAGTGCTTATGGTTTCATTTTAACCTGTGAAAAGGAATTTTAAGATCACTTTTTTCCTGTGGAAGACTTAACAGTGTCAGAAATGAGAGTGATCCTCTGGAGGAATAGTACATAGGCTTTGGTATTTCCTTGTTTAACACATCGGCTCTGACACTGTGCTCCTATAGGATGTCATGCTGGTCAGACTGAAATTTACCTGTGAACTTCCACTGGTGTAAGCATACTTATAGGTAGGGCTTACATTGGCTTTTCTACAGAAAACAACAGGTACAGAACAAGGTCAGTTTGGTAGAATAAATTATTTTTAGAACTTGAATGGGCCAAGAAGTTTTCAGAAAGTACAGAGTGGCAGCTGTATCTTAATTACCTGAAGCTGCTCCAAGTCTGGCACCATGTTTAAACATGGGTACTGAAGGGGAATTGCATGCTTTGGTAAGACTGAAAAAAGGTAAACACTTTTTTTTTAAAAAAGGTGCGACTCATGATAAAGTATTTAATGCTGTTTTTATCAAAATCTCCCCTACCAAATAACATGTGTCTTCCTCTTGACACCCTTCTAAATGAGGTAACTGTTAAATCCAGTTTGTAAGTGGAAAAGTAGAGACAGGGACTAAGTGATTTCCTGTAGGTAGCAGAATTATATGAGAATAAGCAGCAAAAGAATTAGAAATGCCCCTTGCTAAGATCGTGTGGTAAATGTTAACCAGTTACTGCTGATAACACCCCTGTCCAGTATGTAGGTAATATTTTTTAGATAGAAAGTTGTGAAATAAAAACAAAACAAAACAAAACAAACTAGAAATGTAACCTTCCCACTCACTACAGTTACTTGCTTTCTCTCGGAACTTCGAGGTGTATTTCAGTCTTCTGCCAGTGACCATGTTCTTTTGTTATGACACAGGTATCTCTTTCCAAAGTTTACTCTCTGTTGGACTGAATTTGTAGAACTCAAGGTACATGTGCCCTGTGAAACCCATCAGTATGTTGAAGCCAACTATGGCCCAGACTGGAAGGTTCCTGTGAAGGTGTGGGACTGGAAGCGCTCACCGTCCAACGTGCAGTACAATGGTGTCTGGCCTGTTGATGAATGGGATGATGTCATTCAAATCTACTGACCACTTGATTGCTAATAGAGCATGCCTGCCATCCTTGAAACTGTCAGTTTATAATTTCCTGTTTTCCAAAGGCATCGAGATCTGTTCCTTTTGTAACTTCTCATCTGTTTCCTAAGGAGACATCTGCCTTTTTTTGCTTAACAGGTACTTCATCATACATCATCTTTAATCTTTTCCCTTAATTATCTAGAAAACTGAAGAGAAGGGAAGCTGAAAAAAAAAGCTGTGCAGAGGGAATAGAGAAGAAATGTTGCAGCAAACTTACAGCCTGTTGACTATTTAAATGTAAACAGTGCTCAGGTGGCTCAGGCTTTCCTGGGATCATCAAAACCTTGGGATTGTTCACTTCTCAAGCTTAAGAGAGGGATAGGGTGGAAAAATCCCTCTTTTTTTCAGAGGAGATCCTGTGAATATTCACCTTTTAATCACCAGAGTTATGAATACCTCAAATGTGCTTGATTTGAGACTGATCTATCCCTATAATATGCAACAGGCTGCTCTTGGGAATGGAATGTTTCTATTACACAGAACCCATGTGACACACCTGCTTTACATGTAGGAGGTACTGGGTAATGGTGTAACACGGAATGAATGAAAGGAGAAACTATCCACATTGTTCATCTTCCAATAACAGTTGGGATTTTGTGAACCAACCACTGCAGGCAATGATGACAGGGGATGTTACCTGCCTTTTTTTTTGTTTGTTTGTTTTTTAATTTTTTAAGAACGTGAAGGTGTATGCCACAGGGATGTCTTTCCCATGGAAAAAGAAACGTTCTAGTTTTGATGTCCCAATTAGTGTGTTCTCCATGTAAAATTTTGACTAGATTTTAGAAAATTACAGCTATCCCTGCTTTCTTACAAGTAGATAGAAATGGGGGTACTGATAATTTTCTGTTTAACTCACATAACAGAGATCTCAGAATCACAGGTATTTTCCGTAAGTGTAAGCAGAAGTGTGTACAAATACCAACCATTCCACTGAATTTGCAGGAGTATAGTTGCAAGTGGAGTGTTAGTGCAACAAGCTTTGCATGGGGAGACACTGGAAGCCTGACAACTCTCTTCTGCTTTTATTGGTGCTTTTGGTCAGTGAAGTAGGCTTTCTTCTTCAGTATTTTGGAGAGGGATAATAGCTTTCATATGAGGATGTGTGTCCAAGTTTGTTCCAGTCCTGCTGTGCAGGGAAAACAGGGGCACTAGAGCTGCTAGTTACGACTGTAATATACAGTACAGACAGGAGCACTTGTGAACTCGTGTCAAAATACTGAATGAAACTCATGTTTAGTTGCAACAAACCTGTATCCATTCTTTCCTGGCTAAAGCAGAAAGGCTATCTGTGGGTCACAGCTTTTCCACCTTTCACTGGGTAGAGGTAGGTTGAGTCTGTGGTTTGCGTTCTGCTGATCTGCAGTTTTCAGCTGTGTATTCAAGTGTGTACAGCTCTGGAGAGATTAAATAGCTACTGCCATGTGGTGGTTTTACTACTGTATCATTCCAGGTGCACTCTAGGGCTTCCCTGCTGTTTTCATCCTGGCGTGTACTACATGCTTTTTCCTGCCAATCCTCTTAGTTCCAGTGGTCTGCCACTGAAGCACTGGAGTAAATTACTCAACTTCTGGCAACAACTTGTCGTGCTGGTTCTTCAGTTGGTATGGTAACTGTGTTAGCTTTGCCTAATTAAGGAGAGAGAGAGATGTAAAATCCTGCTAATGCCATTTACTTGGTGAAGCAAACAGTACATCATAAGGGATAATTTCTCAGGTAGAATTTTTTGTATTTTTTCCTCAAAATGAAAATAGCCAATGTCCTTACAGCTTTTGTGTTCAGAACTCTGTTGTTGTGAACTTCTTTGTTTAATAATGTACAATAAGTTTTTCAAGTGCGATAGATGTTTAAGAGTGAAAGAAAAGATGCTATCAGAAAATTATAGTCCTGTCAAATTTTTGACTTTGTAAATGGAAAGACTAATGGGAAAAAATGCATGTCTTGGAAAGAGAAGATGTCTTAAATAGTTGATTATACCTGTAAGTTATTCTTCAGGTTAAAATATTTTCAGAAGATACACGTGTATATTTAACACTGATTAAAAGAAGGAAAGTAATTTGCAACTCCGGATGTTGTTTTGTCCTTTGTTTTGTCATCTTGAGCAGCATTTAACACATGTCGTTGCAGTTACCATGACATAACGCAGAGACAAATTTTGAACTGTTTCTTACACTGCTTATTGACTGTTTATCTTGAGCTTTTATTGTTTAATAAATAACACACTGTTGAACACAACAGAGATACTTGGAATAAAGCAGGTGCCCATATGTATTAAAAAGGAGCCTGCTATTGCACAAATACATCGCACTCCTGCATGTCTCCTGCCATGCTTTGTGCAGTGCCCTGACTGCAGGTTTCCTGCTCGTAGGATTGCATCCCAAGGAGCAGTGTAAACATCGTAGAACTGGTGCTCTTCAAAGGCACACCACAAGACTGAAGCCTTACTGTTCTCCACAGAGACACCCAGATTTAGGCATTTGTTTCCTGTTAGGTTCTCCTGAATTGCTTTATCTGAAATGGATTCTTAATTCTGTGTTACTTTCCTAGCTTATTAACTGCTTTCATTTTCAAAGTGCTCTGGAGAGAACAATTCTGAAATTCTCTTAATGGCATTCATTTAAGGTCTTAAGCAACACGTGAAGTACCTTGACTTTCAGGTAGCAAACAAATCATGTTACATATGTGTAACTCTTAAAGATAGCAGAGCCTATTCAAGGAATGCCCATGAGCAAAGAATAGGGTTAGCAAGATATTCAAAGCTCCAGAATAACTGTAAAGAAAGATTGAAGAGGTAGGGTTGCCTGAAGAGAAGGGACCATAAAAAGCCATTGTCAAAAGCTGTAAAAGATGGTTGCAAAAAGAAAGGGATATATGTGCTACCTTTCCGTGATTGGTAGGAAATAGAAGTAAATGGGAGGGGTGCCTGAGTGAGTGGAATACTGGAATGTTTTACATGTGGAAATGTGTGAAGCCTTTGACTCTGGGGTTCTCTGAGAGCACATTAGACAAATGTCAGCCAAGTCTGATTACAGTTAAGGATTGACTGTCATTAATCCTATCTTCCAGCTGGAGGGAGTTCCTATCTTCTGTGATTCTGTATCAGTTTTCAGTCACTTACAGCTTTTACAAAATGGAAATTGGAATCATCGTTTGTGTATGAGCTTAAGAAAGGTTGTATTTCTAGAATCAGACATTAGAGCCCAACTGTGGAAATGATAGGAAGCCACAGCATCTTGAACACTTGAAAAATGTGATCATTTCCAAGAGTGCAGTGCAGGTCTTTCAAAGGGTATGTCTGAGCCAGACTGAGAGTGTAGAACAATCTTGTAATTCCTGCACAGAACAGATGATTCTTCACCATGCAGGGCTGTGAGCATCTGCTGGAGATGCCAATGCTTTTCATCTCTCTGGAAGGAATCTTCTGATAAAAGAAGGACCTGTCTATGTTCCATCCCACTCTTTTAAAGTCAGAAATGGAAGCGTGATGATGCAAATAGGAGAGCCATGAAAATATGGTCAAGTCTTTCTCTTCTATCCAAATGAAAAAATAAGTAGGTGATTTTGTTTATGCCCTTTTCCTTGAAACAGAGTATTTGAGATGCTGATTCCCAGCATTAAAAACAAAGTTTGCATCCTTTGCTGCTTTAGAATTCTCTCATCAGAAGTCTGTCAACTCAAGGAAAACAATCTCTGTTTTGCACTGTCAGTTGGAATTGTTCATTTTGCACAGATGAATAAGATGTTAAAAGGAGCAACTTTTGTGTAATAATACAGATATCTTCCTTGTTTAATAATACAGATATTCCTTCCTTCCTTCCTTCCTTCCTTGGACTGCCTTGTCATGGTGCAATGGCTTTCAGGAACTCTGTCCTTTATTACTCATTGGCAGAATTCTCTGAGTTCACACAGCAGTTCAATAAATTCAGGGGCACCTACCTCTCTGTTTAGGCTTGTTTTCTTTCTCTTCATGTAATTCTATCACACTATGTATTGCAGAATAAAATGTGAGAGATTGGAAAGCTTCATGCAAGCACATAAAAGACTATTCAGCACTTGCATTTCATGATCTACATCTGTTTTCATAAATAGGCACCAGCATTCAATTTACATCAGCTGATAATCTTGCTTAATAGCATTAGATTGCCTCGTGGTGAGTTCTCTGGTGTGGCTAGTTTTATACATAAATGTCCTAATGATTTAGACTGCAGCAGGGCACATGAGTTATGAGTTGAATGAGTCTTATTAAATCCAAGTCACTGCTGTAATTAAGGGGTGGGGGTCAGAGCTTTGACCTTGAAACAAGGAAGGCACAATGAAAGCTTTGTTTGTAAAGGAGGGAAACTAACACTGTTGTGGTTGTGCCTCTTTTCCTGGAATAAATCTTTCCTGCAGCTTAAAAGAGAACTCATGTGTTTTATCCAGAATTTACTAGGTGAAATGTGTTGCCAGGTGTTCTGCAGATCATCCTGTGTGCTCATAACATTCCTCTCCCAGCTCTAGAACTTCTGAATATCATTTTTTATCATCAGAGTAATTAGCTTGAATGTTAGTGAGTACAACATACCTGTGTTTCAGAATTCAGGAGCACAGGACACATCACTCAGGGCAATAATAGGTCTGACACAGAACCATACTCTGCAGAGATATTCAGGTTAGTTCTGCAAAAGAAATCAGTTTAGAGCTATGGTTGATAACAAGCTAAATGTCTGGAAGAAATTATGTGATTGCATGTATTCTTGCTGTTTACCAGGAAGAGGGCCCAACTGAGTTTAGGGAGTTATTTTCTTTTTTTTTTTTACTTATTTATTTTCTTACTTTTTTTAGTGGGTTTTTTTGTGTCATCCAAACAATGTTTGACCTACACAATTCAGCTTGCTGAGAGACCTGGTGGAACATCTTTCTTTCATGAGTTATGGATAGTGTTAGCAGGCTAGGGCTGTTATTCTCAGAAGTTTAGTTTCCTGACCTAAGAGTGATTAATAGTGCTTATTTCAGGAAGTCTGGGTTTGCCAAGTAGCACTGAGGTAAAAGGTGACAGGTAGGTATGGATCTCTAACTTGAGACAAAATCCCAGAATCAGAGTGGTGTAGGTTTGATGGGATCTCTAGGGGACATCTGGTCCAACCCTCTTGCTCCAGCAGGGCCACAGGCAGCTCATTCCTCAGAACTGTGTCCAGATGGGTTTTGAATATTTCCAAGGATGGACAATCCACAGATTTTCTGGGCAACCTGTGCCAGTTCTCTGTCACCCTCACAATGAAAAAGTGTTTCTTGATGTTCAGAAGGAACCTCCTGTGTTTCAGTTTTTGTCCATTACCTCTTGTCCTGTCAATGAGCACCACTGGAAAGAACGTGGCTCCTTCCTCTTTGTACCTTCCCTTCAAGTATGTATATACATTGATGAGATCCCCCCTGAACTTTTGGTCAGAAGAGGAAGGTTGAAGAAAATATACCCTTCCCCCCCCCCCCCCCCCCCCCCGATAAATCATAGAATGGTTTGGGTTGGAAGGGACCTTAAAAATCATCTAGTTCCAACCCCCTGCCATGGGCAGGGGCACCTTCCACTAGATCAGGTTGCTCAAAGCCCCATCCAACCTGGCCTGGAAACCTTCCAGGGAGGGGGCAGCCACAACTTCTCTGGGTAACTTGTTCCACTGTCTCACCACCCTCACAGGAAAGAATTTCTTCCAAACATCTAATCTAAATTTGCCCTCTTTCAGTTTAAAAGCATTACCCCACATCCTATCACAACCCTCACTGATAAAGAGTCCCTCAGCATCTTTCCTTTAGCTCCCTTTAAGTACTCAAAGGCCACTAGAAGGTTTCCCCAGATCCTTATCTTCTCTAGGCTGAACAACCCCAACTCTCTCAGTCTGTCCTCAAAAGGGAGGTACTCCAGCCCCCTTATCATCTTCACAGCCCTCCTCTGGACCCTCTTGAGCAGTTCCATGTCCTTCCTATACTGGAGTCCCCAGAGCTGAACACAGCATTCCAAGATGGGATCTCAGAAGAGCAGAGTAGAAGGGGAGAATCACCTCCCATGACCTGCTGGCCACACTTCACTTTTCTTGATGCAGTCCAGGGTACAGTTGGCTTTCTGGGCTGTGAGCACACACTGCTGGCTCATAGACTGTTTTCCATCCACTAACAAGCCCAAGTTCTTCTCAGGGCTGCTCTCAATCCACTCATCACCTAGCCTGTGTTTGTGCTTGGGATATCAGATTTCCCTGACCCATTTGCAGGACCTTATACTTGGTCTTGTTGAACTTCATGAGGTGTGCACAGGCCCAGCCCTCAAGCCTGTCAGGGTCCCTCTGGATGGCAGCCCTTCCCTCCAGTGTGTCGACCACACCACACAGGTGGGTGTCATCAGCATACTTGCTGAGGGTGCACTCAATCCCACTGCCCATGTCACTGACAAAGATGTTAAACATTACTGGTCCCAATACCAACCCTGAGGAATGCCACTCGTCCCTGGTCTCCATTTGGACATTGAGCCATTGACTGCAACTCTTTGCGTGTGACCATCCAGCCAATTCCTCATCCACTGAGTGGTCCATCCAGCAAATCCAGGTCTCTCCAATTTAGAGACAAGGATGTTGTGCAGGACAGTATCAAATATTTTGTATAAGTCCTGGTAGATGACATCTGTCGCTCTTCCCTTATCCAACAACACTGTAATCCCATTGTAGAAGGCCACCAAATTTGTTAGAGATGATTTGCCTTTAGTGAAGCCATGTCAGCTGTCACCAATCACCTCCTTATTTTCTATGTGACTTAGCATAGTTTCCAGGAGGATATGCTCCATGATCTTGCCGGGTACAGAGGTGAGACTGACTGACCTGTAATTCCCCAGGTCTTCCTTTTTTCCCTTTTTAAAAATGGGGTTTATATTTCCCTTTTCCAGTCAGTGGGAACTTCACAGGACTGCCATGATTTCTCAAATATGATGGATATTGGCTTAGCCACTTCATCCACCAGTTTCCTCAGGACCTGCAGGTACATCAGGTCCCATGGACTTGTACACCTTCAGATTCCTTACATGGTCCTGAACCTGATCACCCATGGTGGGTGGTAGTTCATTCTCCCAGGCCCTACCTTTGCATTCTGTGAATTGGATGGTGTGGCTGGAGCCCTTGCCAGTGAAGACTGAGGCAATAAAGTTGTTGAGTACCTCAGCCTTCTCCTTGTTGGCTGTAGCCAGGTCTCCTGTTTTGCTCATCAAGGCAGGGTCATAGTTTCTTTCATCTTCCTTTGTTGTCCTATGTACCTGAAGAAGCCATTCTTGTTATTTTTTACAGCTCTATCCAAGTTCAGCTCCAGCTATGCCTTGGCTTTTCTGACTGCCTCCCTGCACTCTCAGGCCATATCCCTACAGTCTCCCTGTGATGTGGCCTCCACTGCCTATGCATTTTGGTTTTGTATTTTAGTTTGGCTGAGAGGTCTTGACTTAGCCAAGCTGGCCTCCTGCCTTCTTCCTGAATGTTGAGATTGAGAGCTCTTGCACCCTAAGAAAAATGTCCTTAAATATCTCCCAACTCTCATTCGCAACTTTATCTCTGAGGACAGTTTGCAAAGGGATCCCATGCACTACTGCCCTAAACAGCTGAAAGTTTGCCTTTCTGAGGTTTAGGGTCCTGACTCCACTTTTTACTCATCCTGTACCCCTCAAGATTGAGAATTCTACGAGGGTATGATCACTGCAGCCCAGTCTACCTCCAGTCTTGACCTATCTGACAAGTTCTTCCACATTAGTGAGCAACAGGTCCAGTAGTGCCTCTCCTCAGGTTGGGGTGTCCATCACCTGTACTGGGAAGTTGTCAGCCCAAGACCACTCCAGGGGTTTCCTGGACTGCTTGTACTTTGCTGTGTTGTTTTTCCAACAGATGACTGGGTGGTTGAAGTCACCTGTTAGGATCAGGGCCTGCAAGCATGGTGCTTCCTGCAGCTGAATAAAGAACTCTTCATTGACCTTCTCTTCTTGATCAGGTAGCCTGTAGTAGACACCAACCAAAAAGTTTCCTTTGTTGGCTTGGTCTCAAGTGTTCACCCAGAAGCTCTCAACCTGGGTACTGCTGTTCTTTAAAGACAGTTGTGTGCAATCAATCCTGGTTTTGGCATAGAGGGAAACTCCTCCACCTCTCTTTCTTTGCTTGTCCCTTCTGAACAGTTTATAGCTGTCAATCACAGCACTCCAATCGTGTGATTCATCTCACCATGTTTCTGTGATAGCAATCAGGTCATAGTGTTACAAACAGGCAGTGGCTACATGCTCTTCCTGCTTGTTTCCCATGCTGTATGGATTGGTATAGAGGCCTCTCAGCTGGGCTATTGGCCACATCACCTTTCTCTAGGAATTTGCCCTAATTCCCTTGAGCCAATTCACAGGTGTGTCCCTGCTGTTTCCTAATGCCTTAGTAGTCCCTGGCTCTTCTCTAGTGCTTAGAATTCCATCCCTTTCCCTGACTAAGCCTAATTTAAAGCTCTGTTTATAAGTCCAGCCATCTTGCTGCCCAGGACACTCTTACCCCACTGGGTCAGTTGAGCCCTGTCAGCTGTCAACAGGCCTGATTTCTCAAAGGTATGCCCAAGACTTTGAAGTCAAGACTTTGAGCTTGGCACCAGCTATGCAGTCATTCATCTGTTATATCCATCTTCTTTTTCTTGAACCTCCTTCTCCAACAGGGTGGATAGAGGGGAACATCATCTGTCCTACCAATCCCTTTAACATTGTTCTGAGGAACATAAAGTCTTTTGATATTTCTGAGTTGTCTTGTTGCAGTATCATTCTACCCTACTTGGAATAGTAGGAGCAAGTGATAGTCCACAGACTTTACCAGGCCTGACAGTGTCTCCATGACATCACATATATGAGCTCCCAGCAGGCAGCAAACTCTATATAGACATTGTCAGGATGACAAACGGGTGCTTCGGTGCCTCTTAGCAAGGAGTCTCCAATTACTAACACCCTACATACTTTTCTGGTGGTACTGGTTCTCATGCAAGTGGGTGGTTGGGCCAGATTTGCACAGTTGGCCTTTCCTGGGTCTTGTGTGTTACTCATTCTCTTCATTCTGCATCTCCAAGGGCACCATATCCATTACACAGAGGCACTTCAGGCGGAAGGGAAAGATTCCTCCCCCTCCTCTGAGCAGAGATAAGACTTTAGTCTCCTTTGTCTTGTGAGTCAGTTGAGTCTGTCAGCTCAGGGTTGGAAGCAATTTTATTTTCCCTTTGCAAAGACTTAAGGCAAGGCTGTCCCTCAGCTTTTGACGGCACATAATACCACACATCGATCTTTCACTCAGATTCCTGGATACTGTGCTGCCTGTTAAGCTCCTCATGTAACATGGCAAATTGCTTGAAGTGTTCATCCAGCTGGGCACACTTGCACCCGTGACATTCACCTCTGTATTTGGACCCTAAAAGAACTTCCAGGTTCTGGATTTCCATGTAACTTTGGGTCTGGGCAGCTCTTTCAGTTCTTGGGAAGAAAGTCTGGGTGTGGGTGTCCACACAGGGGGATTTTATCACTACGGGGTTTCAGTTACAGCTATGTAGTTGTGGCAGATGGACACAAATTTGTTTCAGGAGGATGCTGCCTCTCTTTGGCTCCCAGAATAATAAATAAAACAGGAGATGGTGATAATGGACATGAAGAAGACTGAGGTACTCAAGAACTTTTTTGCCTTGATTTTCAACAGTAATCTCTCTTCCCATATGTCGTGGTCTGCTCAGAGTGCAACCGAGCACCATGTGGCTGCTCACTTCCCTCTTTTCAAGATTCAAGATAGGACAGGGCAGGATAAAACACCCATTATGGTCATGAGCAAAAGGCAGACTCATTAGAGGAAGAAAAAAAAGAACATAGTTTTATTACAGACACTAATAACAACAACATTTGACATAGTAAGACAGTGAGAAGCATTATCACATCCTGAGAACACCTTCCCCCCACCCCTCCCTTCTTCCCGGGCTCAGCTCTGCTCCCGATATCTCTACCTCCTCCCCCAGCGGTGCAGGGGCAGGGGATGGGGGGTGTGTGCAGTCAGTGCTGCCTCTTCTTTCATCTTTGGTGGGGGAAGCTTCTGGAACTTCTTTCCCCTGCTCCATCATGGTCCCCCTCTCACAGGAGACAGTCCTCCACAAACTTTCTCTGACTTGAGTCCCTCCCTTGGGCTGCAGCCCCTCTCAAGCTGCTCCGGTGTGAGACATCCTCACGTGTTGTTATCCTCCTGGTGATGAACTACAGCAGTGGGATCTGCCTCTTCTCCTAGGGTCCCAGCCCATTTCAGGCATAGACACCTTAATTGCCACATGAAGCCACCCCACAGGCCGTAAATCAGTGTCTGCTCCACTGTAGATCTCCATGGGTGGCAGGGGGGGCCGCCCTGCTGCCTCCCCACAGGATACAGGGGGGTCTCTGCTCCAGCACACCTCCCCCCTCCTTTCTTCCTCCGTTCCTCCACTGACCTTGGGGTTCACGCAGCTGCAGCAACTCCTCCTCACCAGTCCCACTGGCCATCACCACGTCCCTTCTTAAATACGTTATCGCAGAGGCGCAGCCGATTGTTTTGGTGCAGAGGTGGAGCTGACTTGGAGCTGGGGGAGCCTCAAGAAACTTCTCACAGGGGGAGGCCCCTATAGCCACCTCCCCTGCTACCAAAAAACCCCACCACTCACTCAAACGCAAGACATCACATCTCTCGAGTCTCTGAACGTCATGTTAGGGGCTGGGGGAACAAAGTTCCTCCCATCATAGGAAAAGATCAGGTCTGAGATCATTTGAGGAATGTGGATATACACAAGTCCACGAGAACTGATGAAATATAAGCCCAGGGTCCTGATGGAGCTGACAAATGTAGTCTCTAAGCTGCTCTCCATCATATCTGAAAAGTCATGGCAGTTAGGCAAAGTCCCCAGTGACTGAAAAAAGAGAAACATGGTGCCCATTTTTAAAAAGGGTAAAAAGGAGGATCCTGGGAACTACTGACCAGTCAGCCTCACCTCTGTGCCTGGTAAGATCATGGAGCAGATGCTCCTGGATGCTATGCCAAGGTGTATGGAAGACATGGAGGTGATTAGAGACAACCAACATGGCTTCACAAAGGGCAAATCATGCCTGACAATCTGGTGGTCTTCTATGCTGGAGTGACTGCTTTGGTGCATAAGAAAAGAACAACTGATAGCATTTATCTTGACTTCTGTAAGGCCTTTGATACAGTGCCCCTCAACATCCTTGTCACTAGATTGTAGAGCTACGGGTTTTGATGAGTGGACTGTGAGAAGGATAAGGAATTGGCTGGATGGTCACTTCCAGAGAGCTGCAGTCAACAGCTCAATGTCCAAATAGAGATCAGTCAGAGTGTCCCTCAGGGGTCTGTATCTGGACTGGTACTGGTCAGTATCTTAATTAAGGACAATGGCAGTGAGATCGAGTGCACTCTCAGCAAGTTTGTAGATGACACCACACTGAGTAGTGCAGCTGATATGCTTGAGGGAAGAGATGTCATCCAGAGGGACCTTGGCAGGTTTGAGAAGTGAGCCAAAGTGAACCTCATGAAGTTCAACAAAGCCAGGTGCAAGTTTACATATTGGAGTGGGGGCAATCCCCAGTATCAATACAAACCAGGGGTCTGTAATTAAACTAAGAGCATAGATTTATATTAGCTATAATGAAGACATTATTTCCTGTGAGGGTGGTGAGACAGTGGAACAAGTTACCCAGAGAAGTTGTGGTTGTCCCCTCCTTGGAAGTGTTCAAGTCCAGGTTGGACGGGGCTTTGAGCAACATGATCTAGTGGAAGGTGTCCCTGCCTATCGCAGGGGGGCTGTGACTAGTTCATCTTTAACAGTCCCTTCGAACTCAAACTTGTTCTGTGCTTCTGTGATTCTATGGTGTTCTGGTTCTATGAATGCTGCACCAGAGTCCACCCAAGGCTCTTGGAGTGATCTTGGACATAAGAGAATAGAAGGGAAGGGATTTTTCTGGGAACAGTGTCTTCCTGATAGCCAAGTGCTAGGGTTCTGGAGCAGTTCTTCCATGGTGATGGGTCTCATCAAAAACTTTACAGCTGAGATACAGTTGGCAGCAATGACTTTTGACAGACTCTGTAGAAGCCACTGACAGAGCTTGCAGGCCAGTCTGAAAGTAGGCTGAGCCTTGCAGGTAAAGAAGAAAGCACAGCTGACATACAGATTTTGTTGGCCTTAACACTAAGCTAAGGTACTACAGGAGGACAACATACTTAAGAAGTATTTGATACTGAAGAGCCTTTGAAGTACTGCCAGAGTGAAACAGGATTTGTCATGAGTGAAAATTTGACTTGCTGGGCTGCTCAGTAGGAAGAAAATAGATCACTATGAAGAAAATAGACCACTTAAGACAGTTTCACAGAGTAATACAATTTCCATCTTGCAGCTGGGTAAGGTGAAATGAAAACTAGTGGGATGCTCTTGAAGGTCACTTTTTGGTTTAGAGATTTCTTTTTTTAAATGTTACCAAATTTTAATTTATTCCAGTAAGAAATAAATCAGAAAAATAGAAATACTGTCTATGAGCTGTTATGATCTGTATGAAATCAACTTTAAATAGCTGGTTCCTGGAGGACTACCCGACTGTCATGGAATTAGTGCTGTTTGATGTATACTTCTTGGGCCACCTTTTGTGTTGATGGGCACAGCTACATGAGAAAAGCTTTATAAGGGGGCTTGACTTTCAGCTGACTGACAAAAAGTCACAGAATGTTTTGGAGGATGGAAGCTTGAAATGGGTATTGAGGCACTCTGAACTAGATGATGTCAAACTCAAGTGCTGGCCATGGCTTTACACATGGCTTTACATAGTCTTCATCTGTGTGTGAAAGATTTGCTCCAGCAACTGGAAAGAAGAGGCAGCAGATGCAGCTGGGATCCCCTTAAACAGACTGTGCTCTTCTGCAGCTATTACACCCTTTTATCTAATGCATAGGTCCCTTAGTCTTGGCTATAACCATTTCCAGGACATTGTCTTCTGATTTTGGATACTTGCCACTACAGCACTGTCCTGAGGACTAGGCTCTAGACTCCTTGAAAACTGAAGTCAGGGCTCTGAGTCCACCAGCATCCTTCAGTTGGCATGCTTAGCCTACAGTGGCTCTTTTCTGCAGTCCTCCCATCTGTTACAGGAAAGTTGGTTGGTCACTGTTGTGAGTTGGCAGGGAGCCAACTCCTGTTGGTCACTGTCAGTGAGTTGGCAGGGAGCCACAGGGAAAAATCAGTTATTCCTGAACTTGCTGCCCCCTGTCTTACATAAACGAACCTGCCTGTAATGTGTCTAGGACAAAGGCATTTGTTGAGACACCTTTGAAGACAGACTAAACAATTGGTCTGTTTGGAGGAAGAAGAAAAGCCAGAGGTTTCAAGGAAAGCTGAAGCCTTGTTGTGGTAAATAAGAAACAATAGGTTTAAATTGCAATGAAGAAGAACCATGTTGCAGTGGGGAAAACTTGAGCAGGCTGGTGGGGTTCTGTTTACAGCAGCAGCCTGTAAACTAATTTTCATGCCTTGGGAAGAACAGATCTTGCACAGCTTTAGGGCAAATTGGTAAGCACTGGCAAGGCACAGATAACATCTCCAGGCAGCAGGCCTCTATTTGCAGCAGCTGGGATACCAGAACAGAAAGGATGCACTGCAAATTTGTAGTAAGAGGGCCTGGAGCATACATTGTCAGTGTCACACTGCTATACTTAGGTGAGGGGTGTGACCTGGTCACTGTGCACTGACACAGGACACCGCGGAGATGCCACCATGCAGCAAAGAGAGCCCAGGCTCCTAAGGAGAACATGCAAAAATGTCACAGAACTTAAGTAGCACGAATGCTAATCAAATTTAATCTCAATCCTGAAGAAAAAAGATAATGAAGCTTTTCTCCTTTCAATACGTAGGCACTAAAGGCTTAGATCCAAGCTGTAAGTGTTGATAGAGAAAATGCGTGGGTGGCATCTATGTCACCTGAGTGGAGTTGTATGATAAACACTGTAATCAGAAATTTTTCCTAATGAAGCCTGCTGTGAAAGTGTCAAAGCAGTAGTGCAAAGTAGGATATTTCTCAGATCAAAGTAATTGGAAGCTTATTCAAATTCATTAGTAGTGTACACCACTGGCTTTAAGCCCATTGAGATGAACTGGGTCACACCTATGTACCTCCACAAATGCATGTGCTGCTTCAGATTTTTGCAGTGTCCTCGATCCCAAAGCTAGAAACAGCAGAGATAATGGCCTGCAGCTGGGCAAAACGTGCTTTTGCACAGGAGCAAAGGGAACATGGAAATAGTACCTGGCATATGCAGAAGAGACATGCAGTATATTCAGAGGTAATGGGGAGTAACAGGGCAGAGAACTGAAGGCATGTCAGCAAATCATACCAAGGTGCAGGGAGATCCTAATGTAAGCAAGTAGAAGCCACCACCATTAGCATCCCACCTTTTAATATCCCACCTGTTAGTAAAGCTGAGGACTTTTTTCTGTATTCAATCTTCTCTTTTCTTGTACTGTAAGAATTACACGTAGGCTGCTACTGAGACCATACTGGTCTCTTTGCTGTCTGTGAACTGTACAGCTTTTCCCCTGCCAGGTCAGAACAAAGCCCCCGGCACATCCATTATGGCTGCAGGTATTGGTTTTCAAAACAAAAGACAAGAACAAACTGAATATTTCTTCCCAGGAAAGCCCACCCACTCACTTTGCAAGACTCCTGCTCCCGTTCCTCTGCCCCACGGTGTAACAAGACCCACAGTGGATGCACCCCGTCCCTTAAGTCCCACAGCCCAGGAACACAGCACTGGCCTTGCTGGTACCAGACCTCAGGCTCTGCACCGAGTTTGCAAGGCTCTGGGCAGAGGAGGCAACAGAACTCGGTGGACACCAGTAAAACCTACGAGTTTTACTTTTTTGTTCTGATTCTCCTCCCCGTCCCACTGGGAGTGGTGAGGAGTGAGGGAGGAGCTGCGTGGTACTTAGCTACTGTCTGGGGTTAAATCATGACACCTGGCTGCCTGAACCTGGGAGGGCCAGGGAAAATCCCCCAAAGGCTCTGGGGTTGGGCACCAAGAGTTGCAGAGAACAACTCCCCAGGCATGACACCAGTACCAACAACAGCTTTGCATGATGCTCCAGATCTCCCAAACTTGCTCATCCAGAGTGCGAGCATGAGCCATCTGGGTGAGACTCGGTGCCTGCACATAATCAGCGAGGGACATGTGGCTGCAATCCATTGCTCAAGGATATCACCATTCATCACTTGAAGATGCTGCAGCTGATCCCTTGCTGACATCAGAACCCATCGCTCAGTGATGTCACCGTCCATCACTCAGGAATGTCACAACAGGCCATCCTCGACCATGGTGCACTTACACATATACAGTGTTACTGCAGTGCCACTGTCCCCACCATTCCCCCATCTTTTGACTTGTGCTTCTCATTGGTGTTTTATGCCCATCACTGAGGCTTTATCTGTGTCTTCCCAGGGCCCCATCAGGTTGCCCTGGCTATGGCAGATGTCTCCAGGCACATATGGCAAGAAGGTTCATTTGAAAACACCTCGTGCCTCCCTGGGAGGCTACAGAACAGTCCCACAGCCTCTCCCCACACCCCAGCACTGCTTACCAGCCCTCTGGGCTCCCCTGCTTCTTCCCGCTGCGGGTCACAGGCAGCTCTTGGTCACTTTCTTGTGGGACTGGTGTTTGGTGTCCACCAGGACCCCTGGGTCTTTTTCTGCCAAGGTGCTTTCCAGCCAGGCAGCAGCATGTGCTGGTGGCTGGGGTTGTTCTTCTCCAGGTGCCAGACTCTGTACTTCCCTTTGCTGAACTTCATAAGGTTCCTGTCAGCCCATTTCTCCAGCCTGCTCAGGTCCCTCCAGATGGCAGCATGAATCAAACAGTCCTCCCAGTTTGGTGTCATGTGCAAACTTGAAATTCCAGCAGGGACTCCCACATGGCAGGGCATGTCCCATGGGTTTTCATGCTGTTCCAAAATCATTTCAAGGAAGATGTATGATGACTTTGTTGCAATTTGGTTTAGACTCTCAAAGTGGACTCAAAACCTGAGGTGTCAACATTACACACTTTGAACAGTTGTGGTGCTTCAGTCTCCTTGCTTCTCACCAGCACATCCAGTTCTATTTTACTTCTATTCACTTTAAAACCAAGATAAACCAACTGGCCCTTCTTGATATAAAGTAATAAATTACAGCACCTTTTGCTCAGTCACCCCCTTTCAGAAAAGTCAAAAGTCTTGGGTATAGCAGCCTCCACACAGAGCTACTGCTGAACTCTGTGGCCTTTCCTCCTGAGTCAACACTAGTCCTTGTTTATCACCACCACTGTCCAGAGAAGTATCACAGAAGCCCGTTGGGGTAGCAGGAACATCTTCTGTTGACAAATCTGCATGTTTGCTCTTTGGGTGCTTGTAATCATCTCACATTGTCAGCATTCAGTCTTGGTTACTAGTTAGTAACAACCTTTCCAGCTGCACTGGGAGAGGGATTTCTGAATAAACAAGGAAAGGGAGAGAAGATTAAATAGGTGACAGCCGATAAAGACAGGAGCCAGGCCAGAGCTGTGGGTTTTTAATTAATTATTTTATTTTGGGAAGCCAAGATACATTTGTGGCATGCAGGAGGGTGCACTCCATGACTGACCAAATACATGGTGCTTTATCCCCTGGGGAAACGATTTTTCTTTATCTATACAGATGAAGGCCTCGCAAACTTATTTTTACATGTTCCTTTCTAACCATATTCACAGAGGAAATTCACAGAAATCCCAAGGTCTTGTCTATGCATGAAAAGACACTGTTTGAAATAAGCAATAGTATTCCCAAGCACACCCACTATGACTATGGTTATACTGGCACACAGGCATTTATTCCAGAGCAGATACACTTTAGCGGGAAAGTGAGTAAACTGAGAACACACCTGCAATCTGAACTCACATTCTGGTCCACAAAGGAAGAATTATACCAGTAGAGATTATACTCCCATATCCCTTCAGGTAAGGGGATGCAGTGGGTTCTGGTGCATTATTTGGAAGAAAAGGAGTAATTTTTCTTGGTGCATGCTTTCTCAATCCCAGGGGCTGACTTCTGCAGCAGTGTAATGTAGCTTCTACCTCCCTACTGTCAAAGGATATGGCATCCTGCTCCACATTTGGAAAGAAAAGGCACATTTCTGTGACTCATAGTGTTAGCACAGGCAGGAAAAAGGATGTCAATAGGGCTTTTAGCTTTTGGTTGGAGGTGACGTTGCAGTGTTCTCTGGTGTTGGCATTTTGAACTGTGAGTCTAATAAAGACATGTAACATACCTGTGAACACAGGAGCATCACTAGTGAGGGAGTGTGGGGCCCACCTCCATCAGAGACCTTGGCATGTGCTGTCTGTAGCCACTTGTGGTGACTCACCTACACAGCTGATGCTTTTAGCACCCCATGGCTCTTTGCTGTAGCAACTTACTTGGGTTTACAATGCCTCTACAATGCATTCAATTTTTTTGTTCAGAAAAAGTACCTGTTTTTTCCTACTGAGATCAAACTTTTGCTAAGGGACAATGTGCTGAGACCATTTTTAGCATCTTCATTACTGGTCTTTTACGGCCACTTTATTAAGAGCAGCTAATGAAGTCACCCAATCAATCTGCTGCCTCTCAGTCCTCCTCAGGCCTGCCTTTCCCTGTTGTACAGCAGAGCTGTTCTGACCTAGGAGTCATGGTCCACAATATCTCCTGTGAGCATGCCAAGGAAGGTCCCAGAAAATAACATTACCTGTTCTTGTTTCTGCTGCCTCATCTTCCAAGTCCTCTTCAGTATCACTTACAAGGCACTCTGATTATTAACCAGTCCTTATTAATATCTGGCAGACTGACATGAAGCTGGTTGAAACCTGGAGCTGGATGCTTCTGATGTTGTCCAGAGTGGTGACCAGACTGCCACATCTCCCATTTCACTTCTTGAAATATGGGGTGTCAGAAGCACTTGCACTGAAGAGATACAAGGCTTTGTCACTGGGGTCGAACAAGCCTGGATTTCACTTAAAGATGGCCCTGAAATGGAGGAACCTGTGTTTGAAATGGGGCTAATGCAACTTTTGTTCGTGGTCACTGGTGCTCATGCAGAGGGTTGGAGTCCTTAAAGAAAAGGTCTGAGTAAGACAGAGTTGTACCTGCTCATAATACTAATTGGTGACTTTACTCCATGATGTTAGCAAGCAGTAAGGCAAAATGCTAAGCCCTACCAGAGTACTTTCTGTCTTGCTAAGGTCTTTCTGCCAGCAAGTCCTAATAAAAGCATGTGCAGCAATGGCAGCTGGAATCAACAGATTACACATGTTAAGTGACTTCACAATTGCTCTGTCTGTCAAAATGTATAAGAGCTTGTGTTGTTAATAGTTTGTATTTGTGTGGCTGCCTTTCCTGTGGGTCTCTCCATCCAGGTTGGACTGGAGAGGGACTTAATCTGAATTTCTGTATGAGACTTGAATAAAGCCCAGGGTCTTGTCTGTGCAGAAATGGCCATCTACCTCCTGGAAAGGCAGTACCTTCTGTACAGAAGAGTCTTGGGTCTGGTACATACCCTGCTAATGCTGAAGGTGCTGAGAAGAAAAAAGGGAAAGAGGGAGCACTGGGGGCGGTTCTAATTATTTTCCATTATTCAGCAAGGCTGCTTTACAGCAAAATGCCTGACTAAGGCCGGTTTGTAGAGGGAAGAGAGAAGACTGCCTGGGGTTTGGGAGTCCCTAGTACTTTGCATGTTAGTGGACATTTTTTTAATATGTGAGGAAAGGGGGAAACATGAATCAGAGGGAAACATGAATGAACTCCTCCTTCCTGATCTGATCCTTAGCTGGTACAAAGAAGGAAGGCTGCTGATGCCAGCCTACCTGCTCTGGTTTACACCAGAAGGGGCAAATTCAAACCACCCACCAGGTGAGCATTGCTGTCCTCCCACATAGTGCAGCTCAGGACCATGGCTCTAACCATGACCACTCTCAGCGGGGAGGTTTCAGGCTATTATTCCTTGTCCTCCCCAGACTTCCCCCACTGCTTCTCATCCTCAGTCTGTGCTCCATCCCAGAGAGCTGGAACACAATCAGGGAGCTTTATTTATAGGGGGAAAATAATGTCAGTAGGGGCAGGCAGAGGTGTGTGAGTAGAAATGGTTGTGCTGATAAGCCTTCCGACTGCATTTTATTTTACTGAGGTTCTTAACAAATAATCTTTATGAAATGAAAACCTGGCTTATCAGACTAATGCAGATTGTCTGAAATCCTTATCTCCACGGGCCAGTTAGCTGGAGTGATCCCCTTTTCACAATGAATAGAGAATGAAGAGCTGCACAGAAGCCTACCCCTCCTCCTTCCAATCATTGCCATTTACTGGCAGTGAACTGAACAGCTTTGATTTTCAAACTCATAAATAACGCAGTGGCTTCAGAGCTGAGCTGTCCTGTGTTTTGAAACAGTTGTTCAGCTGCGCAGGGAGCCTGAGTTGGCTGAGAGGGGCACAGGAGTAGGGCTGGAAAAGGAAAAAAGAAGTCCCTAGTTTGTTGCACCTTTCTGAGAAGAACAGTATATGTTTAAGCCAACTTGTAATGCTAGAGATTGCATGATCTCCTCACACACACCTAGACATCCCTGCCTCTAACCATTGTCAGTGGACCTGGCCCCTGCCATCTGAATATGTTTCCTTGGCATGTTTTTTCTCAATATCTTTGCCTGCTGTGTGCTAGAAAGAAGCTGCTGCTATTTGTAAGTTGAAGATTTATGATGAGAAATGTGCCCACTGCTCAGGAGAAGGCTTTTCTTCATTCTGTTCATACTGCATATGTATTTCATATACCTCCTGTGGGTCAGGTTTGTGTGCCTGGTGAACAGATGGCAGCTAAATAGCTCTACTGCCTTTTCCAGGAACAGAAGCATGGAAAAAAAATAATAGCAGCTGTGGGGAAGTTTGATTGTTCTGGATGCTGAGCTCTGGGGAATATACAAAAAAGTTCATATCTGGGAACACACGGTGGAGCAAACAGATGCTGCTGTTGTCTCTGTGTGTCTGTGATCTGTGGTGCCGTTCTCCCTTTCTGGAACACCAGGCAACACCAGATGATCTGCACCAGGTCCTAGCTCTTTAATTCCAAAGTACTGAACAGGCCTGTATTAAAGTGACATGACCTAGTGAAGAAGGGGCCTGACTTTTATCCATAAACATATGCAAGTTCTCTCATATCTATTTTGCCTTTTTTACTTTTAAATGTTTTTCTGCTCAAGAGGCAAGGGTCTGCATTCAGCATTTGGTGCAAGGGGAACTCACTAAGCTACAGTTGTACAGAGAAATAAGGGTCTGTAGGAAACAGGTTTCACACAGCATGCGCCACAGAGAAAAGCTAGTGGAGGTCCTGTCAGCTCCTCATTCCTCTTGGCATCTGGGCAGATGCCAGTGTGAAGGATTAGTTTAACAACAGAGATGAACTTCCTCAAAGCAGGAGAGCTTTTGTACCCCAGGATGCAGTTTATCCCTTTGTATTGATCCTGGGTAATTGCTAAATCCTAAATCCAGGAATACGAATTACGCAAAAGCATGGAAATACCTTGGTGATACCTCTACTGTGGAGCATGGAGATTTTGCTACCATAGAGTACACTGGGCATCTTGGACAACAGGCTACAATTGCACAGATGCAATTGCTGTCCAGCTTTGCACATTTTGCAAACCAAATCGCATCAGCCAGCAGCTGGGAGGAGTTATTGTTTCCAAGAAGCACTAAGGTTTGAGTCCTGGTCTCTGTGCAACATACAGTGAAAGGGCAGCTCTCTCTGCTGCAGCTCCTCAAAAAAAAAACGCTCAGTGGTGATTACTGTATATGTGCTGCCAGCACACACAAAATCTCATCTGGTGGCTGTTTCTCAGCTTTTGTTCTTGTGCTTTTCCCCCCGAAGTCAGAAATGGTTTCCCCTTTTTGCTTCAGAAGAGAAGGAGAAATTGGGTAAACAAGTGGGCAGGAAGACTTCATGATACTCTGCAATCACCTTATTTAACTAGACCACTATGCAGCATTATGTATTCACACTGCTGTTGGTAGGAGTAAGAAAGACACATTGCACTGCAAATCTGTTTAGGTGGTATCTGTGAATGTCAGCTGTCATTTGGGTCTTCAGAGACCCCCAGACAAATACAGCAGTCATAAGTGAATATGTAAAGCAACACCAGCATCTCCAGACCTAGCTCTGAGGATGGAGTGTGCTCCTGGAAACAAAGACTCACAATTGGTCTTAGGTGATTATATTGCAGCATTTCTACTGGAGGATTAAATTTGTGTCTCTTTTTCTAGAAAGTCCAGGTTTTGTTTCCTTGGAAGGCTCAAAATCCACTTATAGTTGCCTAGCCTTACAGATGCCCCACTGTACAATGGAAAAATGTCCGAATTATTCCTCTTTCCCTGGCTTTGATGTGAATGTGTGTGGGAGGGTCCAGCTCATGCTACCTGCTATTTCTCCTGATTTACAGGTCTGTGTAAATTATTATTATTATTATTTTTTTTTCTCCTAATTTACAGGTCTGTGTAGATTAGGAGAATAAAACCAGTTCTTTCCATTATACACTTAACATGTTTCTCAGTTTAGAGTTTCACCCCTTTGTCATGGGTGGACATTTGGAGTGCACACCAGGTTCTGTTGAAACCAGCAGCTGAACTCTTCTTGCCTTGCCAGGACGTGAAATTCATCCATCTCCCCCTCCTTCTGGGACAGCTTGACTTAACCACGGTTGATGCACTTATGTGCTGCTGAATTTTGTAATATGTCCAAGGAGCTATGGCGTTCATCTTCTCGTCAGGTTTTTTTAGCCTCTCTGCTGAGTTGCTACAGGAGAGTTAGCTGCTCTCCTATATGGGAGGTCTTGGACTGTGTTTGTGGGAGAGCTGTTTTGCAGGCTTATTCCTTCTCCACAAGCATACAGCTGGGTTGCTGCAGTGGGTCCTGCTGCCCTTCCCACAGCTGTCATCTCAGCCATGTCCCTGGATAACTGGACCATATGGCAGCTTGTGAACAATAAAAAGATAATATGCTGGGTGTGAGGCTTCACAAGCCCTGAGCATACTCATCCCTACGTCACGACATCGTTCCTGGAGTGGGAAGAGAGGTGCGGGCAACCGCCTGAGAAGCTCTCTGGTGGTGTTAGAGAAATGGTTGGGTCTGGTTTGCTTCCAGCTGAGCAGGGTACTGGTGAGCACAGGGGAAATGGTTCTTTTGGTTCTTGCATGTGCAGGACCCTTCTGTACAGCTTCTTTCCGTGGCAGGTCTGGATGGGGCCCACTGAACTAGCCACAGGGAAACTGGGAAGAGCCATACAAGCTGGCCCTTTTCAAAGGTGATGGTTGTTCCTGATAATGCCAACTGGCTCAGCTTTCGTTTCAGCTTCCTGAAGACTAATGCAGACAGATCAATTAGGGATTGCACACAAGAAGCTGCAGCTCCTCAACCCTCCCCCAGATAATAATAAAAATATGCCTCTGCTTTTCTCCTTCCTTGAAGTCCCCAGGAGAGAATTAGCTGGTGCTGCAGGTGCAGCTGTCCTGCAGGGTGGTGAGAGCAATGAATAGTAAGGTTTTTAGCTCAAGCACACTAAGGCTGTTCAGCAGCCATTGGATAATCCTCTGTTAATCAGATTATGTAAATCACTACTTCAGCATCCCTATCTCATCTCTCATCCCCCTGCTCTCCAAGCTGGAAATAAAAGGCACTCTAAAAAGAAACATTTAAACTGCAAAAAGGCAGCACTGCTGAAAGGGTTGGGCAGAGAGTGCCAAGACAAGGAGCAGCGGAGCAGGGCTTTGTTTCTGTACAGACGGGCATTCCTGCTTGGCAAAGCAGCGGCAGACACCAACAAATCAAAGGTCAGGAGTGGGCACTACCTGTGTATTAATGGTGTCTCAGTATTGGGTTGAGAAGGGCAGTGCTGATGCATTCCTGGAGGCCAGTGCTTTGCTCCGGGATGTTACTTTTGGTACGCTGAAAGATTGTCTCTGACCTCCTTGGAGAAAAGTGACTTTCTCCCCTTTCCTTTGCATTCATGATGTGTTACAAGTTTGTTCATTCATAGCGTAAAACCCAGCATCCCAAACAAGGTTTGAGTTGAGAGGTGCTGTCAGCAGTCTGGATTTAGTCACTGAACACAGTAACCAAAATGAATAAAGGGACAGATTATCAAAAATGCCCATTGAACCTGTGTCTGCAAAGCCTAGAAGTGCAGGCACTGTATCACGTAAAATCTGCACTTGTGGTTTAGTGCACACAAGGTAATCACATCCTCTGGCCCTGGGCTTCATATAGGATTATTTCTTCTTGAAACACTTGTTGAGAGGCTAGGCAATCAGAACAGCATCTTACTCAAGTTTCACCAGTACTCAAAATGTGGCTTATGGCACTTACTTTGTCCCTAAGGCTGTCATATTTTCATCCAGGTAGGAATGGTGGTGTTCTTTTTACAAACTGGAGTAGAAAGCTGAGGCAGGCAAGAGAAGTCAGTTACAACTGAAACAGAGGAGCTGAGAGCTTATTTATTCTTTGTGTGGCCACTGAAAGCCATCCAAAAAGCTGACCTGACCTGCATTTGCTGTATAATACTTCTGGCTGAAAGAAATTCCTTTTGTTTGTGACAAAGATGAGGCTGCCTCTCTTATGGCAGATGTAACACACCGGAGACAAGGTTTTCCACCCCAGACAGGGTTTTCCACTAGGCTTTTGGTACTCACTGATGATCAAGAGAATTTCTTCCCCAGTTCTCCTCCACGCCATTGAACACATATCCTGATACCTACATCTTGTTCACAGTGGGTAGGCAAAGATGTTTGAAGGGCTACTCACAGGCTATTAAAAATATTACACATACAGTGTTCAGAACCTGATGGTTTGATGTGTCAAGATAATCACAGGGCATGTCTTGGTTTCATGAGCTCAGGTGACACACTTGGAGTGAAAACATGCTAACGTGTACATGAGGGATTTTACTGGTGTTAATGGAGCTGCTTCCCTGTCCTGTGATGCGAGAGGCTGGGACACCAGCTCTGCAGGAACAATACTCATGGTCGGGTGGGGAATGGACACCCTGGTCCAAACTATTAAGAACTTCTGGCTGACCTTGCAAAATTATTTTGAAAATGCAAGCGGTCAGATAGACAGATTGGACAGTTCTCACCTTGAGGAATTTTGCCAAACATTTGCCTTCCTTCCTCCGACTTCTGTTGGCTTTTGTAGAGCCAGTGGAAAGTAAAGGGATGTACATCACAGTCACATGACAGAATGCAGGTAAATTGAAAGAGTAATGGAGTGATTTCTGCATGCTGTGGATCAGTGCTGCTCTATAGTTATTGATGAAAGTACATCAGTTTATACCAGCTGAGCAACTGAAATATAGAGATATATTTTGAAAAATGGAAACAAAGCAATTGAAAATTACATTTGGAATTGTACTATCTCTCCATTATCAAGGCAGCAATGCAGGCATACATTCATAACTGAGAAAAAATAGGATATCAAAACTTTAAAAGTAAAGGAAGAAGGCTACCTTTCAGAGCCAGAATAGTGGGCAGGTCTGGTTTTATTATGTGAAACAGACTGCGTAGTCATAATTAACTCCTTAGAGGCAAGGCTTCTTGGAGTTTTCCTTTGCATACACATGCACTGCTGCTTTTGCAAGAGGAGCAGTCTCAAGCACCAAATACGGGACCTCTCCTTCGAGAATTTCAGCCTCAGTCATTCCCAAGAAGCAACCTGCACTCAGAAAAGATGCCAGAGAGATTCAGAGCAAATTTCCTTGTTCTTGCAAGATCTGACCTCAAAGAGCAAGGCACATGGTTTCAAAGACTTGTACATAAGAAAGACAACTTTCCAGACTACAAAATCCTAGCAGCTCCCAATGCATTGAATACACGTGGCTGGGGGTTGATCGTTTTGCTTGAAGTCATACTAGAAATTAAATGTCTTGGTCCCTACTTTTTGTCATTAGTTGAAGGGCTGTTGTAGAAGGCACAAATACATCTATGGCAAAGACCTTTTAGGGCTTATAATCTGACCAGGAAGATATTCTTATATTCAATTCCACATTTCTTTGAATCCCTGCTTTGAGTGATGCTTATGTTGTGGCCTTATTGCTGCATGCAACCTGGGTGAGCTTAGCACTGTATGGAGTGAAAATAGCAGCTGATGATTCTCTGAATTGACTGCCTTGTTTTTTTCTATTCTAGGTGATTTCCAAAGAACTCATAACATCTAGGTACATCTGTGCCAAAGGGAAAATGAGCTGTTTTTTTTCTTCTCTCTTCCAGTAGAAGTTTTAGAGAAATACTAAGTTTTCAGTCTCTTTCTTCTGTGGCTAAACATTTTCTTCAAGGCAAGTTCCAGCATTAAAAAAGAGAAGATTTCTGGTTTCTGGAATTAAGCCGAAAGTGTGTCCAGAATTTAAAGCACCCCCTGATGTGAGTGTTTTGTTAATACTAACAAGAGATTCAGAATGTTACAAAAAGCTTCAGATGATAGAAGTTTAATATTTCAGCAGTCTGCATGCAGCTGCTGTTCTTAACCTCAGGCAGCCTCTTCCAGCTCACTATATTAAAAATCTATTGCTCTAAATTTTGATTTTTAAAGGGCAGGAGCCCAGATGTATATAACTGCTTCTTACTGCTCCCATCTGTAGAGCGTGGCTCTGGCCTCACAGTGATAATGTGGCCGTGTGTTTTCAGCCTCTTGCTGTCCTTCTTCTGTCCATCACTTTCTGTGCGCTGCTTTCATCTGACTGAAAGGGGTCACCTCACAAAGGGGGAAACCCAATTTGAACCCAGTCCCATCTTCTGAAATCTCTGCCTGTATTTAGACAGGATTCTCTTTGATTTTGTGATTATCTGCAGTAAGATTTTTGCTGGAGAAAGACAGAGTTTGAGGTCTGGCCCAGTGTGAAACACAAACAACGTTTTTTCCATCTGACCATTACTCTATCTTGGAGAGGCTTCTGTTGATCCTGGAAGCTGTGAAGCAGCAGGATAAATAAAGCCTTTTTCTCCTGCTTGCATACCACTCATATGCCAGGAACAGCTTTTCTTCCCTTTAGGAAGAAGAATAACTGGAGTTACTCCTCTAGGTTTTTTCAGGGGCTGAAATTTAACTGCTGGCATGCTGAATTTCAAAAAGGGACATAAGAAACCCAGTTTTGAGGATGTTCACACTTTGCAACCACCCACATGTTCTTGACTTCTTCCAAGTGGCCAACTCTCATATCTTCCGCTTTGCAGAGCCACACATGTAAATGCTCTTGCATGAACGATTGGCAATGCAGGCAGTCTGTTGCTTCGTCCAGGTCTAACTGTTACCAGCATCTGTGGTACCAAGGCAAGCTGATGAGCTGACTGAAGTGTGGCTCTTCAGAAAGTGGTTACAGTGAATGCGAGGTCAGCACTGCCTCTGGTGGGAGAACACGCTGCACATGATAGCAGAAATGGAGAAAGGCAGTGTCCTCCATAGGGGGCCCATACCTGTTCTCCTCTTCAGCTTCAGTACTTACCCATGTGAGGGCTGAGACTACATTTGCTTTTCTCTCCTTGCTTTTGTTTCATCAAACTTGCCAAGGAATGTCTCTCTGCTAGGAGGAATGTGTACCTACCTGGCAGAGTGGATCTGCGTTTCAGCAGGGGCCTGACAACACTTCTGCAATAAACTAGCAGTTTCTGTATCTGCAGACACAACAGCTGTATGTCCCTAGTTACCCTCTTTGCACACACAGTGTGCCTCCTCTCCTTGTCAGT
Organism: Tyto alba; assembly: GCF_018691265.1. NCBI lineage: Eukaryota > Metazoa > Chordata > Aves > Strigiformes > Tytonidae > Tyto > Tyto alba. The sequence continues at coordinate 44,448,882 of NW_024881275.1, read as the reverse complement.
GCTGTAAGGGCACTGGGACTCTACTTTCTGAGAGAAGTACCTGAGGAGGGAAAGTGTGGCCATTACACCAGCAAACGTGCTAGTATCAACTGCAGTCTGCAGGCAGAGTGCAAGCTACAAAATACATTCTGTTTCTCCTTGACTTTTCAGGAACTGATAATGCGTGGCTGCTAAAAACCAAGACTTGTTGCAGGTAAAGAATTGCCCCAGACTCCAAAAAAACCTGTCAGGATGGATCCCAGCAGAAATTTTGTGAGGAAGAGCATGCCCAGGGTGCAATATTGCTTTCATTGCTCTTGTTCCTCTCTCCTTGCCCCTACCTGAGCTATACTATCTTGGCAGCTATGGATTGATGTAGGGGAAAGTAATCCCAGGACTACAAGGATGTATTGATAATGTATTACCCCTGATGTCATGTCACTGCCAAGTATGGAGAGGAAGCTGAATGAGACTGGTGTCATTCATTGGTGGCAAGAAATTACAGTTCAATAGGAAGCTTAATAAAGAGACAGTGAAGCAGACCCTCATGTTTGACAGGATGGAAAAGACCCTTAAAATTGATAGAAAAGTCAGCATCCCTATGCCATGTCAACAGCATTCTCAATGACTTGACACCAGTGACAGCTCGTCACTTGGGTTCTCCTGCCCAGGGCCTGACAGTGGGTCACGGCACGTCCCAGCAGTGCAGGAGAAAGTGCCGCTGTGCTTGGAGCAGATGGAGAGCTTTGTTGTGGTGGCCTCTCAGAGGAGGAAAGAAGTTGGGGCTGCAGGGTGGCAGTGTACAGTGGGGAGCAGGAGAGCAAGGGGTAGGTGAGGACCTCCTGGGTGCTGGGGTTGCAGACCCTCAGCTGGACTGCCACAGAGGTGTTCAGGAGGAATAATTCCCTCATACAACAGGGGGGAGATGAGGAGACTGTGGGATGTGACTGAAACACTAAACAGATGTGACTGAAACAGTAAACAGACACGGTGGTGGCTTTTCTGAAGTACATGAGAGGGGGCTAGGATGTTCTTTTTTCTCCTCATGTTTCTTCAGTGAGGCAGGTTTCTCATCAGGAGCCTATCTCTGGAGAGGGCACTTATCTGAGAGCAGCAGGGGCAGGATCCAACTCTCTTGCATGGACACATGAGTGAGAATGAATAGTAGCCCATCCAGCCCCTCTCCCTGCAAGGACAGACACTTTCCTGGCTATATACTTTATAGTGTTTTGTCTGGCCAGGTTTTGAAAGCCCTAGGCAGTGAAGTATCCAAGCCATTCCAGATAAAGAGCTTCAGCTCTGCAGCTCTGTCTCCTTTCTGAACTGGCAAGCCCCTGTCCCTACCATTGCAAGCTGGCTGTACCATCTCAGGGCACATTTGGGGTAAATAATGGATTGGGGGAAGTAACAGAGAGGAGGGGCACTCTGCAACTTTCCAATGTAAATTACATGGAAATTAGGCTTCTGTGAGGCCAAAGCCCCCTCCAGAATAGGGCCTTTAGTTAACATAACACTTGTGCTAAATGAAGCGGTTGACACAGCTTTCAGGCTGTAGTGCCGCTGTTAATTTACCATGTGAAAGGGCTGAACTGAGCTCTGAGAGGAACAACTCACCTCAGCGGGGACCTGGGGCTTGTTCTCTCCAGAGAGCAACCACATCATTCCACCGCTGGGTTGTTAATATTTATGGGAGTAATCCTGTTAACTGAAACATTTGCAGTGCTTTGAAAGAAAATAGTAGGTGAGCCCTACCTAGTCAGCTTCCTGTTTTGGGTGAGGTGGTCTGCCTAACAGCTGTGCTTTCTTGGAGCTTGGCAGAGGAAAGTGGTGGAGTGTGCTGCAAGCTGCCTTATCCTGGGTGTAGGTGTTTTCATGCCCCATTTCTGTAGTGGGGTGATTAGTTTGGGCTTCTCCTTCCCCATCTCTTGTTCTGCTTTAGTATCCTGTTATTCCCAGAGCATAAGTTGGTATCTTGCCCTTCTTCTCTGTATTTACACTTGTGTCTACCCAAAGCAAACCTCAGCAAGTGGAGAAGTATATGGAGGTGCAGATGAGATCTTACTGGTCCCAAAGGCTATGCATGTTTACAACAAGGCCATACCCTTGTTGGCTTGTGCCTGGGGCAATTTTCTGACTGTTTTCACAGAATCATGGAACAGAATGGGGTGAAAGGGATCTCCAAAGATCATCTAGTCCAACCCCCCTGCAATGATCATGGACATCTTCAACTAGATCAGGTTGCTCAGAGCCCCATTCAACTTGACCTTGAATGATCCAGTGATGGGGCATCTACCACCTCTCTGGGAAATCTGTTCCAGAGTTTCACCTATGAAGAGAGTTGTTACCCAGGGGGAGGGTGAGGCTCGATGGACCAGTCCGTGTCATGGACACACATGCATGTGCGCCAGTGATGGAAATGGTGTTAGTCTGCAATTTTGGGTTTTTTTGCAGTCAGATTCTGGCTTGCTTGCCTGTTGTCCCTCAGCTGAGAGGAAGTTTTGGGACCACCCCAGCAGTGGAGAAAGAAGTCTCTGCTTTACCAACCCTGCATCCTAGCCACAGGCATATGGAGCTGGCTCATCCTTGCTGTAAAAGCGTGAATTAAACCTACCCTTAATGCACTGAGTGGACCCTGAAGTGAAGGGCAAGCTGGTAGATGTGTGTCACCCAGATTCAAGCAGAGGGCCAGTGCAAGGCTTGGAGCAGCACTGAGACTTCAGCAGCTGTAGTTGTCCTCCAGGCTACAGAAGGGGCTAGCTGTGAGTCTAAGTGAAAGGGAGTTTTCACCAAAAAAGGTAGTGCAGGATCGATTTGCCTGCACATAGTCACCCCCACAACCTCACCACACGTACTGTCAGAGCAGAGAGTGAATCTCCCACTTAGGAATACAATAGATCCACTGGCCTGTTCCTCAGCACCGAGTCATGTTAAAGCTGGCTTTTGAATGAACACTGCAACTCTGTCTCTGGAAACATTTGCAAGCTCAGAGCTGACTAAATAAATTTTAAAAAACCCATCCTCCCAAAAAAAGAAGAAAAGAAAAAAGAGAAAAAATAGATTCTTGTAATGAGAAGCTTCCATCCTTTCCTGCAAAGTGCACCTGACCTAGCCAGCGTAGCTCTAAGGCTAGCAAACATGGTTTCAGCTACCACCTCATACCAGCCTCCGAAAAGGGCAGAGGGCGTGTGGTGAGAAGAGAAAAAGCAGAATAGAGCAAATCTCCTGGGAGATGCAAAATAAGCTCCCTGGATTGCCAGGACTAGTGGTGACACGCGCCAGACAAAGGACCTGCTACTCTATAAATGAAGCAGCCAGGACCAGCTCTAGGCTGACTCCAGCGAGAGCGATCTCTGTGGCCAGGCATTGCCAGAGCAGTCAGGAAAGAAAAATAGGGAGCGTCTGATTTTGCTGTCTGCCCGCTGACCAGGTTTCAAGAGCCACAAGCATTTGTGACCAGAAAAGTAAGTGACAATGGCCTCTTCTCTTTACTGCACTGCCTCCCCTCTTTTGAGCTGATCTTGCAACTTTCTTAGGAATGCCAAAGTTTCCTCCTGGAGCAGGGAATATCCTTAAAGGAAGGAATTTCTGCAATAGCTTTTTACCATCCACGAGATTTTTATTTCTTATTATGGCACCTCCGGATCTTGTCATCAAAAAGAGTAAGGCACCTGATCTGACAAACAGAATAGTTACAGAAACAGCAATTTACAGGTGGCTGTGTTTAATTAAGAGAACTATGTTGCCCTATTTTTGTGCCTGGACTTTTCAAATTCTTAGTATCCACACAGACTCAGTGAATCAGACCTTGTTCCAGGAGAAATTATTGATTGGTTTTACTACTTATGAAAGAAATGTTGATGCTTAAATGTGGAGCAAGCTAATGTGATTTAAAAATCACTTTTCCTACTATTCCTAGATATTCTTATAATTGTATAATTACACATTAGGCAAACTCATTTATACCACTGCACAGTGCTATAAATCAGAGTTATTGCACTGGTGTAAAATGATTACACAAAGCATCATAGACTGTCTGAGTTTAGAACTAAAACTTAACAGAATTCTCCAGTGATGTTTGGTATTTAAAATAAATAATTTTTAAATCACAGATAATCATGGGTTTGTTAGACTTTGTGATATGTTTATATACTAGACTTTGTAGAAATCTTATGACAGTGTCAACAGGTAAAGATGTAAAGTTTTAAATACCATTCCTCACATATTTAAAAATATTCCCACTATTTTATTGGTTGTCTGTCTTAGAGCTAATGTATGTGTAAAATGCATAGGCATTTGAATTTTGCTCAATTCAATAGTTCACTTAGGAGGAAAAGCTTAGCAATTTTATTAATTTCATTTCTGCCAGTAAATAATAATAACTCTCAGATTTGTAAAATGACTTTTGAAACTGACAATCAATAACATGTTTATATTTCCAGGAGTAGCCTTCTGCATAAAGCTGTATTTGCCTGAGAAAATTAATAAATAATAAAATAAACATTTGTCTGAAGTAGCTGTCTCTATCCTTCCTGACTTCCATATAACAGTGTAGGACAATATTTGATTTTCAGAACCTCTTCCCACCATGTGTTTTCTATATTGTTTCACAAAAAAAAAAAAAAACAAACCCAAAAAACCCCCAAACCAACTAAAATAAATGCAATTTGGTTTTACTGACTGTTTACATAAATCATTAAAGTAGTTGTGATATGAGCAGCTGATCCAAGAAATGAAATGCTCGTACAGTCAGTATGCCAGGTAGGAGGTCTGGGGTCTAAATGCAGGTGCCCACTAGAGTGTGGTTGAGCCAGTGATGATCTTCATGCTGATCTTTCTATCATGTGTGGCCTCACAGAGGGTAGCAGCATGACATTTAGGGGAAAACAGGGTTGTGGTCCTTGTCTTGCAGTGGTTTGTATCACACTTTTGGAAGTTACAATTTGCTGTGGTGGTGATGTTTCTCCATGCTTATGGTGAACTCTAGTCTTACAGCAGACTCAATTAATTCCTGGGGTGATGCCATGGTGGTCAGTAGAGTGGTTTTCACTTGTGTTTGGTAGGATGGCAGGGCACTACATGCCACTATCAGGATGCTGTAAAGCTTTCAATCTTGCTTTTGCTGAAGTCGCAGAGAGATTGGCTGTCAGCCTCAGAGCAGACCTGGATAAAATGCAAAACCAGATATTGTCTGGGGGTCATATTCAATCATAATACAAGACCTACATTCCCCCTGATGCAAATGTCCCTTACAGCACTGGATTTTCCCTCCTCTGCTCCCAACAACTCCTGTAACAGTGTGGGTGGCTGCGGACTGGTCTTTGCTGAATTGTAAGACATGCAGCCTCTGTTCCCCACTCCTTACAGGTTTTCAGTAAGGATTACTATGTATGCAAGCAAGGCATGGAAGTTAAAATAAAGGGACATGTTTCTGCTATTAACAGCTACCTTACTGCCTCATAGTGGTAGGTGGAGGAAGAGGCATGTAGGAATGAGTGCTGTAATGAGGTGGGAGGAAATACCTGTGTGGAACAGGGTTTTGCACACAGTGTCTGGACAAGAGGAGTTCCTGAAGAACTCCTGGAAGACCATCAAGCTGTCAACCATGAAGCACTGGGATAGTGTCTGTATGTAGTACTGGGGAAGTTAATGTCAGAGGCCGTTTTTAAATAAAATCCACTGGAACTGTAGCTCAGACTGTAATGCAAGAAGGCCTTACTGAAGAAGGGACCAAGAGGACAGAGAAGCACTTTTCCAAGAAAGGCTCTCAGATCTTCTTGAACAGAAAATAACATAAGTGGGAGTTTAGTGAATAAAGGCTAAACCTTCTGGCAGAATGTTCCTTTTTCAGCTTTGCAAGCTGTCACATCCATGCCAATACACTAGACCTCCACTTAGCAAAAGCTGTTGCAGCCCATGAGTGGGTTCTTTGTTTTGCACAGAGCTGTGTCATAATTTGAATTTACTGCAAATGAACATAAAATGAATTGACAAGAGGGGAGCCACAGGGGAATAAAGAACCCAAAACCTCTCCCACGTGCAGACTAAACTTTTCCTTGAGTAAACCTCATCATCACTATTACTAAGTTCTTAACCACGCATTCTGTGCTCTCCCAAATGCCTGCTGGGTGTCAGCCCATTGCTTTGTAGACATACCTTTCCTGAGGCAGTCTCAGGGGACATGATACCAGGGTGTCCAGGTTATGAAGTCTGCAGACTAGGCTGATTTCTCAGAAAGCAGCAAGCATTCTCCCCCACTGAAGGTCTGCACCCTCTAGGAGGGCAAGTGGATTACAAAACTAAGCAACCCAGGGGCAACACAAGGTCAGGTGAAAAACTTGCCTCTTGAAACTGTGATCATATATAGACTAGTAACCCCAAACATGAAGGCTGACATAAGCCTGAGGCTTTTACAGAGTTGCTTTGGAAGACTCCAGTGATTTCCTTTTTCTAAAGGTTGAATGAGAGCACAGCATAGCTGAGAGAGTTTCTGTAAATGCTGCCCTTAGACTGGAGGGCTCCCAGAAGCAGAGATTCCACTATGTGCATTTTGTTCTAGACTTACAGACTCTAAAAAAGGTAAATCACTCTGTCAGCTCTGACTACTTTTTATAGAGCTTTTGCTCTTCTGTTGTACTTTGTACAGTGGTATCATTGTCAGGTAACACTCCCAACAGAGGTGTGAGGCAGTGAAAGGAGCACTTGTTTGCTCCTGAAGTAGCTCCTCTTCCCACATCTTATTTGACATAAAATGGAGTTCACTGCTGGTGTTAGGAATCTCCCTGTGAGAGCGGAGAGAGGCTCTTCTCTTTCATTACTCATACACAGCACCTACCAATGCTGAGCAAGGCTGGGCCACGCTGTGCTGGCAACTGCTCTCTCTCACACACACACACACACTGAGCAACCATGCAACAAACAGGGCATGGTGTAGCTGCAAAGAGTTTGAGCTTGTTCCTTCTAAGCGGTGGGAAAAAAAAAAAAAAAAAGTCACACGTTATGGATAGGCAGTGTAATGTCCTGTGACATCCATGCTCAATCTTCCCCTCTGCATAGATCTGAGTCCCACGCTCCAAGGCTCACATGAAACCAAAGGGAAACAATGAGCTTCCTCTTGCTTCTCTTCTCCAAATCACACTGATGCAAAGTGAACAAAGCACAGCAGTGAGGAATCTTTGCTCCCTGTGGTAGATCATGCTCACAAGTACCTGCCTGATACAGGAAACAGGCACCATCTGCTCTTCTGTTGCCATTTACTTGAGGGCTGAGAGGACTTCATAAAATCCAATGCAATGTGTTAAATAAGCAATTTTACCAGGCACTGGGTTTCCCCCGTGGAGTAATGGTGTGGCACTGCAGGCTTACTAGAAGCACTCTGATTCTTGTTGGCAGCAGGCGTCTGCTCTCTGATTAAGATTTGCAGGAGTAGGTCTCCAGTGGCCAGTTTTAACACAGATTTAACTTCACCGAGGTCAAAGGTATAACTTGAGGGAGGAACTTTCTCATCCAAGATCTTTATTTAATAGCAACCTGCTAATTATGACTGAGTGCTGGGCTCCTGGTGAGTCCCCTGCCAGCTCTCAGACATTAACCACCGGCTTGGGGGCCATTTGCTGGGGAATGTCCTAGCAGAGATGGTGCTTTGTGCTTAAGCTGCTCTTCTGCGGCTGCCTGCATTGGTTGAATAGCTTTTGCATAGAGAGGCTGTAAGAAATGCTGCTACTGGGGGAGAAATCTTCATCTTTTCTATTGTTTAGTCCTTTGTCTGGTGACACTTGCGGCTGCATTAACCACAGCCAGTATTTTTTTCTCCCTATTTTTATATTTTTCAAAGGGGTAGGCAGGGGAGTGGAAAGAGCTTCAGTTATCTGGTGAGTGGTGGTGTTTTGTTTTTTCTTCTTCTGGCTGTTGAAGCAGATTCACTGGTGGACTGGGGTTATTTCTTTGCACAATTCTTACACACTGCAGATGTGGATCTTAGCTCATGAAACTGCACTTACTTAGTACTTCTAGATGTGTCTTGATCTGAGTTAAATCCTGTCCTCAGTGGCAACATTTTGCCCTTGAAAGTAATTGCTCTGTTGAAAATGGCGTGACTTTCCAGATTTACATTCCTGAGAGCAGAATTGATCCTCTTGAATTTAAGTTGCTGTCTTCCTGTGTTTCTTTATTGTCAGCTAAATATGGGGCTGTAAACCTGTGGTTAGGGAAGGTGACCAGAAAGCACAGAGTAGAGGCTTGCAGGTTAATGCAATTTATCTGTTCATGATATGTACAAATGGATGATTTCTGCACAGGTTTAAAATGGATCAGCCGGATACAAGCTGCACGCAGCCACTAGACAATACATATTTTATACAGTCCACCAGAGAAAACTAAAGAATACACTGCTCAGATGTGCAACATTAGAAAAGACTTGAAGCTGCAAGTAATATCATATCGAAAGCCAAGCTTGGTGGGGGGGTTGAAGAGCAGGAGGGAAGAGGAGGAAGGGAGTGAGACAGAAGGAATGCAAATCAGATCCCTTGTCAGTAAACTGGCTGAATTTTATCCGCAAGGTGCTGTGGTTACAAAGAACTCAAGGTATGTGTAGGTGATGATATGAGAAAAGGAGCTGTGCTGAAACATTATAATTACTGCAGGATTGTACCAGGCTTGTTTGTCTCTTGTTTCTAGCTGAAACTCTGAGCACAACAGGAAACCCGCACCAGTAAAGGGAAAAAGGAGAGAGGAATTTAAGGTGGAGAGGTGTACAGAAGTGGATTGCACCTGAAATGAGGCTCTGGGTAGAGCTATCAGCACAAGAGGAGACACTGGGAGAGGGAAGGAACTGTTTGCTGATCTTGAATAAACGTCAGAAATACAAACACATGTTTTTGAAGTGTAAAGCAAAAGCTGGTCTCATACAGACATCTGTTTGCTGCCAAGGCTTGTGACCACAAACACGGTATTGTCCTTTCCAAAGGCAAGAGAAGAGAGAGAAGGAAGGTGTGGTGTGAAGGAGTAGGCTGGGGTTATTTTTCCACCAACAATACTTCTAACAGGGCAAGATGATATGTTCACAGTGCCAGGGCTGGATGCTAACCTGCTTTCCTCGAATGCTGCACTGGAGACTGTCTGCAGCAGCAGAAAGAGAAGGAGCAGTCCCTCTCTTAGTATTTGTAACTGAGGTGTAAACAGACATCCAGCAAACCTAGACCCACTTACCAGAATTACAGTGCACGGACTGAAAGGCCTTGCAAAATACAATCTACCTGACCCATTAGAAGAAACAAGGAAGCCCAAATAACTTCCTCAATGTTATAAAAATGCTATAAAAAATATTCCCTATGTTATAAAAAACCCCTGTTTTTGTATATGCATAAATTTGTCGAACACTAAAAATAGAAGAGAGAGAGAGAAGCAGGTGGCACATGGATCCAAGCATCTGATTGGATCCATGTGAAATGGATTCTAAAATAAAGAATAAAACTATAAGGGCAAAAGTTTTGCCTTGGGGAGACAACATGCCACAGTACAGAGGAGCACTGGAAGTCAGTGTTTAAAATCTGTATCACTCATGTGGCAGTGTTCTTGCCAAAAAACCACATGCTAGTTGCTACAGGTAGGTGCAAAGTACCAAGCAGATTTGTTCCCATAGTACAAACCAAAAGTAATACATGGAGTAGGGGAATAATAAAAAAAAACGGAGCAATATAATCCCCATATGGGTCAAGTGATGGGTCTCAATGTTGGTCTACAAAATATAAGAAAAACTCTCAACAACCTGAAGTATGAGTGTTTGTTTTTTTAAATAAGCCTCTCATGAAGCAAGGACATTTTGATGAGACAACTTTCTCATCCCCTACAGGCCGAGTAGACAACCGAGCCTTTACAACAGTAATTTCAGACTTCTACCAAAATAGAAATGTGTTAGCTCTGTAACGGCTACAGCTGAGAGGAGCCTGCAAGGTATGAGCAGCATGAGTGCAGCTGTATATAGCACACATGGGCGTATCTGTACTAGCTGCATTTCTGACCGAGGTCTCTGAACGCGTCTCTGACATAATTTATGATGCTGTAACCGTGTTTCCCTAGTGATTTGTAATCAGTGCTGGACTGGACCTTGAAGGAACTGGGAGGGAACTTCCCCAGCTGCTATGCATGTCTTGTCTCCCTGCCAGGGCACCCCAATTAACCTCCAAAGCACAAGGGGATTTCTTTATTCACCCACTCTATTACCAGATACTTTGGTGAGCCGTGAGTGTCTTGCACAGTATGAGGCTGCTTCACATGGACACAGGATCATAGCTGGGCTGTCACCCCAAAGTTTCCTCTTTCTGGGGTTGAAGGGTGCTATCCCTCTGGCTGCCCAGTTCCCTGTGGACTGCTATAAGGTGGCTTAGCCAATGAATATAAAAAGCTGAGGTTTTCACATACATAAGAGGGTAAGTGGAAACATTTGTCCTTTAGTCTCTTGGCTGCAGATAGTTTTTCCCTGCTCCAATTGTCTGTGTGCCATTGGCATAACAAGCAGCTTCAGAAATGGAGAAGTGAGTATCTTCTGTGGGGCTGTGGAGAGAAGGGAAGACTCTTTCCAATGGTGGTGGGAGCAGGGTCGGGGCAATCCCAAGAGCTTTTGACAACCTTTCTGGTAAATGGCATTTAAAATCACTGTGCACATCCTGCACAGCATTCTGACAGGTCTGCTCTGGGCACTGGGTTCCCTTTGCTGCTTAGCTCTGTGAGGCAGGGTGAACAGGTAACACATATGTAGACATTTTGTCTGGGATGTCTGCATGTTTTGTAGGAACCACAGAATTGCACTTTCTCTCTGCAGCCTGCACTCATGGCACTTGTGGCTAGTCTTGGCAGCTCTCAGGGGATAAAGCAGAAGCCTGAATGGATCAGACTTAAGAGTCTCTACCACCAGCAGTGAGCAGTCAGTGTGGGCTAGGCAGGAAACCACACTGTTAAGTCCCTGGAGAAGTTTCCTGAAATAATCATAATCACATGTGTCTGTAGTATCGGTTGTCTACTCACTGAAGGCCCATGAGGAAGGTCCACCTGGCTTAGATCCAGCCACAAGTCACCGAGCTTGGGCCAGCTGGGGGCAGCCCCAAAGAAGATGTGAACGGGGACTGGGAAAGCATGATGTGTTCTGCCCTGGGGCTGCCTGCCTTTGCCCATAATAAGTTCCCGGTTGGCCCTCACACAGCCTGGTGGGATGACTAATGAATTGGCTATTGGGAGTTCTGCTGCAGGAGAACTGTCAGGAGCCTGGCGAAGCTGGGGTCATAGCACCGCCAAACAGGTGTATGGGGAAATTAAACTCCATTTACTCCTTTGTGAAGTCCTTACTGGAATCCGATGTCTGGTTGCAGCTGCAATGCTTATCATCATGGCTGCAAACGGGGACATGACATAAGGGATTAGGCTGAATCTGTACAGTACATGCAGGACAAGGGCATCAGCCACAGATGGCAAAAATTAGAAAAGCCTAGCACTACTACTGTGTGCTTGCTGATAGTCCAGAGGTTACAGTGCCCCCAGAGCAGCAGCCTGCGTGAAAGCCAGGGATACCTAGCATTCACTGATCATCTCCTTTGCTTTGCAGCACCTTGAGAATGACAAGAAATATCTTCACCAACACCAGGGAGCGATGGAGGCAGCAAAATGTCAACAGTGCCTTTGCCAAGCTGAGGAAACTCATTCCCACCCATCCTCCAGACAAAAAACTGAGCAAGAATGAGACACTCCGGTTAGCTATGAGATACATCAACTTCCTCGTCAAGGTCCTGGGAGAGCCAGGTCTCCAGCAGACAACAGCACGGGGCAGCATCCTGGGGTTCTTCCAGCAAGCCCCATGCTTGCAAAGCATGGAGGAGCTGGCACTTATTGAAAACTGTGGTGTCTCCTCTCCTGGTATGAGCAGCAATATAGTAGAGCGTTGGTCAGAGACATCATCTCCCTAGTAGACAATGAACCATCCAGTCTTGGTGTTAGTTGGATAGTCTCTCTCTTTTTCCAGAATCTGTGGGTTGTTCCTCTGTGCATTGTGAATATTTATTTATATTTATTACTGTTTTATATGATATACATTTCTACTTAATAGGAAAGGAAATCCTTGGTCAGCCAAGAACCTGGAAGACCAGACAAAGAACTTGCAGCCCCTGGGAACTGGGAACGGCTCGCTGCCATCACAGCAGAGTCCAAGACAGAAAGGCCTTCTATCCTGGTCTCCTTCATAAATCAGGCCACAGAAATTCATCCAGTGTTTCTGGCAGGGAAAGAGATTACTCTCCCATGCTATTTCAATGAAACACTACTGAGTTCAAGAATGATGAGTGCACCTCAAAATTTGTCCAAGACAGGCATCTGGCCTCAGTAGTGAAAGATTTTGGGAGATGTGATATTTGCCACAGTCCTCTGTCAGTTGTTCCAGGGACTAATTGCAAGAGTGACTTGAGCCTGTGAATCTTTTTTCCAGCTTGATTCTTTTTCTTGAAAATATAAGTCCTAGCACTTGAACCTGACTACACCTTTCTCCATCATACTGGAGGGATCCCTAGTATCAGATCAAAATGCTACTATACAAAATTAAACATTAAGTTAAAGCAAAAATGCTTTCAAATAAAAGAAGACATAGTCATAGATGAGTTTCAGTGGTTACAATAGGCAGAGTGAACCTTTGTAGCAGTGACAGTGTGCATGTGAAGGAAGGTGGTCAGGTACAATCCAGCTGCCTTAAAATCCCATGAAACAGGTTGGTGGCTAAACATCTTTGTTCTTCAACGGCTGTAGCAATGGGGGAGGTCCTGTTTTGGGAGGGAGATCCCAGGAGAAAGTCTTCAATGGTGCACTGTGAAAACCTTCATGGAAACACCAGTGATCAGTGTCCCTTCCCATGCCAGTGCACAGAAGAAGTTGGAGCATATCTAAACGTGGTAGAAGGTGCTGGGCATGCACCACTGGTGCACTGTGGTGCCTCTTTGGCACAGGGCTGTGTGCCAGGGGTACTGGGCATCAAGATCTTGAACCAGCCCTGCTTTTGCTGCCATGGGAAGCAGAGCCAAGCTGCACACATGCTTGCTGTCATCTGTAAGACCTTGGTGCCCTGATGCTCCGCTACATGAAATTGGATTGATGTCTGCCCCAGACAGGATACCAAGACCATGGACAAGATTAGGGGCAAGCTGCCTCCATACCCAGCTGACTGCTTTTAAACTCCCCACTTCCACTTGGTGTAGTTGAGGTTCCTCCATCTGGACACTATCTCAAATGGGCTGATGGAGCAAGGACAAAGAAATTGGTGTAAATGTCCTCCCCTTGATTCACTGGGTTCTCTGTGGGGAACACCAACCACCATGCTTTAGGTGTTTAGATGATAAGCAGAATGAAAAGAGTTCTCATAAAAGTGACTATTGTGGGTTGTTGCCCACAAATCAATTTAATTTCTTGATTGAATTATAACTTGTGCCAGTAAAGGTCTGCACTGCTCATGCAAGTTCTAAAGCTGCATAAAGCAACAGAAAAAAAATGACATCAGGTTTAAGTAGAACTGCTTCCTGATCAGATTCTGCTCCCGCTGACACAGGTCCTTTTGATTTCATTGTGGATCAAGGTACGTGTCAATGCTTAGAAAAGACAGCTATTCACCACGGGTAAAGAAATGGAGCTCTCATGTGCCAAGGCATGTACCTGGGCTGTTTCTATTTGTTTATGTGACAATGAGTTGCTCTCAGGAAGCAGAGGTAGGCTTTGCACATGTAACACATGCAGGCCTTCTGCATGAGTGGATTTGGCAGCCAAAGCTGAGCTGACTTTCAAAGCCTCACCAACCACCAGGTGCACCAAAGAATTCAGGGCTGGTTCCTGCTAAGCGTGTATTGGGCTGTCCTGTGCACTGACAAAGACCAGGGTCTGACAGGAACACAGCTAACCTTATCCAGGGCTGGTGTTATAAGGTACAGATGTGCCAGTGGATGGATTTTGACCAAAAGAAAAAAAAACAAAAACAAACCCAAAAGAGTTCATGGTGATTTAATTTTGTTTCTAAACACTGCTAATCTTCAGTTTGCTTATCCCTGCATTTCTGAGCTCTCAGAGCTGAGGACTGCACTGGAGAGCTGCTGAGTGGAAACACACTGAGAGTCTTTTGCGTGGTTTGTGAAATCAGTACTGCTTTCTCACTGCCCCTGCCCACTTTAATGTTACTGAACGCAGTCACAGCCTCTTCTGCACAGCACCTCAAAACGTAATCAGCCAAGTCCTCCTCCTAGCTTTCTGTTGTCTTGATGGGAGTTACAGAAGGATAAACTAGTCCAAGTAAATCAGAGCACTTGTGGGCAAGGTGTGGTGGTGCTGTTTGGTCTATCAGCCACTTGCAATCCTGGGAAACACATATCACCAAGGCAAGCCAAAACATCTTGTGAGCAGATTTATTGTCCAGGGAAGGGGAAAGAAAACCTGGCAATTTTGTAACTTATCATGCTTGTTATATTTTCTATCTTAAAAGGCTTCCCTCCTTGTTACTGCTTTGGTTCTTGTCAACTATCTTTTTGCTCTGCTTTCCATTTAGGAGCTCCCTACGCTCATGTTCAGCATGTGTTTCACTAGGTCTGTCTACCAAAGAATTTTTTTGAGGGGATCATGTTTCTTCTTCACATTTTGTGGATTTCTTATCTGTATGATCATGGACAAATACAGTGTAACTGATCACATTTTGTGCTATATGATGTTATTTAACATCTAATATATTCCAAATAAATTATTTAATAAACAAATCTTTGTCTTTTTAAAATTATCTAAAATTTAATTTTATATTTGCATACCACTTGGTAGAGGATGCCAGTAAAGTATCGTTCTACTTTTCAGCATTTACAGAGGAGTCTTGATGTTAGAAACAACATCATCAGAAGGTGAAGAATGACAGGAATTCTTTGTTAGTTATGATTTCTTACACTTTTTGGTTGAATTGTATTTCACTCTACATGCTAAGAAGATTTTGACTAGTTCTTGAAAAGACAGATAAATAAAATTTCTTTGTGCAACACTATTGTATTTGTCTTGCAAATATTGACACTTCAAAAGATTTTAACCAATTCCATTTTAAAAAGCAGAACTCACCTTGAAGTATTAATTTGGACTCTGATTTGAGTCTATCATTATGTGGAGATATTCAGATAGGCACAACCTACAGATCTGGACTGCAGTCCAGGTTTAGATATAAAAATTAATCTAAAGTTGAGGGGGATCTTAGGGTGTAAAGCTGCTCTTTCTGGCTAACATCTGGTGGGAACAACCTAATCCCCAATTGAATTTGAGGATGGGAGAGGGAGAGGAAGCACTAGGATGACAGATGTAGAAGTTATGAGGAAAAGATGGGAAGTTGCTGGGACACAGGGCCAGTTTCAGTTTCATGCTTAATTGGATGTGTCACAGCTCTGACACTGCTCTATGATACAACAAGAGAGGGGTTTCTGCACAATATGTGTCTGAGAAAGGTACTGTCTCAAGAGATTATATATAAAAGTCATGAAATCAGCAAGAGTGAGGTTCAAAATATGTATTTATAATAAGTAAGGCAATGCCACCTGTCCTGGGTTGAGTGAGTGGTGGAGTTTTTTGGTGGCAGGGGAGGGGGCTATAGGGGCGGCCCCCTGTGAGAAGCTTCTCGAAGCTCCCTCAGCTCCAAGTCAACTCCACTTCTGTTTGGGAGATTGAGCCAATCGGCGGCGCCTCTGCGATAACGTATTTAAGAAGGGACGTGGTGACGAGCAGTGGGACTTGTGAGGAGGAGTTGCTGCAGCTGCACGAACACCAAGGTCAGTGGAGGAACAGAGGAAGAAAGGAGGGGGGAGGTGTGCCGGAGCAGAGACCCCCCTGTATCCTGTGGTGAGACGGCAGGGCGGCCCCCCCTGCCACCCATGGAGATCTACGGTGGAGCAGACATTGATTTATGGCCTGTGTTTTCTCATGGATGATCAAGGTGCTGTGCCCAAAGAGGGCCAGGGTCTCATGAGAAAAGGTAGCCCCGTTGCTGTAATTCAGTGCTGGGAGGATTGCAGCATGCGGGGGAGTCCCACGCCGGAGCAGCTCGGGAAGGGCTGCAGCCATGGGAGGGACTCCAGTTGGAGAAAGTTGGTGACCCATGACGGAGCAGTGTGGGGAACGCTGTGGCCTGTGGGAGGAACTCATGTTGGAGAAAGTCTGTGGAGGACTGTCTCCTGTGAGAGGGGGACCACGATGGAGCAGGGAGAACAAGTTCCAGACGCTCCACCCACTGAAGATGGAAAAGCGTCAGCACTAACTGCACACCGCCACCTCCCCCCCCATTCCCTGCCCCTGCGCTGCTGGGGGGAGGAGGTAGAGATATCGGGAGCAGAGCTGAGCCCGGGAAGAAGGGAGGGGTGGGGGGAAGGTGTTCTCAAAATGTGACAATGTTTCTCACTGTCCTACTCTTAAGTGTTGTTGTTAGTGTCTGTAATAAAAGTATGTTCTTTTTTTTTCCTCCCCTAACGAGTCTGCCTTTTGCTCATGACCACAAAGGGTGATTTTTTCCCCATCCCAGTCCTATCTTGAACCCCAAGCCTGGCTCTCTGTCCCTTCTCATTGCCGGAAGAGAAGGGAGAGAGAGTGGCTGCGTGGTGGTTGGCTGTCAACCAGGCTCAAACCACGACACCACCTTAAAGAGGACCCTCTGTTTGCAGCAGGTAATGCCAAATTAGTTAGTATGCCCGGGATCATGTGGCAATGCCTCCTCTGGAAGTGAGCACAGTATAGCCATGTTAACATGTGGTGTGAGATAATGGGACCTGTGGAATGGAGATGTACCAAGTCATCTGAAGCTAGCTGAAAATGTGTCACATATGTTGCAGCAGTGGCAAACCTTAGTATAAATGACAAAAATGTCCCTAATCATAAGGTCCCTACTGAGTGTCCTAGTTTTAACTAGCAGTGCTAAATAGAGTTGCATGAATAGCACTTTTTTTTTTTTCCTTTTATAGTTTTTTTTGTTGTTGTTGTTGTTGTTTGCTTTTTTTTTTTTTTTTTTTAAGGATATGGCTGTCAATATTGCAAGGAAGACCAGCTAAGGCAGGATCTTCTAGAAGCACCTTTGGTATCTCCTGATACAAAAAAACATGATGCAAAATAAAGAGTCATGGCTTTCTCCAACTCATGGTAATATTAACCTGCACAGATGGTGTGAGGTTTCCTCCCATGCCTTTGTGATGCAGAAATCCCAGTAAGACATTTCTTTACTTAGAATTTCCAACAGGATCAATGGAAGAATATAGCTTCACATTTCAGGTCCAATGAGGATTACTTTCTTCAGAGTCTGGGTACAAGGAGACGAGTGCCACTTTTCAGCTATCACAGAACTGGAAGGAACTGATGCCAGCAGAGGTGCAATGTACACTGTCCATAAAAGTAACCCACATGCCATCAGGAACAAGCCTGCTGTGCAGACTGCCTTTCATCATGTCCACTTTCTCCATATCTCCTTCATGGCTATGGATGTAACTAAATTTGGATTGGGTAAGGAAAGAAATATGTTGCAACTGTGTCTTGCAAGGATGCTGTAGTGCATGAATCCTAATGATGGCCAGCCTGTACTTAGAGGAAGGGCAGGTGTGCAAATCCAGGTTTTGGTCTGGAATTCAGCAGATTCAAATCCTGGCTGATGTGAACACACTGCATCTAGCACTGGACATTGCACAACAAAATCTGATGTCTGCATGGTGCCTTTTTTTTTTTTTTCTGGAGTGTTGCCCATGCTGAGGAAGACTTTGTGGTGAGGCATGTACTCAGCACCCTTGTTAGTTGTACTGAATCTAAATCAGGGAGAAGGAGTGTACAATGAGCATAGCAGAGGGACACTCACAGGATTCCTGAGGCAGGCAAACTAAATGACAAAGCAGAGTTTTAGGACAGTAAGATCCATCCTAGCATCTTGCTCTAAGTAAGAAGCTGAAGCTGCAGCACTGATGTATTTCAGAGGCATACCATTCATGAACCATTTAGTAATTTAGTTTCCAGCAACTAATTGGCTCCCACAAATTTCTTTGCTGCTAGGGAATGATATGCAGTGACCATGGCTAAAGCAGTGCAAGCAAGGCAGATCTGGCTTTTGTTCTTTGAAGGCTGGGTGATGAAAGGAGGTGGAGAGAATGGGCGACTTAACTACTGACCTGTGGGGCAGAGGTCACTTGAGACCCAGTCTTAAACCTAAAGGTCATTGACAAAGTGTTTAAATCTGTCACTTTTCAGGGGTTTAATTGTATTTTTAATACAGCAGGTGCTGAGAGAACCAGAGGGCGAAAGGTGGGTGGAGGAAGCATCTCAAACAAGTATTTGTATTACAGAAGGTGGAGATTCCCTCTATCAGGTTAATACATGTATCTGGTTGAATTTATTCATTATTGTTATGTCCATAAGCCACAGGTAGCATTTCAGTTGCAGTCTGGGTTGGCCTAGCTCTTCTCTATAAGAAAAAGAATTAGTCTCATCTCATTGTGTTCTCCCCCCATGCTCTTCCCATGTGGGTGAACAAATGAACATCCCATCCCTCCATAGTTTGTTTTGCTGTCATGGTTTGCAAACCCAACACTGCACAACTGAGGACCCTGCAATAAGCCTCTTTTGGGACTGTCTTTTGGGAAAAGGACCTCCCAGGCACTGAGAGCCAGAAAGAGAGACAAAGAGCAACCAACCTTTCTGTGGATACATCTACCCTGATGAGCGTCAATGCCACAAAATAGCACAGAAACACCTTTAAAGACAGGCTCCTTTTTAGGTAGCCTGAAACCTTAATGGAAAGCTAAAGGATGTCAGCCCACAGTCAGCAAGTCTCCAGGGAGGAGCTCTGCCTCCAACCCTGGGTGTAGACAATGTTTAACATTGATTTTTCTCTTGCTGACTATTTGGCAAACCCTGGTAGACAGCAGTGCTCAGTCCTGGAGCTGAGAAAGGCTAAGAGCAGCCAATATTAAATCTCCCTTCAAATCATGGAAGAATTGCTGTGCTCTGATACATAGATGTACAACCAGCCAAAACATAACCTATAGATTCTTTCAACTCAAGACTACGCAGTATCAAATTCAAGCTTTAAAAAGCTTTACACTTACTGGAAAGACCTGAAGACTCTCAAGAGGAAACTACAGTGCCTAGAAACGCCTATTAGACCTAGATAACCACAGAAGCTCAGGCCAGCTGACTGTGACCTGAAGTGTTTTACTGCCTGCAGATTAAAACGTGTTTCAGAATGAAGTACCTGGCCTTGATAAGAGGCTCTGCAGCGAACTCTGTGGAACTGAATGGCAAAAAGTCAGCTGAGACTTCCTGACAGAGTGAGTAAGCCCAGCAGGTTGGGCTTGCCAAAAGTGCTTGGTGCTGGCACAGTCTGCTTGGGTGGGAAACATTCCCACCACTTGAATGGGAACTGAAATAACAAAATGTTGAAGGGAGCTGCCGGCTCTGGCTCTTCCTGACGAGCTATGCTGCAAAGGTTTTCCCTAAATTTTCAGGCACAGAAGAGTGGCCAACTGCTGTCTGGTGAACATGCCCAGCCAACTGTGTTTGGCACAGGACAGCACACTCTCAAAGGCCATGTTTCTGCATAGACATGTGGAATGCAAATGGGTGTTCCCCAGCTCTCAGATTTGGAAGTGAGGGGAGAAATTCATGGCAGGTAACGTCAGCAGCATAATTTTACCTGTCACTTTTGAACTGAAAAGCTGAGCAGATTAGAAAACATATATATATATATATATATATACACATATATATACATATATATATGCCTTTCTATGTCTCTATCTTACCCTTATCATCTCCTTTTTGAAGTTAATTTAAGGTCACATGCAAAGGAAAAACCACAAATGTTGCCTTTAAAATAGAAATTATTCATTTAGACTAAGGAAAAAGAAAAATTATAAGAATGAAAACAAGACAAATTGTTGGTGAAAGTGGGAGAAAGTGTGAAGGATGGTTCTTCCATGCCTGACATACCTGGATGGACACTACTGTTGTAGTGAGGTAGACTCTATATTACTTTTTTATATATTACCTTCAGAAAACAGAACACCACCACCTTGTTTCTGTTACAACTATCAAGTAAGTCAAACAGCCAGTTAAGTAATTCTGAAAGCCCTGATATAGTGGCTCCTATTAATTTCAAACATTTCCCAAGAGTATAGGCCTGCTGAACCAACACAGGAAAACATTGATTATATGTTTTTTATTATCTAAATACATTTTATACTTCCCTTAACAATATAGTTTTAAGTTAATAGCTTATTTCTAAAGTCAGATAAATGAAAATGCTGTTAAAATTATAGTAAAATAAGTTTATTTGTTTTTTATCACAACTTCTTCAGTTAAATACTGCCAGTAGCTCTCTGCCATGTGCTGTTAAGGTAAGTCAAAGCAAAGACCGAATTTCTTCTTGAAAACTGCAGGTTCAAGATAGCCAGGGGCTTGTCATAAATACTGCCTCAAAGCTTGAGTTATCCTGACTCTGTGAAGTACTGAAATAGTCTAAGGCTAAGGCTGACAGTAAGGCTCTTGATCTTGAGGACTCAACATTATAAGGTTGTCATGACTGCTTTTTGGGGTGCTTTTCTTGTAATCTCTGTCCATGCATGCTTTTAAGATACCTCATAAAGAAGAGGGTGACCGGTCAGGGAATTCAGCTGGAAGAGCTGGCAGTGTAGAAGCAGTCTTGGAAGGTAGCTGAAGATTTTTTAAAATACAGGCATCTTCAAGTAATCTAATCTTGTGTTCCTGAATACATAAGCATATAAATCCCCCAGCTGTTTTTAAAACCTATGGCTATGGATTTGAGTCTTGACTTTTCTGGGAGGGTTATTCTCCCAGCAAGGGCAGAGAGGAGAAAATTAGGGCAGACACCAAGGCAATCAAGCAGATTCTTTACTGCTCTTAGTGATGCAAGCCCACTACAGAAAATGCCCAGGAAAAAAAAAAAAAAAAAACCAACAACCCATCCTCCCTGCCTCTAGCCAGTTTGCTTTTCTCCTACCATGTTTCTTATCTGTCTTTTGCAGAGACTCTAAAACTCTTATCTTGATAGGCCAGATTACCAAACTGATCTCCTCTCTGTGATGAATAGGAATCAAACAATGTTTCCCACTGTCAGCAAACCATACATTCCCAGTCCAGATAATTCAATTAATAGAATCTTTCCTCTCCATCCCAGCTCTCCTGTCATCCCTTCTCTGCTTCCTTACCCTCCCCCCAATTAATTCCTATGCTTTAATACCATCTAAGAGTCCTTAGTGAGAAGAGGATCTGCTTGCTATGCAGGTGCAAGTTTTCAGCACCACAGCACAACAGCAATACCACCCCCTTCTGCCCTCCTCAGGGCTTCTCTTTGTGAACCACTTTTTATTTTTCTTCCTTTTCAGCTCAGTGCTGAACAACCGCATGCAGTTAATCTGATTATGCTAATTCGTACTTCATGAACCCAAAGACTGTAAGGGGATCTGCGGAGGGTGAGCTGGGCTGGGGATGAGGGTGGTGAGGACAGGAGAGGGGGTATGGGAGCAGGGGCCACAGACAATGGGTTCAAGTCAGTTAACAAAAAAGCCGTCTGTATTGCCAAACAAAGCACACTCCGGGTAACCCCTTGCTGCTCTTGACGATTTAGAGTGTCCCAAACTGGCCTGTGCTACTGAGCAGAAAAGGGAACATGGAGAATATACAATGAAGGGGCACAATGAGAAGTCTGTTTCCTGTTGAATGTTGCTTTTCTTTCTCCTTAACTAATCCTTCCCAGAATCTAGTTGAAGTATGGTCCACAAATTGTTTATCGGATGGTAGCTATGGCGCTAGATGGCTTCTGAGCACATACAACATCATCTGACCAACTAGACTGATGTTGCACTTGAAATTTATTGAATAATGGGCAGTGACTTTGCAGACACACACTCACAACTCTAAATATGGAACTCTCCCTCTGCAGGAGCCGACAGTGTTCCCAATAGGGTTTTACCAATGCTACCTTTGCTATAGCTGGAATTGGTCAGGAAACGGTCTTGAGAAGAAACATAAAAAGGGTATGGAAAAAAATTGTTTTCAAGATTAAAGTAACCCTATGGTAGAGTTGGCAAACACAGAATTGTCTGCATTGGCAGGGACCTCCTGCTATCATCTGGTCCAACGACCCTGCTCACACCATTTCACCAAGTGCCGGCTGCCCAGAACTGTGCCCAGTAAAATTTTGAGTATTTCCACAGAGAGTCCACAACCTCACTGGGAAATCTATTCCCATGTTTGACCACCCTCATATTAAAAAAGTTTTTTCTTGTGTTCAGGTGGATTTTTATGGTTCTTTTTAATTTGTGTCCATAGCCTCTTGTCCGGTCAGTGGGTACCACTGAGAAGAGTCTGGCTCCCTATACGTCATTCCCTCCCAACACATATTGGTACACATTGAGAAGCTTCCCTTCAACTGTCTCTTCTCCAAGCTGAACAGTCCCATCTCTCTCAACCTCTCCTATGAAGGATATTCCAGTCCCTTAATCATCTTCATGGCCCTCCACTGGACTTGCTCCAGTAAGTCATGTCTGTCTTGTACTAGGCAGCCCACAACTGGACACAGCACTCCAGATGTGGCCTCACCAGTGCTGAAGACAGAAGACAGATCATCTCCCTCAACCTGCTTGCAGGACCCCGATTGTTCCTCAGGATACGGGTATCAGTGCAGAATCAAGACTGAGTGTTGGTCTGAGCTGGTTCCAAGGGTGGTGTGCGCAAGCACAACTCTACCACTGCCTCTGCTGAGTATATTTATCACAAACCAGAAGTATATTTTGTCTTTCAAACTGGAAATCATTGGAGGTAGGCACCTTGTTTCCACACATAATAAAAGCACTGCCTATATGTACATGTCTGCAGAGATGACAAGAGAGAGAAGAGGGCATTACAACATTTGCAGAAGGAGATGGGCCTGAACTGCTGTCCTTAAAATTCTGGTGAATGTTGTTTGCTAGCCAACGGCATATGGGGGAATATTAACTGTTTCCTTAATGTCTGTTTTTTTTTTTTTTTGTTTTGTGCTCCTTTCAGGCAGAAATTCAGAAGGTTAGTTTCTGAGAGACAATTCCTGCCTCTGGTGAAGATATATAATTTGCTATTGAGAGGTAAAAGGGGAGATGGAAGGAAGACATTTGCTCTGCACTCCACCTTAAATAGGATGGCTTCCCTTTCTCATGCAGAGCAGACTATCTGTTCAGTCCTGCAGTCCTAAGCAGAATATCTCAGGACACCATTTTATAAAAGCAAATGAAGGAGGAAAAATGACTGTTTTAAAACTGTCATCTCGGGTCCATTCTCAGGTTCAGATGCATTTGCATTATGTTTCAGAGAGGGGATTACATGTAGTTTATTTGATAGGGTAGAAAATATGCAGTATTTTGCCAGCATTGCTCTTCTATATCTGAGATCTCATTTGCTGAGTGTGTAGTGCATTACAATGTATATGTCAGTATTTAATGAAACTAGATCTAAATAACACTGTGAGTCGAGTGAATAAACAAAGGAGCAGAAACAATATCAGAAACATAAGATTAACAGGTTAAATTCAAGTATAAAGAGTATGTTTTTTGAAATTACCACAGGCTGATTGGAGCTGCTATGTTCATAATATGTATGGAAATGTCCCTTGCTTTTTTTTTTTTTTTTTTCCCTGGAAAGTAGGGAAGCTTATCAGATGTCAGCCAAACCAGACAGTATTTTTAAGAACTGTTACATTATACATAAATACATCAGATTAAACAAATAGCTTGAAATCTGAGATAATCAGTAATCCCAGATCCTATGCTCCCTGAAGGCCAGATTCCTGAAGGTATTGGAACACCTAAAATTCACTGATACCTAAGAAAATTTAAAGACCCAGGCTTTTGCCTCACTGATGCATCTAACAGAGAAAAAGTGCATGCAGCAGGACTTACTGCACAGGAGCATTTTGAGGGATGGTGATTTGTATTGTATGATGTGTTACTGCACCCTTTTCTTCCCTTCTACAGAAGGTCTTGGGTGAGATCAGACTGGTGAGGATTTGACAAAGGAGATAAACAGAGTAAGTAGCATAATCTTGAGGAGAAGGTCTTGCTCTGTCACTTTGTCTTTCTCCTGACCTGAAGGATGACCGTGCCCACATCGTTACTTTTCCTAACTTTTTGTTTATAGAGATAGTGAGTTATACTAAGCAAGGGTGTTTCTCTTGCTGTGTATATATAGGGAGTTTAATACAACGGGATTTGGCCTCATTTGAAACTCCTAAGTAATACTGTGCAATGTAAGACTAACACAAACCATTATAGTAACAGGAATATATAAGGAATGCATTGCCAACCATTATTGGAAATAACCTTGAAACTAGCTAGCAGTGTTTATTAATGACAGGTTTTTCCCCCCAGAAATGCTGAGAAGTTGGTTGAAGTAGGCCTGCAACCTTCAGACCCAGAACAGACTCTAGTGTGTATAGAGTGGGATCGGTCAATTAACTACAATGACAGTCCTGTAGAAATGAAAGGTTAGAGAAGGTGTATTAAGCACATGCTATCAGGAATCATGTTTGTAAGAAGAGGAGAGAGAGGTTGCTTAGTGCTTGTTGGAGCTGAACAGCTGAACCACAAGTAAATACAATGGCTAAAATTTCAATTGGGGAGCATTACAGGAGAGTGACACTGCAGCACATCTGTGTGCCACTGTCTCAGCCGATGGGTCTGCTGCAGGCAAGTCATGACTGTAAGGAAAGACATCTTTGAACCGTGATTGGATCAACAGAGTGCGGGAACCCATTTCAGTCACGTGAACGAAGCATCTAGTGATACATCTGAAGATGCAATAGAGACATAAATAAGGTAGGATTCCAAGCCCACTCTAGAAATGAACTATGTTCAAAAAGTATAGTTAAGGAACGAGATGTGCTAAGAGGCTTAACCCAACACTGAAACCCAAGCAGAGATTAAAAGAACTGAGCACCCAGGAGTCTAGTGACCATTTCTGGGAGAGCTATATCCCTTCAGCCAAGATCATAACTTTTGTTTTTGTACAGGATAACTATAGCACCTATATTCACCTCTACATGAAATCATGACTGAGTTTATTGCTGCAATTAAGATACAAAATATATGGAGTTTGTAACTCAAGAGCCTGAAGCACATGCTTTGCCTAATTGTGTGAACATAACCTAAGGGTATATGCTAAGGAGCTCCTGGATAGAGACAGCAGCATGGGCTACAACCTGCTCCAGTCCCCAGTCCCAGGCTTCACCTAGGAATCAACACAGTGCTGCTGCAAAGGTTGTAGGAGAAAAGAATTTTTAAATGGATTCTTAAATATTTGTAGGAACCTAATCTGGTGTGAGGGAGGATGGATCTGAGGTGGATGTAAGTCTAAGCAACACTACTGCTCAGCTTAAGGAATACTTCTATTTCTCCACTTTGCAATCCAGATTGGCATCAACCAGCACATAAGGAAAATAAACTGAAGTAATGTTGTGTTAGGAGATAAATGGCCAAGTGAACTTCCTATGATTTATTTTCTCAGGTAATTTTTTCAAAGCACATTAGCAAACAAGCTCAGAGAAAAAAAAATGGAGACAGGAGAAGGTGACCTGATGGAGGAAGATTGTGAAAAAGAAGGAATGTAACAGTAGTGAAACACGAAGTTGGAAGGTATGCAGAGGTAAAGGTGAGGCCTAAGTATATGAGTGTTCACTGAAAGCATTCATGAGTAAGGTGACAAAGATGGGGTGGACAGATTCTCAGAGAGAGATGGCAGACTAAGAGGTGTACTAAGCCATGACTAAATGCTGAGGATGGCATAAAGAAAGCAAGAAAATCAGGGAAACTGGGAATCTGAAAGTAACTGTGAGAAGTGACACTGAAAGAATTAGGCAAGGTTGATAAATATATGGTGCTAGAGAGAGAGGAAAGAGAAAATGCGCTAGAATATCAAAGTAAGCATCTTGAGGAGAATGAGACTGTTGGAAAATGGGGAAATATGAATGAGGCAAAAAACTACAGAACAGAGTGGGAACCATGATTTGACAACAAATCACAAACATGGCAGGATGAGAGCAGACAATGGGAATACCCATTTTCATATGTGGCAGAGATTACTATTTTCACCCGACGAGTCTGATGCATAGACTTGAGTCTGAGAGATCTTCTAAGACAGGTAAATAGATTTAATCTAACAATCTGTACAATAGGAATATTTCTAATTTCCTAATTTGGGTAGGTACATATGTATGAGTTTTGAGGCATACTGAAGACTAAAGAAGTCCTCCTTTTTTCCCCTAAGGCACCATTTTTTAATTCCATGTCAATGTCTATAGAATCCCAAACATTATGAAATAAAACACTAAGTAAACATATCCCACATTTAGCAGCAATTTCACGAGCCATGTTTCCCTAATAGGTACACAAACCTTTCGAACACTATTAGCATAATTGCCGTATGAAACAACACAACAAATGAATCAGATATGAGAGCTCTAGTTCACGTTATCCACAGCTTCTGTACGATCCAGAGAGTAATGGGTTACTGATGTCATACTCTGTGGAGATTAAAGATGTCAACAAGCACTCACTTTGAAACCAACTTTCTTCTTTATTTCACTCTTTGTTACTGTCAGGTGTTACGTGGTGGTTTCAGCTTTTCATAGAATGGACCAAGAACAACTGTCTATCCACGACCAGTTATGACATGCAGCAATGCAGCTGTCAGGAATAGCTGCTGGCAGGCATTTAACAACCTAGACTTTCATAGCTGTTTCAGAAGTAAAAATGTGGTGACTTTATGAACAGCTGGAATGTTTTCTGAAGCAAATTCAGAAAATATTTGTAGTGTCCTCTTGGAAAGGACAACTAATCCTGCCAAAAAGTACTCTGGCATATGTAGGAGTTGGGTTGCTCATTAGCAGGTGTCTACAGTGTTTTGTTTTTTTTTTTTAATGTCATGCTAACATTCCTTAGGCAAGAGAGTCAGTTAGGGCTTGTGCTTCATTTTCATGTTGAACTTTATGTTCATGCGACAGAGCACAATACTAATCAGTCCATCTTTAAATTTCATACATGCATAGCATGCTCAGCTCTTTTTATTAGCTTGCCCCCAGGAAATGAAGGAAGGTGTATCTGTTCTTCCAGTTTGAAATCAGCAAAACACACACACACACACACACATACGAGTGTATCTAGTTTACACTCTAACACCATCCTCTCATACAGCCAGAGTTCTCTCAGCATCAGCATATTTGGTCCAAGGAGGAACAGGGTTATTTCAGAGGTGCCTATCCTCTGTTATCTTTAAAATATTCCTGAAATATCTGAGACAGCTGGAAAATCAATGACGAATTTTAAGTTTTCTTATTTGTTACTCTAATTTTTTACACAGATTCTGTTCATTAATCCGATTTCTCTTTGGTGGGTTCCTCTGTCCTATGCCCTGCTAAGACACCACCCTGAGTGCACAGAAATGTCAGGAATCTCACCTTGGTTTTCAGCAAACTTAGAGAAACTGCTATTCTTATTTTCAGCTGGTGCTGGAGGCAGAAAACCCACCAGAACTTCTTCATAGTTTAGCTCTGTCAGTTAACACACACTTCCCACATAACTGCTGCAAAGGTGGCTTGTGGAGATCCACCTTCACACTAGCTACCTCTGCTCTGGAAAGCAATGCTTCGGGTGCAGTGAAGACCCCCTGAAAGAGGATGCAGTATGTATCTGAGGACCTGACTAAAGATTCAGGTAGCTGTTGCCAATCTGCTACATGATAGTACCGGTAGTGGTATCACTGACAGGACTTTAGAGAATTTGGGTATATTTACCTGAGTCATAGGCACGGTGGTAGCTGCAATGCAGACATTGCCATCAGGCACAACATGTTGCTGGCCCAAATTAAGGTTTTCTTTTGTGTCACTACAGATTCGTTGTGATCATTGCCATTTTTATTTCTCTCCCTCGCCTATGATCACACACAAGATAGTCTGAATAGTTTTCATTTTCTAGCAATGAACCTGATGCCACTCAGTGGGAATTAAACAGTACTGCAAGGAGTAGAAACTAGCATTTCTACAGCCTATGGGAAGAGAATTGCTGCATCATCTAAAACTCCTGTCAGTAACTCCTCTGTTGATGCAGCTGCATAGACACATACCACTGCTCAGTGGGAAACAAAATGATGCTGAAACCGATTTCTGCCAGTGGATGCAGCTTCCTAATTTATTATGTTTTACCACCTATTAACCGTGGCAAAACAATATTCTGCTCTAGAAAACAAACTGTGGCTTCTATGTCTGCACATAAGCATAACAGAAAATAAGAATTAGAAATGTTAATAACACTAGTAAGAGGTCACCTTTGCTAAATCTTGAGCTCTTCATGCAGATGAAATTGAAGATGGAAACGTCCAGAAAATAGAAACCTGGTACAAGCATATGGCACAAGAGTTAGGCAGAAAATGAGTCACTGGACAAACAGAAAGGAAGATGCATTGAGAAGAAGGAAAACTTATTCTGTGAATATGGTACTGATAAGAGGAAAATCCATTAAAAGAATGGCAAAGTAAAATTATTCTGGGAAAATTCAGGTGTTTGCTATCTTTCCCTGCATAAAGCTTTTTCTAAAAATGATCCTACAGTTATTCCTGCAACTTCCTGAAATTAGTTCTTGGTAGGCAAAGAGCAAGTTTAAAAGCACCTGTGGAAGTTGTAAGTTTTCAGACTGCTTAGCTTGATTAACTTCACCACACAGTGTGCAAAGCTTAGAGGCATTAACAGTTCTTTTCACCAGCTTGTGGAAACTGAATGGAAAAGGTAAAGCTGGTGCCTTTCTTTAGTAGGAAAAACAGCTGAAGACTCACAAACAAGTAAGCTTAACTTCCACCCCCAGGGGCTAGGAAAAAAAAAAAAAAAGTTAATATGCTTAAAAAATGACCAACAACGCCTAGCATAGGTCCATCAAGAACCGTGTCATGTCAATGCAATTTCCTTCTATCCCAAGTTAGTCAGTCCAGTGGACAAAGAAAACACAGATGTTGCGTAGCTTGGGGTTAGTAGATTTCTGACATTGTTTCACTTAGGAAGCTCAAGAGCAAATTAGTTTTGTTGAAAATACTGCAGGATTGATGTGAAACTGGTTAGAGATCTACTTTTAGAAGACAAAACAGTTAACAATAGCCTTCACTATAAAAATGGATGTAAATATATATTAAAAGGGATTCTGCTAAGGTCTGACCAGGATCTGGCATACACTCATGCCCTCAATACTTATTAAGCAGGTGATAAACAGTTAACATCAACCTGGGAAAGACCACATGTTGGGAGCATCCCTGTTGATAATCCTAACTACCCTTGATGAACGGAAGACGTATTCAGTTGGGGGGGTGATACAGAGAAAAGAAGAAAAAAGGGATAAAGGTAAGGGTATCATACCTACACCTGGTAAGTATGGTGACCTGTGCATAAGAACAGCCAGATGCAGTGACGAGTGACAGGGAAGAAGCACAGGTGTAGAAAAGGCTCGGGGGGGTCCAGAACCAATCTCAGGGTGATCACGAACCTGGACGATCAGTATTTTCTAACAGAAGGCAAACAACCGACCCGGTAGAGGTGGTAAGTATTCAGCTAGGCAAAACACAGCTACAAAGGCGACGGGAATCTTCGTCCCGGGACGGGGTGCAGGGAAACGCGTCCGGCGCGGGGGGGGACGGACACCCGCGGCAGCGGGGCCGATCCGGTCCCGCCTGGAGGGCGCCGACCCTCCCGCCCGCGGGCCCGGGAGCTCAGCCTGCTCCTGCCCGCCCGGGGCGGCACGGCCGGACCCACAGCGGTGTGAACGGAGAGCCGAAAGCGACGCTTTCCCAAGCTCCCTTCCCCTCGCCTTTGCAGGTGTCACCCGGACCTGCGGGCGAGTAGGGAGGGCGGCGGAAACACCCCTGCGGAGCGCCTGGGGGGGCTGAGCCGGACCAGCGGAGCCCGGCGGCACGCAAGGACAAGGACAAGGACAAGGACAAGGACAAGGACAAGGACAAGGACAAGGACAAGGACAAGGACTCCGAGCCCTGCGAGCGACAGCCGCTGGGAAGAGCGGCCGCACAGCCCCGCCGCCGCCTGAAGCGAGGCACCGCGCCGCGCCGCGCCCCGCCCCGCCGCTGACGGTGCCCGGCAGGGGCCAAGCTTCCGTTGGGGCGCCCGCTGCCGCCGCCGCCGCCGCGCTGGGCGGTTGCCCCTCCGTCCTCCGCCCCGCCGCCGCCCGGCCATGGAGCTGTGGCAGGTGCCGGTGCTCTTCTCGCGCCTGCCCATGTTCCCTTTCTTCGACCTGGCGCACTATATGGCTTCCGTCATGGCGCTGAAAGAGCAGAGGGGTGAGCGGGGGTGGTTGGCGGGACGGGACCGAGCCCCTTGCCCGTGTTGCCCTGACGCCCCCACTGTGTTGCCCCAGCCCACTCCCGTGTCTCCCGCCATCTGCCACTGTGTCCCCCCTCACCCTGTTTCCCGTCCCCCGGCCGGGCCCGGCCAGAGGCGGGGACCGGGGAACCCCCTGGCGCCGGCCGCCCCCGCCCCAGCCCCGGCTGGGCAAGGATGACCGTCGCGCAAGATGGCGGGGGGCGCTTGAGGGGCGCCGGGGTGCCGGGAGCGGGGCGGCCGGGCCGGGGGGTGCGGGGTGGCGGCCGGGGTGACCCGCGTTTGCCCGGGCTTTGCCGCTGGGTCTGCGCGGGAGCTGCAGGTGTCTCGCCCGGGGTGGGGGTGTCGGAGCACCCCCGGGGTCGTTGGTCTCGAGGCCCGTCCAGCCTGCAGAATGCTGGAATGCGTCGGTTGCGTTTTGGTTCTTGTTTTGTTTTCTTTTGTTTTGTTTTTCCTCGCTACTTTTGGATTTTGATTTTAATGGCGGCGGGTGGCTAAACCTCAGTTCCCGTGCGTACTCCCACAGCATCTCAGGTGGCCTGTGTTCCGTTTGGTGCGGCGAGAGCTCGGCCCGCGCTCCTCGTGGCCCCTGGAGCGAGAGCCCAGCGAGCAAAAGCTCCAACTTTGGTGCCGAAGCGTCGCACAGAGCTGCGGCCAGGCGCTGCCGGGGGGCTCGGCTGACAGCGGCGTGCCTCTCCCCTCTCCGCCCCTGCCCTTCTCGCAAAAATCAAAACCCGTTAGTCTAGAACTCTGTTAGACCGTAAGCGTGCAGATAAGATCGCAGCCTCTGTTAGTCCATCTGTCAATAAGTAGGGTCTAACTGGCTGCAGAAAGGAAGACCCCAGCCGAACTTCTCTTGCTTTCTCAGGACTAGGAGGCACTGGTGAAATCAGCCAGGAGTCTTGTTGAAAACCGTTTTGCATTTTAAGATTTTAAAAGTTCCCAAGTATAAAGGGGCTGAACACCCTGAATTTAGGTTTACACATGCAGAGAAGGAATGCAATCACAGGCTGGTGACGGGCTGTCAGGTAGTAACATCTGAGAGGTGAGAGGAGAGCTGTTCAACTCATGGTTTTATATCCACACACCCTGGATATGCAGGAACCTGATGAGGCAATTCTGTCTTTTAGGAAACACAGCTTGGGAATCTAATGGGCAGGTTGCATGCTAGTGACTTTTCATGTTGTACCCATAGATTGTAAAATTAAATTAGGAAAGTTTTACACTCCCAGTAACAGGATTCTGGATTTTGTAAGAGTGCATGTAATGACACTTCAATCTCTACATGCTCTTTTCTAGAAGATCTTTCGCACTGGGGTTGTTAACGCCAAGCCTAGTTCATAGTTGTCAAAAATGTAGAGACTAGCCTTGGTTTAATGTGTAGAATAACTACTTGTGGTGTGGCTTTGGACAGTTACAGTAACCATGCATCCCAGCTGATAAACTTGTAGGAAACTAAGGTGGCTTTCAGGATTATTGTGCAGATTTGGGAGTTTCTGCTTGCTTCAGATTTTTCTGTGTGTTTGTTTAGTGAGAGCTTGGTCCTTGGTTCCTTCCTAAATGTGTCAAGGTGAATTTTTACTTCCTGCTAAGTAAGTGCAGTTAGTAGACTGTGAAGACTGATATAAAATAGTTATGTATGCTTCCATCTTCACCAAATTTTGTTACTACTGCTAAAATTGTTTCTGTGTACTGACTTGTGGCATTGTGTAATGTAACTGTTTCATTCAAAAAGGGACTTTCTGTCTAAAGGTATTTGATGTTATCATGTGCTACCTTTAAACTTTCCTCTGGAATGAACACACTGAAAGACCAGGATGAGAGGAGTCTTTCCACTTTGCTAGCATCAGCATAGCTTTAGTGGGATGGCACTTCTGGACAGTAGAACTGCTGTCAGAAGTCTGGACAGATCTGTGCTGATAATTTTTTTTCTTCACAGTTTAATAACTGTAAAGTTCAGAACTCTTGAGTATCCTCTAATACTTTGAATCCTTTTTTTTTTTTTTCCCCTTAAAATTAGTTGTTACTAGCTGTGTTTCATTAATTGCAGTCAATGTCCATATGCATGACAAATAGAATACAGTGTATTTAGATTCAAAGACACAGCACCTGGCATGGTTTCCTTTCACTATGTAATCTGACCGAACACCTGGTAAAGTGAAGAAGCAGCAGAGTTTCAGTTAGGTAGCTCTCAGTCATGCTGCATTTTGTGGGGAGGGAGAAGGTGGTTCAATATTCTGATGAAGGCTACCAGTAAGATGTTAAGATGATTACTTCTCTGCTAATGCAAGGTAAGGTAATAACTAGCTTCATGCTAGTGAAAGAGAGGTTGGTGCATGCGCACCTGACAATGGATGTCTGAAGTGTAAGTTTGTGGGTTTTTTAAACCTGGTCTGGAGGTTGACAGTTCTTGGATGTGGAACGTCCTGTCGTGATCTGGTTACCGGTTTTACTCCAAGACCAGATTACTGTGCAGATTACATCCTCTATTACATCTGTCCAGGAGTTAAAGCTTGTGCATAACACAAAATCTGATCTATTAGCAGTACTCCCCAGTTCTAGCACATGTTCCCTTGTGATTTACACTGGCTTCTTCTGTTATCTGGGTTTTCTTGTTGTTCTGAAGAGTTTGGGATGTTCCTTCTCTGTATGGTCACTCTGTGCTATAATGCCACAACAGCATTTAGTGGAGTTACTCAACAGAGAGAGTACTGCCGAACATGGGGGTAGGATATTCTCTTGTTGCAAGAAAAGGAATTCAGTCCTTTCGTGCTGAAGTCAGTATGTAGTATTTGTAACGCGGTTGTGTCATCAAACAAGAGAATAATTAGATGTGAGGAAGAAGCTACTGTAGATCTTTTGGACCAGTGAGTGTCTACTTAATATATTTTTGCTTTTTTTCTGAATGCAATGGCTGTCAGCATTTTTAGATTTTTTTGTTTTTAATTGAGGAAACCTCAGTGTAGTAAGCACAAACCATTAATATTCTACAAGTGTCTTAACCTTTTTAACTATGTTGGTGAACATAGGCCCACATTCAGTTATACGGGATCTGGATGTAATGGCCCACTTCATATTTTTACTTTTGCTGTTAAGTAATGTTAGCAGGCTTTACAATTTTCTCCTATTAATTTTATGCACACAAGCATAATATATAGCTACTTTGGAGAAGTGGTAATATGCAATAACAAAGCTGAACATAACTGATTTGGAGCACCAGATACTGCAGTATAGAAAATAAGTTACACAATAGTAACAACAACAACAACAAAAGTATATTCAGTAATACTTAGGAGTGCTCATTTTATAAATTGGCAGTTACATAGGAATTTAGATAGTGCTGCAATATGTGGTAGATGTGCCAGCACTAAAACTGGAACAATCTTGTTGATACTCTTATATGAAGTGAATTGTATTGAGAGTGCTGTATTGCCTTTGATATGTTTGAGCTTCTCATCTTGCGTAAGAAGCTTCTTTTCCCACAGAAATGACTGAAAATGCTTCTCCTCTGAATCGGGAATAGATGTCGAATTTCATTTTGGGGCAAACACTATGTTTCACCTTTGCTTTTGTGAATTCAGCCTTTGGACTATGAAACTGGTTCAAGCAAACAGAGCTTTGCGCCTGTGCAAAGGCAAAGCTTTGGCAACACTGGACTTCTGAAATGGAAGCAAATAATCAAAACTACTTGAGGATATTTCTGGCTTTGATAAAGTGTTGTTTCCTGCTGGAACTGATTAAAGCTTATCTTTACTTTTAGCATAATCTTTTAATATTGAATACTCTTTCGGCATATTTCAATTACAATTTAAAAGGGGTAATTCATTTTAAAGATAACAAAAGGGATCAGATAACCTTTTTTTCTCTGTTCATGATTGCAGGTGAAACTAATAGTTGTTTTGGATACTGTTTTCATTTTGGTCAGCAAACAGCAGGGTGTTACGAATCAAAAGGAAAACAGTGACCTTGAATTCATGAAAACTCAAAAGCAGAAATAGAATTTGTACAATAACCACCTAAAAGTTACCAATGCCAGCCCTGTCTAGATCAGCAAAGCCACTTGTGTATTTTTAATACAAATTTGAAAGCAACTGTATATCTATGCCACATTATTAACAATGAGACCTCTCAGCCATGCTCTGAAAGCTTTTTCTTCTTGGTAGCCAAATAGTTATAATAAACCAACCCACAAAAGATGCTCAAAAACCACAATGACAGTCTTTCACTTTTATGTAGATAGCATATGGTTAAGTCAGTGTACTTTTAGGTTTATATTTCTGAAGACTTTTCTGGTGAAACCCTACAGATTTCTGCACGATTTTCCATTACCTAAAGGAACAATGTTAGACTGAATGATTTGAAAAATACTAACTTTTAAAACATGATGTGATTCTCAAATGTTTATTTCTATTTATGCATTTTTTATCTTTTTTTTTCAGGAGCTGTGGAAGTGTCAGTCCGAAGTCCAGTTGCCTGCTGGTTTAGTGCTATGCTTTATTGCTTTGGTGGTTCAGTTTTGTCTTCGTTGATGCTTGCGGAGCCTCCAGTAGCATTTCTGGCAAAGGGCACAAATATTCTACTTGCATCTTCAGTCTGGTAAGCAGCCACAGTTGAGTCAGATGTGTAGTATTGGTTCTGAGGAAACTGTTATACTATCAGGCTTCCATATAAATCAGAAACTTAACTTAAAAGTGTTACGGATTTGGATGCTGTCTCTTCATCCAGAGACTCACTGCAGCAAAATAGCTGTTACGATCCTGTTCTATAGGAATAAAATGCTAAGACAGCAACTCTTATGGGATGTTGTGTAATGAAATGCTCAGTCACTAGGCTAGACTTACCTTAGACTTTTATAGTATTCCTGGTCAAACAGCTGAAAACATTATTTTGGAATAAAGTGGATTTTAGTTACCACTTCTCTGGATATGGGCAACTCATAAACACAGTCTGTATTTTCAGCAGTAGCTCTTAAGGACCAGAACCTGGCTGATGTAAAAATTTTGAACTTTTCTGTATTTGGAGATCTAAGACATAGATCTTCTTTCCTCTCCTCTAGTTTCTGCTTCCTGTCATATTTTTTTTTTTCCTATATTTTGCCCTTTCCCAAATGGATGGTCATTGTAGTGGAAGACACTTGAGAGCTAAATGGAAAGTTAGGTATGTGAATGAGGCAGCAATTTGGCCTGTTTTGGAATTCAGAAAAAGCACTGGAGTTATTTTCATATAAATGTGGCCTTCCAGTGGCATTCGTTTGTTCCAGAAAGTAATCTTTGAAGAAACCCTCAAATGTAACAAAATTTGTGAGCAGCAGTGGGTTTTTTTTAGTTTAAAAATTTCAATTCCTATTTTAGAAGACTGTTATCTGCTTGAAATCCTTTAGTACCTTCTCCTTGTTTTATACTTGTTTTAGTATCTGTTCCTAGGTTTTATAATTGCAAATTCATTAAAATGAAAGTCAATGTTTCTATTTGACTATATATATATATATATATATATATATATATAAATCTTCTGGTCTTCATGTTGCAATGGAAGATGGTAGATTATGGTAGATTTCATTAGGCAAATTGGTGAAATGAATAATGTGCAATAAATAGTGAAGTATTAACAAAGCTCATAGAATCTGCTTATGGTTTATAATAGTTTGATCTGGGCAACATGTCTGCTTGTTTTAACAAATGACACCTTAGGATTATATATAAATAGAATGTGATTTCTGTTGAACTTAACATGGTCAAATGTGATTTGCTGTGCACAAATAAAATGAGGTTTTAATAAGGAGCTTTGAATGTTATGAAACCTTTTAAGCTTCTAGTTTTACAAAGTTCTC
Source organism: Tyto alba (assembly GCF_018691265.1). Taxonomy (NCBI): domain Eukaryota; kingdom Metazoa; phylum Chordata; class Aves; order Strigiformes; family Tytonidae; genus Tyto; species Tyto alba. Next base: position 44,412,658 of record NW_024881275.1, on the reverse strand, counting down.
TCTTCATGAGTATAATGACTTTAATTCTGAGTCCCAAATCATATGAAACGAAATTCCTCAAGCCATACATAAAACTGGAAAATGAAAGGAGTTGCACTACACTTGAGAAATGCTCCTGAATAGTCTGTAGGACAGCGGCATCTACTGTTAGCAAGTGTTGCTAGCAGAAATTACAGGCAAAAATGCCGCGGTTCAATCCAGTTACCTGTGCCTCAGGGTCCTAAATCCACATTCTGCTATTGTAAATTAGTTCTGGTTAGTGTTGTTTCTTGAGTATGTGGCTTACATGCCTATTTGCAGTAGCCATTAAAATACATGTTCTTTATACATCTTTGATTTCGTATCAACTGAATCTTGGTTGCATACAAAGGCAGTTGGCTTTACAATAGGAAAAAAAAGAAGAATATAAGTAGGTCAAAAGTAAAGCTAAAACTGAACACCAGACCAGTAGTTAGCTATTGATGTAAATTCTAATAAATTTATTGTATGTGAAAAATAGGCTATTGCATGCTCCATTCTGGAAGATCTTGAAGAGAAGAAGCTTTAGAAGTTTGCAGGTGGTGTATGCATTGCAGAAAAAGAATATATATAACTAGGACAGGAGTTCAGCTAAACTTTGCCTTTCTAGGGAGGAAGCTTCCTGGCATTCTGCTGTAAAGGATAAGCATTTAAAAAAAAAAACAAAAAACAAAAAACAAAAAACTAAAACAACAACCCAAAACCCAAGTGCTGTCCTGATTTCTGATCTCTAACCATGACTCATGACTCTTCCTAGTTGTGGTGTCTGCTAGTAGTTCTAATGAAGTAAACTAGATGCAAGAGGTGCATTTCTGTATTGCAGCCTGGGTAAACAGGAGAAGGATAAAGCCTTAGGAATTCTTGGTAGAAAGGGTTGAGCTCAGAAGCCTAAACCAACAGGCGAGTAACTGTTTTTAAGAAAATTAAAAAGTACCCTTCCCATCTTTTAAAGGCTTTCTCTGCTTTTACTTAATTGTTACTTTCTTACTCCTGTGCTGAAATAATCTAGATATTTAATCTTGATTTTTTTTTTGAGACCTTAAATGTCTCTGTAAGAACTGAAACTTGTTTATGATTGGAGAGATACAATAAAGCACCACTTAATCAAATCTTTTAAAATTTACTGTCATCTTATAACTTCATTGTTAGCTATCTTTACTTTGTTTTAACAGCAATTGATACAAGATATTATTAAATTCTGAGTACTGTGCTTTCAATGCTTTGAAAAAAATAAATGTGCTTGTAATTGCCAAGCTGAAAAAGCTAGAATTGCTGGTTGCTCAGATGTGAAATCTGTTTGAAAATAGCTCTGCATTTCATCTGGGATGACATTAACTAGTGGAGTCATTCTTGCTGAAGTTATATAATTCTATGTACCTATCAGTATGAAATCATGGTGTCAGCATGTAATTTACCACCCTGTTGTAATCCTATTAAAAACATCCCCCCAAAAAAATCAAAAACCCCAACCAAACAAAAAATAACAAAAAACCAAACCATGCGAAGTTGGTCAGACACTAAATTAATAACTTGAGTTATAAAAACATGATATGTAAGGTATAGAACAGTTGGTAAAATTTAAAACTGTTTCTTATGTACTTTAATGGATTCTTCTCTGGGACAATGAGGCAGTAAGAACAATTTCAAATAATGTTTGATGGTTTTGATACAAGAGCTCAAGCACGCTCAAAAGCATTTCAAATTTATTCCAGTAGGTCTACCCACACAAGGCAGGGAATTATCAGTAGTATATCGTGCTTTGCTAGTCATATTCCAGAAGTATCTTTAAAGGCTATTAGAAAGTGAATTCCTTAGCAAAATCTTTTGAATGCTGCTAATGGATTTTCTCATGATTTTCAGGTATCTTGTGTTTTACTGCCCACAAGACATATTCTACCAGTGCTTTGCCTTTCTGCCTCTTCGGCTTCTGGTTGCAGGAATGAAAGAAGTGACTAGGACTTGGAAGATAACAGCTGGCGTTGCACATGCAGACAGTCACTTCAAAGATGCGTGGCTTGTCATGATAGCTGTGGGCTGGGCCAGAGGTAACATGCATAATATCTTGTTCTGATGGATTGTGATGTTTTGGAGTGGTATTTAAATGGCTAGCCCTTCAGCATAAATAGCACCATTCCTTGATGTGCTGGATATGATCATCCTAATACAGTCTGTTATCCCCCAAGGGAAAAGCCTGTGCTGAAATTTTTCTGCCTGGATTAAGGGTGACACTGAATGACTTCGAGGGAAGTTCATCTTATCCCTTCAGAAGGTCTTGTGAGGGCAGCTGATGGCAATAAAGAAATAGATCTCCCATTGTAGCTTCAGTGCTATTACTAAACTTTCCAACATCGTATTTCCTCAGAGCGGTTTTCCTTGCATGTGACTGAAGAAGAAAACTTGTTTTCTTAGCTTTTTTCGTTGTAACAGTTAGCTGATTTTAAACAGAGGAATGAACCTTCTTGCCTGCCTGCTGTTTGGTGTACAACTCTGAAAGCTACCTTCCTAGCAGCTGTATTTGTAGTCACAACATATAGAACCACTTCAGGAAGTAGTAGTGCAGCTTGTTTCTATTTGCTTGATACTGTTTTGCTTTGGGAAATAACGTGTTAATGTGATGATCTAACGTATTTTTTGTTTCCAAGTTATAATACAGATCAGTCTCACTGGCTAGACTGTCTTAACACCTCCTATGTCTTGTGTTCTTCTATTATAAAAATACATATCCACTTTTCTTGCAGATGGTCCTTGTAGTTATAGAGACATTCTCTGTACTTACATGATGACATGAAGAATGGAATGATATAAGCCTCTCTGGAGATTTCCATTAGCAATTCAGGCATTTGCTTGTAGTGTTGAGTGCATTAGTTCAGATGCTATCACATAAAGGTAAACCTGAGGTTCTTGCTAAGTAGCTAAACCTGTGAGGTTTCATGTTGGTCACTCAAGTCGTGCACATATAAAAGATTGGATTAATCTCTTTAAGTGTGAACTTTGGGTGTCACGTTTGCCATGTAGTGTAACAAGGTTTGCTGGGAGCAATAATACATTGTGCAGTAGTGGTAGCAGGTAGTGGAGGATTATCATAAATCTCTGGAATTTCAGGAGCTGGTGGCGGCCTAATTTCCAACTTTGAGCAGCTGGTGAGAGGAGTGTGGAAACCTGAAACCAACGAACTACTGAAGATGTCCTAGTAAGTTTCTAAAAAAAGACTGCAACATGTTAACTGCTGTTTTGCTAACTCCTTGTGCTGGCACTCACTTTTAGTTGTTGAGATTTTAAAAAACAAAGCAGTAAGACACATTTGTACTCAATGTTTTGGTGTGTATCTGGTGAAAGACTGGTTGATAATCTTCAGTAATTCTAGCAGATGTTTTAATCATTTTGAGTTGTTGTGGTTTGAGCCCAGAGCTGTTCACTCACCCCTCCCCCTCAGGAATGGGAAAGAGAAAATAAAGTAGAAGGCTCAGGATTCAAGATAAGGACAGGAAGTGGTGGATCACCCTTTATGGCCACAGGCAAGAGACAGACTTTTTAAGGGAAGAAAAAAAGAACATCAGTTTCATCAAACACTAACAAAACCAAAACGTAACAGACAAGGTAGGACAGTGGGAAGTGCCACCACATCCAAAACCACCTCCCTCCACGCATCCCTTCTTCCCTAGGCTCAGCTCTGCTCCTGATCTACCCCCTTCCCTAGCGGTGCAGGGGGCAGGGCATAGGGGTTACAGTCAGCTCGATGCTCCTTCCTTCTCAGGATGGGGGGTGAGTGTTGCACATTGCTCCCCTCTCACTGGAGACAGTCGTCCACAAACCTTCTCCAGTGTGAGTCCTTCCCATGGGATGCAGGTGTTCCTGAGCTGATTCAGCATGTTGCAGTCTCCCAGTGCTGAATTAAAACAACAGGGGTTGCTTCTTCCCACAGAGTCCTGGCTGCCTTTAAGTGCAGACACTTGTTGTGGTGTGGGCTCCTCCACAGGCTTCAGGTCGGCCTCTGCTTCACCGTGGACCTCCATGGGTGGCAGGGGGGGTGGCCTTGCTGTCTCACCACAGGATACAGGGCGGGCTCTGCTCTGACACACCTCCCCCTGCTTCCTCCTCCTTTCTTCCACTGACCTCAGTGTTCTCATAGGTGTCCTCCTTGTAACTCCTCCTCACAAGTCCCAACCCCCTCCCAGGTTCCCCTTCTTAAATATGTTATCATAGAGGCGCAGCCACCGTCACTAATTGGCTCAGCCTTGGTGCAGAGGTGGGTCTGACTTGGAGCTGGGGGAGCTTGGAGAAGCTTCTCACAGGGGCCACTGCTGTTGAGCCCTCCCCTGCTATCAAAAACCCTGCCACAGAAACCCAGCAGAAGGACACCAAATGGGAAGACGAGTCAACAAAAATTATTTGACAGAAAGCAGTACTGAATCAGTAGGAAGCAGTATACTGGAAGGCAGTATTGACTCAGTTTGTCTTACAGGGACATGGTCTTCTATCCAAAATGAAAGGAGAGTGGTACCAGGAGTATACAAGTGAACTCTGCATGTTCTGAGCATCACTAAGACCTCTTCATTTGAGCATTGTCACTCTGACTTTCTCTGCCACTACCATTTTCCTTCATAGATACCAATTATTTGAGAATGTGCAAATTGGTTATTTAGTATAGCAAAAATGTACTGCAAGACAAGAAGTGTTACTTCTCTTGCAGAAGCAAAGAATGGGAATATTACATGGCTCCTGGATTTGCCTATACAGTAAAATGAGAATTGAGACAGGCTAAAAGGCCACAAGCTATTATTGTAAGTCAAGATAAGCCCACTGGGGTAATTTCCTAAAATCTGTTTGTCTTTCCCATGTTACTTTCAGGTCTTTAGAAATTTTTATTTTTTTTAAGTTATCTTGCTTTTTTTGCAGCCAGCAACAGAATAACAGAAAGTAAATTGGTAGCCTTTCCTTTGACAATATTTCAACTTTTTATAGCTTATGTTAGTTGTTGGCTTTTTCTGAAATTCCAGGTATTTAGAATTTCTCTCCCTCTCTCAGTGCCTAAGTGGCAGTCTTGAAAGCAGAATTCCAGAAGGAAGAAGTCACTGTCAATAATAGCACTGTAAGCCTGAATAACACTGTACTTACAGATGCAATACTAGAGCAATGCTTACTGACTGTGGCAGTGCTCACATGTATTCTCTTTCTCTATGGTGAATGTGGCTCAAAGTAACTCAAAAATGATTTTAAAAATTTTGTTTAATATATAAAACTTAAGAATATTAAATATAAGTAGGTTACAAAGTTAAACGGATAAAACATTATGCAAATGGATGAGACACTTTCATACACAGTTGTTTTTTGGACTTCTTGAGCAGGAAGTTGATGCAGTAAATTTCTGAGTTACTGAAAAGACAGTGAAGAACATGTCTATAGTAGATGATCTGCGGTAACAGGAATGTCACATGTAAATGCACAAATTTTTTCTGCCACTGTATTAGTGCTCTCTCTTCAGATGACTTTAGATAACTGACTAAAGTTTTCTTGTTCTCTGACTGCATACCTCGCAATGAAGATAGCTAGAAGATGTAAATCTTTTCATGTCTCAAGTCAACACAACTATGTTGGCAAAAGCTGATAACACAGGCCTGGCTCAAGTCAAGTTACAACCCTAGAACTGCTGGAGTGTCAGGGTGGACTGAGACTTGGACGATGTTGTTCTTCAACATCTTAAGCAACTCACTGGAGTAACTAACACCTGGAGTATAGGAGAGGAACCTATTTTTAAGTCTAGTCCAGGGAATGCAAGCCTTGTGATTTAACTATTCAGTAAGATATTGGGAGAGGAAGAAAGGGAACAAGCTGGAGTATAGAGTCTGAACAGGGTCATTGATTTGAGGAGGATTTGTCAAATATGAGTCTGCTGGGTGTGTAAAGTAGTGCTGAACTTGATGCTTGTCCATATTAGGGACAGAAAACATAGTATATAAAGTGGAAGTCTTAACTTTAATAATAGCTAGGTTTTGGACCTTGTCACTGTTACCACAAGTTTTCATTAGTTCTATTCAGAAATAATTCTTTTGCACACTAGGAGCATTTATTGCTTTCCAGACCATGTCAGCTTTCACTGTGGAGTAGAGAAGAGAAATTAACATTGTTCGTTTGATTTCCAGCCCTGTGAAGGTAACTTTGATAGGAGCAGTTCTTTTCACCCTGCAACACAGCCAGTACTTGCCAATAGCAAGACACGACCTCATGTTTTTATACACCATCTTTCTTGTTGTTTCCAAGGTAAGAATGTGGAAGTGTTGTAAATAACTGAATAACAGAAAATATTTTATTTCATTATTTCAGAGCAAAAAATATGCCCTCAAACATTCTACAACAAATTAGAATGTGTGCTTCTGGATGGGAAGGCCAGCTCCTACTGAAGTCTTAAACCTGCATTTAGTCTTCTAAACATGAGCAGAAGAGAAGACCTATTCTGTTACTGATACTGTTCAGTGTATGGGAGGCGGGGGGGGAAGAGGAAGAAATCAGCAGTATTGGCACCCAACAGTTCATATGCTGGGCTTGTATGTCCATAATTTAAAACAAAGCCTCTGCTTGTAGAAAGAAACTCTCTTGTCCTCTGCCTTTTGCTAGCTGCCTAGTGTTTTCCTTGTACCTGTGCAGTCATCTGTGAGTTTGCAAAACAAGCCAGCTAGGTTCTCACCTAGCTTAAAGTGTCACAACATAAGTGTTTAGGTGGGAGGAGAAAGTGTATCAAAACCACTTTGAAGTAGCTCTAACTACTTTTATAATAAAATAGATACTACTTCTCTACTGAATCCTTTAATCCCTCCAGTTTTGTTAATTTCCAGGATGATGCCTGTCTTCAGGATTACTAGCTAATAAAAAAAGTGTAGTCTCTGTTAACAGAAGTCTAGTGATTTAAGAGCTTCAGAGATCCTGTTGAATGTAGTAGAGACTGTCTTAAAATGGTAGTTGCCATTCTCCTTTCTGTGAAGTAGCTGACAAGTTTAATTCTAGAGAAGTTGCTTTAGGGAGCCAAGACTTTGAGCTGATGCTCGTGATTCACCACCTAGACAAATAAAGACATTGTTGAACAGGGGATGCTGGGAATGGAGAAGGAAAGGAAAACACTATTCTGGAAGTGGGAAATTATAGCAGTTTTCAGAAACTGTCTGTCAGGCTGCACTGAAGTCAGTAAGTTCTTAAACTGATGGTCATACTGACAATCAGGTACTTGAGCATCTACTTCACTAATAAAGCAACAGTTGTGGATTTGGCATAGTCCTGTAATAGTGTCTTGTTTTAGAAATTTTTCATGTCTCTGAAAACTGTAGAAAGTTGCAATATAAACTTCTTCAGTACCTGGATCAACAAAAGTTTTTCTATGCTGATTCCAACTTATGTATTCTAACAAATTTCTGCCTACATCTCTCAGCTCTGTGGAATGAGTGTGGCTGCCTGGAATTCTAACTAAAGTTGGCTGTGCATATTTAGGTGCTTACACATTGCATTCTTTCAGTTTAAATGGAATTAGCCACACTGTTCACAGTTCTTCAGTTTGAACAAGGTTACAAAACTTACACAAAAATTGCTCTTCACCTTAGTTGTATGACATGAAATGCAGTTTATTCTTAGGATGATTTTAGTAAACTTAAATAGAAAGTTTTTTTGTGCACATTGTTTATGCATAGCTGTGTGAAAAGGGTAGGTCAAAAAGAAAAGTGTTCTTTGTTGAATTGAAGCTAAAATGAACATATTTCTATTCTTGGTGGCGTGGCCTTAGGCTCACGTAGAAAGTTAGAAATGCCAGCTTTGAACTTGTTTTCAATTGCTGTGAAATCATTAAAACATTTATTGTAACTTGATCCTTGTTCTTCACAGGTAACAATGATGTTGACAAAATCTGCAACTTCTCCATTTGCTCCTTTTGAGGCTGCGTTAGGCCATATGTTCTTTGGCTTACAAAAGACACCATCCAAAGTGAAGGGTGAAGGTCCCACATCTTCCAATGGCTCCTCTGTCTGTGACCGGTCTTCTTCTGAACAGCTCCGTGATGGTGTTAAGAAACGACAGGCAAAGAAAACAGAATAAGTGGCTTAAAATCCTTGATGGTCATAACCTTCGAAGATGTTTGTATTTCAGATTAGGCTGGCTGAGAAACTTGTTTAAAGAAATGCATGTGAGGAGAGGCAGGGTTGTATACTACTCTGTTGTTTTTGCCTTCAGAATGTGTTTTGTAAGCTATTGTTCAGATGTCTAAATGCACATGTTGGATTTGTAAGTTAAAAACTACAAATTTTTATAGTGGTTACAACTTTGCTAAATTTTGTATTTATGATAACTTTAAATGCTTATGTGCTAAAAAGATAGTTTCAAAATTTGACAATCAGCATTGTTATTTCTTCTGATATATCACTTGTTGCACGTCTTGCCCCACCACCAATTCTTATGTTTCATTTGGATAACATGGATTTGCACTGCCAAGTGTTCACAGTAGTGTGTCCCAAATAAGAAGGTCATCATCTGAGTAAGGCTTAATCACTTTGCACTGAAAACCAAGAAAATATACTGAACTAATGCCTTTAACTAGAAGAATAACTGAATTACTGTTGTAATTCACATTGCACTGGTCTAGATTTTCTTCATTTACTCGAGTAAATATTTTTCATATGCATATTTTTATATTTTTAAAATAAGAGTGAATTATCTGTCAGTTTTTAAAATCTTTGCAGGTAGCAAGTAGAAACATTTTGGTATTTTTCTTGTTAGCTTACTTTGACACTTCTGTGTCAGGCCCAAAGAGTGGTGGTGAATGGAGTAATATGCAGTTGGCAGCTTGTCACAAGTGCTATTCCCCAGGGCTCAGTGTTGGGACCAGCTCTGTTTAATATCTTTATCAATTATCTGGACCGAGGGGATCAGGTGCACCCTCAGAAAGTTTGCAGATGACACCAAGTTGGGTGGAAGTGTTGATCTGCTTGAGGGTAGGACAGGTCTGCAGAGGGATCTGGACAGGCTGGATTGATGGGCTGAAGTAAATTGTTTGAAGTTCAACAAGGCCAAGTGCCAGGTCCTGCGCTTGTGTCACAGCAACCCCATGCAACACTGCAGGCTTGCGGAAGAGTGGCTGGAAAGCTGCCTGGAGGAAAACGACCTGTAGGTGATGGTTGACAGATGGCTGAATATGAACCAGCAGTGTGCCTGGATGGCAAGGAATGCCAACAGCACCCTGGCTTGTATCAGAAATAGCGTGGGCAGCAGGACTAGGGAAGCTGGTGAAGGGTCTGGAGAACAAGTCTTCTGAGGAGCGACTGAGGGAACTGGGGTTGTTTAGCCTGGAGAAAAACAGGGTGAGGGGAGACCTTATCATTCTCTACAACTACCTGGAAGGAGGTTATAGAGAGGTGGATGTTGGTTCTTTCGCCCAATTAACAAGCAATAGGACAAGAGGAAATGGCCTCAAGTTGCACCAGGGAAGTTTAGATTGGATATTAGGAAAAACTTTTTCACTGAAAGGGTTGTCAAGCAGTGGAACAGGCTGCCCAGGGAAGGAAGTGATGGTGTCACCATCCCTGGAGGTATTTCAGAGATGTGTAGATGTGCTTAGGGATGTGGTTTAGTGGTAGACTTGGCAGCGTCAGGTTAATGGTTAGACCTTGTCGTGGTTTGGGCCTGATTGGCAGCCAGCCACAATGCAGCAGCTCTCTCTCCTATCCCCTCCGGCAATGAGAAGGGACAGAGAGCCAGGCTTGGGGTCCAAGATAGGACTGGGATGGGGAGAAAAATCCCCTTTATGGTCACGAGCAAAAGGCAGACTCGTTAGGGGAAGAAAAAAAGAACATACATTTATTACAGACACTAACAACACATAACAGAGTAGGACAGTGAGCAGCATTGCCACATCTTGAGAACACCTTCCCCCCACCCCTCCCTTCTTCCCGGGCTCAGCTCTGCTTCCGATATCTCTACCTCCTCCCCCAGTGGTGCAGGGGCAGGGAATGGGGCGTGCAGTCAGCACTGACACTTCCCTTATCTTTGGTGAGGAGAGTGTCTGGAACTTGTTCCTCCTGCTCCAGCGTGGTCCCCCTCTCACAGGAGACAGTCCTCCACAAACTTTCTCTGACATGAGTTCCTCCCACGGGCCGCAGCGTTCCCCACACTGCTCCGTCATGGGTCACTAACTTCGTCCGACTGGATTCCCTCCCACGGCTGCAGCCCTTCCCGAGCTGCTCCGGCGTGGGACTCCCCTGCATGCTGCAATCCTACCAGTGCTGAATTACAGCAACGGGGCTGCCTTTTCCCATGAGACCCCGGCCTTCTTCGGGCACAGCACCTTCTGAGCAGGAGCAACAGGCCATAAATCAATGTCTGCTCCACCGTAGATCTCCATGGGTGGCAGGGGGGGCCGCCCTGCCGTCTCACCACAGGATACAGGGGGATCTCTGCTCCGGCACACCTCCCCCCTCCTTTCTTCCTCCGTTCCTCCACTGACCTTGGTGTTCACACAGCTGCAGCAACTCCTCCTCACAAGTCCCACTGCAAATCACCACGTCCCTTCTTAAATACGTTATCGCAGAGGCGCAGCCGATGGGCTCAGTTTCCAAACAGAAGTGGAGCTGACGTGGAGCTGGGGGAGCTTCGAGAAGCTTCTCACAGGGGGCCGCCCCGATAGCCCCCTCCCCTGCCACCAAAAAACTCCACCACTCACTCAACCCAGGACAGACCTGATGATCTTAAAAGTCGTTTCTAACCTGAATGATTCTATGATTCTGTAACATCAGAAGCACTGGAACTATTTATTAGTGTTTGCTGAAATCTGCTGTGTCCTGCTCATTGTATCATTTTGTGCATGATGTGGAAGAGTTCTAAGTGTCATAGGCTTCAGAACTGAGAACTTTGATGTTTTAGAAATGTTACATTTCATAGATTCTTCTCAGAGGAATCTTCCACTGATGTACCAATTTTTAGATTAAGTACTTTTTGTACAGAATTAGATTATTTGTCTTCAGAATGTACTGTTTTGAAGAGTATTCTTCAGCAAGAGGATGTAGGTTAATCCTTGTGCAGAGATGTCAGGGAGAATGTGGAGGGAGATTTGATTTGAAAAGATGAGGTTCTAATTCCAGGTACATATCTAAATTTAGAAAAATTGTCACCAGTGCTATGCTTAGAGAAAAGAAAAAAATACACAAGAAATTTTTTGTGCCTGTCTAGTCACATTTCCATGGTAGTGACTGAAACCACTGAATTCCTTAGTTTGGAATCCAACTTTAAAGCAAATGTGTTGTACCTTGAAAGCTAAAATAGATATTTTCTTCTACAGAGAAAAATAAATAATTAAAAACAAGAACTCCCAACTCTTTGGACAAAATAGCAGTTGTATTCCTGACATTTTACACTGAAACTCGATCTAGTTATAAATGCTTGGAGTATTCACTTGCAGGGTGTCTCGGTTTTTTGTGGCTTCGTATCAGGGATGTATGGACAAACTTGAAGCTGCCAAATAACTCATCAGTGAACAACTAGTTATTCAGTAATACCAGCAAAAGTTGTATGTCCATGTTTTTTAAAACTTACGGATGTTTTTTTGAAAAGGTGTAATTTTGTATACTAGGTCACCAGAACCATGCAGAATTAGATTGTGGTATGGAATTACGTTGCACAGTTGTGAAATACTGGCTGATAACTGTCTACTCTTAGCCCAAGTAAATGTGAAAATACGCTTAGACTAATTCTTCAACAAGTTTACAGTTTGAAGGAAAATATATGGATTTGTATTCATTTTGGACTTGATGATATTTTAACAAAAAAAGTTGTTTTTCTTGACTGACCACCTTAAGAGAAATACACATCACACTAAAAATGTATATTGTTGTGGGACAGAACATAAGTTATGCTGAAAGAAATGCCATTTTAAGCACTAGGAAAACAAACCTTCATATTTAAAGATCTCACAGGTTTGTGGAGGGTGGGTGCTCAGAAGAACTCCATACTGAATGGAGTTCCACTCCATACATAGAATCATAGAATGGTTTGGGCTGGAAGGGACCTTAAAGGTCATCTGGTTCCAATCTCCCTGCCATGGGCAGGGACACTTTCCACTAGACCAGGTTGCTCAAACCCAAGTCCAACCTGGCCTTGAGCACTTCCAGGGAGGGGGCAGCTACAACTACTCTGTCAACATGTTCCAGTGTTTCACCACTCTCACAATGAAGAATTTCTTCCAAATACTGCATCTGTAACTATCCTCTTTCAGTTTAAAACCATTACCCCTCATCCCTACCCTCCCTGATAAAGAGTCCCTCTTTCTCTTTCCTATAGGCCCCCTTTACTTACTGGAAGGTCTCCCTGGAGCCTTTTCTTCTCGAGGCTGAACAACCCCAACCTTCTCAGTCTGTCCTAGAAGATGTGTTCCAGCCCCCTGATCATCTTTGTGGTCCTCCTCTGAACCCACTCAAGTCTATGCCCTTCTTACACTGGGGTTCCCAGAGCTTGATATAGCACTCCCAGTGGGGTCTCATGAGAGCAGAGTAGAGGGGAAGAATCCCCTCCCTTGACCTGCTGGCCACACTTCTCTTGATGCAGCCCAGGACACACCTGGCTTTCTGGGCTGTGAGTGCACATTGCTGGCTCAGTTTTTCATCCACTAACACCCTGAGGTCCTCCACAGGGCTGCTCTCAAGCCACTCACCACCCAGGGATTGCCCTGACCTATTTGCAGGGCCTTGCACTTGGCCTCATGGAACTTCATGAGGTTTGCACAGGACCACCTCTCAAGTCTGTCAAGGTCCCTCTGGATGGCATGCCTTGCCTCCAGCATGTTTACCACACCACACAGCTGGGTGTCATCAGCATATTTGCTGAGGGTGCACTCAATCCCACTGCCCATGTCACTGACAAAGATGTTAAACATTACCGGTCCCAATACCAACCCCTGAGGAATGCCACTCGTCCCTGGTCTCCATTTGGACATTAAGCCTTTGACTGCAACCCTTTGAGTGCGATCATTCAGCCAATTCCTTATCCACTGAATGGTCCATCCATCAAATCCAGGTCTCTCCAATTTAGAGACAAGGATGTTGTATGGGTCACTGTCAAACGCTTTGAACAAGTTCAGGTACGTGACATCTGTTGTTAGTCCCTTGTCTAGCAATGCTGTAACCCCTTTCTAGAAGGCCACCAAATTTGTCATGATTTGCCCTTAGTGAAGCCATGTCACCTCCTTATTTTCTATGTGACTTAGCGTAGTTTCCAGGAGGATATGCTCCACGATCTTGCCGGGTACAGAGGTGAGACTGACTGACCTGTAGTTCCCCCAGGTCTTCCTTTCTTCCCTTTTTAAAAATGGGGTTTATCTTTCCCTTTTCCAGTCAGTGGGAACTTCACACGACTGCCATGATTTCTCAAATATGATGGATATTGGCTTAGCCACTTCATCCACCAGTTTCCTCAGGACCTGCAGATGCATCTCATCAGGTCCCATGGACTTGTACACCTTCAGGTTTCTTACATGGTCTTGAACCTGATCTTCTCCTACAGTGGGCAGTTCTTCATTGTCCCAGTTCCTGCCTTTGCCTTCTGCAACTTTGGTGGCGTGGCTGGAACACCTGCTGGTGAAGACTGACATGCAAGTGTTCTGAGAACTACTTATAATACAAAGAAGATAACCATTTGCACAGGGTTTAACCTGAATTCTATAGGAGTCTAATACAGTCTGTCCAGTATGCCTTAAATAAACTTTCTTCCTAGCTTTTATGCTGATAGTTCTGTATCTGTGCTAAACTTCTCTGTGTGAGATTGGTAAGAATTCCTTTTAACTGTTGTGTTCTAGTAAAGCGTGTCAGATTCAGCAGAACTGCACTCATTAATTCATTGGCTGTATCTAATGCTGTCATTAATCTAGTAAAGTTAGAAGTTGTTCTGTTATGCTAATATAAACTAAGGCTTGAAGGAGTTCTTCTATCAGCTCAGTTCTCAGGCTGGAGGGGCCTATTCCTGATTAATCCAATTCCTGTTCTGGGTCTTAATTTCTATTAAGTATGTCCAATTCCTGTAAAAATAAATACCTTAGGATGTGATTCATGAAGAGAACCAAAGTTGCAGTTTGCTTTCTTCTTCTGTATTTTCTCAATTTAATTTTATTGGAAAGAAGTGGAGATAGAAGGATATCATACAGACAGTGCCTTCTTTTCCAACTTGATTCTTCAGTGTATTATTCAGCAAGAGACACAAGAATTCCAAACACCTGTCTTCTGTAGGAATCTGAATTTGCTTAACATAAGAGCCATGCTGAAATCTAACATCTTCCAACAATCTAGACAGTGAATGCAAACTTTACTCAGAATGAATACTCTTATAAGGTGAATCCCCATTTCTAAGGTCTAAATGAAGTCTTACAAAGAGTAGCAACAGAAGAGCAGCATTTGACACTACGTTGAGAATCAAAAATATGTTGTAAATAGTAATTTGCATTTGTTCTGATAAAACAGTCAAATGCCTTTTGTGAAATGTGTGAAAATGTCCACCAAGGAACAGATAGCAGCATGAACACTGACAGAGAAATACATTAATATTCTCAGTCAAGAACAGCCTATTGCACACTGGTTTGCATGTAGGTTTTATCTACAGTCAGAAAGAATATGATAATCAAAATGCCGTATGAAATAAAAACTGCTGCAACCAAGTTTGATGCATGCATATGTCCAACAGCTTCTGTGAAGGAGGAACATAATAGGTTGATAACAGAGGAGGAACGGAATAGGTTGTCCTGATGGAGATCAGTGGCGAGTGGTGTCTCTCAGGGGTCTGTATTGCATATTGGGACCAGTGCTGTTTAATATCTTCATCAGTGACACAGACAGTGGGATTGAGTGCACCCTTGGCAAATTTGCAGATGACACCAAGCTGAGTGGTGCAGTTGATATGTCTGAGGGACAGGACGCCATCCAGAGGGACCTGGACAAGCTTGAGAAGTGGGCCCATGTGAAACTTGTCAGTTTCAACAAGTCTAGGAGCAAGATCCTGCACATGGGTGGGATGAAGCCCTGGTATCAATACAGGCTGGAGGATGAAGAGATTGGAGCAGCCCTGTGGAGAAGGACTTGGGGGGTACTGGTGGATGAAAAGCTGGACATGATCTGGCAATGTGCTCTTGCAGCCCAGAAAGCCAACTGTATCCTGGGCTGCATGAAAAGAAGTATGGCCAGCAGGTCAAGGTGATTTTCCCCCTCTTCCAATCTGGTAAGACCCCACCTGGAGGACTGCATCCAGCTCTGGGGTTTCCAGTACAGGAAATACATGGACCTGTTGGAGCAGGTCCAGATGAGGGATGGAACACATCTCCTAGGAGGACAGACTGAGAAGGTTGAGGTTGTCCATCCTGGAGAAGGGAATGCTCCTGAGAGAACTTATTGTGCCCTTTCGATAATTAAAGGGTGCTTATAAGAAAGATGGGGACAGACTTTATAGTAGGGCTTGTAGTATTGGGTTTTAAACTAGAAAAGGGTAGATTCAGACTAGATATAAGGAAGAATTTTTTTATGATGAGGGTAGTGAAACACTGGAACAGGTTGGCCAGAGAGGTGTAGGTGACCCATCTGTGGGAACATTCAAGTTCAGGTTAGACGGGGCTTTGAGCAACCTGGTCTAGTTGAAGATGTCACTGCTCTTTGCAGGGGGGGTTTAGACTGGATAACCTTTAAATGTCCTTCCAATCAAACCATTCTATGATTCTTTGATTATATGAAAAAAAAGTTTCTTCAAAGTGTTTGAAGCGTGCTGTCAAGGTAGTTGAGACAGCCTTACTGACCCTGGAAGGTGATAGTGTCAGTGGCACGTTGCTCTTATGAAACGACCCTAAAATCGAGAAACATGCATCTACTTTGATATCATTGGCTAAACGTTTATCAAACTTTCTGGCATATCTCTCCATGATAAATTACATACAAATTGTTCCTTGTGGTAGTCACTTCAATTAGTCACCTTTAGTTTGGTCAGATTTTTTCCTTTCCTTAAAAGACCACTATCAAACAGTTGGATTTCAAGGCTGGATTAGATAGTCTTGTGATTTATTTTTTTTTTATTGATTGGGCTTTTTGGGCCAAATTTGGAATAAAATCACTGAAAGTTTTTTTATACAAAGCTCTTTGGCATACATTCTGTTTTCTGACAATTTCATCCATTGGTGGTCTTCAGGTTTTTATGGAATTATATGGAAGCATTTCAGAGTGTCAGTGAAATTTGAGTATACCTATAAGGCACTTAACAAGAAGGTTATGCTGAGCAAGTTGAAGACTGATTATATGGTTCTTGTATTATCATAGCAGAATGTCAGAAAAAGCCAAGGTGAAGGAATGAGATTTGTAGAAGAGTATAGTTTCGAGGCAACTTCTGTCTCACAGAAGTGAATTCTGTAGTTCAAACAATGTATGTATTAAAACTTTGCTATCTTTACTTACAAGTCACCCATCGTGCACCAAGGCATAGTTCTGACTCTCCTGAAGTGAGCTGTTGTCCTGCAAAGGAGGTGATTTTTCTTTGGTGTTTGCTTTCTAGCTCATGAAAGCTTAAAACAGCTGGAGACAGGCTTAGCGCTTTACTTGAGCCAAGTTGAGCCAAGGGAACTAATGGAGCATGGGAGAGAGACCCATCTTTTTGAGCAGGTGCCTTTGTATTAGTTGGGTCATGTTCTTTAGCTTCAATCCAGTTATCCAATATATTTTTAGGCTCCTTTAATTCAGTATAGCAGGTGAAAACAAGGAAAGGTAGCTTATGTGATACATTTAGCTCCTAGCAGATCCCACCAGCGGCACTGAGAATCAGCATGTCAGGAAGAAGGATCAGCAGTGAATTGCCCTTTTCACGACAGTCTCTTCTATAGGATTTGTGGATTTTTTAAATCAATTTAGGCATCAGGGTCTGATAATATGCAAAGGACAACTGATGACCTTATCACCAAACTTGAATCTGAGTTTTGAAGCAATGTCACATGGTTCCAAAGATTTACATTCTGATAATTTGGCTGTCCTCTCCTGTAACTAGTACACTTATGCTTTATTTTTATACTGGACTTTCTGGATTAAAAAGCTTAGGACCAGGTTGGATTCTTCTGAATCCATCTCTCCCAAATGCAGTCCAGACATCTTGTAGCTGGCTTTGGTTTAGATCTGTTTGCCAAAAGAATAGTTCCT
Source organism: Tyto alba (assembly GCF_018691265.1). NCBI lineage: Eukaryota > Metazoa > Chordata > Aves > Strigiformes > Tytonidae > Tyto > Tyto alba. The sequence goes on along the minus strand of NW_024881275.1, from coordinate 44,395,469 downwards.
TAGAAATAAAATGTGTTGATGATTTTTCCATTCCCTTATCTTTACCTAAATCTCCTGCTTATTTCAGATTGAAGCTTTATGTGAATAAGTTTGGCAGGAACTGGATCATAATTGGGTTTAGAAGAAGCTGAAACACAAAAGTTGCTTAAAAGTTTCAATGCTAGTACCTATCAAGTAAGAAGACACAGATGCCAAATGATAAAGAGTTTACTAAAAAAACAGCAAAAATTTAGTACTAAAAGAATGTACTTAAAAAAATAAATTTCAGAAAACAAACCCATGCATTGCTATGGGGAGAACTCACTATATAGGGACACAGGAAACAAGTTTCCGAACTGTTCATTGCTACATATGAGTTCTTGTCCTCAAATGCAAACTGAATGGAGCACAAGGTTAATGGAATTCAGACCAAGCTGAAGCAAACACACAAGGAGTCAGGACAAAGTGGAGTAACTCCTGGAAATGCTGTACAGTGAGCTATTAGTATAGCAAGAGAAAGAAACCCAGACTGCTGTCAGAAGTGAACTAGGAATATGGTTCTAACACTAGTACAACTTTATCGTTGATGACCTAAGAGGTGACATGCTGTGTTTCTGAGTCTGTAGCCGGTCTATATGCATGTCTATGAAATTAGAGCATCAGTGCTGTAAGAAAAAGCAATGATTAAGAAGTTCAATCTGGGTAAAACCCCTGGGGATATGTTTGCAGCATGAACTACAAGAATACAATCAGCCATTTCAAGTTATTAATGAGATGTGCTTCTGATATCTTTAAATGGTGCTGATTTTTTTTTGTTTGTTTGTTTGTTTTTTTACTCAGGCTGAAAGGATGTGGAGAAGAGTGGGATTAAGTTTGAGCAGTTCAGTAACATCAGAAAAAAATAAATGAGGTCATTGATTCTTGTAGTAAAATGCATCCTTGCATCTTGGTACACAGTAGAGTAGTCATATCAGGTAATATAGAATTTATCTACCTCTAGCATGTGCAATATGGAGCTTCTCATTGCTTCTCTAGGGGTATCAGATTGGTGCACCTACTTGATCTTATTTATGGTTAAAGGAAAGAGCAAGAAAACTTCCAAAAATTATGGGTTGTCTTTGGCACAGAGAGTGACTGACTCAGTAAATCGAGGCTGTTATAGAGAGGAGAACACTGGCTATAACAAAGTTCTGTAAAATTAAAATTGAACCTGATGCATGAGGAATGATTTTTGTGTAATACAGCAACATGAAGTGAAACTGGTAGGTAATGAACCCTGAGTGAACAAAAAAAAAAGCTACTATCTAAGTTTCATAATGTATGATTAAGCTGTAGAACTCACTGCCTCAGGTAGAAATGCTAGAAATGGAAAGCAATTAGAAACCAGCCCTGACTCAGGCAGGCCTCACAGTGTTTTGTCAGATGGTAGAAGAGTATTATGGGTACATTATATAGGACATGCCTGACCTATCCTCAGATTTTCTCTAGGCACATACTCTTAGCATCTACTCTTGACAGACCCTGTTAGCCAGAGAAAGGTACACAGTCTCATCCTGCCAAAAATTATGCAGCTGAAGTTCCTAGGAAATTACAGGGATCAGCACATCTGGAGTGCAAAGGATTGGCTTCACTCTAGAAAACCCCCTTCCATGACCACGGTGCCTCCCCTACCAAGCAAACAAAAAGCTACTGGGCTAGAGAGACCATTGGTCTGATCCTGTACTGCACTAGTAATGCTTATATTTGCTTCTGAAAAGTAGGCCCTTACTTGATTAGTGTTTGCTCTCTTACAAAACAGAAGTCATTCTTTTGTTGCTATGCAGTTCACTCTGTTATATGTAGAATGCTTTCAGGAGCCCAGGCAAAAGGGTATTCTGGACGCAAGAAATATTACTATTAGTATTGAGCATGGTTGTTTTGTTGAGGCCTTTATTCCAGCTGAAAATGGGTTTGACTGAAAGAAGACATTTTTTTGCAAGAAAAGTACATTGGTGGAAATTGTTTTTAACTCTGGGTAGCAAAGAAAGCCATCTATTTTACTTTAAAAAAAAGTATAATTTGCTTTGTGAAATTTGTTTTCCTCTTTATTTTAATTAGTATTATTATTTATGGAAAACTGATGTTTAATTCATCACGGGAAAATGGTAAAAACCTTAAGCAAAATGAATAGTTTTGGGGAAAAAGTAATTTCCTCAGTTGCATTCTATCCATTTGCTTCGTATTGACAGAAAATTTTCTTTGAAGCTGTCATCGCTTTCAGAAAGCAGACTTCGAGGTTAATGAAAATTTTCAGCAAAGACCTGCTCTGTGTGTAAAATGCATCCATCTTTTTTTTTTTCTTTTTTTCCAAGCCAAATAGGTTTTTGAGAGAAACATCATAGTACAGCTAGAAATTTTCTGTGATAATACAGTGTTTTGAAATCTTGGGTAGTGGGGAGAAAGATTCTTACCTTTTTAGGTTGTGGTCATGTGGTAATATTACTGATGACTTGCCTTGATTATTTAGGTTGCAGGTAAGAGGTTTTTTTCTGTACTCTGGACATAAAAGAGGCTTTGTTATTTTCTGATGCAAGCCACATTAAAATAAGTATTATTCTCATGTTGGAGGGCCTCAAAAAAAGCTTCAGGCTGAAAACAAAAAAGAATGGTTTAGTCTTGTTTACAGCAGTCTTGTCCCTTTTTCTTTCTAACGTTAAGCTGATGCTAAAAGTACATGTTTAAGCCTATCACATAGTGCTATTAATAGTGAAAGGGTATTGATTTTTTTAACTTGTAGGAACTCATGATGTTCTACTTCTGATTTTATAACAACAGAGCATCTCAAGCAAGTGGGAAAACCATTTGTTTACCTGCTTTGTGCTTGGTGTTATGGAAATAAACACTCTTAAAAGACAAAGCAAAATGGGAAAAGTGTTGAAACTGGCATGGATGCAGTGCTAAGCTTCTACCTCACTAGTGAATCCTCAGCAACCAGAAGGAACATCTGCAGCAGAGGAAGGTGAGTTTTCTCGTCCTTTGGTCTGTGGTGCCCCACTCAAGAATATTACCTGATGGTTGTCAGGACTGTGACTTGTGTGATATGAACATCTATAAAACACGGGAACCATCTTCTTAAGGAGCCAGGGCTAGGAGCTCTGTTTAGCATTAGCTGAACATGAAAGTCGACATGGATATGAACAGTGAAAAGCCATGGGTCACCCTCCATGGTTCTCTTAGATCTAATTAGAATACTTTATCTCTTGTTATATTTATCTTGTTATGTTTACTGAATCCAAAGAGTGCTCCAAACCTCTTCTTTACTTGCTTATTTTGCCTCATATTGTTATGACTGGTTAGTGAGTGTGCAGAAAGTTTGCTGCTTGGTGTGCTCCTTTTCACACAAAAGTATGCTCTTTCATATAGCAAATATATGCAGGACTGTTCATCCTGAAATGGATGGGCTAGGCACCTCCAGTGTAACTTCTGAAATAGCCTGAATGCTGTTGAATTGCCTGGAGAGCTTGATGTGAACAGTTTTGCTATTATTCCCAAAGCTCTTTGCCAAAGGAATTACAAATAAACCATGAGAAAGCTTGAGTCAAAATCTCCTTTGGTATGACCATCACCAACTGTGATGGGATTCCGATAGCAAAAATATTGTCCCCGTGTGCTCCAAAAACATTTAAGATGTATTACAACTACCAAGATCAAAAAATGCAGAACCTGTTTCCAGTTCTGTGTGATTAGGCATTGGCACTGCATTGAAGACTCTAGACACATCTATGCTAATTTAAAGCTTTAGCCTGAACACTGAAGAGAATGCTTGAAAAGATGCTGAACACATTTAATGTTTTGTTCTCCTTGGGTGTACAAATTTCCAAAGTGGCTTTGATAATCTTGGCCTGGAGATCCAGCACTGAGCATATTGTCTGAGGGACTGTGTGTCCTTGGCTCACAGTCAGGTGAGAAGAGGTGCTGGCTTCTGGGTTTGCAGGTTCCTCTGCTTTTAGAAATAATTTGGGAAAGTGGAAGGACAGTTCTCTGAAGTCATTACAGTCTCCTCTATACATGCATGTTTGGGCACATTTTAAAGCCTTTATTTGCTCAGCCGTGAAATCTTCTTTGAGTGGTTACATTCTGTCTTGTAAGCACTCTATTTAGGGATTTTCCAACATGTATTTACAAGCCCATATGGATGTGCTGAGGATCCAGCTGGAGAATAGGCCTTGCCGTAGCAAATCCTGGCTCCATTTTATTGTGAACATCTTGCTACTCACTGGGATTTGGAGAGGGAAGGAGCACAGTGGGAAATGACATCCACAATTCCCAGTGGCATGGACCAAAGCTGGATGCCTAAGTGTCTTTTAGAAATTCTTCCTCTTTCTATGGAATGGGCATATCTTAATATTTTCTCTGCTGGTAATAAAGCCATGCTATGTCCATCAACACATGCAACTGTTCTCATTTTACCCTCTCTCTCCTCTCAATGTCATCATCTAAGATAGTCTTTAACCAAAAATAGATTACACTAACCTGTTCTGTTTTGTATCTGCAGCTTGCCTAGTTAAATGTGTTTCAACTGATGAGCTGTAGCTTGTTAAGCCATGGCAACCCTTTGTCCGCACTCTGACTGATAGATTTTTAATTGCCTACTAAATTAAACTGTTCTCTTCACCTTCCAATGGATGGTTATTTTCCTTTATCTCTTTTGACATTCACATTACAAAGTAACAATATCATAACTATTTTTAAAAAGAATTAAATTACTTTGCCCCTGAGACATTCAATCTTAGGAGATGTAGCAACACAGAACATTGTTGGGTGGCATGCAATAGTGTCATCCTGCAAAATATGGGAGAAAGGCACAAAAGGAATGTGAAAGCAGTTATGAGCCTGTGAACACAACACACTTCATTTAAGAAGGAAGGAGTCATCTTGATGTCAACTGAGACAGATGTGAACCTGAAGATCAGTGTGTAGAGTAGGAGTGTATAGGCTCTGTGTGTCATGGCTAAGATTCTGACGAAAGAGACCAAGTAAGTCAATTGCCCAGTATGCAATGTATTACACTACCACAGACACACTTGTAATCTTTCATTAGGGACAGTATGGACCATAATGTGGAAAGTGTTACCCATGGAGTAATACTCCACCTGCAGTGACAAATATTTGTCTTCCAGTGCTCATCTCCAGAATCCAACATTTGTACCCCTCAGATGTTGAAGCTGTGATTGCCAAAGTATGGATTTTGCTGAGAAGCATGAGAGGTGATACTCATGCCCTCTGAACTGTGTAAGACTTGTGTAGGGGAGAGGATGAGCCTGAGGTGTTGGAGTACATCACTAAGCTGCTCTCTTCATTTTGGGAGGTAATCTCCACTCTTGTATCTGCAGTTCTGGTAGTCCCTGTATCCCAATGCCTCAAGAGGAGGAAGAGTCTGCAACCTGGTTCCTTGTCTGAGCAGAGTGTTTCTCCTTGTGAGCTCTGCGTCACTGTGCTCTCTGCACAAATAGCCTTGGTGATATCTTTTAACATTTATATTTGAAAATATATTAGAAAAAAACCCCACTGTCTGGATTGTTTCTAGATTCTCATCTGTTACGCTTTATTACTGTGTTTTCTGCCACCATCTGGAGTTCTCCTAGAGTGTTCCCATGGCTCTGAAAATAGATGTATTAGTCCAGGCATTTCCAGCCTTGCCTGGCCTATGGGCAGTAGTAATGATAAAGCAATGTACTCTGAGCAACACGGAGGTATATCTGTCATCCCTGAAAACAGAAGCAGAGTTCGTTTCAGCTTTTCAACTTGTCTGGCCACAAGTGATCGTGGAGGATGTTGCAAACAAGTGGTGGTGGCTATTCATCGAGCAAGGGAACCCTTATGCTAATCAGTAAGAGGTATTCAAGATTTAGTGTAGAACATGAGATGCATTGAACTAGGCTTTGCACTAATACTTTTTATATGCAGCAGTTGTCCTGCTCAAGCACGTTCATTAAAATTTCTGGATGTCACATCATGGAATTGTAACAGAGTTTGTAGCTGTTTAGTTTCCTTACTGTCTTACCACACATGCTTTCAGGCTGCGCTTCTGCACAGCCTGAGAGACATCTGCTGGTGAAAGCTATTGTAGCTTTTTGCATGAATACCAAATTCGAAACGCAGGCAGTCTAGACTGTAATGACAGAGACAGCAATAATATCACACATGTCAAGCAATTCATGGCGTAAAAGGTTAACATAAAACCGGTAAGTACAGAGACAGATAACGAGTCCAACTTAACCAGCTGTCTAATTGTATAAACACACTCTTTGCATACACAACTGCTGCCCTGGTTTGAAAGCAAATGGGTAGGTTCAGGCTCATGTTTAAGCAATTAAAAAGTGCTTCTTGACCCATCTGAAAGGGTCATGGGATCCATCTATTGTAGGATTTATTGTTTCTTTTGGTAAAAGTAGGGACTGATTTTTTATTTATTTTCTAAAACAAAGAATCAGTATTTGCTTTAAAGGAGTTGTGCTAGTCCAAATTGGCTGATGACCTAGTCCAAAAGCTGTCACATTTTTCTTTTATTTTCCAAAACTAGGAAAATATGATGACCAAACACAGAGGTCCTGTTCTGAGGAACAAAAGACTTGCATTTCACCTCCTGCATTTAAGTTGTTTGTTACATCAATACAAAATAGGCAGAGTGAAAATGATCAACAGTAACATAGATCCAGAAGTTGATTTGCATGTTTGTTTAACTGTTACTTGCAAGGAATAGGTTTTCATTAGAATTTAGACATATATAATTTAGATTGCATGTAAATTGAATATAATTTAAGTTGCTTATAAATTACAATTTTTCTTTCACATAGCAGCTTTGATAGTTAAAATACAGTCAACCCATCTCCAACCATATATGCATGCAAAAGTTCCATTTCTTTCACTGCACTTTGATGGAGGATAAAAATTTGCACTATCAGCTAGCTGAAGCATAGACAGAGATCAAAGATGTTCTAGAGGACAAGTGTCAGGTCTTTGGAACAATCGTCCCCAGCACATTTTCGAAACAAGCATCTCTCCTGACAATGACTATCTGGATGTGAAAATGGCCTTGTGAACGCATGTCTCCAGTAGTGATTTTTCACCCCTGAAACTGGCAATGTTATATAAGTAACAGTCACCTTTTCTGTTCCTTCCTCTGTGTATACAAAATTTGCCATGGTTCCCAACTTGTGGGAAGTTCCAGAGGTAATTGTCTGGAGTTGATTTACAGGGCTTCTGTCAAACAGAATTAGTATTTCAGCAACTCCTTGGCCAATTCCATGACAGTACTAAAATAGCTGACTGCCTTACACATCAGCTGGCCTTACTTAGGAGGAACAATTCAGAGGTTTTTCAAAGCAAAATAGTTATCACTCTTCCGTTGATTCCTGCCAGAAACTTCTTCTGGCCCAAAAGGTTTCAAAGGAATGAGTGTCTTTATTTTTTTCTCCATCCCTATTTATAGTTCATGAGTATTGGAAAATACATGGCAAGTTATTGGGAGAGAAATGGATTTTAGGCCTTCAAGCTCAAATATTTTGTTCAAGGGAGGCCTGAGTTGTTCTTGATGAGAAGGACAGCCTGGTGGCAAAGCCTTGAGAGGGAGGCATGTGCTGTGCTTAAGGTACACAGCTGAAAAGTGAAAGTGATTAGTTTCAGGAATAAAAATTCAGTGAATACTGAGGGTTCCCCATCACTTCCAAGTGTTCATCTGGAGCCCAGAAGCTTCTCTTAGAGCTCCCTTTTAGATATGATGAAATTCAGCAGCCTTTGTTTGTGGCCAGATCAAGCGCTCTTTTTCCTCACTCCTCATGACAGTAGTTGCAGTGTGAGAAAATATTACTCAGCAGCAGTGAGAAATACTAAGTACAATTAAAACTGTGTTCCACCATGGGTTTCTTTCCTCACAACACATTCTCCCATAGTCATTTTATCTACTGATGACTGAATCCCCAGCTGGAGCAGGCTGGCAAAATTAATCCAAAATCCTTGAAGTCAAGGTGATTTAAATGCACAAGGGATCTTTTTTCTAAGGTTATCAGTTTAAAGATATCTGGCACTTGGCCTTCAGATTCTGAGCTGTAAAATCCTTATCTTGGTAAAGTCAGCAGCACTGACTTCACTGACTTCAGCAGAAGTGGACCTTACGTCATTACTGCTCAACTATGATCCTTCGAATCCTTTCATCCTCTACAGCATACAGTCATGTGTCAGATGTGATTATTCCATTGCTTGTTTTTCAGGTTTTCTCTTATTTCCTTCTGCTTTTCTATTGCAAATGATATTTCACCTTCACTGTTTTATATTCTACCAGAATCTACTTGGAAATGCATTTGTCTTATTTACAATTTTTAACACTACTCAATCCTCCTGCTTCTAGCAATTTTCAGTTCCACAATCTGGGCTGGGATGTAAAAACATCTTTCCTAAAAGTGTGATAGTATTTCATCTGGGAACTCACTGGAAGAAATGTCCAGTCACAAAATCTCAGTCTAGGTCCAAAGTTGCTCAGAAACTGTGTCTGGGCGCTTGATCCCTTATGGAATTTTATTAATAAAAGAGGTAAAAAGGAACAAAGTATTTAAGCTTGGATTATGTTGTACAGATTTTCCTGAGGTACTGTTTTTCAAGTTTGGGGGTTTTGTTTTGAAATCATCCCTCTTCTCTCTCAAAAAAAAAAAAAAATATGTAAATCAAGGTAAGCAAACTTAAAATATATCTGTGTCACAAGGCTCATTTATAATTCAGCTGACAGGACAGCCTGATCCCAGAGAAGATGGAGAATGGTGGAAGTAAATTTCTGCTGCTCTTATGTCACTTTGAATTGCACGTGTTCATGAACACATTCACTTTAGGTTCTAGTTATGCTTCCTTGTTAACTTCAATTAGAGGAGGCTTTGGGTTTGTGTCATTCTCTTTGGAATGGTTGTTCATGATGTATCCTTCAAGAATAAAGTGTGTACGTGTAATATATAATATATATGTATGCAAAGAGTATTTGACTCAAAAATCAAAAAGTTATACTCTGTATTCTTTGAAATATTTAAAGTAGAGGACTAAATGATGGTTTCAGCTGCAGTCGGCTGGGTGGATGGTGTCAGTAACAGATACATTTGGCCTAGTGCTTGTATATCATGATACTTAGTATTTTTGGCAAACTATATAATCATATATTGTGGTGTTATTCTTGGCAAACAATGTGAATACCACTCTTGCTTAATTCTCTTTCTCTCCACAAACACTTTATGGCAACTATTCATCACCAAATAAAATATGAGACCATGTAACAACAAAACCCATTAGGTCATGTATTTTGGCGCTCTGCTAGGCTGCAAGGTCTGCCACAAACTTGGTGAGCTGTACATAATGCTGACAGTATTTCCCATGCAATGTAAGTCAGGTATCCTTTTCCCTTTGTACACAGAGGTGTACATTGGACTTAGTATGTAGTGGTGGTAAGGTACACTAGTCCTAGACTTATTTACTTAACCAAGACCTGTGTGTAAAATTGACGTGTAAAATTGATGTGTTTAAAATACGCTTTTGTTAGTATTTTTTAAGTGCATTTACACCACTGTTGCATTCATGTGCTTTTTTTTCCCATCCTGCCCTTGCCCACCAGCCAATGCTTTCTATCTTTCATAGCAGACCCAACACCCAGGTGTCTCAAGAACCTAAGGACATCTGCTGTTACCGCCATGCGATGAAGTTAACTGTAGCAATGTCTCTTCTACCAACCATTCCTCTCCTACTATCTCCTTCTGCCCCACTGCTACTGCTGGCTCCAATCAGCTTATAGTACCATCAACTGACACAAGTAACAGTCTCTTCTTGGAATATCTCCCTGGGAAGTCTGAGACTTTGGCTCCTCCATCAGTATTTCTTTTTGCAGATGATGGCTCTGGCATGCATCCTTTGGTTATCAGAGCATAAGACAAGGATTTTTGTGCATGCTGAAGCTCCTTTTCCAGCAATGCCCTGGGGATATGAATAGGAACCTGCCTGCAAGTCTCTTTTGATCCTGAAAACTCGCACTAACTGATTGATAAATAGGAGGTAGTCACCTTGATATCTCTGTGGATATGACACTTGATTCTTAGAAATTCTATGTACTAGAGTTTCAGATGGACTGCATGTACAATGTATCTTAGTCTCGGCCTTCCAAGTATCAAGCTTGATGAATCCCTAGTGACCTAGATGATTACTATTCTCCATACATGTACTTGGTTGGTTTTCAGTGTTTCTCAGGAATGCTTAGATGTCAAATTTACTGGAACCAGTGGAAGGACTCCATCTGGCAGCATATACCCTAAATCAGAGGTGAGGCCAGGAAGAGTCTAGAGACAACCTGATGGCCAGATCAATTCTGCAACAGGTTACTAACATGATCTTGGGGAGGACTGCTAACAGACTGAGTTATTGTTCAAAAGAAGTAAAAAAAGGTACTATCAGAAGTACTTTGATAATGCTTTCTGTTATTAAAACCTTCCTTTTCATTCACTTTTCTCTAAACTTTCCCCATCAAAAATCAGCGCTCGCATCTTTACGCCTTGGTCACTCCCCACCAATGTAAACGATAAGTCTGAGAAAACTGACTTAAGATAGAACTTGAAATGTTTATGAAGGGAACAGTAAGATGCAGTTACCTACGATAATAGGGACTCTATTTGAGAACTGAGGGGGCATTTTTCATACCTGCGTTTCCAAGACACTGCTGTGTGGATGCTGTAAGAATTCAAAAGATACAAATCTGTGTGTACCTGCTGCAGTACTTCCCGGTATTTATAATGTTATTCTAGAGTAGCAGCAAGACGCTGACAATTTCTTGTTATTTATAGCAGGTGCTGGCTGTACCTGGCTGTACATTTTCACCAGAATTCTGGAAGGATATGGAAGAAGGAGGACAATATTGGAATGTCTTGCCCCTGCTACTGCCATCCTTAGGTAATCACCTGGAACTGAGCATCAAAGGAACCCATCTGTTCTGTCATGCCCGGAGGGGAATCAAGTACAGGTGGGTTATCAGCTCCTTCAGTGCATGTAGTAACGCAACAGAATTGTTTACATAAATCTTTCTGCACTGGGATGTATTATAACATGGTACAGAATTTTAAAAGGAAACCATGTAATAGAGTTCTCAAAAGATGGATACTATCAGAAATTATTTCCTTATTATCTCTTAAGGATATGCTCTAACATGGCATTGATTGTCAATAGATGCAAGTGTTGTCCTGATTTTAAATAAGTGAGACACTGGATACTTCTCTCTCAGTTCTCTTTCTGCAATGGTTCTGGATTAAAGCTAAAAAATTAGCTATGTTTAAGCCCCCTCTAACAATTGACAATAGAGTTGGTGGGAAATAACCTGGTTGGCTATGTTCTCCATGCTGATCTCTCATGTAATTTAGCTTCATTTTGCAAAATTTGTTTTTATGAATTTTGCACACTCTCCTCCCCAGAAGTCTTTTCTAGATGGCAAATGATCTGCCACAGAATCTTGTGCCCACAGACAGTACAGATGACTTCAGGGCTTTAATTTATTTTGAAGCTCAGAGCTGTTATTCCTGAAAGACAAACAAATACAAAAAAGTTCACCCAAAGTCAATTGAACTGAAGTATTTAGAGTACAAGGTGGTGTCACCTTGGCCTCTAAATCTATGCTGACCTCATTGTTGATGCTGAAATGAAGGACCCCATGTTTGAAGCCATCCTCAGCAGAGCAGAAAAGCTGCAGAAGCTTTGGTAACTCTGGATGGTGCCGCTGATGTTCTTTTGGATGAACTCGCTAAACTGGACACCCAGGTGACTAACGTTGAAAAGGGGCCGACCATTTTTGAGTGGAGGAGAGGCAGGGGGTGGGGTTGGAAAAATTGAAAGTCCAGCACGCGTGAAAGCGAATGCCGGTCGGGCTCTAACAAAGGCGTAAAGCGCAACTTAAAGTTTGGGCTGGGAACAGAGGAAAACTTCAGGGACGGCTGGGGGAGGGGAGAGGGGTGCTTCCCCCGTCCCCGCACGGTCTTTCCGCACAGCTGCTCCTGGGGAAAGGCTGCGGCACCCCATCCCCGAGGGGCCACGGGGCCCGCCAGCGCCCGGGGTGAGGAGGAGGACGGGGATTGAGCGGGGGGGTGGGGGTGGCGAGGCGGCGGGGGGGAGGGGAGGGGCGGGGGGAGGGAAGGGGCGGGGGGAGGGAAGGGGAGGGGCGGGGAGAGGGAAGGGGAGGGGCGGGGGGGAGGCGGACGCGGGAAAGCGCGCGCGCGCGAGCGCGCGCCGGCCCAGGCGGCGCCACGTGGCCGCGCCGCCGCGCGCCTGCCGGCAGGTGGCGCGCGCCCGCCGCCGCCACCGCCCCCTCGCGCCCCGGGGCAAGGCGGCAGCGCGCGCCCGGTGTCGGTGTCGGTGCCGCTGCCTCTCCGCTGCCCGCCCTGCGGAAGGCGCCGGGGGCGGGAGCCGTGAGGCGGTGGGGGGGAGGGTGGGGGGGGGTGGGGGGGAGGGGAAGGGAAGGGAAGGGGGGGTAGCGCTGCCTCCGCGCGCCGCCCCGCCCAGCCCCGCCGCTGCCGCCGCGAGCAAGCCCGCCCCGCCCCGCCCCCCAGCCCCGTGTTGCAAGCGGGAGGAGCCGCGAGCGGCGGGAGCTGGAGCCGCTTCCCGTTCCCGCCCTTTGTGCCTCCGCCGCGGCTCTGGGGCCGTGAGGTGGCGGGGAGCCCTCGGCGAGCACCGGGAGCGTTCCTGCCCGCCGGAGCCCGCGGCCCTCTGCGGGTTTGCCGGCGTCCGACCGCCGCTGCTGCGAGCCCGCCTGCACAGCACGTGCCGCGGCAGCAGCCCCGCGAGGCGTGGGAGCTGCCCGCGGGAGCTCTAACGCGCAGGGAACACCCCCGCTGGAGAGGCAGGCAGTCACCGCCAGCGTGGGTCCTGTGGCTCCCGGAGCTGTTCCAGGCTCATGTAGTGAAATCTGAATTTGGGTTGCCCCTTGATTTTTGTATTTTTTTTCCATTTAATTTAAGCATAGATTTAATTTCCTTACACTGAGTTGTTTCCCACGTTACCGTCTATCTCCAGACACAGTGCTTTTTCATCAAGCTTGGCACTACTCCGTACACTATTACAAGATGCTACATATTTTAATCCTGCACTTCTAAAAATCTTTCTTCCGACCATGTTAGTGACCCTTGGTTGGTCTACATGAGCAAGCTTCCAGACTGGGAGAAAGTTACACAAACACAATTATTTTTTCCATCTACATTACCCACATACACACACACTCCACACCTCCTAGAGGGGGTTTCAGCTGAGTTCCATGAAGTTCTTCCCCTACGAACAAGTGCTTAAGTGAATTAAGTTATCTTTGACCTACCGAGATTTATTCTCTGCTCCCAACAGACAAGCCCAAACACCGGGCAGCTGTCTGACAGTCTTTATACTTCTTCAGTTTAGGGATGTGGTGGTTTTGAATCTGTGAATTAGCAATGTGCCTGGGTTTCAGTTCAGCAGACTGAAGTTACATTGGTAATGCCACCTGTCACGCACAGTGTAACCTTTTCATAGACATTGTCTAATAAATACATACACAATAGTACCACTTGCAAGTCAGCTGGGTGTAGTTCCTCGTGCGTTAGCAATGTATGATAGAATCATGCTCCAACAAAGCTGATTTTGTAAATAACTTAGGTCCCACGCTGAAGACTTACTGAAGATGTTTACTGCAAAGTGCATGGCAGTCTTTGCTTATTCTTAATGACAAATTATTAATACAATATAGGCAAATTCATCATTTCAACAGCTCCTTGTTTTTTTGCCATTCTCTCTGGTCTTGTCCTTGTAAATTCAATTTCGCAGGCACAATCTGTAACGCAGCAGGTGCCAAGTGTAGCCTTCTTGTTTCATAGGATCCAACTAACTGTCTATGTGGGATTCATTTAAAGAGTAGCACAGGCAGCAATGAAAAAACTGGTATTTCTGTTATACAAAAAAAAAATAAAAAAAAAAGGATGATGATTCTCAATTAGCCTGCCCTTGTAGCTTGTTCCAGGGTAGTTAAAGACCACCTACTACCATGCTTCTATACAAGCTGGTTCTGAACTCTTTATTAATTCAGTGGAGAAAACTATTGTTTTATCCGTGAGTGTGGCCTTGATTTTGCAGGTGAAGTTTTGTAGGTCAGGCCCAGATACTTAATGGCGCTGAAACCAAAGGAACTTAGGCATCTGAATACCTTTGAGTATTTGGACTTAAGTTCTTTATTGCGGTCTGTTATTAAGACTCCAGAGCTTGGGCTATTAATTACTGGTTCATGGATTCTCTGTGACTTATGCTGAATGAATTGGCTGATGTGCTTGTCCTAGTTCTGCTTGTAAGGAAAGTAGATATCTAACTCACTGTATCTATACTTTCTCCTGATTTTAGAACAGATACAGGCTAGTAGTCATTCTATTGTGAATAATCTCATGGAGGTTTTCCTGTGGAAAATCTTTGTGTAGACACACATCCATGATATATCTGCATGTCAGAAACTACCCTGACAGAAAATTAATTCTAACTGACATTGCAGTAGTGATCTAGAAGGACTGTGTGATTCATGGGACTGAACTACATTTTGCCAGTTGGCTAGCTGTGCAGCTGGAGTTCACATCTGCAGAACTCAGATGCAGAGATCTGTACATGAAGTTGGCAGAAGAAGGATGGGTAAGCACAGATGAGGGTGACAACACAAGTAAAGCACAAGGCCAAAGAGAGCAGTGACTGTTTCCTATCAGCACCCTGTCCTCTGCACCTGAGCACCAGATGAAGCAGGATCTGCTCTGGGCAGGGATTTGTACCAGGGTGGGAACCAACAGAGAACACAAGGGCTGCTTTAAATTTAGAGGCAAAATTTTGACCTTCAGTGTGTTTGACTGTCCTGAATCAGGTTCCACAGCCAGACCTCTGGGCTTCACTGTGTGACAAGGTATGGGCACCACAAGGAAGCTGCATGCTGAATGAGGAACACCCAAAAGGCAGCCAGCTGGAAGCTTGCAAACGCAGGAGGGCTGTTGCAATCTCTTCTCCTCTCTGGAGAACTGGTGATGGACTCAGGGCTTTGGACAGGCACTTCCAAAATCTTCTCCCAAGAAGAAATGCTTGTGGTTATTTTGAAGTGAGCAAACAGAAAGCACCCTTTTGAAGTCGGCATAGTAGCAGGAGAGGGAGGCTGCTCTGCTGCAGTTCAGAGCCTTTTATTCAGCAGGATAGTGGCTAGTGCACTTATCTTGGAGACCTGTGTAGGGAATGCAAAAAGCTCTTTGGCCATGAAAAGTAGGATATGTGCCAGCTTTGCATGTGGGTGGATGTGCTGATGGAAGTCACTGGCTAGACTCACACACATTTTAGTTGGACAATAACATATAAGATAGAGGAGAGACAGTGGGACACCACAAAACCCAGATTTCCAAGGTGGTGTACCGTCAGAACAAGTCATGTGATGCATGAGTTGTTCCCGGCCACTTCTGAGGGGCAAAGGGTGCAGGGAGCAGGCTTCACTGATAGCTAGAGGCTCTAATGGTTAGAAGTGTCTGGCCTCCAATCTCTACTTCCGCTATTACTTCCTTTTTTTTAAAAAGTACAATTAGTGCCATAGACAACATTCCTAAGTGCCCCAGAGAGCACTGAGGCTTTGCCTTTTACTCTTTGGAGACAAGCCATAATGTTAGGAAAAGTAGTGTGGTACAAGCATTCCTCTGCCAACATTTTTCAGGAGTATGCTAGGTTCAAGCCGCAGATATTGATATTGATGGGCTACACGTAAGTGATAAAGCATTAGTTGCTGCTGTACCTGGTTATGTGTAAGAGTTGACTATTTTAGCCTAAGTGGGAGGAGAATTGTTTTATGATCTTATAATTAGCAGTTGTGTGAGATTAACAGCAAGACTCATTAAGTAATTTCTGATAGCACAGTTTTCTTACATTGCTTAATTAAAAAACCAGAACACTTCAGCATGCTTTATAACATAGCTTTAAATAAACAAATGGACAAACCTAATTTCAAGGCATAGTCCATAGGTCTCTGCTACTGAGACTCATGGTATCTGAAGTGTATCTGAGAAACTAAAGCACGCTGATGGTCTAGTAAAGAGTGGATTGGGCAGCGAACACAGAGGCGATACTTAGGAACATCTTGGAGCGATGATTAGAGAAGCTACGAAGATGTGAGAAAGATAAGTGAATGACCAAACTGGTAATGGTATGCTAACATGCTACAGTATATGACTGCTGCCAGTTTTTCTGGTGACAGTGAAGTGCAGCTCCATCCATATCTACTGACTATGAGTTCATGATGTATTTACTCCCTGCATCTCCCTTATGCATCTTCTGTTTCTTCTCTTCATTTCCAGTTCCTTCCATGATGTGCTTGTAACACAGCCATCTCTGATCATTTTTTCAAATACTAGGATTTTCAGGAAGTCTAAAGGGAGTTACTTGCACAGCTACCAATGAATTCCAATGTACCTGACAATCCCACTCTCACTTCTTTAGAGGTGGTTGAGCTGCTCCCCTCCCTGAGTGCTGCTGTTGGGTTGCCAGTTTAATTTTCAGGGTCTGTCAGCACCTTCTTCCAAGTGACTTTGGTCACTGATTGCTGTAGCAGCCCCACAGCTAAGTCTGGATGACAAGGCACAGAATACTGGCACTGTGCTTACATCTAAAAATCACAACAGGAGGAGAGATCAGACAGGGCTTGGAGAAACTGCTGGAGGACCTCCTGTTTGTATTGGTTTTCAGATACATTTGAGAAGCCGGGAGCTGAAGGAGAGATGCTTTTGTCAAGCCCTGAACATCTGTCTATCTGACAGAAGTTGGAGCCAATCTTCTGTCTTCCCGTTTGGGTTTTTCTCTGATAATCCTTGGTGCATCCCAGGCACCTAGTTTATTTGGTTTTGTGAGGAGAAAGGCTTCTCACTTGCTTGGGTCATATAAAAAGAATAGCACTCAAAAGATGTCTGTCGGCAGTTGTTTGGGACCACAGACCTGCATGATGCTTTATAAACAATAAGAAACATGCCTTGCACTGAAGTTTACATACTTTGCCCACAAACAGGGCTTTATTATTACCTTATTTTGGTGGGAAAATTGCCCCCCAGCACCCCAACAGCCCGTGGTCAGATTATGAGCTGGTGTAAATCATTACCGCTCCAGTAATGTTGAACAGAATGATGTCTGAACTGTGCCTGTTTCCTGTTCGTCTCCTTTGTTTTCTACTTGGGTGCCTCAGGGTGTGGCTGCTGGTCTGCTGAGGGAAATGAGCCCATAATGGGAGGTACGTGAACACCTACAGGTTCTGAGTACTCCCACTCCTCGGTCCTGTCTACCCTTTACTCTCTGCCATCACTTTTACACGGTTTGAGATTGCCCAGTTATTGTCTGGGCTCAATGCTGCTGGAATTTTCATTGCAGCTGACATGCCAGTGTGCTGTGGCATCAGGTAGCCTGTGTCCGAAATGTGGTCAGAAACACCAGTGTGACCTCTCAGGCTGGAGACTCTCAGGCCGGCTTGTGAGAGGGATATCTGGAAGATGCACTGTTGTTCGGGAGATGAAGAGTCCTGCCATCTTCAACATCTTCTCTGGGGATGATGGGCTTTACAGTCTGTGTGCACATTAGATTATTAGGCCTTCTGGTCTTTCTGCATTTAGAGAGATGAAAGAATAAGCATTTGTTGATAGCCCACAGCGTGCCTGTGTGGTAGGTGGGAAGCTGATCTCAGGTGGATGCTTTATGGGCCTGTGCTGCCGTCATGGGTGACAGGCAGAGATCAGGGAAGCACGGGTGCTTTTGCTGACCAACTGGGATCTGTTTTTTTTGTCTACATGGAGTAGAAGATTGCCCAGTGCAGAATGCACGCATGGTCATGCCTCATGACTTCTGTATGAATTCTCCATGACCAGGGACAGTCCCAGATGAATAGTTACCCCAAACTTTTAACTGTGACAGCAGACCATATAATTTCTTGTATCCACTGAGCAAATGAGACCACAGGCTTTTGCATATGCCACTTTCCCTTCCCTGCCACACTTTTCATCAGTGGACCTTTTTGGAAGTACTAAATGAATCCTTATCACCACTCTTACTTTAGAGAGGTAAATGTAAGCATTGGGGTTTACTCTGAGCAGTGTGTTGCAATTCTCCCTGGAGGCTGCAGGAGTCCATGATGCAATCCATGAAGTCTCTTTTGACATTTAAAGCTTTAAATGGCTTGGGGTCTGGCTGCCATGGAGACATGATCTCAGCCATCTGACGCACAGCATTTGAGCTCAGACAGGGACTTGAATCAATGGCTCCAGAAAGGAGGCAGCAGGGCATTATCAATGAAATGTTTTCAACTGTAATGCCTCCTTGTTGGCCTACAAACCATGCTTTCTTTGCAGCTACCTGAAAGGACTGTAATTCTTGCAGATTTTGTCTGGATAGGGTGTCACCGCATTTCTATTTTTGCATCAGCTTGAACTGTGACTGAAGCTTCAGCAGGATGCATTATTTATACATGGGGACACCAATACAAAACAGAGGGAGAGAGGTGTGAATGTTTTCAGAAGCTGCAGATGGGGATTTTCGAACTATTAAGAGAGCTGGGGGCTCAGCTTCCACTGGGGCTGCAGTAAAATGTGGGCACCAGTTTGTTCATTCTTTTGGGAAGAAGTCTCTGTTGCAATCTATAGATTATTTTGGAAGAAAATTCTCCTCTGACTACAGTAGCTGTATGGGCTGAAGACACTTCTTTTTACACTGAATAACAAGTGAAATGTTGCTGATGGTGTGACCCAGCTCCTGGAATACAAAATGTGTGGGTCGTGAAGTACTGGAGAAACAGCCACAGTGCATCCAGTGCCACACAGTTCTAAGGCAGCATTGCTGTCTTGCTGAAGTCTCCAGATTTTAGGACCAACTGTCAAGTCTAAAATTTTAGAGTTTTTCTGGAGACAAGCCCTTATCTTTCCATTTAAAATTTTTCACCACACTCAGGGACAAAGCAAGGTTCTAACAGGTGAAACATGTTATGCTTCTAAGCATCTCCCAGCATTTTCCAAAGCTGTATTTTAGCCACATCAGCTTTTTTTGTTGAAGCAGATGAAATGGAAATCATGATTTATTGTTTTTTTTCCCACTCAAGTGTGCTCAGATGACATAGCTATTCAGATTCTTGAAGTCCACTCTTATCTTAGTGTTACTTATGAGAGGTGTATGAGTAACATTTGGGAAAGTTGTTTGATGTACTCATTCGTAATGTTAGTCACAACGAAGGTCTTAAAACAAAGGACCCTGTGTGTTTCACCAAGAGAAGCCACAGTAACAGGTTTCAGTGTAAATGAGAGTTGTATTGCCTTCCATCAGAGATGACTTGAAAATAAAGTACTTTGATGGTAATACTGCAGATGTCTGCAGGAAACCCAGCACAGCCTTGAACACTGTAGTTAGATAGCTGTGCAAAAAAGTACATGAAGGGAAGAGCTAATGTGCAATACTTCTATTTAAGATAGAAGGAGGAAATAGAAATTGTGATAGCATGCTATTTCAAGTAATAATAGAAAGTACTTGATGTTTACATGGTGAATGGATCAATACTAATTCTGTAGTCAGGGCACATACAGTAGTTTGGATTATACAAGTGATAGATGCACTCGGTATAGCTGAAATTTCCACCCTGCAACATTTATTTCTCACTGCGTGTTAGATGGAATTTTCCACCCAACTATCTGAAAGGATTTGCATAAGAATGGTGATAGAGCAGTATTCTTTAATGATGTGCTTTTCTTTGTTAAACTTCAAAAATGTCTACGATGCAATATGAGGTTCGGATGAATTGCCAAGCTAATGCTTTTATATTTTCTTTAAAGAGCTTATCTTCACTGTGTTGTGGGAGTTTCTTTATATTGTTGTCATAAAGGCAGTAGCAGTAAAGCCGACTTTGTAGCAACCCTGGTAGGTGCCCCCTCCTCCTTTACCTTCAGGTCTTCAGAACAGCTGAAGGAGACAGATCACAACACCCCTTACCCAGCACCTGTTTGCCCTACTATTAGCTCATTTGTACTGCTTCTGTGGTGCTATACATGGCGTTACTCATAGTTGCACTGTGTCATTTTACTTTTAAAACAATGACCCTCTTGGCATTTAACCTACATCAGCCCAGGTTGCTGTACTGTTTGTTGAAACTGGGTCATAACCAGGCTCTTCCCAGAATGACAGCTTGATTTAAAAGAAACTCAGGATTAAACCAAATGTGAAAATCTCCCAGTGGTGATTTTTACAAAATTATAGAGAAGACTCTTTTGTTTTGTTCTTCAGCCCCTTCTAACAAAAGTCTAATTTTATAACATATGAGGGAAATGCTGCTTGAAATCAGTGAATTTTAGGAATGCTACCTGATGAGAAGCAGTATTTCCTTCCTTGGACATAGGCCCAGTAAGTCACCTTGTAACCTGCACTGTAGTGAAGCTATTCAGAAACCTCCAGCAGCAGGAAAAATAAGCAAGACAAGTGGCTGCGAGGTTTATCATCCAATCCAATTGCATGTAGGGTGCAATGATTCCACTTTTACCATAGCTGTTAGACAGAGTGGGGTTAATTCTGCCCTGAATCAAGACTTCTGTAGCATAGTGTCAGTGTAAGTGAGAAACAATTTGGATTTTGTTGGGTTTACTGTTTTGTTTTATTTTTGCCTTTACTGATAATAGGCATTAATTGGAAAGAAATTTTAACAGGCATAACTCTTTCCCCGGAAATCTGAGACTCTACTCTGATATTGGACCTCACACATAAAATTAATTTTTATTTTGCTTACGCTTCTGAAAGGATAATAGTAGCTGTGTACCTTGTACATAAACATTCTAGCTGTATATGAGAGCCCAGTGCAATCTGTGTGTGTGCATCAATAGTCAGTCATGCCCACAGGACAGTCACTCACCTTCCTGTGGTCTCCTCACTTGTTCAGCCTATCTTCTTCAGCCTCCCCATACTGTAGGATAACTCTCCGTAGCAAGAGCACAGGTATCAGAGCTGAAAGAAGGGAGGAAAATTTTTATATCAAATCTCTTTCAAAACCGACATCTGTTTCAATGTCTGCAAAAATAGACAACTAAAAATCAAAATCTGCAGTGACTTCCTTAGTGGTTGCTGGAGAAAATAGTGTTTTACTACAATGTGGTACTGAACATGTAGACATGGACATAGGTATTCTTGTGTGCATCTACAGGTATACTCAATATGTATATATTTATATATTTGCATTGACATCTATAATGTAAGATCACAGGATAATTCAGGTTGGAAGGGGCTTTGAGAATTCTGTTCAGTTTGGTATTGAAAGCCTCCGAGGATGGAGGCAGCACAATCTCCCTGGTCAACCTGCTTCTCTGCATGTCTGTCCTCAGAGGAAGATGTATGTCTTTACCTCCAGCCTGAACCTCTCTAATTTCAGCTGATGATGCTGTCCCTTGCCCTCCCATGAGGCACTGCTGGGAAGAGCCTGTCCTCTCATCGATCCTTCCCCCGTAGGCACTGTGGTGCTGTCAGGTGTCCTGAAGCCATCTCTGCTCCACGCTGAACCAGCCCTGGCCCCACAGACTGTCCTCACAGGGCAGCGTTCCAGCCCCACTATCTTAGTGGCATCCCCTGGTCCCCATCAGTTTGTTGCCATCTTTCCTACCGGGAAGAGGGGATACTAGCACAGACACTGCACTGGTGCTTGAGCTGAATGTATGGGGAAATAATTAAGAAAGTCACCTTTAAAACACAGACACTTTTGTGTACATGAGTACTATGTTACATTCATTTTTTCTTTTCCCCAAAAACATGTGGAGCTGGTTTCTGCAAAGCTTTTCCATTCACATGACAAAAAAAATGCCTTTGTGGCTTGGTTTGTTCATCACTGCCCACTGCCTGTGTGCCTGTCCCACCGTTGTTGTTCTGTCGTGTCGGGTGAGGTGTGCAAGTACTGGGATAGCTGTGTCTTCGAGTAGTGTGTCTTGGGGTCTGTGTCTCATCAGGTGTCACAGGTAATGGCCGACTGGTGTTGCTAGTTCTGTCTGCTAAAATGGCAGTATGCTTAAAAAACCTACCTACCTTTGAAGAGTAGCTAGCATAAGAGTATGAGATGAAACTGCATGTGTGTTTCTTGCTATATTTTACACTCTACTCTTAGTTACTATTCTGCTACAGCCCTGTCTGACACCTCAGCATGCCAGCTGTACTCATTTTATACAACAACCAAATCCCAATTAGTGCAATTGATGTTATTTTGCCATTTATACCTGTTTTCTGCCTGGGAACTTGCAGGCATCCCCTTTCTCCCAGTATGTGCCTGGTGGCTCTGGGCCAGAGTACTTTGTGGTGACTGGTGAGTCCCAGCCCCCAGTATTTGTTTTATGCCACTGTCCCACTCTTAACTGCAGGTGAGCAAATACCTGTTTTGTGGCATGTGAGAGGACGGTAGGTCCCAGGCTGAAAGGCAGTTGCTTTGGATTTAACTGGTGTAATAGTGAGCCATGTATTTGATGGATAACTTTATGTGGGTATGGAAACCTCAACTTGGTGCCTCTGCTTTCTGGATTTTATGTCCACTCTACATGTTTTTTTTTTAACTTTGGTTTTGTGTTTAATTAACCTGTGTGGTGGAACTGACAAAAAACTGCTGCCTTTGTATTGGCAGAAGATGTGGTATTTGTAAAGCTATTAAGGTGAAGATAAAGCCTTATAGCAGTGCAGGAAATAAAGCCACACAAAATTATTTGAGAAGCCACACTATCCAGGATAAATGTTACAAGAAACATTAACCTTCCATAAAAATTCCTTTGCCAGTGAGGAATTTAATACACAGCCTTTGTAAGAGAAGATATTATACCTCAATCATGTTCTGATATGCTTTATTTAAGAATTAGACATGAGGAAAACCTTGGTTTTCTGCAGTTTAGGCAATTTGCATTTAGATATTTTAAACATTTTTTTAAAACATTCATGCTTAGTAGCTCATAGATATGTAAATAATATTTATATATAAAAATGATGTATCCTGTATTTTATACACCTACATGATTTTTTTTACTCTCTCTGCATCTTTCTGTGCTTATGGCAATCTCATGTGTATTTTTTTTTTCTCTAATAGGCACCTGAAAGAGGATATGATCACAACTGAATTGTACAAGCCTGCTTCTAACTACATTAAATGACACTGAGGTTTTTGTCATGGCAATTTGGGACCATAATTCTTTCTAAGCTGAAAAAAATTTATTTTTTTCTTGTCGTGAGAGTTGTTAGCTGGGCAGTGCCAGAGACCTAGGCTGTCTGCTGATTTGCTGAAGTGACATGGTTGAGGCAGGGATGCTGCCAGTGCCTTCCCCTCACCCCCATGTGACTTTCCAGCAGGGTCCTGGCGCTGGTACCACCAGGGCTTGAACTTCCTCTCCAGGATGAGGACCTCCTGACAGAACGAAACAAAAGGAACAAGAAGGAGGCCTCCAACCTGGTTCACCAAGCAGTCAGTAAATAGTACTGTTACTTCACTAGCTGCAGTTTGTTCTGGGTTGGAACCAATATTTAAGATAACGTTTTCCTGTCTCATGTCTAACTGCCGGAGAAGTACAGTTTTAGACTTCTGTTACTTGTGTCTGGTCAAAACTAACTTGGCATGGTTTTTTTTTTGTTTCCTTTTGGATGGATAGACATTAATAACCAACTTAGTGGCTTCTCTTGACACATTTGGCTTGGCTTATAGCTCCATTACTGTCTTGTGAAGCCTTCATAGAACACAAATGTGTTTTGACTTAAGACAGTTCAAAGAAAGAATTTTGTTGCAGTTTTCTTCCCCTATTCCTCATATTACTGAAGTCTAGAAAAACTTGTCCTGTTCAGTCTCACTCGTATAGTCTCTTGAATGCTATAGAGTTATTTAGTTTGCACTCTTTCATAGGACTGGTCATGCAGTATTGTCTCATGATCTCAGACTCAGATTTTATGGCTGACAGAGAGTGTAGCTTTTGGAAGGACTTTCCTGTAATGACTCTGAGTGGTGGAGTCTTTCTTGTGGGAGATTCTGGACTGCTGCTTCCATAAAAGGTTTCTATAGTGCACCAATTTTACTCTCCTACTTTTGCCCAAAAGATAAAATGTACCCTCTCCATGATTCTCATCCCATATTTCATCAGAGGTTGTGTCCTCAGCTACACCTTCTGGATGTTTCTCCAACCTTTGATGACAAGACAATTCTTTGGTCAGTCTGTCTGTCCTTGGTATGTGCTTAGAACAAACTGCAGATAAATGCTTACAAATAATGATCTGTCCTGACTATTGCATGAAGCTTTCCAAAAATAGTTGTCTATAAGTAAAAATAACCCTGAGGTTGTGTATTAATAGTGATGCTTCAGGTCTTCTCCTTACAGCTGGTGCACTATAAGAACTAAAAATGAGAGGTCTAAAATACATTCAGAAGATGCTACTGATGTGAGGGGATCTTGGTCTAAAGATACACAAAGTCTTTTGAAGGGACCTAATTATTGAAAGAATGATGAATACTCATCTTCTGAAAATTGTGTGATTTTGTGACCATTTAATTTTGACACAAGTTGATGTAGTCTTTTTCAATGTCTTGGCCACTTTCTGTATTAGTGTGTTATCTCACAAGCTGTGCACCATAACATGACCCATCTAGCTGTTTTTTTTCCAATTCATTTTAATATTTTTAAAAAGAAGCAGTAGATGAGTTATTGACATCAAGGCCTGAAAGTATACGGTCCTTTCAAAGTATCCCTACCAACCCTCCATGAGATTTCTGTGGAAATAATTCATATTTCATCTATTTATCACTCTTAGTATGAACTGCTTGTCTTCTTTGAATCCCTACAGGCTCTGATTGAAATTTTACTCTGTTGTGCAACGTGCTGTACGGATGGAGACTAATAGACATCCTCTGTTCCTAATAGGCTGTGTTTAACAGAGACAAGACAGATGAAGGACAGTGTGAAGAAGCACCAGAGAGATTTGCATTACTCTGTTTTTTTCATGCTGCCCTTTATCACTCTTCTATCTTCCAGAAATACATTAAGTGATGTGATTAGTGCTCATAGTGCTCAGTTATCTTTCCTTTTGAAAGAGAGAAATTCACAAGCTCTTGGTCTAGGGTTTTAAACACACTTCTATACTGGTCCCTGCTCTCTTTGTGTGTGCCAACAGTGGCAAGTTCAGAGAAGGGTTCTTTGCACACGGAGGCTGTGACAGGGTTTTTGTCCATCTACTCATTTGATCTGCGGGTGCTTCTGCCTTACAGGTGGGGAATGTCTCTGGGAGTATGGATGACAAACCAAAGGCAGGAAGTTTTGAAGCACCAGGCAACCTGCTAGGTACCTGGGGCTCTGGAGACCAAGGATGCAGTACCTGGGTTCTGCTTGTAATCTTGACCCTGCTCTGTGAGAAGTCATGCTGGTGAAAATAGGGGAGGGTAGGCATGATGTGTTTGTGGGAGACTGCATGGCAGAGGAGCATGGCTGTGTACCTCCTCCTGGAGAGATTTTGTGCTAGGTCTGCTGGGTTGCTAGAATCTGACCAGTTGCTGAGGGTGGGGTGTCCCACTCGTGCCAGGCTGTAGTGCCTCAGCCTGGTGGCCCTCCTGGAGCCCTCCTACAGCTGCTAGTCACAAAAGGACTGTGCTGTCTTTTGAAGTAATCAGATCAGGGCACTGTTTTGTGAAGGAAGTTTGTCTCACTTTCACGAGGTTGTAGACACTATCTTTTTCCTTCTACTTTCTTCATGCAGGCAATCAATCACCTCCTTGCTCAAATACAGGGCCAGGACCCCCAGCTGCCTTTGGACCAGGGTTGGCATCTGGAGGCACCCACGGCACTTAAGCATGTTCTCTCCCAGTGCTTTGTCTTTGCATGCGGTTTTGATTTACTGTTAACCTTTTCAGGCTTGTAACAAATAGGCATCCCAAAGCCTTTTAGACACACTTACTCTCTGGGTCAGATAGTCTAAGAGGTCATGTACAGATTGAGATTGAACAGTGAAACATCTGCATATGCTTAACCTTGCTTCACTTTTGGCATTGCTCTTGAGTGTTCTTCGGGCTTTGATCAGACCTTTTTAATCAGTCCAGCATCTTTCCTCTTCCTCAGTATCCTTGCACATGCCTGCTTCTCCAGAGTCCAGAGTCCCCTCATATTCCTGAAGTCAGTTTTAGCTTCTGCCTTTTCACTCTTAATCTAAAATGGCCAGTGAGAACCGTTTTATAGCTGTAGGTCCTCTTTGTCAAGGGGACTCTTGTTTAGTTAACAAGACAATCCATATACACTCAGGAGCTGATCTGTTTGTTAGACTTGAATACTGGTTCATCTCAACTGTAGCCATTTCTTTGTGCAAGGGATTCTATCTGAATGGCATGGGTAATTATCTATGAAAAAGAGAGGGCAGATAACCCCCATTTTTGTAACAGAGTTTGCAGTATGCAAAACTTATCCATGGTACATAGATTCCCAGATCACCACACAATGCTTTTGAGTTTCCAGCCACTGCCCTATTAACTGTTTCCCAGCATCTTTAACTCATGAGGTATGGACTTTTCTGTGTTCTGTGTGCTGAAAAACAGCACAGGCTTCAGACTCTTGAGAAGATTCTAAACTGAGCATTAGATATTTTTATCAAAGACTAAAGTCAAACTTAAATCTTTCACTAGTAGACCGAAGCCTCTTAGGAATGATATTTACACCACCAGGATATCTTTATATGCATATATCCCCTACTATAGTGTCCTAACTAGTAGCTGCTATAGTTCATTTTATTTGGTAGAGCTTTCTGGTGAATTATTTTCTTTCTCAGTAATTTCTCCCTTTAGGAACCCTCCTGAGAAATCTTTACTGTATTAGCTTCAGCTTTGCTGCATCTTTATCTTTAAACAGCTCTTTTAAATTTGCTTAGGCAAATCCGGGTTTTCGTCTGTCTTCAATGGTATTAAAATAGTATCTGAAGCGAGTGTCACCTGGGTAAGAAGACACACCACTAGACGATACTATAAATGAGAGACAGATGGATTGCTGCTCAGAGACAACAAGATTATGGGTAGAAACCTGTTTACCTTTTGCAATACAGTGGCCGAGCTGAACAACTCATCAGAACAGAACTGAGCTGAATAATGCATATCTCTACCAGTCTCTAATTCTCTGAGCTAGAGAAGAGTTTCTTACACCAGAACACCTATTCAGCATGTTTGCAGTGTTATCTATCCAGATCTGAATGCTGGAAAGCAACTTTGATTTGAGTTTTGCTTTGACATTTTTGTAAATGCGGAAGTGTTGTTGGTTAGTTAATAGAAGGACTCCAGGCTTTTTGTGAAGGTTACACTTTTCTTAAATCAGCTGGACATACCTAGTTATTTACTTGGAGTGGATGGTCTCTCTGTGGGCTGTAAGAATGGTTCCTTTCCACAGTCTTTGTGTGCCACAGGTAGGATCCAGGAGCACTTGCAGACCACAAAGAAGAAGATAACTTGCATGAAATTTGATTTCAGGACTTGACACAGCTACTCAGTTCCACTGGGCCACAACAGAACAAAAAATAGCAAAAGCAATACCTGGTAGGGCTGCTGTAGTGGAGGCTGGACAGCTGATATTGTTTCCTTTTTTTATATATTTTTTCTGTGTTGACTTGAGCTCTAGAGCATTCTGGTCTGAATGTTCATGCACTATTTTTTTCTTTCTACATGTAAAGATGGAAGGTCACAGTCATATAGGCTGCTTTGGGGACTAGATTTGGCCAGTTGTGTACTGAGTGGTGATCTTTGTGGCCTAGGCTAGGTCCGTGTTTTTGTCATTTGAGCAGAAGAGGGAGAGGGATTAAGCTGTATGTCAACTGGAGGATTTTTTGCACTTGCCCTTTTGAAAGCACCACTGAGCTCAGAGGTTCAAATCTGGGCATAGTTAATACTCGGTGGTAAGGTGGTAAAGAAAATAGCAGACTTGCAGATACCTGTATGACTACAAAGTGAAGGATCAGGACAGTCTGCACCCTCATTGTGTGCATCTGTCTGTCTTGGCAGGGGCTGCCATTGTGGTGGTACTCAGCAGATGGGTCATCATGTAAAGAAGGAGCACTGTGAGATGCATATATCTCCCAAATTTTGGTCTGCTCTTATATTAACTGAGACAAGTAGGAAGGAAAGTCTATGACTCAATAATAAAACAGAATGGTGTTTTACACCTCTTTAAATATGGGAGATCAGTGCTGGGCCTCCGTTGCAGGTGGGATAAATATGTGGATCTTGGATTACAGGTGTGGGAAAATGCACAAGGCATCTTGTTACACTTTGTGTAACATATTTCAACATATTCAGTGTTAATCAGAGAAAGACAATTAATTTAATAGAATTTTTAAGCTGTCTTCCCTCTGTTCTGCTTGTGTGTGACTCCATGGGGTATGGCATCCAGGGACATATTTTCAGAATTAAATGCTGGGAGGAAATACATCTTGGATCTCAAAGTGATGGTGCTGGAGATGAGTCTGCAGCATCTATCTTTACACTGTCCCCAAGTAATATCCACATTTTCCTTGGGGTGGAGAAGTCCTTTTGGGCATGTGGGTCCTGGTATGACAGGGGACATCCTAAAAGCTTTTTACCTGTGCACAAATTGAACCACAACTCAAAAAGAGTGCACTAGGGGACACTAAGAAAGGGCTGCTAGTGCTCTTTGAGCAGAAGAAGAGCTCAGAAACTGGCTATGGTCATTTACATTTTCTCTTCTTGTTCATCCAGCTAAGCAATTAAAACAAGACAATTTCCCTAGCTGTGCTAGAGCAAGTTCTTAGTGTTGCAGCACATCAATACATCTTAGAAATTAACCCCTCCCCAGAAAACAAAATCTGCAAATGTTGTGACGAGTAAAGATGAAATGCCAACACACTATTGGAGTCTCAAAAGAGCTATAAAGCCAAAGCCTATGTGTCCTTTGCCATACATACAGGCCCTGACTCTGACATTTGGTAACTGGGAGCATTTGTAGAGAACAGTGGGATTTAAAAACATGTGTATGGTATTTTCCTCCTGATGTAATGACAAAGTAAAATGATTCTAGCTCTTCCAGGCAAGGAAGAAAGCAGAAACTGGGAGTAATGGGATTGAGTAATGAAATAATTCTCCTTTCAATGTGTTCTCCAAAGTATTAGTCAAAAACCCAACTTACTTTTGGTGCAACCAAGTACATCTTGGGCAGTTTGACAAGCAGACACTTGTCTGGGTCTAATGTATGTGCTTTTGTCTTGTCAGAGGGCGGTGTGGTGCTGCTATAGGTCATTCTGCTGATTCTCCCTGCCTTTTTGATTGATAACAACTGGTTGGGCTAATTCCCTTCAGAAGCAGCAATACCCCCCAGAGCAGCAGTGTACTGCTCAGGGGTGCCCCAAGCGTGCTGCAGTGGTAGGAGCCTGTTATGTCTCTTCCAGGATGCACAGTCCTAGGAGCACATTACATCTCTTCCAGGATGCAGTGATCTTGCCCCTCACAAGAGAGGTTATTACCATCCCTACTGATTCTTCAATGGAGGAACGTGTTCTGCCATAAGGAAGTGTGTTTCCTCCATGCTGCAGTCATGGGAGTGACACGTGGCCAGTGACACGACCGCTTTCAACTGGGGAGAAAGGCTGGGTGCAGCCCCACTGTCCTCTGCCCCGTGGAGCAGCGTGGATCCAAGGTCCCAACCAGAGCTGCAATTCCACCATAAGGGCCAGGGTGCATGTGTGCACCCATTGCCAGCTGTGTGATTGTCCAGGGACAGGTTTTGTTGGAGAGCACATCTCCAGCTGACATCAGTGAGGTCTTTCTCTCAAAGTGAACATTAGGCAGCTATCAAAGTGCCGTTTATGAGCAAGATTCATGAACTAATTAGTCACTAGGCCCATTAATCAGAAAGACTAGAAATAATTCAGCAGAATGCATGCTGTCAGCAAGGATGAGAAGAGCCCTCTCTATGACAGCTTACCTAGCATTTTGATCATTAGGCGATTCAGAGTTTAGCCCATACATCTTGTTTATCTGCCCTCAGGGGAAAATAATCCCTGCATCCTAGCCATCTCGACAAGTTTGAAATTCAAACATATTTTCAGTTCTGTCAGTAAAATATCAAATGGGCACATTCAGATGAGTATTGACACAACAGTGCTGATGCCTTTTTTTCAATTGTATTGTCATCAAATCCCTCCTTTCCCTGCTACTGATCTGAGTGTAGTAGCTCAATACCATTTTAGGGAAAGTGAAGGGTGCGGTGCATGCATAGGTCATTATAAAATAGTTAAATTGAGACATTCTAATTATTCTTAGCAGCCTTCCCACGACAAGCCAAAGGCATTCCCCAGTGTAACTCCACCTCCTTGTGTCTTGGGTGAGATTTATTTACATGTGCTTGAGCAAGAGATACATCTTAAAATAATCAAACCAGTGTTTATTTTGGCTTTCTTTGCATCTTTTCCCGCATCAGAAATCCATCCAGAGCTTGTGCTGTAAAATATTTCTTTAACAGATGCATACCACGCTGTTGGTATGAAGTAGATTGGTCACTCTAGGAAGCGTACACTAGCAAGACAGTAACAGATGGTCTCAAATCTTGATACTTGTTGTGGCTACTGTTTTTTCATTAAGCATTAATTGCTGGAGGTGGAAATCATGCTTCTCAGCATGCCAAAGCCCAGAGACTGGTCTCACTGTGTAATTCAGATGCAGAGAATGGAGGAGAGAAGGGAAAAGTCTGGATGGAAACCTCGAGTGCCCTGAATTTCTACCCTTGGCTGGAAGGACTGCCTGTCATCTTCACTTTAGGAGTCACTGTCTGGGATGCAAAAGAATTTCAGTGCAGAGCAGGGAAGTCTCACCAGGAATGGAAACAATCTGGGAGGTAAAATGAGTTGTCTCTGAGAAGCAAATCTGCCTAAGAGGAACTGTTGACCTGTGTGAATGAACATTCAGTTGAAACTGAGGAGAGCTGATGTAATGGGAATGTGGACCAGGCCAGGAGTATGTTCAGCTGTGCTGTGTATATTCTGTGTTTTGTATTTTTAATGTTACTAGGGGAAGCACTGGATCCTGCACTTATGGGTGCCAAATTCCTATTGTTCTGTGGATTTTTTATGTACAAATATTCTTTTTAATACTCCTTTTTGCCCATAGAGTGTGTTCTTTTTTTCATATATAAAAAAAAAAAATACCTCTGGATTTATCAAATAAAGCTACTGTACCAAAAGCCTAAAAGAGCTACTATCACTTGTGAAAGAAGGAAACCATACCATTAACTCTGTATCCCAACTTGTGGGACTATAGTTTTTCTCAATGTAATTTCTGTTTCAGCTCTTTTTTATTCTATTCTTAACACTTGATATACTTTCCTCATCCATTCTTCTGTTCAATCTTTGCTGTGTCAGAAGATGTTATTCCTTAGGCTAAGCCTACCCACATAATTTAGTCTGGTGCTTCTGGGAGATGCAGTTTAGGTGGCATCTTGTTGTTGCATTTATATGTCAAGTATGGAGTTTCATTATTGTGGTGCTGCTCTATTATAGCTCTGGGTAGTGCTTTGGGGCTCTTCTGCCCTAAAAAGACTTCAGGCTTTAACTGGATCACAATATTCTTTACCTGTAATTTTGTTTGATTTTTCATATAAAAACATATGATTCCATACAGTACATATAAACATAGTCAGTGTGATATAGCTACTAAGGTCCAGATCACTTGTTAAAGTGGTCCATAGCGGAGTTTAGAAAGCCAGACTTGATATCCTGCCTATGTTCCTGTTTCTGCTGTTACATACTGCCTTCATCAGTTTATTGTGTAGTATCACTTTTGGAGAATTTATTGTAACATCGTCACATTTTTCATTTGTCTTGAAGTCTTGATAGGTTCATCCAGTTTCATTTTGAGATGGTGGAAGAACAAATCAAAAACTTCTGACAAATATAAAAATGTCCTCACATTGTCAGAATGAAATGTATTGGTGCTTCAAAAGGTAGGATAAAAATTTCATATTTTGACTTTTTAAATTCATATTATGTATTATAATGCAAAAGAAAAAACTAGGTCAAAATTAATTTCATACTAGCACAAGCTAGTGGCATTTTACCTGCAGGCTGTAATTTTTTTCAGAGTAGATGTTTTCATATGTATGTAAGAAGATACTGTTCTCTCTTTTTGTGATTCCCCTTATCAGTCTCATTGTGGCTTTGTGTGATCCTTCTTTGTGCTATATCTTACATTGTGTTAGCATTTATTCCTTGTAATGCACAGATTCTGGTAATTAGAAGTTTCCAAAGTATATTTCATTTTTAGGATTATTTCTTCTCTTCCTGTTAAAAACGTCCCTAAAAATTACAGATTAGGTTAAACTTGGAAGATTCTTATGTTTTGAAGCTTTAAGCAGTGCTATTTGATTAGTTTTGGGCTGTCAGAGCACAAACTGTCCAAACTAACATGGTAACTGAGCTTTCTTGATCATATTGTAAATATGCATCAGTTCCCAGAGGTGCATAGCTCAGACCTCTTCACTGAAGAATAGGAAAACCCTGCTGCTGCTTCTGTTACAGTAAATTAGCAGGAGAAGGAAATGTGGTGAGGTAGAAGGAGAAGAAGGAGAGAGAGAATGACCTATGAGACTGATGATGGTGGGGAAGAAGGAAGGGTAGAAGGAGAAAATAAGCACAACCTTTTTTTTTTTTTTTTTTTTTTTTTTTTTCCACAGTGGAAGGATGTTTAGCATCAATTACAGCAGAAGTGCTTTTTTTTTTTTTGCTTTTTTTTTTTTAATTTCACTATTTGTTTAAGGTACCTTATAGTATTGCTTTTATTTCATTAGCAGCCAGTCCTTCCAGCTAGGTGCAACAGCCAGTTATTAGTGCACATTTGACCATCCATCTTCAATTATCCACTAGTGCTTTCTCACACAGTGTGCAGAAGGCATGCATGAATGGCTAATGCACATTCTCGTGTTGGCACTTCTGTAACCTTTCATCTTTTGCTTTTAAAGCAGTGGTCGTCTGCCCACCTGAAATGTAAGTGTGCACTGAAGTCATTGGAAGTAAACTGATCTGTGCAGTTGGTTCCAGCTCTACTACTGGTGTTCTGGATGCCCTTGGGTGTCTCATTTACAGCCTCTGTGTGCCTCAGTCCCTATCTCTTCAAAAGGGGATGATAGTATTTCCTTTGTCCACATACCTTGCAAACTACTCCTTTGCAAGGGCTGCCTTTAAGAATTGTGACCTTCAAGGAGCCTTAAAATATTTCAGCATAAATAAGATTAGAAGAAAAATTTTGGTGGAGGAACACAAGTTTTGCCTTAGAATGGTGGCTATACATTTACCAAAGAAAAACATTAATTCATTTGATCTTTAACTGAAGGTTCTTTGTTCAGTTTGAAATATAAAGATTTTTGCCATGTTATGGAAATCTAGTAAGATGACCAAATGACCAGCATATTCAGGTGACGCGTTAGTTGGTCCAAAATCTATTCTGACTCTCCAGACTAAAAGTTGATGACCTTTATCTTACCCATGGAAATTTTTAGAGTAATCCTCCTACTTTTCTTCCTGCAAAACATACCAAACATTATTTAAAGCTGTTAAGGAGGTGAACAGTGTACTGGGACCATATTGCTCTCCTATCATCTGGCATAATAGTTTTCTTTTTGCCATTTATGATTAAAACACATATGGAACTTGCTTTAATTTGTCACTTTTATTTTCTGAGTTGCTGAGTTCCAGCTTCGGATGGGATGTCACATTAATTCTGTTTAAATCTTGGGGAGCAAGCAGGTTGATTGGAGTTAACTGTGTACTGTATAATGATTCTGAGCTTAAGCAGTGTTATCTCCAGCAAATGTCTTTCCTACAATAGTCATCTGTGTGGAGCCCTGGAGCAATTCTTGGCTTTTTCACTCATATCATTTCACTATCAAAGCTGAAATTATTAATATTCACGCGAAAAAAAATAGATTTTCTCACAGCAAATCTTCCTTTCTATTTCTATTTGGTGAGAATCAAGCCTTCTGCATACATTATACAGATCAGCTAGAACCAGTCTGAGGAGTGAGGATGTATATATTTGAAAGTGATACAAATACATCACTGTGATTATCAGAAAGGAATTGTAAACATGCCCATATTCCTAGCACATTCACCTTTTATTTGCTGAGACCAAAATCCCACCTGGATTTTTGTCCTGATTCTCTTACTAGCTATGGTAATATAAAATCAAGAACAGTACACTTGAACAGGCTGGATTTCTGTTGTGTGAAAGTGGGGCAAGTGAAAATTAAATTGCCTCCCCTTTGTCACTGTGAGAGCAGTGCCGCTCTACATGGTACTTTCTGACAGACAACAGCCACTACTCTGCAACTCCACCTAATAACATCCTGAGGGTTGGCCATGCATGTGGTGTGACTTTGGCCCAGGCACATGCAGAACTAGTCAAGTCTTGGACCACTTATAAGGACCGTGGTTTTCAAGAGCAGGTACTGACTGAATTGCTCCTAACTGCTCCTTAGCCCTGAAGGTGCTCAGGACTTCTTAAAATAAGACCAGTCTGAAACCAGTTCCCAGACATCCATCTAGGAGTCTAACGTGCCCATTATTTAGAAACAGAAAAAAAGCAGCCAAAACTTGACTCAGGTGCATGAACTGACTTCCAAAAGCTGCTTTTAAGAGAGGCTTAGGCTGGTTTCAAATCCTGCTGAAATCAGTAGTAATCTTTGCACTGGTGAGGTGCACCTTAGATGATATCCCAGAAGTCAGTGCTTCACAGGAGAAGAGCATTCCTTTGAATCGTCTGTTGTGAAAATGGTGAGTGGTCATACATTTAATTGGTGCATAGTTCACCCTGAAAAACAAATAGCCTTTTTGCTTTTGAAAGCCTTTTGTTGTCCAGATATGTCAGCCTAAAGTCTATATATATACACAAAGTGTCATATGTATGTATAAATACATATCGATTTGTCTGTAGATCTTTGTATATTTTTTTCTGGATTTTATCTGATAGCAGTTATCTCTGTTGGGTGGGTGAACTTAATTCTAATGCTTCTTTGAAGTACTTTGAGATATCTTGGTAGGATGGAGTGTAGAAGTTTCAGATGCTGTAATTCTAAATGAAGGAAGTCTACCATGAGGGGTGTTCAAAGCACAGTGTGTGATGAGAATCATAGTGCCGGCCTGATAAGTGCACAAATGCTGCAAAAAAGGGAGGGTCCTTCTGCACAAGGAAGACACTTGGATGATATAATTCTAAATCTGGCCTGTGCATGAAGCGTAAGTGAGACTCACATGCTGATGAACCAAATATAGTCCTTATCTGAAGGGGAGTAAGGGGTAGGTCAGACTCAGTCACCTAACCTGAGTCTGGTGACACAAAGAGGAAGCCTGTGCAAGGTTGCTGGAGGAACTGAGAGCACTGCTCCTCATGCAGGGTGTGTCAAGCCTTCGGGCTGTAGGATCCTGCTGAGCTGGTGCCCAACATGGGGAGTCTGTGCATCCTGAGTTCCTCCTACCTGGAGTAGACCTTTGTCAAAATTTATGTATACCCCTCAAAGAGAGTCTGTGCAGGAAGGAGACACCTGCAGAGGGACTGGAGCATGCAGGTTTGCCAGGGAGATTGTAGTGTGTCTACATGAGCTATCTGTGTGAGGAGATGGTCCTATCAGCCCTCATCTGAAAGAAAGAAAAATCCTCAGCTTTTGCAGGTATGCCTGTGAAATGATAATTAAGAAGTTATCTGTTAGATTTGCAGGCTGGATTTCTTTCCTCTTCAGGAGGTGAAACCTCTTTGTCTCCATGTGGAAACATTGGAGGAGGCCCTCTGCTATGGCTTACCATCAAAAAAGGGTTTGCTTTTGGGTGAGGAGAGCTTGCAATGCCAAAGCATTTTTGATTGAAACACTGCTGTGCTTCGGTGCCTCTCCAGCCACACCTTCAGCTTGGGATGTGATCCTAACCAATTTAATTGAGACAAGTAAAAAGAAAGATCTGCTTCTACTTATGCTAGTAATTTTTTGTAGCAGTAGCATAAAGAGAACCCAGTGTGAATTTGACCCTCTCTGTTGGTGAGCCATCAAATAACATGAGCAGATAATGCAGACAAATACAAATCAATAAAACCTGTGATCGATAAAAAGAGCATTCTGTGTGGAGTAGAACGCATTTGCCAGAGATCTAGAAAGACAACGGCCAAGGATGTCTTCCAAGTCATCACTATGTCCAGTGGAAAAGGCAGGCTGAGTGTCAAGATGTATCATTTCTAGGGATAAAATACAAACTGAGAAGCACTGCTTTACACCTCATCAAGAATTTTATGTTGTGTTCCGATCCCTCTCATTGGAGCTGTGCAGAAGCAATATGAGTGCCTTTGGAAGAGGCACAGCATGTGAAAATCAAATACAGGACCATTTCTTTCAAGAAGAGGCTAACATGGTTGTGCAGAAAGCAGTGGCAGGCAACCTGGGTTATGTCCTGCTGAACCCATTAAGCCTGTATGTGGAGCAAGAAGGCTGCAGTTTGGCACATTATGCTGTAAAGCATGAAAACACTCTGCTGATAGCAGTGGGGCTGTAAACATTAGCCCAAAGCTAGCCAGCACATTGTAAAGGTCACCAGACCACCCAGCATTATGCAGAAAGTGCATTTCCGGGATGTCTGGAGAGGTGAGGATGGACCTGGAGTTGTGTTGAAATTACTGCAAATGGGTGTGTGGCCTTTTCCTTTGTTTTGTGCCTCCGGCATGCCTGTGAGACAGAGAGGAGATGAGAATCCAAAAGAACTGATTCCCATCTTCACTGAGGAGCTCTCCTTTGGCTTTGGCAGCATAATTGCTATTTATTCACTCCCTGAGGACATTTTTTACTTTTAAAAGGTGGAGAAAAAAATGAACTTTTACATTAGAAACTGCCCGGGTCTATAACCTTTCTTTTGGTGCTTGTTTGGTGGCATAAAAGCATAGGAAGTCTAATGGACTATCCAAGGAAGTAATTACCTGGTGTACATCCTTAAAGCTTTCACTGATATTTAAATGTGTAGCTAAAGAAAATACAGTGGCAAAGGATTAATCTATTATATTTTTTGCATCAATACAAAACATCAGTTAATGCCACTCTTAGACAAACTTTGTAACTACTATTTCTTAAACCCACAATGGTGAAGGGGGAGAAAGATTGGAGGGGAAGGTTGCCTAATGTAGCTAGGGCTGTTGTTTAACCATTCATCTCTCTTGATAATGGTGCTTGATCAAGAACATTTTAATTTTATTCATTATGTTATTTTTCTCCTCCTGATCTTAACTTAACAATTCAATTTTTTAAGTCCACAGAGTAGCAGCTGTGCTCCCAGTGTAATTCCTGCATAGAAACAAAATCTAGCATGCTGGTATGATTACAAACTGTGACCTGTAGCTCTGCTTCCCCATTTTGTCAGTGGGACTGGCTGCTGCTCTTTGTTCCTTCTCATATTCCTTTCCCCCTAATTGAGGCCTCCATGCTCTCCCACCTTTCCGTGGCTGCTTCTTCCCGTAATACAACTCATCTACCCTTAATGCATTTGCTATTGTTGAAGTATATCCAGGAATAGCTTCCAGATGCTGTCATAGATGTCCATTTCATTATTTCTGGTGAAGGGATTTCATTTAAACATAGCTCCACCAAGAACAGCAGGAGTCTATGCCTGGTCCACATCTGCTCATCTAGTTCATCCCTACAATCTCCTTGTCCAGCAGTACAGTTAAAAAAATCCAGTTTTTTTCCCTGTTCGTGACAAATTTTTGGAATTGAGTGGAGATATTTCTGGACAGCCAAACTTCATGGATCTTAGCAAGGTTAGTTTCTAAAAGTGGTACAACCATTCCAATAAAAAATCTCAAAGGAGTTGCTAAACCTGTTCTTCATATCAGAGCTCTTGATGTTCCCAAGAGGTGGATGTTTTTTCATCCAGGAGGCTTTGATGGGAGTGTGAGTAGGGTAGGAGAGTCTTCAGGTCAAAAAGAGCAAGTATTAATAGATGTCCAGTCCAAAAATGTACTTAGGCATATATCTTTATTTCTCTGTTCACCTAACCCTTGCTGCATTAACTGTCAGATTCTTTTGCTCCTTATCATCATTGTAGTCTAAAGATCAGGGCACCAAAGAGAGTGGAACACAAGGGAGAGAGGATGGATAAATATGCCAGCTTGGTCTTATAGATCAAGAACCAGAGCAAATGGAATAAAGTCTGTCAGGTGAGTGAATGACAGACATCTTAGGTTGTAGGTAACTGAAAAAAGAGGGGTGTGAGCTGTGGGTGGAGAGCTGCGTCAGCTGTGGTGGCATGACCAGGAGATCCTCTTTGTGTTGAAATATGGGTCTAGTCACAAAGAACGAAGAACAAAATACCCAAGTGCAATGAAAGCTGGGACTGAACAAGATTTGGGGAAGATCTGAGGCTCTAAGAGCAGACGCAGGGGCAGTCCAACATGCGAGGAGGTGCAGGGCAAAAGGGTCCTTTGCCATGGGGGCATGAGGAGGTGGAAGTGCCTGGTGAACAGTCCCACCCAAAGAGGTGGTGGGGATGGATTGGTCCTGCAGGTCCAAAGAGCCTGGATGCAGTTTGAGCACCAGCTGGGCCTGTCAGCCCAGAGAGGACATAGTTTCTGTGAGTGGGTCACGCTGCCCACAAGAAAGGGTGGTCTGTCACAGCCAGAGCATGGCTTTTGGGCCTGACCTTAATAAGCAGGAGGGGTACATTTCTGTAATGGCTTCCATAAGTAGGAAGAAATCCTCCCTGGCTTATGCAGCTGGGCTCAGAGTGCTCTGCATACAATTGCACTTTAGGTTCTTGCAACAATCCTCTTAGAACATGGGGGGGCCTGTCCATCTTACTGTAGAAGTGCTGTTGTCCTAAAGCACAACAGTGGTGCTACCCAGACTGAATGGGTGCTTGGTTGTCTCTTGGTGGTGGCTCTTTTCCCCATGCAGCTTCCAGGGTGATGAAGGGTTTCTGAGGGAGTTCATTCACCAGCTTCCTGCAGACCTGGCTGCACTGTCCCCTGCAGAGCTGTGGTTTATGGCTTTACTTATCAGTGAAAAATCACCGAAGAGTCTCTCATGGGTAGGGGAGGGACCTGAACTGCAGCTAAAGTCCTAAATCACCCATTTCCTTTTTTGGTCCTCACTTTGCTGTTCCATACTACCTTGGCTTGCCATCTCTGTCTCCAAAGGCCAGTACAGGCTCAGTCCCATAAAGATCTGTTCTTTCTTATAGTAAATGCATGTCAACACCTCTTGATGTAGATGCCTCAGCATTTGCTTGAAGATTCCTCATTTTACAGATGATTTGTCATTCTCTCTGATGAATGGATGTTTTCCTATCCTCCTGCACTCCAAGGGATTTTGCACTTCCCTCGGGCTTGTTTACTTTTAATACATAATTGTACCTCTAGTATTCAAGGATCTCTGATTCTGGTTTTGAGCATGGTAGAACATGCAGTCTCAGTGGGGTTGTGTGGTCTGAAGTACCTTATGGCTATGTTGTGTGATAGCTTTGTAGTGGTTTAAATTGCTCCATTTTAATTTACACTCATTCTCCTCCTATACCATGAGAAAAGATGACTGGAAGTTCCTATTTTATTGCTTCTGTGCTATTAATTATTGTATACAC
This sequence comes from Tyto alba, assembly GCF_018691265.1. NCBI lineage: Eukaryota > Metazoa > Chordata > Aves > Strigiformes > Tytonidae > Tyto > Tyto alba. The sequence goes on along the minus strand of NW_024881275.1, from coordinate 44,355,845 downwards.
ACACATATAAATATAAACACAGCTTTATTGCATCTGCCCTTAGTTGAGTCATTTCTGTGTCTCTCTCATATACTTTCCAGTCTCCTCCCATAAGCAGCTTGTTCACTGTGCTTATTGCCAGTCCCTTTCTGGTTTGGGTGTCTTGAGAAGGGTGTCTGGGATGGGACACAGGTTTGGCACTGGGTACATGGTTTATTTCCCTCCAGTACTGCCTAGAGCCCCAGTTTGGATCTGGCGGATTTACAGTCTCTGGCAGGGAATGAATGTATCTGTTACATCTTCCCTGAAGTAACATTTACAGATTGGCTGATGTTTTTGGCAAGTAGGGAAGGACCCAGAAGACCCACCAGATTGGCGGTGCCTGCCGTGTGCTCCGAGTGAGGGTTCAGCTACTGGCAGCGCAGCCGGGGCAGCAGCACAGAGCTGCAAATAGCAGGGGGCTTCGCTCTCCCCATGAGTCGGAAGCTATGCCTGCCTGTGGAAAGCAAAACACGGGAAGATGTCAGCGAGTCTTGCCGTGCCACATGTTCCTCACCGGCTGGGGACCGCTGGAGGCAGTTCAGTGAAGCTGGGGTTGAACTGTCCTTTTAAAATCAGCCTTCGTGCGCCTCGCCCTCCTCGTAGGCTGTGGCATCCTCTGCTGAAAGCCCCTGAGGCTCTGCTGAGCTTGATGGACAATTCCTTTTCTTTCTTCTCCTTTGTGCTCTCTCACAAAGAGAAACTGCTTCTCTTCCAGGGAGAGGGAGGGAGAGAAGAAGAGAGGGAGGGAGGGAGGGAGGGAGGGAGGGAGGGAGGGAGGGTGGGAGGGAGGGACAGGTGAGGATTTTTTTGCTTGGCCTGGGATGTCTGCACCTCCACGCTTCCAGCCCTGTCCTACCGCTAGGCTGGATTGCTGTTGGTATAGCAACGCATCCCTGCATTAACCAAACCGTGAAAGGTGAAGGAAAATAATTATTCATCTCCATTTCACTAATGGAAAACAGACTCCCAGAGGTTAAGATTTCTTAAAGGAATTTAGATATGGATGTGTCCTGATAGTGTTTTGTTTAAGGTATGCACAATACCTGGATCCTCTAGGAACCAGGGTACAACCAGCACTGATGTGAATCTTTAGGTTGCTTTGACAAATGTATCTCACAAAAATTAAACGTGGAGATTCAAGAACCATTTGACATTGTTCTTGCTCTGCAGTCATTAAAGGGACTGTCCCAGATGAGCTGATCAAGGTCACAGAGGTTTCGAGTGCAGAGGTGGGACCGAACCACATGTCTGGAATTTGAGCTGACTGTCTTCTGATGCTTTACTCTCTGACACTAGTTTTACAAATAAAATAAAATCCAGTTTTTCAGCTTGAACTTCTCTTTGTGCTTGAGTGGACAGTTTTGGTCCTTTGAAAGGTCAGCAGCTACTGGGAAAAAACCTGGAAGGGAATGAAAATTGCCTAAATTTGTAATGCCATCTATTGAATTGTAGAAGCCAATGGAGGACATCATGACTGTCCTCAATGTTATTGGTCTTCATGCCCAATGGTTTATCTATGTTTGTGTGCTTTGAAAAAGAATTTCATATGCAGGACACTGTTGCCTTGACCTGAACTTAGCAGAGGGACATCTTGAAGCATTGTTACGTCTTGGGAATGTGGCCTAGCTTTGCATCATTTGTAGAGTATGCATTATTCTGGTCTAATGTGAAAGTAAGCCTTTGCTCTCATTCCATTGCAGCAAGCGAAATAGATGTAACTGTTGAATTCGTTCCTCTTTTATCATTCCTCAGTCAATAATACTACAGCTTACCATTCCTCCATCCCCCTCCTCTTTTGTGCTGCTTCTGGGGCAGTGTTGCTTTCCTTCTGGTTTTCAATACTGCTGCATTCCCCATGCTTTCAAGACAGGTTTTGTACAGGAAAAAGGAAAATACATTTCATAATGCAAACATGCTCTGCTCAGCACTTTCAGTTATCTTATTTATATGCTGCAGTACAGATTTCTATGACCCAGTGATTATCATTTCCCAGAGCTATCATCATTTTAAAGCTACCTCTGAATTGTGCTCCAGCAGATGGTACAACCCTATGAGTACTGCATGAGAGCCTGAAAGGGAGGGGATGGGACAAGCTGCACATACACACAAACCAGGCTGTTGCCCCAACAGCCAAGAAACCTCTATCTTGCATTGTTTCTCACAGTGTTCTGCTTCAGCATGTGTTGTTGAGTACTGTCAGGCTGTTAACCACCAGGGAAATCAAGGTGGTTGTTTTTCTTGTTTTTGGTCCTGCCTACCCACCTGATTTTTTTTTTTTTTTCCTGCATAACAACTGAGCTGATTAATTCCAAGATAGAATACCAAATAAGTAAGAGTCATTCATTATATGCAGTATTCTAATAGATTTCAGTGTGATCTAAACTTGGATTGAATACTAACCCATTGATTGCTATTCAGTTGTTTAAGCAGCTGTGCTACTAAGCTGAGCAATTGCACTGTGTCATCCTTCCCTTTTTTCTTCAATTTCTACCTCCCTTTCTCCACTCTTGAAATGCCTAATCCCTTGTCTATATATTTTCCTTCAGCGGATCATATCCTTTGTGACTGACTACCAAGTATACAATGGAAATGGTAGACAGCCAGCTAAAGTCAGGAAAGATACGTTATCCTCATGTAATCGGGTGAAATTCCCATGGGTATTTCACCAGGCAGAGGAGGTTGTTATCATTCTTGTTGAGATGATAATAAAGAGGTGTGATTTACTGCTTCAGTTGTTTCAAAGGTGTCATTTGAACCTAGGGGAGTGTGGTGCTGTTAAACAGACCTGGACAAAGCCTAACAAAATAGTCAATGCACATCTGTATCTGTAGTCAGGAGCATTAATAAAAATGACTTGATTATTTTCAAATCTTGCACTTTTCTTTGACTCAAAGTGAAGATGTAGGTGCTTACCCACTGTGCAAATTAGGCTGTTTGGAGTCCTGATTCAGTAGTGTAGATAAGCATATATACACATATGCGTATATATACTGACTAATTGAATGTGTATATGCATTTTTATACGTGTTAATATAAGCATTTAAGCACTTCTACAGATATCTAAGTGCTTTTTTTTTCAGTAGTGAATGAACTACATTTGCTTTCAAAATTAAATACATACTCAAAGTATCTTGTGGAATATGTGGTTACTTTAGGTATTGAGTTAGATACCTATCTTTAGGATACTAGGTTTACACCTTCTGGGTTTTACTACTAGTGATAATCTATCCTGAACCTGATTTTGTGCAAAACATTGGGAAAAGCCCTGCATCATTCACTTGTTGCTGCTTATGCCTGCAGACATTTAATAATTCTACAGGTCCACCTCCTTCTGTATATTGTGTAGGAAAGGTTATTACGGGTGGCTGCCTGAAGTTGGGAACTAGGTCTGATGTAATAATATGAGAAGAATCCTCATTAAAAAAAAAAAAAAAAAAGACGTAGGAGCAGGCCTTTTATTACACTTTGTGACACAGATTGTATTGAGTTTGTTATGAATTCTGCTGACACTTCTGCAAAGAGTCGAAGTGGGGCTGCATTGTGGTGGTGGAAAAAAAATTTCAGATCTCTTTCATATCCACTACTTGGATGCCAAAAATGGTTAGTGCCAATGGCCATTCTTGCTTTAACATGTTAAGGAGAGGAAATAGCTGCAGGGAGAGTTAGAGGAGAGGGGAAAAATAGGCAGCTGGTTTATGGGTTAACCGTGAGATTCCTGCTAGCAGAGGATTTCTTTCTTCTTTCTGTATTGAAGCCCATGGATGATAAACCTGAAGTTCTACATCATAAATTCCCATTTGGACATTCAGTTTTGAGAACCTACATCCAGCATCCTTATCATTTTGAAGTTAAAGTCACAATCAGTAATGAAATCTGCTTGCTTTTCACACACTGAAATTAGCTTTGATTCTTTGCCTGAAACATATGTTTAAAAGGCAACATGCACATACTGTGCACTGACCCTATCAAAGCAATAAATACCATTGAAGTAATTTTCTGAAGCTGCCTACAGCATTAGTTTATTTTTAATATGGTCCCTCTGAAGGAGTGGTGTAGGAAATACCTATGGGAGCTATTTCAATTGTCTGTCTGGGGTGAAGTCCCTACCTTGCCCTGCTGAAGAAGAAAGGAAGAAGGGATACTAATTTCCCTTTGTTGTTGTGAAAGATAATGTTTAATTCATTGTATTTAGTTCCTTTCTAAGGAAAACGGCATTCTGTTTGGGTGAGAAAAATACTTCTTTGATACTTAGCATGATTTGAAGTGAGAGATGAGGGAGAGGGATATTGCTGTAACTGAGAATGGGTTTTAGTCTATGACAGTTTTCCTGATTCTTTATGATAGCTGTTTTAGTATTTCTGCTTTGTGTTATTTGTCCTGCAGTGTTACCTGGAGAATCCTCCTGGCTCTGGAGGTTCCCTTCACAGAATAAGGAGGATATGGGCATACATCAAACGATCATTTCCAAACTGAACCCACTTGCCCAGGCGAAGACTGTGCTCCCTAAGGCAGATGAGGACCCACAGTATTTAGAGATCAGGGGATTATGGCAGGGTCATAGAGGAGTTTGGTGCATAAGACCATGGGTTGGTTTCACTTTCTGGTACCACCCTTCTTCTCATTTTAGCACCTTAAAATTACTAAACCTTCCCTACGTTTTGCTGTGCCAGAGCCACTGCAGGCTCAAACAAGGCATGCACCTAAGTGCATTAATTTTCTCTCCCTTAAATTTCAAGTGCCATGAGCACAGTTTAGACTTTACAAATCTGAAAGACTGGTCCGCTGGCAAAGGGAACACATTTTTTGTCACTCATGGTCACAATTAGAATGACAAGGCCAGACTCCTCTCACTGCTCTTTAACACTGTCAGCACAAGCTTTACCAGAATTATCCTGTCTGAAGCATGAATGGACCTATTCATTTCTCACTTTGTTTGACCTAGGACTCTACGAACTATTTAATAACATATAGGCTGATTTCTCTTGTAAAGAAATAATTAAGTTAAAGACTAGGCTAAAAAATGTGCTCTCTTAGACATGAAAGGTTAATTTTGTATTTGTTTGGACACATTTGTAGAGTAGCTGTGACACACACTGTGCTTCTAAATATTGTTTCATGCCATATAATGAGTTTGAAATCTGTCATCTTCCAGGGTTTGTATTTGTGTAGGAAAGAGAGGGAAACGTGCAGGAGAAGTACATAGTTTTAGGAATAAACTTTGATTCAATTTCTTGCATTTTATTATGGCCAAGACAGAAAATACTCAGATATCATGCTGAAGACACATTTTCAGAACACGGTAGTTTTATTTTAAATGAGTCCCCAGAGAAGATGATCTCAGGCAGGGAAATGCATGCAGTCTTTCCAAAGAGATAAGAATAATCATTGCATTTCTACTGTGCATTTCTGTAATGCTGGAAATATTATATAAATCACAAGATGGAGATCATATTCAGCTGCTGACAGTGGAAGTCTGGCCACCAGTGTGGTGAAACAGCAGTTTGACACAGGAATTTGGTTACAAATTAACCAAAAGCCATCTTGTTTTTTTACCTATAAATGAAGCAGATGCTCATGCGTATCAGGAGTCTTGTAAGCTGAAGTGAATCTTACCTTGTAAATGGTTTTCAGGAAACTGTAAAAGGCAGATAAAATCCATCTGAAGTATAAATCTGAGACTAGGCTGTAAGCTCCCTGTTCATGTAGCAGAGCCTTGAACTGATATGACCATTGTGAGACCAGTGAACTTGCGGGGATTGCTGGCAAAGTCATTTAGATGCTTCATAGTAGCAGGGACTGGGTCGTCAGTTTGACTGAGTACATAATTACAGTAAAATCTTGAGCCCTCTGCTTATGAGCAGCTTTCCTAGCAAAGATGATGGTATCAGCTGTGCAAAATGACCCTGGCCAGCCTGTGGAGGAAGGTCATCATTATCTTGTCCTCAGTGTAAAAATGGCCATAGATACTCCTTTCTTTCATTAATTCCTCTGTAGAGCAGCTATGTTGTTCCACTGCCAGAGAGGCTTATCTAGCAAAGGTAAGTTTTGATCTCTTATTGTCTTTTTGACTAAGCCATCCTGTTCCAGAGGTTCACATGAATACTTCTGGAAGTTTTAGAAATTGCCTGAAGTTCCTTAGTCATCAATCATTCATGCAGAGCTAGCAAAAGTTCTGGGCATCACTAGGTAACCATCAGTCACAACGTAACAGATCTGAGAGTAGTTTCACATTTTTATGGAAGAGTTTGTTGAGTCATTATGTGGGAATTGAACTGTGATGGTCTGGCTCCTTACACTCAGCTGCTGGTCCTGTGGTCTACAGTGCTCATTGTGTTTGATGCACCAACAGACTCACAAACAACCTGAAAACAGACTACCCAGCACTGAAAGTATCTCCTCTTACTGGGGACAGGAAGACTATTTTTGTGTGACATTTAAAGAAAACGTAAATTAGAAAATGGCTTATTTTATGGAACTGCTGGATTTTTCCTCTGAAAAGTTTATTTTTGTCAAGAGATAGCCATTTTTAAAAATGTTTTTTAACAATTGTTGGATGTGGGAAGTGTTCATTCTTCAAGAAATTCTCTGTATTTTTCAAGGAAAACTAATGGAAAATAAAGTTAATTTTCTATCTTGAAAACCAAGACTATGGTAAAGAGATTTTTTTAAATGAGATTTAAAAATTCAATGCTTAATATAAATTCAATATAAAAAAATTTAAAAAATTAAATTCAATGGAAAATTTAGAAGAAAAAGTGGTTAATTATAAAGCCATCAAAATAAAAATATCTTATTTTTTCTTAATGTCAGACTCCTCCAGCTAACTAATTCTCAAGTCCACATGGATTAGGTCGAAAATATGAGTCTTTGTTTTGTTTATTTATTTTGTTTCATCTGGATTTATAGGCAGCTCTTTCAGAGGTAGACTTTCTTTGTTTTTATGATGGACTAGAGGGCTTAATACTCTGTTGCAAATTATCTTGATTGAACAATTTATGATGCTATTTGATTGATTGTTAAGTAGAGTAGTAGTTATCAGGTTAATGCTGATGTTTTCTTTTTTCCTGCAGTTTACTCTTTATAGCATCCTTAATCAGAAAGCTGCTGCTTTCTCCAGGACAGGTCCCTTACTGAATGAGCATAGTGTATCAAAGCCAGCTCCCACAGAAATTGCAAAAGCCCAAAAGTTGTCTGGTCATTCCTAAACTTGACCAGTTGCTCTTTCCCTCCCAATTCCTCCTTCTACCATCCCACTACAGTACACAAAAGCTTTTGGAGATCCTCTGTGATGTTGCTTAGATACGTATAGTCCATAAAATCTCTGTTGGCAGCCACCGTTTGAGAACAGTTCCTGCTGAAGCCCATGACAAAGACCCATGGATTCTCTCCTGGCTTCTCAGACAGAGATGCAGTTCTAAATCCCCCCTTACCTGGTTGCTTATGGAGTTCAATCACTCTTTAGAGGAAAACCTATGCTCTAAGCAGAAGAGGAGAGGAATCACATCTCAACAGAATGAAAAATAATTAAATATATCATAGAAAAAAGGGAAGGAAGAAAATCCAGAGAAATCATGCCTAGACTGTCTGGTTTCTCCTTTGTCAGGATTAGAAGAGTGCTATCTTTAGGAAGACACTTGTTGGGATAATGAAGATTGGGCATTTAGCAGCCTAAATAAAATCAGGTTCCTATTCCCACAGATGCATTTTTGTCTAGCATCTGAGGCTTAGAAAAGGAGTCTTACAGATTTTTGTCATTCATAGCAAGCATCTAAATGCTGATCTTTTTGAAAAAAAATAAGAAGAAACAGAAAAATTAATCTCTTGTCAATTTGACCTACCATGGATTTTTTTGCATTATTGATATATCTGTAATTTTCATCTGCCCTTTTTTCAGCATGTGTATTTATATATGTGTATTTTTTTTCACAAACCTGCAGTGCAGTGCAAAGCTAGATTTAAATATTTTCAGACTGACTGTACCCATCATTTGCATTCCACTGACTCATTCAGAGCAAAGACATCTGAGCAGAAATACAGCAGATAAAAGAGAAACCATTAATCCAGGGAAGATTACTGGCACAGAATCTTTATCCTGTATCCTCCCTGAAATGAGACAAAGATCTTACTATGTACATCCCTCTGGCTTAGCTTCAGAAAGTAAGCAATACAGTAGTGTAGACATGGTACTTTTTAAAGACACATTACATTGAATGGAAACTTCAGTCTTCTGACAGAGCTTATTACTGCTGCAGTGTTTTTCAGTGGTTGCTTTCTCAGAAGACTCATCAGCACCCAAAACTGCTTTTTGGCTCATGTAATGGATAAGACAACACATCCCTATCTACTCCTAAAAAGACAATGTATGTCTCCTGGAGAATGGAGACTGTTCTGTAGCACATTGGTTATACGCATATTTTACAGGGTTCTTGCTCCTGCTGACACCTCATCTTGATGTGAGCTGTAAATGCCAGTTAGCTTTTAATGAGTCTAATAAGGCTAAAGCTTTCCAGATACTGGTGCTTCAGTTCTGGAAGGGGGGTGGGTGAGGATGTTGAGCAGACATGCCCTTTTCAGGAGACACTCATTCCAGGTGACTTGGCATATTAGGTTTCAGAGTGCAGCAGGCTTTTATCTCCCTTCACTGTGAATGTGGCAGGCTGCAGTTGCTTTTTCGTTTTCTGGTTGTTTGTCTCCCTCTTTCTGTCTCCGTCTCTGCGATATTGATCCTCAGTTAAAAGAGCTGAGATAGAGAGAGCTTGGGAAGCATCCCTGTCTTCTCTGACAATAGGTGGAAAACCCAGTTGCCACGTGATTACTGCACTGTCTCAGCTGTTACTAATCATTGACCATCTTCTGCAGGAGTATTTCCATGCCATAATAATAACAAAGCCTACTGCAGTCAGTTAGAGGTTCCACTTGAAGCAGCCCAGAGGGTTAGATGGCTTTCTGGAGGTAGTTCCATGTGTTTGTGACCTTATCTTGCTATAGTTTTCATTCAACTATGAAATTAAATTGCAGGAAATGATTCAGTTTCAAATCATTCTATTTAGACTGGCAGAAGCCAAAAACCCTCCTGTGAGCTACAACAATGTGGACTGTTATTCAGATGGGAAATGTAAATATGCCTGATGAATTGGACCAGAAGTGCAAACTGTTCTGAAGCTTGGATTCTCAGCTTCTATTCCAGACAGTTTTGTTCCTCCAGAGCCTCTTGTTCAGGTGAAAAATGTTTTCCTTTGGTTCTTTCTGTGTAGGGTGTATGTATATTAAGACTTCTGGAAAACAGTTAAGCACAACAGGAACCAAGACCTGGAGGAAGCTTCTTTCTAAACAATCCAGCATCCTCTTCGAGTTAAGAGCAGAAGAACATTTAAGTACATGGAAAAAAACCTTGCTGTTATGGAAAGTTAAGCTTACCAAGAGTAAACCATGAAGTCTTTGTTGTTTTAAACTGACAGAAAGTGAGGTCAGAAGCAAGCCTTATTCCTCCCATAATCCAGAGCCTAAGATCTACAGTGGCTTTTCTTTTCTTTTTTTTTTTTTTTTTTTTTTTTTTTTTTTCCCCATAATAATGTTCACATTGTCCATTAAGGGTGATTTGATTTCAGGTGTCAACCTAGACATCTGGGTAATAATCTTTCTCAGTATGAACCTCTTATTTATGGAGTAGTCTTTGCTTGGTTTTAACTGCACTTTCTTCTCCTGTATGTATCAATTATCTCTCCTGCTCCTTCTTAGAGTCTGTCACCTTGTCAAATATTGAAATAGGAAGATTTATTTATTGCAGAGGATAGGGAAAAAAAAATATGTCTTTCATTGTGGTCTCTTGCTCTTTATTGTACCCTAGATTTTAAAGGCAAAAGTGCAGCTCTTGTAACCATGTCAGTTCTTCACACTTCCTACTCTAAGTAGCCCTTTTCTGCCTCTCCTCTGGGCATTGCTGCGAGGGCCTGTGCCTTTCATGCTCCCTTTGAACCACAGCTGTTTGTTTTGCACTGTGCCACATTTGTTTAGAATTTGACCAAATGACATTATGGATGAGCAATGGGAGGAACAGCTTTCATGGGAACTTCAGGTAATCTTAGATCAGCTAGTTGTCAGCTGCATTGTGTTACTATGCAGCATGCTCATTCCTCTTTTGATGTCTTTGCAGATGTTTTAAGCTTCACATAAAAAAAATAAAGTATTTATACAGACACATTACCTCACCTGAGATGGAGTCATTGTGCTGTACACTTTACATACAGGAAAAAAATGCTTCTCTGTTTCTCCTACGAACTTGGCATCTAAATGATCAAGACAGATAAAGCTTTGGAAATGAAAGAGAGGTCCAAGGTCACCTCTGCAGGAAAGCAACAGAACACATCTCCCATTCTGCAGTCAGGTGACAGTCTGTCCTGTCTCATTTATAGCAGCTTCAATAAGATGACATTTCACAAATCCAAGAAACAGACACTGCCCATTTCCATACTTGCAGGAAGAGTGTCTTCAAGTGAAGAAGCTTGATTACAAAGTCTGTTGAGTATATGAGAGAAAGAATGAAATATTGCTCTTGCCACAATCATGATTTTTATTCTTCTCTGCCATTATCTAAAAGAAATATGGCATGATTTTTGTTCCAGTCATTGCAAACATTTCTCAGACTGGTGCAAGCGAAGCTGTATAGAATGAGACCAGAACTTTTTCTTTTTCTTTTGTGTGTGCGTGTGTGCACGTGTCTATGAAATGTGTGATTTCTAGAAATCATCACCTGCATAAAGTTAAACTTAAGGGCAAGTCTTTGCACATTTCAGGATTGGGGATGTTCATCACTTGTCATGCAAAAGAAAGTTTTCAAGGCCCTGCAGAAACCGTCCTCTGGAGTTTCTGTTATCTCACAAGGCATCCCAGAACAGTTTTGCAAAGCTGTGTAACTGTCTCAGCCCCTCTCATGAGGATGGATAAAGCTGAGGAAAGAGCTGCAACCTGGCAGCTTGCAGAGAAAGAAGAGCAAAGATCCTTCCTGCCTCATGGTATTGAGATCGCATCAATGCCAGGAGCTACGCTTGAGAATAAGTGGAAGAATAACAGATCCCTGCATGTTGCCATGGAGCTCTTCTCTCTGGGCTTCAGGCATGCTGTAAAATATGATCCTTCTATTTGTCCCTGTTTTAGGCAGTCCTAGTTAGTCTTGACAGCATTTCTGTGCTCAGCAATCAACATTATCCCCATAAAACAACTAAGTTAGTGGCAGCAGAGCCATCTCTAAGGCTTACATCCCATGACTCCTTGCTTGCACACTGATTTCCAGACTACCATGCTTTGCTGTCTTCCCCCTCCCCGATCCTCCTCAGAACTTCTCCACCACCTGAACACACAAAGAAAACCTCTTTTTTTAAAAAATGAAATAAAATAAAATAAAAATTGTCTTGGAGATAGATGAGATTTTTTTTTTTTTTTTAATAATTTGTTGATTTGCCAATTTTACTTTACCAGGTTTTCCTCTCATGGTGTCTGTAACTTGACATTATGAACCTTCTTATTAAATCAAGTGCTTCCTAAACGTTAGGTGGTAGAGTGGAGGAAGAGCCAAACATGTTTCCAAGGACAGCTAATACTGATAAGGTGTTGGCTGTCCTGTTATTGTTAGAATGTGCATTCTCTCCCTTGAGTATAGAGCACCTGATGGAGCGCTTCTTATATTGAAAAATGACAAGCATTAAGAACCCCATGCCACTTCATTGCTAAAATATTTACTAGAGCATGCTTGCTTCCTCCCTCTGAAAGTACAGTGTATTTATAGGAGCATCCTCTAATGGAGCGTCATGCTCTGAGCAGTATTTTTGAAGAATAAAGCAATACTATGTGTGAAGGGGTGGGGCAAGGCTCTTCTGTTGTCCCATCCTGTTAGCAGGTGTTGGGAGCCTGCAGGGAGCTGCAGGAGTTGATTGACTGGAGCAGATTTGCTGTGGTATGTGAAGTGTGTTAAGACCCTGCAGGGGATGGGAAAGGCTCACTGGGCTGTGGAATTTGGGGTCTGGGGTCTCTGCAGGAAAATGCCAGTAGGGAGTGACTTTGGGTGAAAGGGAACATTTAAGTATTTTTTTGTTATCATTAAAATGCCAAATCTTGGGAATCCATTGTCATGTGAATACTATAGATCAGGTCCTCAAATGATGTGCAATGTCAGGTTCATAGTATGCTCTCCGTAGCAGCTGGGAATCTGAGGCTGCTAGATATGGGAAGATTTCTTGCCTGCTTCATGGCTGTGAGTGTTAGAAATGAGGTCCCTTAGCTCCTGTCCAGAAAGCAAGAACAATGGAAGATGGAGGTCACAGAAATGACAAGAGCAACTCCTGTAATCCAGTATTGTCAGCACAAAGGCAGCAATTGATTGAAAAATGTCTGCTAACCAGACAGCAAGCACAATTAGAACTGAAATAGCAAGAGGGTCTATTTCAGAGTTTTATGGTACCAGCTTGCATCACCCCACAGATTTTAAGTCCTGATGGTTTTTTGTGTCTGGATCAGAGTCACATGGGGACCAAGAGCAATCCTGGACTGAAGGAAACTGTGTATCCAGTGCAGGACTTCTCAGAACTTCAGCTGTTAAAAGATACCATCATAAACGCACCCTAAAATTGAAAGACAATCCTCTGACCTACCCTGGGGATGAACAAGGACCACCACAGACTGTGACTGAGGACTGTTTAAGCTTTATTGGAGATCATGAGGTTTGTTGGAGTCACATACATCAGAAATACATGACAGAGTTGGCTCAACTGAAATGGTGTATCAGGGCTCAAGTTAGACAACGTTTTGGATACAGGAGAACCTGTTAAGGTCTACCAGTTGTGTGGGGACTCTGGGACAGCTTGCTAATGTTGAAGGTCAGATGCTTGACCTCTGCCTGGGGAAATGAAAGCCTTTTATACAGTCAAGCATGTTTTCTTGCTCTCCTGATCTCCAAGGAATATCACATGTGAGAAGCATGATAGAAATTAGTAGACTTGGTGGTCTGGTAGAGCAATAGCACTTAGGAACTTGGACTGCAAATCAGGGTGAGCAGGCACAGGGTACCTGCTAGGAGATCCAAATAATGTACCATATGGGAACAGTGGGCAGGAGATGTTGGCAGACAGGGGTAAAAGTGGCTTATCAACACACTGGTTCTGAATAGGAGGGGGTGGTGTCTAGAGAAGTGAGCTCTTTGCAGATAGACTTGTGTTCTGTGTATGTGCTAACACTGACTGTTTGAGGAACAGCTAACAGACCCTAGGAATGGGTCAATTCAATGTGTGAAGTTCCATGGCTTGGAGTGTCATTGATCACACTGCACAGCAGTTTCTTCATCTTTCACTTGGATGCAGTCTGAGTCAAAACTTTCAACAAACTGTTCAGTAAGGGGCACTCTGATCTTATTAGCAGTGCAGTAATAGCAGTGAAGTGCAGGGTTGAACAGTCAGTTACTTGAAAGGTTGCTTTATCAAATAAGAATGTATAAGTTTTCTTGTATCATTGATGAGTCTGGCATGATTGCTACAAGAATCACAGTGTTAACTCTGGATATATTCCAAGTTGAGTAAACAATAATTTTCAACCAACCACGTTGGGGGTTGTATTTACAGAATGCTTGCCTACATAGTGCTGAGTCCAACATAAAAAAATGGTATGTGTGCCCATGACATTGACAATCTCAGTTGACTTTATAGAGGAATACAGACACATAGTGCCCCAGATAATGGGAAGATGAACAGAACTACCTCTTTATGTTCTTCTATTATCCCCTCATTCCCACTCAGAACTACTTTTTCTCTGTTAAAAGGTTAAACTATGCACCATTTGTCCTGTTGTGAATGGCTGCTGTGTTTTAAGAAAGGATCTGAAATCTTCTACTGATTCAGTTGAATGTGACATTCTTTTGAAAATCAGTCCAAGTTCACTCCAAGGGTGTCTGCCTCTCATAGTCAGGTGAAGGTAAGTGTGCTATTTCACTTGCACAAGGGTGGCAGAAAGTAGACATAGATTTGAGCACTGCTAACTCGTTAAGTAGTCCTGCACCTTGCCACATGAGAAGCCGTATTCAACTTCAAGGTATGCTTGTGAATCAAGTCATTGCTTACTGTGAGCAGAGGTTACTGCATCCATCATATTGTTGAGTGTTTTGGTGCTGAAGGCTCAATATAAAATGCAAACAATTATCACTAATATGCTGTTGTTGTTACAGACATCTTTTCATGGCAACAGCAGTTATTTCTAACTAGTTAACATGTTTGGGAGGTCCCTGAAGGTGTAAATGCAGTACTGTTGTAACTGAACTCTATATATCTACTTGAAACTAACCAACCCAACTTAAATTTTTCATCCAGGTATCATTACTACAGTGGAACAGAGTTGTGGTAAAAGCAGTTCAGGCTTCAGAAAAGGTCACATAAAATGTTCTTCAATGCTGCATGATAGGTAGACAATACCATCTTACAATACCCAGTTCTCGAGTGGGTACTTTAGGAGCTTGCATTGCCTGGCTTATTCTACATCATGAAAAAAGGAGATCCAGTCATTTTACTCTGGAAAGCATTTTTCCCGTCTCTTTGGCTGTCATATGTATTTAACTGTAGTGCCCTCAAGGACAATGTGGTGGATCAGCATGCTAAGGGCTACAGTCTACAGCCTGTAGTTTTTCATTTCATGTTGCTTAAGAATGGTCCTCTTTGTTTCCATTTTGAGCCACGGCTGAATTCTTACATGTTGTCTGATCTTCAGGCTCAAATACCCAAGAGAATAGGCAGCTGTGAATCAACCCTCTGTGTGCTTTCTAGCAGGTAGTCTAGCAAAGAAGGCAGTATGCTTCTTATTTCTTTAAATTGACAGGGATTTGAAGGAAAAGACTTTAATAAAAGTCTCATGAATGATTTTTTTCTTCCTGCTGATGATTCTGAACTGCATGCACAAATATAAGAACCTTTTAAGAGAGCCTTATGGGTTTAAACCCAGTCCTTTAGATATATAATTAAAGCTCATTGTCTTTATGCTATCCTACACCTTATGAGAAGGATCACTTTTCTAATTACATGGTACCAGGAGGTCTGTCACATGCTTTCACTTAGTATTAAGGTACACAGTTACTCTATTTTTTCCTCTCCTTCTCCTTCTTCCATAGATTATATTATGTTTTGGAAATTTGACTTTTTTTTTTTTTTTTCAGGCCAGATGTTTCACCCTGCTATGTTAAGTCATCTTGACATACTGCCATGAAATGGAAACAACTGCTAGTTTTAATATTGCTCCATATCTTTATTAAAAGGTACGTCTCATGCATCTTAATTCCCCATATACATGCTATCTTCTTCTCTCCTCCCTTTCCCCCATTATACTTCTTTCTTTTCCTCCCTAAAGAAGGAGACATATTAAAATTTCCTTGCTGTTCAGCCTGAGTGGTTAATGAGGTTCTAGATAACATAATGAATATGCAGTGCTATTGATTCTGTGTGTGTGTGTGTGTGCGCGCGCGCGTGTGCGTTTGTGTGTGCATGTCTTTAATCACAGCTGGAATGCAAAATCAGGCTCCACCTTTCAACTCTATCTCCATCATGCTGAGAGAGTGAGAGAGAGCGAGACTGAGACTGCTAGACAGCTCGAAAGAGATTGCAGCTCAGATGTCCTGGAAAACAGCAAATCCCTCAGACCTGGCAGATTCCGTTACCATGAGAACTGCAGATATTTCCATTGTGATGGCTTGCTCTAGCAGCCATCTGTTACACCCATTTGATTAGGAAGTACAGTTCAGCTTGTATGGGATTTTCACTGCACCTTATCCCATGGCAGTGTACAGAAACTCTCTTTTTATATGCTAAACTCAATGTTTTTAAAGTGCTGTAATTTACAGAGGCTGAAGGCATTTAATGAAATGCCAGGAGGAGGTCACTGAGGGACAGTATCTCTGAGAAGAAAGAAACACATGAGATATATGAAGGGGATTAGTGTCCAGTATATAAATAAGATCAACCCAGAAATTAACGGTATTTAGCAATTCCTCATCCTTGCCAGGGAGAGGAGCTTGATATACAGACCTCATGAAGCCATAATAAAATTAGTGAAAGCCCCTGTTAGTTAATCCCACTCCATATATATTTATTGTATGCATGCAATAAATGCATACAGCAAATACATTTCAGGTCCTCTGGAAAAAGGGGGGAAGCTGATGGCTCTCCTCAGATGCCTGAAGTGGTGCAGTGACTGCCCTGTATAACAATTAGATTAGCTCTAAAAATTTAATGGTATTATTTGACTTTTCCTAGACACAGAACAACCTTAAACTTTCTTGAAGGTTTTCTCTAATTTACTGATTAAAACAATTGTTTGGATTAGTTGAGTCCCTCAGTGTAAATTTGTGGTGAAGGAAACGGTAATGGCACATCAAATGGATATAAAAACAAAGGAGTCCCCTTCAATTAAAACTCTCCAGACATTCTTCCTAAGTAGCTGGCATTCCAGATTCAGGGTAATCTTATGTGTGGGGTAGTTGCCTGGAGTATCTTAAAATGACTGAAGGTCTTGTAAACTCAGTGAAGCTAATTAAATGCTCACAGACTGAAATGAATTTCTGATTGCTGCTAAGGAGGCATTGAGGTCAGCTCCTCTTTTCATTGCCCACACTTTATGGCCAATGCCAGATACTAAATAAATCAGATCCTCAGAATCAGGGGCTCGGTGGTTTTGTTCCTCTTATATATTCTCCCACCCGGCTGAACATAATTCCTTATCCGTCTTCATCTCGGCATGAAAAGTTTTCTCTTCTATTGTTTTTCCTCACATAGCACCAGATTACCATGGAGAAGACTATGATATCATAAGAAATGAATGAGCATGTTTCTCACCATGGGTGAAATATACATTCCAGACCTAATAAAGTCAGAAATCATGTAATGGGCCTGGTAAGATGAGCTGCTTAGTTAGTGTAAATATAAATGTTTCTTCTTTAGGGCTCTGCTTCAGCTAAGTAAGTTCTTAGGCACTTTCCTGAGTATGGAGAGGCATAAGAACATATTTAAGAGCTTTTCTGAATAGGGATAGTTCTTGAAGTGCTTTGCTGAATCAGGGCCCCTAAATGTAAAAAAGAAAGCCAAATTTCCCTTCTCTCTTATAATAAAAGATTTTCTTGTTGATCACATTTACAGCAAATTAGAACTTTCACTTTCTTCAGCTTTCCATCTTGCATAATCCTGGAGGCTGATCTACAGAGAAGAGAGTCTTTTCTTTTTTTTTTTTTTTTTCTCTCTCTCTTTTTTTCAGACAGGGCACTTGTTTTATGAATGTGGTATCTGCCTTTGACAGGCAGCAGATGTATGGAAGCCCTGAAATCTGAAACAATAAATACCATTCAGAGTCTCACCACTGAACCTTCTTATAGTACTGCCTTTGTTAAATGAAACATTTACAGGAATACCATCCCCCCACTTCCCACCCACCTTCAAGGCTAGGATCTGAACCATGTTTTTAAAGTAAAGGTTAAGTACCTGAGGCATGAACAGTTGACATACAAAAGAAACTAAAGTAAATTTATCATTCGTTTGCCAGCTACGAGGTGTGTCGAGGGCTTTTTCTTTCTCTTTGTAATGCATGAGAAAACAAACCTGGGAAGTGTATGCAAGGAATATTTCCTTTCTACACGGGAATGTTAACATTTGCACCTTCTGACTTAATACTGTATATTTCTTCAGAGTCATCAATCTCATGAGATTCATCTTGCCATCTGTACCAGCATTGCTCCAGGCTTCCATATGAAAGTCCAATCTGGCAGTATAAATACTGGATAATGAAGAGTAGGTGTTAAAGTTTCTGACTGGTTGGAAGATGCGTCTGTGTCTATGAAGGATCTGAATTTGTGTGTTAAACAAACAAACAGAATCTATGTTAACATGGAAGTTCAACCAGAAAGAGCTTGCATGTTTGTCCTCATGCCCTCTCTCACTCTGTGTTGTTTCTCAATTTTTCCTTTATCTTTCTCTACTTAATAGAGTTCACCCAAGATCCGGGAGAAAAATGTTCTCTGACCATCATGTTACACTTTGGAGATTACAAATAGGGGCAAGATGTTGACTTGCTGTAATGTAGGGTTCTTTTTTTCCTCTCTCTCATTTTGCTTCAGGAAAGCTATAACTACATAGATTAGCAAAACTTTTGCAAGAATGGATGTAAAACAGATTTATCTCAGTGTCAGCTTTATCTGATCCATTTGGTCTTGCAGAGTTTGGATGGTTTCCTTTGTTACAATAACCAGCTTTCAAACATCTATATCCTTAGGGTATTAAATGTCAGCCTCTAGTGTACCGTTCAAGGATAAAAGATTGACAATACTGAAGTACTTTTTTTCTTCTTTTTTTTTTTTCCTTCTCCAGCACTGGCAGAGTCTTTACTCTGCACACCACTGCTGACCCCAGAAATGACCCACAGGAACTACTGGCGAAAGGAGTGAAAAGGTATTTCAGCGTATAGGCATTAGAAACTCTCTTCATTAATAGCCTTTTCACAGACTTTTCAGATAGATTTCCTGTCATTGTGATGAGGATATGTTTGTAACGAGGTCCCTTAAGTAAATGGCCAGTGGATAATTAATTGAACTAACTAGGACTTTCCGTACTGTATTTCCTTTTTTTTTTTTAGGAAGGAAAATAGTCTTCCTGATGGTCCTCTGTGCTCGATGTACAGCCCTTTGCTACCTGTTGGCCAAGTCTTTCGGCCCTCATTCAAATAAAACTCTTAGGCACTCTGTTGAGGGAGGTACATTTTTTGTTTTGCTTGGCATCAGAACTGAAGAAAATGCACTCAGAAGATCAGGGACCAGCCATAAACCTCTTTAAATGGAGCCAGCAGAACTGGTGTGCTCCAGATAGGGCTAAAAATGTAGGAGATCTGAAGTGTGCCACTTGTTTTTCCTTCTCTTGCTGACTGAGCAGCTGGGACTGTATTGTTCCCCTTCCCTGTGCAAGTAGGTAGCTACCCTGAGCTTCTCTCTCCACAGCTTAGGAAGATGCAATGTCCTCTTCTATCCAAAGCTGCCAAATCCACCAAATATCAAGTTCACCACATTGCTAATGTGTTGCTAAGCCTGATTGTGCTGAAAGAAGCAGCTCAGAACAGAACATTTGGGCCATATCATGCTTGCACTGTTGACAGTGAGTAAGCTAGTTAGAGAAAAATTTGGCGTATTTATATCCTGATGTGTATTGTACTGTGTCTAATACTGATATGCACACTATTGATAATATGACCATAATTCTGGTTGTAATACAGTTCACTTTGGCACTCCCACTGTGCATATTCTAGTCTCCCAAATAAGTCACACCAGTGGCAATATACAGTGAGGCTGAATTAGGCTTATTATTTCACTTTTAGATTACCCTCTTAGCAGACTGGCCTCCAGCCCCTTTAATTAAAAGCTTGTAAACATGCAGGCCATAAATAATTTCTGACCTTCACATCTGGTTTTGAGCCAGCTATAGTTGATGTTTTTGAGCAAAATCTTTTTCCCGCTCTCAAGGGTCTTCACTTTTTCAGTTTTGGAAATGCAATCATGACTTACTGACTTCACAGTCATTGGGATATTTCTCAAAATTTAAGGAAAGTTTCTTGATGAACCTGTACAATTTTTCTTTGAACACCGAAGAGATTAAATTTTTACTCCAGTTGTCAAAGAATATTGTTAATTACTTTTATTAACCAACTTGCAAATAACTTAACAAAATTATGAATAAAAGTTTTATTTGAACACTATGAATTCATATGTGAAAAAAAAATGCTTTTAAGGATAGCTATGACTGTTGGCTAAGAAGCCATCATTTTCTTAGCAGAACAGCTTCCATTAAGGAGGTAAAGAAAGGATATTGTGCTGGCCGAATGCTTCTGAGATTTTGCTCTGACAATTTTTGCATGTATATTTAAATTTATTTGTCTCTGTATGGAGTTGAGTGTGTCCACACATCAGCTGCTTTGAAGAATAAATGTGCTTTACTGCTTCTTTCATTATTTTCTGTCAGATAGCATATGCCAAAACAAAGGTCTCATTTAAGTCAGCTTGGTCAAGTATATATTTTTTTTGTCCTTGCAGTGATGGACATAAAGCATGAACAACTTGATCCTTGCCTCACTTATGCCATTGTAAATCAGGATGAGCTTTGCAGAAATCAGTGGAATTAGCCCACTATTTAAAACAAATTTAGGAGAACCAGGTATTTCAGTGCTGTGTCAGCACTTCCTTTTGTTTGGCACTTACAGTCTGCTCTGGACCAAGCCAATGAAATAAAAAAAATCCATTAAAAAAATGTCATGTAGGTCTCTAAATAGTTGCCTCTGAATTTCAACTGTGGGAAGTTATGATTCTCTGTAATTACTGCTCTAGTCAAGATCTTTATACACCAAGTGTCCTTACTCGCACGGCAGCAGAACAATGTACAGCACACCTCCTTGCTTCCCATCCATACCTGCTGAAGACATGGTTGCCCTGATATTTTGCACTCTGTTGAACCTGTAGGTGCAGCTGGTGCAGCCCAAGAGTCCTGAGTACCATAACTGTATACAAATTCCTGATTCGCCAGTGACTATTATTTTAAACATTTCCTCCAAGGCAAATGTGAAAGGGGCTTTAGTATGTAATGTGTGTTTAAGCCCATCTCTCCCTTTAAGTGTTGAGATCAGTTATTTATGGGAAGCAGACATCTAGGCAATCTTACCCTTTTCTTCTGTGCACTGAAGGCAGTGAAGGTTGCAATATTAATTGCTGCATCAGCCACTTTAAGATTTAATGTTTTTCCCCATACTATAGTCAATGTATCTCTTGCATGATTTCCCACATAGTCTTCACTTTCACAGTCGTCTGAATGATAAGCAACAATAATGTCTCTGGAAGTGATCCATAAATCATACTCAAATCCACGCATCCAAATGATCCTATTTTTAATCTCTAAACTACTTTAGTGTGTGCTTGCTAGTGCACTTCCATTGGAAGCATTATGTTCCCCACCTACATATTTCCTTCAGTTCTGTGTTAATGCACCCAAAAATAAATAAATAAACTCAACCTGGAGCTTGAATAATAACATACAGTAAAACTATGGGAAATTAAGACCTCCCCAAATACAATAAAGTATCAAATAACACAATGGTACAAATAACACACTGTTTTATCAGGATCTATAGAGGGATTATGAATGGTCTTGGGTTTAGGTCACTGCATTAGAGTGAAAAGTACCTGAATTGGTTTTGTTGCTTTCCCACAGATTCTCTGAATGACCTTGGACATATCCACAGCTAAAATATGCCTATGATCATACACTTCAGATATAAATATGTATTAATTATCAGTGTGAACATGCCACCTCCTCTTCTCAATTTCACTTTTTATTCAAAACTGGAAAGAGTAGACAAATCCAAAAGCTCTAAACAAAGTTTACAAAACTGTGGGCAATGTTTAGATACAATCCAGGGTTTAGCAGCATGTAGGAACCAATCAAGACTGGCCAGAGAGAGCGGGTGTATCTAGTCTGACATCTTGCCACTGGTTTCTTGTGCTGCAGGAAGATTTAGTGAGTTCTGAAGTAGGTAAGTAAGGGATGACCTGTTTCTAAGGAAAGGTTTTTTTAGCATCCTCAGACTAGTTTTCAGGTGGGGAGGGACGTGATTTTGAGTTGCATAATTTTTTAGGTTACTGTAATCCTCCTTTGCCATTGAGGTCAATGACAGTGACTGGTGACTTCAGAAAAAGGAGTGGTGAGCCTTTTCTCATCAAGGAATTGGAATCTCATTGATGAAGAAATTTGTATTGTAATTTCTTAGGGATGCCTGATTGGACTGATGGTCAAGTAATATTGTTCTTCTGCAGGGTTACATTTGAGGTCACTTTTCAACAAAAGTGGCAAGTTCAGTGTGATGTCTGGTGTCTGAGTTGTGTCTGGGAACTCTTGCAGACAAGAAGTTGCAGCTTTGGCTGTCATTCAGAGTCTAAAGTAGTTTCCACCTTGCCAGTTTGGAAATGAGTTCGTGTGATCTGGTTTCATTCGGTTTGGCTGGATTATAGGTCCATTGACTAATGATTTTTTTTGGGAAATTAATAGCCCCCATCCCTTTTAAGCAGGAGGAAAGAATATGGTGCATTCATGTAAACTGTGGAAAATTACTCCCTCTCAGACTGTGGACATGAAAAAAGTGAGTTTTGGATGCATGTAGCTATAAAAAGGGAAAGGCTTTTAACCAGGGAGAACTGAGACTTCTGCAAAAGCTGTGTCCTCTTTGGGCAGCCCTGTCAATGCAAGGTTTCAAGGGGAAAGAGCAGCAACATTAACATCATGCTTCCCCACAACACAGCTCCTTGAATAACAAGCCAGTGACTCTTGCTGAGTCCCCATTTTGTTCTCACTTTGTTGCTGTTTCACTGCATGAATTTCTATCTCTTACCCATAGTGCTGTGTGGTAGGGAAGAAAGGACAGTGTTCCCCATCCACATCCGTTTGCTGGCTGCTCACACAGGGTATTTTAGTAGGCAGATTTGGCCTGTACTTGTTTTGTATCACAGGGTATAAATAATTCCAAGACACGGTGTGCTTTTTTTCCTGATACATCATTTGTTGTTGTGGTGCTTATGAAGGTATGCCTGGGACAAATTCTTTTGCTTCGCTGTGGCTACAGCTGAAACGTCCTTCCCTTCATTAGCTACCCTCAGCCAGTCCATTGGGATCTTCTGAAGATGAAATCAGAAGTGGTGCCAAGCTTCACAAAGCTGATGGCTGGCGTCCCTCTACAGGAATGGTTGTGTCCCTCATGGAGTTTTTTAGGGATCTCTTGCCCCCTTCTTGCCTGTTATTCCTACCATGCATCTCTAAATCCACAAGCTCAGACTTCTGCCTGGACATTTCATTGCAGCTGGATAACAAAGGAGAAGGGAGAAAATGTGTCTTTCATTATCCTTGCCCACATGTGGGTTAAAGCAGACTGTCCATGCCTTGCCTTCATTTTGGGTGTTGCCTGCAGCTGTAGTGGATGACGGGAAATAGGTAGCTCTGATTCTACCACTTCTACATATGCCCATCACATGGACCGAAGTAGCAGGTGCACATCCTCTCCGCTGCCAGGGCACCTCATTATGCAGATATCCCCCGAGGTACACAGCCTCCACAGTGCTACCCAGCCTGGAGTGCTGCCTAATAACCTTGATCCTGACCAGAATGCTAATGGGCCTGTGACTTCAAAATGTTCTGTGTCTACTGCATATGTTTTTCTAGAGGTGATTTCTGTGGTTACTGGAGAGATTTTTTTTCTCCCAGTGGCTGGAGGGAGTCATGAGAGTCTTTTTAGGTATAAATGGGGTTCTCAGAACATCTGACTTGGGGTGTTTTCAACTAATTCATAGCTCTGGATGGTAAGGAAGTGTATGATATCTGAAAGGATGTTGGTATTAGACTATATATCAGGCTTCTGTACAGTCTCAGCACCAGTACTGGACTTTCAGGCACGCACATTATGACAGTTCTGAGCCTCCATGTTTGATATGTGTCTGAACTAAATATGCAAACCAAACTGAAATATTTAGTAAAATCTCAGTGTAGGAGTTTAAACTTTGCATCCACCCTAGTGGGGAGATGGGAGCTATTATCTTCGAAAAAGTTCTGACTTCATTGTCAGAATCAGTGTTGATGGTATTGTTTAATTGTTTATTCTTCTGAAAGCAAATCAATATGAAAATTTTTTTAAGGTTAGAAGCTATTTTAGTAATGTAAGTGGTTGATTAACATTAGGGGTTAAAAAGGGAAAATGGTCCTTGACCAGGTAGTGCCTACATTGCTTGACAATATATAAATTATTTATTGTGGCTTTTGATATGGGTTGCATCCAACAGTAGCTGAAGTGGCGGTTCTCAGTGGAACTCACATTAGACTTGCACCCTTCTCTAGCTATCTTTTATAACCAAATTCAGCTTCTGTGGAATTGCAGCAGGTGAGTGATCAGATTTCAATGCAAATAAGACTTCATTTAACAGCAAGCATAAGCGAGTGTGGACTCAAACCTGATGCAATTTGGTGGATGTCTATACATTGGAAATAGATGTCTGAGTAAGAATAAAAAGTTTTGGTTGAGCACACTGTAGAAGAAATGACAATTGGGTTCAAAGTCCCGATGGAGACTCCGGTCTCTCTAAAACATGGCTTTTTACAGGCCTAAGAACAGCTCAACACTGGTAAGGGCACTGATGTGAGTTTTCTGTGTATGTGCACAGAGAAATGTTTCAGTGTTTCTCATCCTGTGGGGATGCAGACAAAATCTCTCTTTGGCTGTTTGCTTTTGATGCAGCATTGGCAGCTCCTCTTTTCATCAGCCAACATTGTAAAGACATGTGAGAATCCCCATGGAAATGACAGGTATCCTACACAGAGCTTCTGTTCTGCAAGTGAATCTGCTATAGTTCCCTTCCATAATGTTTATGGGTGGCAACATTTTCCTTCATCCTCACTTCTTTACGGTAAATAAAAGCAACACTAACTATTGCAGAAAAACATGCTCACCTCTAAATTATATATTTTTTTCAGGTTAAAAGTATGTAATTTCAGAAGTAACACTCTGGGACTCACCCTGCTGTGAAACCATTGCTCTATTTCTCTCAGCAGTGATAAGGTGTCTACAATTCTCAAACTGCTGAATAGCCCATGTGAAAGTCAGGGCACTGGTATTGCAGAAGACAGCTGACGCTGGGATATTGGCACACGGCTCAGAATGCTGCAACAGTGTGAGATTTTGCTCCAGGGTTCCCATTGCTTGCGCAGTTCATGTATGTCAGGCTTCTGGTTAATCATAGCTCACTGTACAGTGAATGCATCCTATTGACTTGACCAGTTCCAAGCAGTTAATTTAAAAGAGACAACAGTGTCTGTCTTTTGACATCTTTCCCACCCTAAAATAACAAACCAAATGCCAGTGGTCTGAACCCAACTTCTACTGTAAGTGTTAGGCAAGAAAACAGGGGAGAAAGTGAATGAGAAGACTGTTTTAGAGTTGAGGACCTGTTTAACAATAATGAAAAATATGCTTTCACGAGCAAAAAATAGTGAAGAAGAACTGGAAAGATGTTCAGGATAACTTTTGAGAATATACAGTGAAGATAAATGCAGTCTAACAAATTCAAAAGCTGACTTGTGTTTGGAGTTGAAGGTTTGAAAAGCAAACACCAATTTTGTTGAAGATTTATAAGCAGGACATGCTGCCAGTCAAAAGCAGAACAGTTGGAAGGAGAAAGATTTTATTAAGTCAAAGTGAGAGGCTCCAGCTCTGTTAGTTGCCCTGCAAAAAGTAAGGGAGGCAGAGAGAAAGGAAGAAATTGGTTAAATAGTTCATCTGGTTCTAGTGGTTTTTTTTGTTTTTTTGTTTTTTTTTTTTTTTTTTTTTTTTTTTTCCTTCCAGGAAAGTTATTAGAAATTTGAAGGAAAGTCACAAATTGCCAGGAAACAGACAGGCTGGTGGAAGGATTATGCAAACAACATCATAAAACAGACTGTTTCCAGAAGACAGTTCCATGTATTAATTACAGGTGTGCAGCTGAGCTAATGCAAAGCTATGAGTGGGAATGAACAATGCAAAAGAATATTTTTATTGCCCCCCCAGTCCCTTCCCCCAGCTCCATCACAACTTTGTCTGAAGTATACAGTGCTGACTTTAACAGTCTTCCTCTACTCTGGCTCCAGTTGCTACCTCCACCCCCACCCTGGCTCAGCCACCTTGTTATTAATCATGTTTGCCTGAGTGCTTGGAGATACCCAAGCAAGTCTAGGCTTCAGCAGTTTGAAATCTAAGAGCTCTTCTTATTTTGGAGCAATACCAGCTGCTCTTCTCTGAGCACCAGTCCAGATGGAGATCATCCAACTCATCCAGAAGGAAGCCTTTGCAAGCACGGTGCTGGCCTTTTACAATGATGGACATCTTTCTGCTGAGGAGAGAGTGATTACATGAAAGGTGGGCCAGACTGATAAAGTTACCCATGAAAACCTGATTTTTAAAAACAGACTGAAGTTTGAACATCATCCTTTGAATAGACCTGGCTATTAATGTTCATTAATGTTTTTTTCTTGGTGAGAAAATGTGCATGTGTGCAAGAACATGTATGTGTGTGGGGGGTGTGTGTGTGAGGGGGGTATGTGTGAGGGTGTGTGTGTGGGTGTAGTCTGGCTTGTTTTTTTTTTTTTTTCCTTGAGATAAATTCTATAAGATGAGGAGGAACAAGGGAATTCTTACCACTTATTTTGAAATTTTCCATGAAAAATGCCATTTTTTGCTCACTATCTCTGACATATATCTACGGACACAGTCAAGCTTCCCACTCACCTGAGAATACTGTGGCATTGTCATGTTCTTCCTTCCCTTGTCCCTTCCTTTCCTCCATCTTTCATCTATGTTTACTAAGTTAGGTTCCCTTACCTTTTACTCATACATCATACCTTCCAACCCGCTTATCTTTATCACTGTTCATTGTATTCACTCTATTTTATTGCCGTCCTCTTTATATTGAGTTGCCCAAAACTGATCACAGCTTTCCAAGAGGGGCCTCGCCAGGGCTGTGTATGGAGGAATTATTACCTCTCTAGTCTTGCAAGTAATTCTGCTCCACATCCCAGTATGGTATTTGCCTCTTTGTGCTACAGTCTCTCACCGTGAGCTCATATTTAATCTGTCATCCACTATCACTCCCTAAATATGTCCTGCAGCACTTCCCCTTTAGTAATAAAAACACAGAAAAATGTTTGAAGAAAAAGTAAGTTATCCCCTTGGGTGGCTCTTTGAGAAAACCAGGGTTTTCATACAGCTGCAAAGACACTGAAAACACAGCCTCATGCTCTGCTTCCACATATCTGGATTTTGCAGCTCTAATGCCAAGAGTAAAAACAGATATGTCATTTCCTATGTACATATTTTCTTAATGTTTGCTGGTTGCAGTCCTGGACTACCCAGAGCATTGATACAGTATAGGAATGCCATATCTACTTTTGGAGTTCCTACCTACTAGATTAAGATCTCAGAAATCCTGCTGTACTTGAAGTTGCTTGGAGGTATGTGCTGTGAATGTTGCTCCAGCTATTTGATATTTTATGGAAATTGAGTGAATGCTACTGTATATGGGCAAAACTAGGACATGCCTTGAGTCACAGCTTACCACCTCTAGATTTGGAGAGTTCGCCACTCTCCAGACTAAATTCCTTTCAAGCACTTTTTAGAGTGAGTATTTTCTCAGAACTGCCAGTCTTTCTTTTCTACTGCTGAAATTCTTTAGAACTTTGTTGATATTTGAAGCTGAAAAGCCTGCACAGTGTTTAATCTTCTCCTTATTTTTGGCTAAAGAGTTGTCCTTCCAGAATAAAAATAATTTCCTTTTTAGTCCATCTGATTATTCAACCTAATTAATCACTGCGAAAAACACCAGTGAGGATTTGTAAACATTATGTAGAGAAGTATGATGAGCGCATATTTACCTTCTGTGGGCTACAGGAATTACAGTATGTCAAATCATAGTGCATTGCAAATGTAGGTAGTCTGTTAATTTAGTACTCAACCAAAAACTATTTCTTTATTGTGAATCAACCTAAGACTGTTAAACCCCAGCAATACAGATTTCCTCTTCTTCCCATGTTTCTATTATCTCCTTACCAGTTTCTCTTTTGTTCTCCCTGAAGGAAACCAAGCATCACAAACTGCAGATGAGCAGTTCTTGGAATTGCCTGAACAGCCAAGTGCAAGAACTGAATGATGCAGGAAGAAAGACCCTATAAATATTGCAGAGCAGCAGCATTTTTAAAGTACTCCCTCATTCCTGATTGCAGCATAAGAGCATACATTCATAAGGCATGCCACCCTGAAATTGATGGGAACCTTTCTGTGGACTGCATGGTTTGTGTACTAAGCCTCCAGATTCTTGAAGCAAACCCTCGCTGCTACAAAGAGCTCTTAAAATTACATTTAAATTGGAAATAGAAATCTCCTCAGCCCTGACATTGGAGCAGAGTTATTATTTCCCATGCCTGTCTTCTCTCACTCAGGAAGTCGCTGCAACATGAAACCTCTTCTGATTGTTCCTCCTCCAAATGCCTCAACTGCCTGAACTCCACTATTTCCTCATGAAAGGAGGAAAAATATGGGAATTTAGGCAAGCAGAACAGTCCTTATGCTCAGACTGAAAAAGCAAGGTCAAGAGGGGTCTAATTTTCCCAGCCACTGAAAGGTGTTTACCTTCTTCCTTCATCTTGGCACAGGAACCTGTTAAGTGCAATTCCCACTTCAGTAAACTGCTGCAGCATAATCAAGGACTACAGGGATCTCTCAGGTGTGCTTTAGGGCTCATGAGAAGTTATATTTCCAGCAGTTTAGTGTTGCAGGACTGGGTAGCAGTGAGACCACATCTATATACATCTGTGTACATCTCTGGACATACAGTTTGTTTTCAGACCAGAAACTTTAAATCTGCTCAGTTTAACAGGGTAAAAAATGAGAGAGGACATGACTGTTGAATTATAAGTGTACTAGAGTGAAGAGTAAGAATTGGGGGAGAAAATTTTTAGTAAAGAACAGAGCTGTGACAAGAAGAAATTGTTACATGCTCTCTATACAGAATTTTTTTTCTGTAAATTAGGTGAAGGTCCTTAACCACCTGAAAGACTTCCTTGATCCATCTCCCAACATGCAGAAGTGTTCAGGGGAAAGCTAAAATTGAGTTGTGTCCATTTGCAAAAGATATTAGGTGATATGATTGTGTGCAGTCACTCACAAGGGTTCCACGTGTGTCCCTTTGGGGATGCTTTGGGGTTGCTCATCTTGTGAACTGTGCTTTTGTGATCTGAACTGGGAAGTGAACTGAAGAAATGTGAATCAGAATGTATGGGTCAGCTGTGAACATTGTCCATCTGCATTAATTCACTGGCTGTGAATATAAGGCTGTTTAAAAGAATGGGCAATTTATCTCATAAGTATTTAATAAGGTGTCCAGAGAAAGGCAGTGTGATCACAGTTGCACACTGACTCATGGTTATATTACCTAAACAAGAACCTTGTTTGGGTTCTGCTTGGAAGGGGAAGGAGCGCTGGCATTTCTGTCTGACTCAAAATGGGAAATATACAATTGAGAGGTCCGCCTCAAAGGCAACAAGTGTGGACAATGTGGTTGCTTGGCTTCACTTCATGCTCTCAGGTTTACAGATTTCTTACATGAATCAAAACATCAGAATGGTCCCTAACTTTAAGACTTAGAAGGAGATTGGTGATGTGAAAAAATTACACTATTGTCAAGCAGGTACCAGAAGGAAATTTTGTGTGCTCTTTCCTGCTTGGGAAACTCATCACAAGTGTCTGGAAGAAACTTTTATTTTGGTCATGTATAGAGCAGTGCAAGTAATTTGGAGCAATATGGGGTTGCTTTGATTTGTCCTTCATCAGGTGGTATACCAGGAATCAAAAATAGAGCAGCTCTATTGTCTAGTGCTATACTGCAGGCATCCAGTGACATCTGCCAAATGTTACATTCCCTTGTGGAGGTCTGTGGCTCACCAGGAGACTGACCAGGGCATGAGGTGATACGTGCCTGTGCAGTGATCTTCCTTGCACTTCAAACACTGCTACTGTCTGGAACTGGACAATGTGAAAAGCTTGGTTCAGTCTCTGGCCACTTCTCTCACTGCCATTCCTTTTCTAGTTTGGAGACAGATTGGAGCATTTCCCTCTTTTGTTTATTTCACATGGGAAAAAATGGTTCATTTCCCTCTGCCCTAGCTGCTCTGAAAGGTTTTCTAGTTTCTCCAGAATATATTATGCAATGCTGCAGTGCAAGTCCTTTTTTCTTTTCAACTGCATGCCTTTACCACGTATCGTAATGTGTCTACTCTGATTAGGTTCATCCTATAGAATCACTGCCAAATTCTGTTTTACACAGCAGTGTTCAGTCTTCAGCCTGGGAGCTATGTGCAATCCTCTTAAGATGTTCATACATCAATATCAGTCCTGACTAATCCCAAGAAGCCTTGGATGGCAGGAAGAAGAAAAACTTGAGGGTAGCTGTGCAAGTTACAGGACAAGCACTGTGCTCTTTACTCTGGCCAAACTTCCACTGCCATCAACAAAAGTTGGGTTTGAGATGGGCTGCAAATTTGATTTTTGATATAGTTGTACAGGCCACAGTCTCACCAAGGACTGGGTAGTTCTTCTGTTAAAGAGCAACACTGCTGATTTCAGAAGGGATCAGTGGGACCCCACATATACACTGAATATGTTACTTCCGCAAAAGTAGATTTAACCCATCTAATGCTTTTTCATAAGAAAACCAAAACATTCCAATGTTTTCTCACATTTTCCTTAAATATAAGTGGATTCCAGATCAGCATGATTGCTGACCTCAGTGACAATAGTAACTCGTTATTCTTTAGTTAATGCTTATATTTCAGGGGTGTGTGGAATCCAGACAGGCTGGGGCAGTCCCATACACACACACCATTACAGAGATTCCTGAGCAGCCCTGAAAAAATTAAGAACACTAGGACCTTTATGAAAATGTATTTTATATTCTTATCAAGGCTTGGTTAAAATTTCAGGGTGGTGGAGAAATGGCAAACATTTTAACATGAGAAATGGCCATGATTTTGTGGTTGGGTACAACTGTGGGGCTCAGATGGCGGTGATGCCTTGCGATAAGAAAGGATGGGTAATCCTGCTGCTAAGGGCAGAGGGAATTAAGAAGCCACCATTAACATGGGAGCTGTGTTGGCTGAGGAGGCCACTTAGCAAATTCCTTACTTGAGCATTCAAGGGCACTCTCTCGCAACTTGATCCTCACTTTTCCAAGAGCAGGGAGGAGAAGAATGTTTCACTGTCCAGAAAGCACCCGGGCCTTGAGATAAATGAGGATTGAAACAAACGTTTCCATTCATATCAGGGGCCCCTCCTCACCAGCATCCTCACTGATCTGTAAAAACCTTCTTTGTAAGTGGTTTCTAAAGCATAATCTGTGCTTTTAATACCATT
This sequence comes from Tyto alba, assembly GCF_018691265.1. NCBI lineage: Eukaryota > Metazoa > Chordata > Aves > Strigiformes > Tytonidae > Tyto > Tyto alba. Next base: position 44,324,810 of record NW_024881275.1, on the reverse strand, counting down.
TAATTGAATAATTCCAATGCAAGGTTTGTTTTTTAAAGGTTTTGAGAAGTGTTGCAAGTAGCAAAAGTTTTTAATAGAAACCTGAAGCCACTGACTGAGGAAAATTTCCTCACGACTCTTCCTGTTGTGGAGAAAACTGGAGAAAAATCAAGTCCAAAGCACTGAGGGTCATGTGAATAGCTACAGAGTGGAATTCAGGGGGTTCGTTTCGGTAATTGCAGTGAAATTGCTCCCAGCAGAGGCAAGGAGCAGAAGAGAAATTTTAAAGGTCCAAGCAGGCAATAATAGTGCTCTACCTGCCTTCCTAAAGCACTGAAGGAGTCCTGAGCACAGAATTAGCTTACAGAACAGGGTTTTTCTTTTCAGAGCAGATTTATCCTTTTCTTTCACCACCCACAAGTCCACACCAGATACTGAGTGAGCTTTACAGGGAACTGGATTTGTTTTGACTAAAGCCCAGGAGAAAACCAACAGCCCTGAGATGGTTAAAGTGGAATAAAACTAAAGTATGTGTGTGTGAAGAGTTAAGTTGCAGACCAAGGTTATGTTGCAGCTACAAAGAATATGGAAAACAACATGTAGTCTTGAAAAATGAACTACTCCTTCACATATAGAACTTAGTATATCATCCTCAATCATAAATATAGACAGATTTGGATTGAAGCAATTATTGAATACATTGTTCTTAAAGGTAATCAGGAACATGACCACTAGAGATACCATGGATGGAAAGGACTAAACACTGCAGTTCATCATCTCAGCCCTTGAAATGGCTGAGATATGCAAAAAGTGCACGTTTTATTGAAGAAGTATAAATAGTACAAAGGGAGGAAAAAAAAAAAAAGCAAACAAGAAGAGGAATCAGGTGGCTTTGCAGACTGCTGTGTTTGAGGAACAATTTGACAGAGACAGAGCAAGATGATGATAACCTGAAAAAAGTATAATTTGTCATGATTACCTCTTTTTTTTTTCCTTCATCCCAAAGCAGTACAGTTTGCAGTTTGCACCCATTGCAATTTATACCTGGGTAAAAAGATGGCTTGGGTAAAAGATAGTTTACTTGGGAACATACTTGGATAAAAGATAGTTTAGTGAAGTAAAGTATAATTTAATCCCTTCACTTACCTGGGTCTTCACTAAGTATTTTAGATGTCTTGAAACATCAGTTAATGAAGCCCCTTGCAAAAGTCCATTAAATGCCTTGTGGGTGGGATTCATTTCTTGAGGGGCTCCAAATTGCAGGGAGGGAAGATTTCTGAGTGCAGTATGATTCAGATAATGCTATACTTCCTCATCCTGAGGCAAATGCCTTGTATATATGTTTATCTTGCACTTCAGTTAGTCAGCCCTGTCTGTAATTTTTCTACAGACAAAACCCATATATTCTATAAGTAATGTGAACAGCTGATTATGTTGCTTTCGGGTAACAATGCTTCCACTTTCCAGGCTATTCCATCCAAAGGTAAGGGCACTGATGTGGTTGTCAATATAAATAAAGATGCATCTGTGAAAGAGGTTGGTCAGAAAAAACAGGAAGTTTATAATCCTGGGATCCTGGGCAGTCTAACTATCAGCCAGATGATATAGCAATTGCCTGTTACTCTTCATGACTATACAAGGGGGACAGAAAGACTCCTCAAAGGATATGGGTGATTAAAACGAGCATTTTGTTTCCTCTTTGAATTTAGTTCTCCTCTTCTCAGTTTGGGAGAGCAGCAATATCTGGCTCTATCAGAGTAATACATTGGAGATGCCATGCCATACTCTTAAATCTTTGAGTCATGTTACATGGTTTAAAAGTTTTCAGGAGCCATAATACGCTGTTTAAAAGGTTGCAGCATATGGAACACACTGAAAACTCTCTGATCTGTAGAGCTACCTTTTCTGCTTGTCATTCCAAGCCCTTTCCCTTTTTCTTGCTCTCCATATTTTGTCTGTTCTGCTTCTGTACCTCTTCCACTAGCATGATTAGTTTTGGCACTAGCAGGCATCCAAATGCATGATAGACTTTTAAAATAAATACCTGAAGTGTCCTGTTTCCTCCTTCCTCCATGCCTACACAAAGCAGTGAGCCTCCCATGCCTAGCAGGCAGAACTCTGCAGCAACATGCGCTTTGCTTGAATACTGGGTCTTTCCTTGGGAGGTCTCTGTGGATGTCCTCAGTGAGGCTCCGTAGCACAGATGTGGGCTGATGAAGCATCTCCAAAGTGCTGGCTCAGAGTTGAACCAGTGCCTTCATCTGATTTAGAGCTGCCTGGAGGCTGCTGTGAAGCAGCTTTCTCTGTGCCTTTTTCCTTCCCACATATTTGTCTTGCACTCCAAGGCTCAGCTCCACAGAGGTATTTGAGCTCCTCAGTCCTTGATATCAGTGGGAGCTGTGTGCCTACACAGGAAATAGATAGCAAACATCTGTTACAGATCCAGGCCTGAGATTTTGAATCTCTCATTTACCATGTGTTGATGATGACAGGATTGAAAACGGACTACTGTGAAGAAATATTTTGGTGGCCTGAAATTGCTGAGATTTCACTCTGCTCTGGAGGCTTAAAAATGGTGCAGAGGAGGATCTTGTTATACTGAGTGAATTACAATGCTTCCAGTCCTCCCTGTTCAAGTCTGGCTGCCATCTAGCTGGACTGCAGTGAAGAGAGTGACTTTCCAAGCCTTACAGTTGTACACTGAGCTCCTCCAGTGTTTGAGGTCCTAAATCCTTCCCCATTGCACATCAAGAGCCCCCATTGTTAACAGCACATGCTCACCCTCCTTCTGGAAAGCCACTGATTTTGGGTAAAATGCTTTTTATTGTGTACATGTTCACATTATTTATTTCTTTTTGCTTATTGTCCATCTGTTTCTTTTCTTCTCCTTTGTTATATTTTCAGTTTCCTTATTTTCTTTTTTTTTTTCCTTTTTTTCTTCAAAAAAAAAGAAAGAAAGCAATGGACCTTTTCCCTCAGCAGCTTATGAATTAATTCTTGTGTCATCCAGTTAAACATCCCACTAAACAAAGCACTCTCAGGGAAGGGTTATCGACAGTAACCTGTCCATGTTAGCCCTCTGATTTCTGTTTGAAATCAGTTCCAGAACAACAGAGGGAAGCTTTTGGCCTTGAACTGTGATGTCCTTTGTGCTGAAAGAGTTTTTATTTGCATAGTCCTCGACCTTCTGCTAGCTCATGGCCTGATTCCTCAGTCCTCCACAGATGCTTAAGTAGTGCTAGAAAGATGCTGGAGTAATGTCCCACCAGGCCATACCTCTTAAACTGGTGAAAAGGCAAAGGACTAAGCCAGATTTTTTTTTGCTGGTGATCCTATCTATAGCCCCATTTGTGCTTGTGAGCACCACTTTTGTGATAGACTTTGCCTTGAGCTCATGGCTTCCCTTGTAAATACAATGACCTACTTGTCCTTATGACCCCTAGTTCAGGAACTGCAGTAAGCAACAGAAAAGTTGGTCTTCAGTTTCTGTCACTGTGTCTCATTTACATCCCCTGAGGGGTTCAGTTGGGAGCACAAGCCTCAGGAGCACTCCAAGCAGGTGGGTATTCACAGAGGTACCTTTACAAGCTCAAATGGGATTCCTGCCTAATGAAAATTGGGTGCTTTGCTGCCTTCTCTGCTTTAGATAATCCTCAGTGATTTAAGGAATTTCTGGTTTTGGTATTTCCAGGAAGGGATGATGTGGAAAGGCATAGCCATAGCCCTTTAACTCAACTGCAGGAATTCACAGCTTTTAAGGGGTTACCTTTTTGAGTTTTCTCCATGGTTCAGTCTTGTGAGCAACAGCTGTAACCTGAACCTCATCATTACTCTTTCTCTGGAGAGAGATGTCACTAGTTGTTAAGACTGATGAAGTTTATACAAGGCCACTGGAGTAAAATCCCAATAGCTTTTTGGCTGAGGAGAGGTGAAACAGTTGAACACAAGATCCATAGCCAAACAAGAAAATTTACGTTTAAAGTAGCCTCACTGGTAGATATGGCATCTCTTCCTGATCTAGGATGGAGCAAAGTGTGTGGTGTAAACCCATACTGCTGCCTGCAGTCCTAGATTAGGATTCAGGTTTGCCCATGCTTAGGAGAATATGGCCCACAGTTCAAGCAAGATGCAAACCAGTATGGTCTCTTTGGCCAGTGCTGTACAGTTTGGATAAAGCTGAACCTGGAACACCTGTGTCAGCCACCCAAATCTGGGGTTAACTTGACCTATTTATATATTATTTATTTGTATGAAGGCGGTTCTAAATGCTAATTGAGATCAGTGTGCTATTCTACTAATGTCATTGTAGCAGATGCTGTATAAACACAGTAATAAAGGCTCTGTCTTGATGGCTCTCTTTTGAGTGGGAAAGGAAAAAGACGCAAAATGGCTTGGAAGCTGTCAATAGAAAGAGCTGCGGAGTTAAGTGTTGTCATACAAGTTTATTTCAGTGGGATGAAAACTCTTCCGTGTCTGGTTATGTATGATCTATCCAGACAAGGGAGGTTCCTTCCACCCATCTTCTGTAGCCCAGCCTTGGACAGTATCTCTTCACCTTTTCAGCAGGTACTGGAGGAATGCAACTCATGCTAAATGTGCAAATAAAGAGAAGAAGGAGGAATTATCATCTGCTGTGGAATGCTGTCTGGCATGCTGACTCCTGTGCATGTGTACACACACAAAGACACAAAGACACACATACACACATTCATTTATGTATACACTAAGAGATGCAGAAGGAGGTGAGGAAGGAAAGATTTTCAGCCTCAGACTAAGCCTCACAAAGGAAGTGAGTGAATTCTCTGGGTGAGCAGAAAAGATTCGGAGGAGAATCCAACTGCAGCTTGTGTTTCATATTTGCATTGGATACTCAGGTTTCCAAATTAAATATGCAAGTTAGACAGGAGTCTATGTTGTCTGCTGATCGTCTGTTTAGGGGGAGAAGGAGAACAGAAATGACAGAAGAAAAATACTTGCAAACAACAATAGTAATTAAAATCAAGGATTTAAGCATTACCACCCCTCCCCCCAGCCAGATTTGTCTAGGGAGAAGATAAATAACTTCAACTGCAGGCTCCGTGCTTGCTCAAGATCTGAAATATTTAAACCAGGTCCCAAAAGCCCATACACATTTTTAATCAAAACCTGCTCTTTTTGATTCCCTTTTCTACATAAACACCCTGACTTGATAGAACACCAAAACATCATTAAACTGCTATCAATACAATGCAAAAGATGGAAAATGAGCAGTACTGTTTAAACTGCTGCAACTGTACTCATACTGTGTTAGAAAATTCATTCTCAGGTTCAAGGTTACAAATGGCATCATAAGGAGTTCACCTCCTCCCTCCCTTCCAGTGCTAAACAGGGTTGGATTCTTGCCAGTATAAAAGAATCTGCAGTCAGCTCCTTCAAAATTGAAAAATAAAGTTGTTTTTTTTTCCCTGCAGGAAGAAAAAAACCCCAAAACCTGAAGAAAAGCAGACAGTTGCTAACTAGTTGTCTAGCTGTCTATTTGTGGACATTTTCTTTCATCTTGTCATACCTTTTGTGCTGTTTGAAATGTTTGGAGCTTAGACTTGAAGAACGCTCAGTGGATTCCAGACTTGTTTTAAAAGAAAGAAAAAGAAAGGCAGAAAAGTTCTGACAACAGATGTGTGTATTTGTGTGTTGGGGCCACATCATTCCAAACATCAGCTAGAGCACTGATTTTATTTTAATCTAAGTGAAGAAAATTTTTCAGACAAGAAAATATACAGTAATAATGCAATTTGTAAGAAAAGCACATATATCTAGAATGCAAGTAACAGGGATATGTTGTGAGACCTCTGCAGAACAAGCAGAGGCCAGTTGGTCAACTACATCTGATGCGGTTGCTGTTCTGTTTTCACAGAATGTGTAAAGTCAATCTCTTACTAGATGGTTTTCCTTTGCTTTGACATCTAAGCTGCTGGAAGGAAACAAGACAAAAGTCTAATTAATGTCAGTGATCTTCAAGAGCTTTAGATCAGACTATGGTGCTCAGAATGTGCTAACATTACCTCTGCTTATTTTGCTGCCTTCTGCTATGCAGACAGTGAGCACAGGAGCGGACTGACTGGCTCTCACTCTGTCTTCCTGATATGTCTCTAGACCTTCTCATTTCCTCAAGCTTACCTCTTCCTAAGGGATATAGGAAGGATAAAGGAGGAAGCAAAAACAGCTGACAAGTGAGCAAAAGCCAGTAAGAAACCACTGAAAAGGTTCCCCTGTGGCAAGGAACCCATCTCATCCTGTCCCTTTCAACTGTCCTTCCTGGCACCCTGAAGGCAAAGAACTGTTTTCAGACCTCCTCCTTCCTCTGGAGGAGCAGAGCTTTGTGTCTGTCAGAAAGTCCAAGGCAGCAGTCTCCCAGAAGGGGAGCTTACATGGAGGGACCAGAAAATACCTAGAGCATTCCCACCTCTGTCTGTGGGTTTAGTGTTAGACAGGGAACAGCATCTCTGCCCCTCCTCTCCATGCCAAAAGACTGCTGTAGCAGAAAAGCTGCAGGATGCCTGTGTAATCTACAAGCCACCTGACCACATTTCTCAACCAGTAGGGCAGGCTGGAATGGCAGCACTATCAGCATTAACCATGACCTTGTTGCTTCTCTGTCAATGATCCTGGCTGTTGGAGGTAGGGTGAGCCTGGTGGTTCATCACTTCTTGGCTCAGTGTCTTCCCTTTCTCCACTGTCAGCCTTCTCTGCCTCTTCTTGCATTCTCTGAAATACCAAAGCTGTGAGGACAGTAAACTGAATTATGCTGTTTTCCAGCATCTGAGAAGCCTGTCAGCTTGGTACCTCAGATATTTCTTCTTGGTCACAACAGAGATGGCTAGCTGCCAAATCAAGGGTATGAGACCTTCATTTAAAATAGTTTCTGCCACACTGACTTCTCTCTCTTTACACAGAAGAAAGTGCTCAAAAGTAACTAACCTGAAGCAATCACATGAGTTTTCTTGTTCTCTTCAGCTTTGTCTCTCTAGCCAGTGTGCCTGCCGTGGCCCATGGAGTGATAAGCAGAGATCCTCTTGTTTGCACTGTGACCCAGTCACCTGTGACAGAGATGTCCATGTCAGCAGCATGAGCTTTTGAGACTGAAGTGGCATGAGGCAAGTCACAGCTTCAAACCTTGGGTGAGAGAGAAGAGCTTTAAACAAGGGGATGGCTTTTCCTATTGACAGCAGGTGTCTTTTTGGAAACTCCTTGATTAGACCCTGAATGATCAAGAGGTTGAGGAGAGATGGGATATTTACATATAAAAAGGGACTCTACTTTTGGGATCAATTAGACTATTCAGGGTTCACACTATACCCCCTTTTTTTTCTCAGACTTTATAGAGCCCTTGCTAGGATTAAGCCCCCATCAAGTAGATTATCTTTACATAGAAGCTGGATCTAGTGTTACGGGCTCTTTATTATCTCTTCTTTGAGACTGTGCAGGCTATCCCCTTGAAGTTCTTAACCCTTAAAGCACTTTATCTAGTATTTATTGTTTCTTCTCCACAGGCATCTGAGATGGCAGCACTGGTATACAGACCCCACCTGTCCTTGTTCTCCACAAGAGCACCAACTCTCCTCCCCCCTTCTTCTGTACACAAGGGGCCCACTGAGTCACATCAGCAACAGGCCCTCTGTTTTCTAATCCTTTTCATCTCCAAGAAGTGTGTACCATTCTTGCTTGACTCGGGTGGGCTGCAAAGTTCCCGTCAAATGCAAACATATTCCAGTGGCTGGGAGTTTGATGCATTCACTTTGAGGGACATAAGAAAGGCCATCAGTGGATCGGGTGATGAAAAGGTCAGGACTGACCGCTTGAGAAAAGGGAAGATAAAAGGAACACAGGGTAGAGGGTTGCAAAGTAGTGAGTGGCTTAAAGAAGATTGCTGCAGCAATGCTGTGTCTGTTGAGTGTAACATGGTGTTTGAAAGGAAAAGTTGGAGGTTCCTGGGTGAAATCTTGCACTTCTCACTGAAATGACAAGTTCTGGAGAAGGCAAGAATCTACATGGACCCATGGGTCTAGTTTCTCTGTGCCTGTGCTCCAGAGGCAGCTGAGCACAAGTATTCTGCAGGAGACTCCTTGCTAACATGTGCACCATTGAGGGAGACATCCCTTGTTAACCAGTGAGTTGCTTATTCCGGCCATGCCGTTCCTCCTGTGATGTTTTCTCTGTCTGATATGGCCATTGCTGCAGGACATCTATTAGTACCCACATGTGAGAAGAGGAAGAGATTTATTGAGCAGGAATATCTAGACTGTGGTGACCTTTCCTTCTCACTGTTCCCACAACTGAGTGTAGAGACACATATCTCCTTGCCAGTCTCCTGTTCACCAAAATGACAAACTTTTCTGAATTGCTTTTCTTAAAAATTTTTAATAGCTTCTGGTTGTGGACATTGGAGTCTGCTGCTATCACACTGACTTCTGTCTCTTTCAGGAGAAGGAAGTGCTCAAAAATCACATCTTGCAGTGATCTCCAAATTGTCTTGTGCCCTCACCTTGTAAGGCTGTGACATTTTAAATGACCCAGGCAGCGTTATCCTGGTCTTATCACCAGACAAGATCCCCAACTGGTGTTAGTTAATGCATGTTCACTATTGCAGTCTACCTGTACCACTCACTTGTCATGTCTTTGGTCCCTAACTGGGCATGACAGAACTGAAATAAATGAAGCTGCATTGATTCTCATGGCTCACCTTCATCTGAGAAGGATGAGATGGCCTCACTTTTCACCTCTCAGATCCTTGCATGTCTGTTGGCAGGAAAATGAAGCATATACCTTCTTTCCTCTCGTCTCAGATATGCTGTTTCTGCAGTTGTGCTACCCCAGTCTGAACAAGAATAGTCACAGCCCTTCCTTCATTGACAATGGCCACTTACGTGAAAAATGCATAACTGAGCAGACTAGGACAAAATGTGCTGGAAATATGAAGAGGAGTATGATCTTTGGCAGTGCATCAAAGAGTATTAAGGCATTCTGAAGCAGATTCCTCTTGATCTCTGGGTTTAATTCAGAGGGGATTTTCTAGCCACAGAATCAAGCTCTTTGCTGTGTGATTTCCTTCCTGCAGGAGCTGGGAAGTCTTGGGTTCTGTGCAAGACACAAAATACTATAAATGGGTCCAGGGTGTGTAAGAGTTTCTGTGGAGATGACAGCAGACCTTATTGCTGTTCCAAATGTGCAATGCTGTTGGACCTGAGAGACATCATTCCTGGTGAATTCCAACAAGGGAGACTTGATCTCCTATTCTAGATATTCACATTGCCTGTTCTTAATCAACTCATGCTTTTCTAAATATTTTTCCTCTTGATCTCTTAAAATAGTTTCCCAGGCTGTCTCTACTGCTGACATTAACATGCTCCAGTCTGTGTTCCTTTTTTATTATGTCTCTTTGATTTTTTTTTTTTTTTACAAAAAACACATAACTTCCTTATATAATTGACTTTTGAGTCCATAAGCCATTTCTCCTAAACAGAGTGTTCATGTAGAAACATCCAAGGATGTTTATTTGACTTTCAAGTTATATTATTTATTTATTAAAAAAAAAAATTCTGAAACTATTATATCACCTAGACCTGTGGCCCTAATTCACTGCTAACAGGTCAGTGTTCCTTCTGCTAATTTCCTGGTGCTTTGCCTCATTTTTCCAAAATTATCAGTTTAGCTGAATTGCAGCGTGTCTTCCCTGGTATGAGCTAGCTAAACCACACTTACTATCAAAATGATCAGCACTTATGAATAATTATCTGATCAATTTTATATTGTTCTGTTATAAAACATTCATTCTGTATCAACGATCAATGTATTTAGTGTGGTTGTACCTTTCTTATGAATACTTACTTGTTGTTCATATTTCATTTGTCTGCTAAGACCTGTGATTGTTAGTTTTGATGTTACAAGTTGTTGGATATTTGTTGCATTCAAGTCTCATGGTGTTTGCCCCTATCATTGAGCACTAATTATATCTAACTCTTAATTTTCTAGATCTGTTTATACCTATAAATATGCCTAGTTTATCATTTGATATTGTCCCCTATTCCTTTGCCAAAGCACGGCTGGCTTTTATCTTATGTTTTAAACTAATAAATATGAGTGTTCATGAAAGATGAGGTACATAACAAACTTGTCTCTAGTTGTACAATCAAGTATAGGTGTGGCTGTCTTTAAACAGAATGTGTCGATTCTGTGATCTCTGTGATTTCCTTTAATAGGGCTGTTGTAACTTGTCTCCTGTTACACTGAAATACACATTAGGTGTATTCTTAGTAATAAGCCCACTGTTCATGCATATACACTAGTAGTTCTGTAGCACAGGTGGGAAATGACAGCCCTGGTGCTCTATAGGCAGGATCAAATTGATAGGCTTTTCCTGAACAAGCTGGTTCAACTGCAGTGGAAAGAATTAATTGATCCCAAATATACCATGTTCTGCTTATAATGCAATGCATTATAATGTAATGTTGGTGTCACCCCATACAACTGACCTGGTGGGATGTCTGGCTAAACTATTCATTGGGATAAAGTATCTTGTGCATTTGAGAAAATACCTTTTCTTGTCTTCTGAATTCTTCCATATTTGTCCTCTAGTATTCCTCGGTGGTTTTTTTTTGCATCCTGACACCCCTCTTTGGCTCAGTTGGTGTTCGGTGTGCACATGCACACATATGTAATCTTTCTGTGCACATCTCCAAATGGGGGCCTCTGTTTAATTCACCCTTGGCTCAACTGTCTGTGCTGTAACACCCTTTGTGGGGACTGGTGTTTGTGAAGTGGCAATGCTGGCTATATCGCGCTGTGTGACACTGGCGAGGGGTGGTGGTAATGCTCAGCATGCCAGCAGCCTCAGTGACACTGCACCGTGTCCTTCTGCAGGTGCAGAAGCAGTGCTACCTCTTGATCCATGAAAATTCTTGTCCACTGGATCCTGCCTTTAGAGCTGGATGAAAATGTGACATTGCTGCTATTTTCACCTGTCTGACTTTCCCTTTTGAATATGCAGGTAAACACATCAGGTGATGAGATTACAGATAATGTTGATTACTCACACACTTGGGGCCTAAATTGTATTTGTGGAAATGAATGGACAGGATTCTGCTGGCTTTGACAAAGGATTAGGTCAGTCTGGAGAGCACATTTACCCTGGAAAGCATCTTCAAAGTGTTTGCTAAAACACTGAAATATTATCATCTCATTGAAAGTTTTAATATCTTTTTAATTTTGCCTCATAATTGTTTCTTCTGGGCTAGTTAGTAAAAATATAGCAGCATGCAGCCACAACAGGTATTTTCTGATACACACACACATATTGGAGTGTATTTTTGCACGTGGCTGTTTTTATTTTGTTGACAGATCCTGATCACTCTATGCCTCGTGTTAGTCATACACTGTCATGTGTCTAAGCTAAGGTTCCTCACTCAATGAAATATACTCTGATAGCATCATCTGGACATGACAGATTCCTCCAGTGGAGCCATGTGAGGAGGTGAAGAATATATACCTGCTCTGTATTTGCATAACAGTAGTGTGGCATACCAAGAAGATAATGGGTGAATGGGTGTGAGTGAACAGGGTGGTGAGGATCTAGCAGGCCAGACCTGCAGAAAAGGAGGATAAAACTATTCTTCATCAGAAGACTGGTATAGGGTCTCTTTGGCTTGCTTTCCACTCAGGACAAAGGTCATACAGCTCATATTAAGCATTTCACTTTAAATGTGAACATCAAGTGAAGCGATTTCTCTCTCTTCTTTCCTGCCAGGAGGAGGCAGAATGACCCTTGGGTGAGGTTTGGCTCCATTGAGGCTTTCCAATAGAGACCACCAGTAGTGATGGCAGGTATACAGACAACTCCTGGATATGCTTCCTTTTTGCTCACTCCAGTTCTGCAAGTGTTAGTATTAGAGTCTGGAGAAACGCTTTTATAATAACTAAAAGTGAGGGATGGTAATATTTAAATTATTTCAGGACGCATATTTTATCCCCCCATACACAACATAACGGTTTGAAAGCTGTTTTTCATCTGTTCCTTTGTGATGAAATGAAAAAGGTATCTGTTAAGTGCCTATCTGGACAGAGGAAATCCCACCCTAAAATTTACTGGATTAGTGGCAGATCCAAAGCCCACTGGAAACAATGGGAAGGCTCCTGGTGAGTTTAGTGGGCTTTCAGTTCAAGGTCTGAATGTCTGATGCTCTGAATAATGTCTGTGATTATTTGTGTACCTCTCTTCTCCAATCGTAATCTCTGTCTCTTGCTGTTGAGTCAGGAGGAGCAATGCAGCAATTTAAAGGACTTACCTAGCAAGATAGTAGCCTTGCAGTAAAGCTATATGTCTTGTTGTCCGCAGTGCTCAAATCAGTCTCAAGTGACCATGTGGAGCAAATGTACTGAACATCAGATTTCACTTTTTTTGTTCAATGTTTACTGCAGACCTTCAAGCAATTTTCATTCTTTCCTATAACCCTGTGTTTTTGCTGCAATGTGGAAAGAGTAGAACTGGTGGCCTTTCTCTCTTTTGCCTGCAACTTACTTGCTAAAATCTTGAATCTTAGTTTGCAGCAATGGGAAGCAGACAAAAAGCCAACTCTGCTCCAACTGATGACACCTTTGATTTGCTTTTCTTGGGTGTAAATGGCTGAAGCAAACTCCACTCAAAGGAGAGTCAGACCCCATTGCAAGTTATTGCTAAATTCACCATTTGATGCTGTTTTGGAAAAATCCATTTTACACAGTTTGCATCAAGTTTTGAATGCTTGCATTGTACCGTATTTAATTTGGAAACTATTTTCTGTGGTCATGAATTTCTCCCTGGAGTGTCTTCCCAGGTAATCAAATGTTAGTGTCTTTTTGCACTTCAGATATGCTAGTCTTCCTTTTATTAAGTGCTTTGTATTCCTAACATGATGCTCACCCTCACTGATTGGGTGCTTACCTCCTGCTGAGAGACCAGTGACTGAGAACTGGAAAATGTTTGGTTAAAACAGTAACTGAAGGATGTTGTAATTCTTCTCTTACCTTGAGCCAGATATATTCCTGTCTTTCCTGCTTGGAGCAGTGTATTGACTGTGATAACGAGAAGGTTTATAAAATCATTGCAATCTAAGGAGCTATTACTGCATGCTGTTAAAAATTTTTCACCTGACACTCATGAGTCTGAATCCAACACCCAGTGAATCCAGTAGGAGTCTTTACATGGTCTGTAAAGACAGTTTGATCAGGTTCACCACAATGTCCATGTTTCAGAGGTGAACAGTAACATTTCCTAGTATATCCAGAGTGGACGGTGATTGTGTTCCTACTAATCCCAACACTTTTAAGGTTTCTTTTAAGGCTCTTTCTCTAAGGCACTAATGAATCAGACAACACTAATGGCAAAAATGCAGAGAAATGCCATTGGTGCCTTGATCAGAATCTTTTCCGTCCTGAAGTCATTGGTTGTCCCCTTGTGGAAACAGAACCAGGAATGAGTGTGTTGGAGGACAAACTTGTTTCCTGTGGGCCCTCTTTGAAGAAGGTCCAATAATTTCAGTGTAGTCAGAAACTCACTTTTAAAAACATTTAATTGTGGTATTTGAATACTTGTAAACCTAAAAGTACTAGCTTCTTCATCTTTGCTTAAACAACTTGTGACCATAGAGCCCCCCACTCCTCCCCTAGTAGTCTCTATCATGAGACTAAGGAAGGAACAACAACAAAAAAGTGATTATGACAATTTGTTTCATATCAGAGGAATTCTACTTCATGAGTGACTCATGGGAGTAATTATCTGTCAAATTGTATCTGTGTGTAGGAACAGCGCCCATTTCCTTTCCTCAGCCTGAATTTATTATGGTTCTTACCAAGCTGGTTATTACTTCTAGAGGATTTCTTTGTTATTTGGTGGGTTCTTGGTGCTTAGGAAGGGAACCGATTTTTGGAGTGAGTTTTAAAACTCCACTACTCTGCAAGGCCCAATATCCTACAAAAACTTGCAAGAATAGTGTAGCCATACTAGATCAGACCATTGGTTATTTTCATGCTGATTTCGACGGAGTCCAACTGCAAATGAGTAAGTGGAGGGCAAAATCTCCAAAATGGATTTAGGCAGTTAGATCAAACTGTGACATAGGACAGAACATTTTCTTCTTAATCCATGTGAGCTGTCCTTACACACAGTAAATACCTAGGTCTGCCTACCAGTTTTCTAAAGCTATTTTGGGAAATGTTTGAAAAAACAGGAGGAAAAAAGATGCTGACTTTTTTTTCCCTTCTGCCTTCCTTGAAAATAGGATTTGAAAAAATTTTCCTTAAAATGTGGAGTTTTGAACAAAATTCACCTACTTTTTGTTGTTAATGTAACCAAGATCATTGTTCATATCCATCAAAGCATTATCGTTGCAGAAAACCTACAAATGATGTGCAGATGGCCTCCAAAAGTGGTGTTCATGGGTGTCATTAGAAACATTACCTTTCTGTCTCTTTAACATCTTGGCTTGAAGATTTGTCTCCATCCTACATCAAACAACAGAGTAGAAAAGAGGACATTAACATTATCCAGCTCACTTCCATCTTTTTATCTGATTCTTCTTTGCAGAACTCGGATGGGTGATCTGTCATTTGTCATTCACCACTTGTAGCCCGCTTTTTATTTTCTTCCAAGATAAGTCATCAAAGAGGGACAGGGGGGTTAAAATGTAATGAGGAATAACATCACAGATTGCAAGGCCAATGTTGCCTGGCTTTCCACATGACACAAGGAAGAGAGCAGCCATCAGGAACTTGTGCTCCAAACCTACATTTATCTTCATCCTGTGGTAGTGAATCATAGTAGCTAGTGACAGCAATTAAAGGTGAAGAGAATTGTCTTTTTTTTTTTTTTTTCCATTGCTCTGCAGGGTGCAATCCAGAAATGTTTTTCTGTGCCACAGAAGAGCTTTCTACCAGGCACTGTGTGCATTTAAGTAAATAGAAGGAGGTTTACCTTCTGAAGGTCGTGAAATCATTCAAACTTGAGATCATTCCAAGGCATGTCATGAAAGGAGGTTACATATACTGTGACTTAAGCAACAGAAGGGAATGTGGCCAATCAATGAGCCATAAGCTGACCTTAGCATGTCAGGAACCCCAGAGCCATGGAAATGACTATGAGTAGTCAAACACTTGCCTCTTTATTTAGCAACCCTGAAGTGCAAATTGTGCAAAGGCTGTTTAACAGGCTTTGTCATACCAGTCGTGGTTAGAAAGGACTTGTGCCAGAGAGTCAGCGGTAGTGGAAGAGAGCAGCAGATGAGACTGCCTTCAAGAGAAAACAATATTTTGAGTTACAATATATTTTATTTTTATGGTGTCTGAAGATGATCCTCAGGTGCTAATCTTACCAGTGTATTTCTGAGGTGAATAGGTGTTGTCTACTTATGTGATGAAGATATCACATAAGAAGTCTTCCCTCTTTTCCTCCCAGGATTAATTTGCTAGGTGCAAACATGAAGGACATTACACTTAAACCAAATGTGGATTTGGAGGTCTATCTTTACAAATAAGTCACTTTACCCAGAAATTCACTCAAAGGTGTAATGGCACCGGGAGGCATATAAAAAGCAGAGGGCATCCAAGCTGAACCTTAAGTTGGCAGTGCTCAAATGATGTATAGTAGCTACTAGCTTTGATTCAAATGAAGAGAGACTGTTTAGGACAGAAAAGTAAGAAAGAAAACCTGCATTATTAGAAAGGCAAGTCATTAGCAAGGCGGGATATAACTGCCTGAGCTGAAGTCAGATCAGAACAGAGGCATTGTTGTTGGTATACATGTGAAGAGTGAACAATGTACCCCTATGAGAAACAGAAGGGAGGCTGAGGAAGGGAAAGACATCAAAAATACATAAAATTTTGTTTCCTTTGTTAGCTGTAGTTCCTAAAAGGAGTGTTTACATGCCATCAGTACCTTTAAAGCATAAGCAAACACAGAATGCCCTTTGCACATCCTTAGAACAGCTGAGTGCACAAGTGCAGGCTTGCATTTTGCAGACATAGTTGGGTGATTTCAGCTCTCCTTTGTTTTGAATCCTGTCCCATAGTGGTTCAGACAGCAATTTTAGAAGTCCTCTCAACATCTTGTTTATGATGGCACCCCAAGAAGGCAGCACTATCCTGACACCACTGGATAAAAGGGAGGGAAAAAAACTTAGTTATTATTTAGCATAAACAAAGTAATAGGTGGGTCAGATCTTCTGCTGATACTTCTCCAGCGGCTGAGTTACAGCAGTGAGGGCCTGATCAGAAGTAGCCCTGTTGTATTAAAGCCAGTAAAGCAGTGCTGGTTTACATCAGCTGGGGATCTGACCACCTGCCTCCAATACTATGGCTGTACCCTTAAAAAAAGCAGTGCTGGTTTACATCAGCTGGGGATCTGACCACCTGCCTCCAATACCATGACTGTACCCTTAAAAATAACTGAAACAAACAACAGAGTCTGCTTGAGCCCCAGTGTGCTTTTTCAGACAGTTCATAAATTTATTTTACTGCCTGCCCAACACAAATCACCTGCTATGTTGAAAGAACAAAGAAATGAGCTTGAAGACTGCTAAAAAACATGAAGGAAGAGTGTGAGAAAAGCCTAGCACCTGACTGACATCCTTGGTAAGGGGCAACTTTGCTGCATAAATAAAGGAATCATCCATTCTTGCTAACTTTTAATTTTGATAAAGGTCACATCACCACCTAGCTAGACAAGCTTGCATTCCCTCTGACCAAAGCAAGGCATGCTCCTTGCCAGCACCAGAGGAACCAGAGGGAAGAGTGAGTTTGGTTCTCCAACTAGCCACTAAATTGTTCAGGACAGATTTTATGATTTGACCCTCTGGAATAAACTCAGAGTTTTATATTACTCATATGATACTCCTATGTGAAATGCACATTCCTGATATGATATTCTTATGTGAAATGCATATTTTTTATCTTCAGTTTTCTCTTACTGAAATAGTAATTCACTCAAAAGTGGATAGCAACCAAGACCTTCCCTTTGGTCCATACTGCTTCTACCTGTTCATGGATAGGTTTGCAGACCATGACTAAGGAACCCATTGAAAAATATACCTTGAAATATATCTTGGAGAAATTACCCACATAGAAATAATTTCATTAAGTTTTGGTTGTTCTCCCTGAATAAAATTAAGTTGCTAAGCAAACAACAAAATCTGCCAGCTCAGAGGTCTCAGCACAACAACCAAAATAAAGTTGATCAGAATTCTGGGGATAAGATGCATCCTGCATAAGCAGGGGGATGACCTGTCCAGGTCTCACCCCAGAGAGGTCAGATTAAAGAGAAGAGTCTTCTTACAGAGTACCAAAGACATCTGATTTCATAAAATCTCTTTTGGCTTTTAGATTGACAGGGCAATTGCAAGAACATACCAACATATATTGGTATGTATGTTAACATGGTCAGTATGTTCAACATACTAAGAAAAGAGCCTCTGGCTGTGACATCCCATTGGAAGTTTGTCACTGCAGCCAGTGAAGAGAGCCCTTCACCTCTCTAGTGTGCAGATGCTTGTTCAACACACCTTTTGGAGACATGTTTTTGCAGTGAACACTACCATAACAGGAAAACACCAGCTTAACTCACAGGAGGAGAGCTTGGTTTTAAAGTGTGCCTAGGGCAAACATGCATGAGACCGACAATTCCTTCTCTCTTCCACCTTATTTTGCACTGCTGAAGAAGAAGGTGTTAATCAGTATGTGCTGAAGATGACCATTTTTTGGTAATTGTTGATCAAGCCAAGGAGAGTACAACTTAATCTCTGGAACCAAATCAAAACTTGGCAACACATTGATGTTGGTGGAGCTGGCTCTCCAGAGCACACGTGTTGATGGTGTATATTTTTAGGTTTACTATGATCTTTATCATCACAGGGTGCACTAGGAGTTACAGAGAAGGAGAGGGGCAGGTGCTTGTAAATAAAGGTCAGAGGTGTCTTGTTATGACCTACAGTCCCATTTTTTGAGAAACATTGAGCCTGCTCTCGTCACAGAACAGATAGAATGATTTTAAGGACTGTGAACTGCTTCTGCTTTTATTTCAGAGGCATTAATGAAAGCCTCTTCTTGCAACTAATGCTAGAAAGCAGGTTGTCTGTTTTTATGGTAGAACATATTTTTTTCGAATTGTGCTTTTTTGTGTGTTGCAATAAGCTTGATCTCTCTGCTTCTACAGTGCATGAATCATTATATTTATCACTAATCTGTGCTGAAGTTGAACATAATTTCTTTATTTTCCCTTGTTCTCAGTCCTGCTGAAGCTATATTTGGCCTGAACAGCAGCTCAGCTTCTAAGCCTCTTTCCTCATAAATGGAAAGGAACCTTAAATATGGGTCCAGATATGAATGTGCTCCTCTGCTCTTGCCCATCCCGTTTTCCCTCACAAATAAGTATCTTCAGAACTTACTGCTGATTTACACCTGTGATATTTGGCTGCAATTAACATTTTGGGGGTATATTCCTTTATGGAATAGAAGTGTCTTACAGCTACGAAAAATGAGGCCTTTCTCTACAGCACCATTACATCTTAGAGAGTGCTCCCCCAGGCTTTCTTGTTTGTAAAAGTCAGTCCTAGACTGGATGGATCGTTGTGGAAATGAGAGAAGAGTTTAATGTCATTAAGGCTGTTTTCTTCTACCAAGATTCCTTGAAAAATCTCTTGTTACTATCAGTGGCTCTGGTGGTATCATGTCAGGGACTGCCAAGACTGAAGTTCTGGCAGTTTTATGTCACTGCAGTCTGTACTAGCTCTTGATGAGTCTCTGTACCATCCATTGGCATTTGCCCTATTATCTTGTTCCTTTTATGCCTTGTTGTCTTTTTATGAGATATCAGACCCAGGTCTTTTGTCTTGCATCTCTGTCTGAAGAAATGGGCTGATGTGAACTTCACAAAATATAGCAAATGCAAATGCAAACCCTTGTGCATTAGGTGAGACAGACCCACAAACTGAGCCAGGCTGGATGTAGAGAAAGCTGTGTAACCAAGAAGGACCCGCAGCTGTGCTCTCCTAGGAGGCACACGCTGACAGGGTGTGGGGACACAGCCTGCAAAAGGGGATGCTGCATTGAGGTGAAGAGGGCACACTTGGTCCCTGGGATGGAACCTGACCCAGGAATAGGTTGATCAGAGAAGCCATGGGATCTCCATCCTGGGTTAAAGACTGCTTCCGCCAGCACTTGCTTTGTGTGGGATGAACTGGAGACTGCCTGAGGTCCAGTCTGAACCACTCCATGACTACTGGCTGAAGTACAGATAGATCTTATGGGTGGCACCACTGGTTGTTTCTGCAATTTTTGACCTCAGAGACCTTTTTTTCCCCCTGATGAATTTATTGAAAGAAAGTATCTTGTAATACTTTTCACCCAGAAGCCTTTAACTTAGCAATGTTTTCCTTGAGTGTGAAAGTAGTGGGAGAATTGTATTTCTCAATGAATCCCCATGATTATATGCTTACAAGCTTGTGAAATGTGGTTGCTCAAAGTTCCTTCATTTACTTCTGCCAGCTGCCAACCCTGTGGTGATCTTGTGATCATGTGGCTTCCTGGTGGCTTCCCCGAGGCTTCCCCCTGCATGCACAACATCGACTGCCATGAAGCTCACCATGGGATCAGAGTTGGGATAATTTTGTAGCCTGTGGGTAGTCTGAAAGATGGATTCCTGCTTGTGAGAAAGGCTATTCCAGTATCCAAGGTGCATCATTTGTTAATCGACAGGTAAGGAAATAAAAAGGTTTCTTTACACCCTCCTTGTTGTGGATTTCTTTCAACTGAGCCATTTTATTTCTGTTTCTGAGGGACAGAGGGAAGATGCTTTATCTTTTATTTCAAGGCCTTAGGGTTAGAACTTCATCTTTGGCTGTCTTTAGGTTGCTACATCAAAGTAGGCACTAAGAAATTAAACCCACCAGGATAACATAATAAAAAAGAACAAGCCATTAAGAAAAAAAATAAAAAATAAATTAAAAAAAAAAAATCAATACTTTGTCTTTTAGGTCCCCAGTGAGAAATACTTGTGTAGAAAATACAGAGGGGAAAGCATCAACAATGAGCTTCTTCTGCCTTAATTGCAAGTACAGCAACTATGTCAAGTGTGCATTTGAGAGACAGCGGTAAGGACTGCTTTGTAAATAGGAGCAGAGCTGGTGAAATAGAAGGGCAATAGCTAAGGATCATTCTATAGCTATACCTATCTTGAAGAAACCTTATTTGAGGAAGAGAACCAGTATAACCCCATGAGTATAATTCTAGGTCAATGTATTTTTGTTTTATCTCCTGCCGGATGTCCTTGCTGCATTTTATATGAAGTTTGATTGTATAAGTGGGTTGCATGTTTTGGAAACACTTCTGGGTTTGGGAAAAATAGGTGGATAAATGGCTGATGTCCGAATTTAACTCAGATGAAATAAAGAGCAGATGCGGGAGTTCTGAGCTGCTGCAACTAGATCTGCCTTGGACCTGCCCTAAAGCAGGCTTTGAGGTCATGAGAGGGTGCTAAGTCTAACTGGGCTTCTTGTGGGCTGCTGTCCACAGAGTGCTTAGTCTCCAGAGGCAGAGTAGCAGGCACTTTTTGAAACATCCTACATTTGGATTTAGGGACATCTTTCATATCCATTTAATGGATATAGCCACTCTTCTTTATTGAGATTCTGAAGTGAAGGGTAACTGCTTTACCAGTCATAATAAATTAAAACTACAGTATTAGCAAAATTGCCTCTGAGCAGTAAAACTGTTTAACACATACTGGGAAGCAAGTTGTTTAATATACAGGAAAAAAGTGCACAGGTTAAAGAATATTCAGGTATGTTAGATATATTCTAGTCAGTAGGGCCTGGGGTACTTCAGAAACTAGCTGAAGTGATCTCTGAATTATTAGCAATTATCTCTGAGAGCTCATGGAGGATGGGTGAGGTCCCAGAGGATGGGAGAAAGGCAAATACAGTACCTATCTTTAAAAAGGGAAATAGGAAGACCCAGGGAAGTACAGGCCAGTCAGCTTGACTTTGATACTGAGAAAAATGCAGAAGCAAATTATTGAACAATCAATTTGTAAACACCTAGAGGAAAATAAGGTGATAAGAAACAGCCAGCATGAGTTTGTCAAGAACAAATCACATCAAAGCAATCTCATTTCCTTCTTTGACAGGGCAACTGGCCCAGTGGATAAGGGGAAAGCAGCAGATGCGATAGATCTTGACTTTAGCGAGGCTTTTGACACACATCCACATGACATTTTCATAAGTAAACAGAATAAATATGGTTTAGATGAAGTTATTATGTGATGGGTGCAAAACTGTTTGAAAAATTTGACTTATTGGTAAAGCAGTTATCAATGGTTTGTTGTCAAACTGGGAAAACATATCAAGTAAGATACCACAGAGGTCTGTCTTAGGTCCAATATTATTAAATATTTTCAACTTTGATGATGGAATATGTAAAAAACTTCTAAAAATTACATATGATACTGAACTAGGAGGGGCTGCAAATACTTTGGAGAACAAGATTTGAATATAAAATGTGCTTGATAAATTGAAGAAAAGATCTGAAATCAATAGATGAAATTCAACAAAGACAAGGGCAAAGTATCACTTTTGAGGAATAAAAAAATTAAATCCACAAATTTTAAATGGGAAGCAACTAGTTCAGGAACAGTTTTCAGAAAAGAGGCTTAGCACAGAGCACAAACAAAATGAAATACAGAATGTGAAGATGTGTGGGGAGTAAATTCCATGATGGTGTCAAATAGTAGTAACATGTGAGTAACTGGGAAGTAGCTATTTAGTTCTGACCTAGATAGTGGGGCCTGACCAAGGAATACTATATCTGTGTCCAGCGGTGATGGCACATTTTAAAGAATAGACAATTTGGAAATAATTCTCCTTTTGAAAGGAGAAAGAACAAAGCTTAGAAAAACGTATTCTATCAGGAAAAGCTGAATTAACCAAGTTCTTTTTTCTAGGAAAGAGGCATAATGCACATAAGTGTGTAAAAATGTTATTTAAAAATATTATAAATAAAAGGACACTTACCTGCTCTCCTTGTCTAAAAATGGTGTAAAACCAAATTGATGGAGTAAGCTGAAGCAAGAAATACTCAGATTGGATAGAATTTGGGTAGATGCTCTGGCTATGGGGATGGTACAGCACTGGAACAAGGTTTCTAAGGATATTCTGGAATCCTTGTTTCAAACCCTGAAAATGGGTCAGACATCTGTCAGGGATGTGAAACAGATGTCCTCTTGAGAGCACTTCTACTTTTACATTTCTACAATAATTCATACACCTCAGTCAAAAAAAAAAGTCACATGAACAAGATAAGCAAGAATTGCATGCATACATACAGACATACCTTTCCCCCAAAACTCCCACCCTTTCCCTGAAAACCCCTTTTAAAATTTATGTACACTTATCATACAATTTTCTACTCTCCTTTTCACCTATCTTTGCCTTGAAACAGAGGGAAGACTCAGTAGTCATTCTATACTTATATGAAAGATTATGGAGCTAGACAGGGCTGCCTTCCATCCAAACATGAAATACAGCATGTTGGTTTTTCTGGGCTGGCCCTACAACTGTGCAATAGCAAGACTCAAAACCATTAAAAAAAAGCCTTTTGGAAAGTATCTGTTGTAAGCTGCTGTAAGAAGTGCTTTGTTCTTTTTCTCTCTGTATTTTTGATGAAGCTACACAGTCTGAGAATGAAGCTTTATAAATATGCGTGCTCCGTTTTAATGATAAACATGGGACAAACTGGATGGTTCTTTTATGAGGTTTTATTGGCATGATTTTGAACTGGTGTGTTATTTATGGGACCATCCTAGACAGAATGCAGCAAATTCTTGGTATCTTCTTGTTTTCTGTGTCAGCCACATACATCTCAAAACGTAGCCTTGAAATATATAGTGAGAAGTGGGAGGTTCTTTTATGGCTGTAAGACCAGAAATCTTAGTCATCAAGTATTGATTTGGGTGAAGAATATGATAAGAAGAAACACTGTTTTAAATGACTGATCTAAACTATCTAACTGAGATTTAACTGTAGGATTTGCACACTGTTTTAAATGACTGATCTAAACTATCTAACTGAGATTTAACTGTAGGATTTGCACACTGCATTGCAGGGGATGCTACCTCAAAGTGACACTCAAAAAGCAGAATGTCTTCTCCTTCTTGACCTGCTTGCCTTTGTAATGATACCTGCAGAAAACAAATTTGGGAAACTCTTTTTTTAAAGGCTAAAAGACTGTACATAGAAGTAAAGAATTGCTTGTCTTACTGTGAAACTGGGATTATTCCTTTCGCATCTCTGTGAAATGCTTTCTGGTACCAAGGATGTCGAATTTTGCATAGTTGTTGTTGGGATGAATGTATTTGCTTCCAGGTTTGGGACTTGGACTTCCTCCCAAATCCAAGGACATAAGAAAATAAATTTATATATAGAAGAAGGAACATTGCCCAGATAACCTTGCTGGTAGGTAACTGTGTTTGAATGGGGTCAGTTGTCAATTCCGTGGGAGCTGGTTAGTCCAGGTTGTGTGGTAAGTGTTCCTGTGCATCCAAAGGCACCCAAGTTAGCTTGAGCCAGGTTCATGCATGCTGCTAAGGTTGCATACATGTAGTGTTGTGCTTCATGGATGGCTATATGCCAAGGTTAATAAAGTTACTGACCTTCCTTTTCTGTTTTGCTCTGTCCCTGTTCTTATTCATTTATGTTTTTAGCATACATACTTCAGCTTTACCTGAGTTTTAAGTCTTCTACTACCCTTAGCAACTGAGAGTTTGTCAAAACTGAGCCCCCCAGGCTCTATTAAAGTGTCAGAAAAATTTTATGCATCTGTTATGTCTCATTTAAAGACTATTTTGAGACTTTACTGATGCTATGTGGAAAAACAAACTTGCAGTTAGTGACCCCTCCATGTAGTATACTTGGGCTGGTGGGAAGACATACCGCTACTCACATTTATAATGAGGTCTAGAGTACATAATTTTTAAGAGGGAACTTTGGGGTAGAAGGTTTTAGGAGGTCACTGGTAATACTATCATTAACTTGCCAGTGAGGAGGTAGGACCGTATTTAGAGCCACTTTTACCCCCGCTTTCTGTAATCTAATAGGTTTTAAACTTTCATTAGCTACCACAAATGAAAGATTTGTGGTAGTAAGGAACCAAAAGTGTTCTTCTTATCACTTGCAAAAGGTATTATTAAAGATAAAGTAAAATAAAACTTCCTGGATCTAAATATAGTGTGGGCTAAATTGGCAGATTTCAGTAAGCATGTCTGCTTAGTAATGGAGACAATGCTGAGTGAACTTTACAGAAGAGGAAAAAACCTAACTAAATCAAAAATCTTGTCTGAAATGCTGCCAAAAATTAATGCATTTCCCCCCCCCCTCTGAGAAAAGGTTGTCCTTGCTTTCCATCTTAACCAAGTAGAGACATCTCCT
Organism: Tyto alba; assembly: GCF_018691265.1. Lineage (NCBI taxonomy): Eukaryota > Metazoa > Chordata > Aves > Strigiformes > Tytonidae > Tyto > Tyto alba. The sequence goes on along the minus strand of NW_024881275.1, from coordinate 44,300,355 downwards.
TGGAAGACATTTTCCCATATCTGAAACACATCTACAGCCTGTTCCATGCTAAAAATATCAACCATAGAAGCTGTGTCATGACCGAAAGAAAAAAAAAAAAAAACAAAACCCCAGTCCAAGACTAGCTCAATTTCTGACCAGAGTTCTATATTTTATAGAATTAAATCTGGATTCACAGAAAAACTTACATAGAAAGGAGTAACCTCGAGGAAATCATCTTGTCAGATACTTCTTACAGAGCAGATGCAGCATAAACATTGTAGATACTGCACGTCTTAAATTGTAGGGTGATGCTGGCTAAATCAAAGATCTCTTCTTATCTACAACATTGGCCAGAAGAGGATAAATCCATTTCTGAAGTCTCTGAAATGATCTCACCAAGTCTGACTCTTCACCTGAGGTTCCCATCTATCTCCCCTCACACCAAGCCATCAGGCTGAGTTCTGTGATATGCCAAAGGGGAGCATACAGGAGAACCAGGATAAGTATAGCCACCCAGCAACTGGGACACAGTGTGGCTCTGCCCATTTCCAGTGCCTTTCTCATCTTCTTCCCAAAGCCCTGAAAGGACAGATGGTATCTCCTGTAAATTTCTGGTGTTCCCACAGTGGACCCAATTCCTGCAACACAAACAAGGTGAGACATCCAGATGTTGCAAGGCAGTGCATGGAAAAAGGCAACACCAGTGTGCGTGCAGCAGCCCAAATTGTGGCTTGCTTGCCAGTACATTCACTAAAGTGACTGTATCAGTAAAACCAGACTTTGTTGAGAGGTACAGCCCACCTGTAATTGAGTTATATATATATAAAAATATATATATATATATATATTAAAAAAAAAATATATATATACACTATCATGGTGATATATTTTAATGAGAACTTCATCATGACCAGCTGGTGTTGTTTGAAATAAATTGCGTTAATAATGTGGCTGAACTTCAGTGTAAGACCAAATAATGAGAGTTGTAAAGCTGCAACATAATGTGGAATCAACAGTTTAGTGGGCTGACGTTCCTACCTTAGGCAAGTCTCTGAATCTGCCTGGTGCATCACCCTCCCTCTTTAAAATGAGGTTTAGCCCTCCTGCCTCCACACCCCAGTGGGATGCCACAAGGGTGTAGTCCTCTGGCACTGAGGAGAAACACTGAGATATCTGACAGCGAGGTCTGTATTAACATTTCAGGTAGCACTTCTATTTTGGGGCCAGCAGCCCCACAGCTCTTTGCTATGTGATACTTCTGCGCTCTGCCTCCCTGTTTTGGTATGTGCTGGATCCTGCTTGTGCTGCATTGCAGTGTTGGGAGAAGTGGTAGAAGTCACAGTGCTCCCCTCCTTCTCCTGCTGGCCTGCAGCAGTGGAGGGGGGAGAGGCATGCTGTGGTTTCATTGTTCTGCAGGGCACAGAGTCCAAGAGCTCCAGTGAGGTAGTTGGACTGAGATTTGCATCATGCCAGCAGTGTTGCCCAACTCAGTGGTGGAAAGGCTTAATTTCTGTTAAGTAAAGCACAGGGTAGGCAAGCTTGCTGTGCCCATATATTACCTCTGTGCTGCACACTTCTCACACAATGTCAAAGCAAACCTCCACCAAGATGGAAAGATTTCACCACTTTTCTTGTTAAATATTCTCAGTATGTGTACTTAGGGTGTGCTAGACCTTCTCCCTTGCTTCTCTATAGTTTCTGCCTGTCAGCTCTAAGAAAGAAAGTCAGCATGGACTCACTGGTGTTCCTTTTTTCTTTCTGGTTCTTAATGTAGGCAGCTATAATTGCTAGCCACCTTTTCTGCCTAACTACCCAGATCCCTCTACAGGAATATGTGATTAATGATATACATGTGTCTGAGTGTGTGCACAGACACAAATATGCCCATCCAGGAGACTCTTGTTTAGTAGCTCTTTCTAAGTGTAGAGTTTCTCCATCCATGACTTAGCTCTTTTCCTCAGTATTATATCACTCTTGTCTGTCTTGACACTTAACTCTGTGAATGTTTTCTTTACTTTCTAAATCATGATTAATTAAAGGATATCTCAATTTTCTCACACTTTTTTTTTTTTTTAATTTTTCTGAGGCTGATCTTCAATTAACAAGGAATGTGAACATATAAATATAAAATGTTTGTTGTGTGTTTTTCTTTCAATAAATCTGATAATTTTTTATACTGCTGCTCGGTATATCTCCCCTAGGGTATGCTGAATTTGATCAAATCACTACATCACTGGAATCTTGAGCATTACTCATTTGTGTGCTAATTATTTTTAATCTAGGTCCTTTTAAAAAGGTCGTCAATTAGACTTTATTGAATTGTCAGTGTTCATAGCAGCAAAGGGAATCTGGTAGCTGGTGTAACCATGTCACAGATGGCTAAATACCCTGTAGTCTGAAGGGAAAAATGAATTAAATATAGGTTCAAGTTACAGAATGTGGTGTGAAAATGTGGGAGCCAGGCTTTTTGCAGAGGAAACCGCTGTTCACAGTTGATTGAAGCTGACTCTAAAGACCTCCTTTATGGCACCCTTTGAGAAGAGCTATGAATAAGTGACCCTTTCTCACCTAATTCCCAAGGGTCCCCTTGAAACAGGTCTCTAGATGATGCAGGTCTTCTGCCTTCTTAAGAACATCTCAAGGCCACCTTGCTGTTGTTTGTTTTCCTTTGCTATAGATTTGGGAGCATTGCTTTCTGGAGTAAATTAATTGCTGAAAGGCCGCCATGCGACATGCCTTGTGCCTTCCGCCTTTTTTACGTTTTATGTATGTTATCAAGCAGTGATAATGAAAGTGTCCTCCTTTACAGTATTTTGGGCTGGATATCATACAGTGGCAAAGAAGTTGAAAGTTTACAGCATGAATTATTCAATACCCAGCATTTTTAAACCTTAACCTTATCTCAGCCTGGAATTTTACAGTTATGTTGAGGATCTGGAGTAAATGACTAAGCATGTTATAGGTGAGTCTTTCCATGAATTTGCTGTGCAGGACTGTTGGCAGCGTGCCACAAGGAAGATTATGCAAGTAATTTTGTGTTTTCCAAGAAATTTTTTGGTAAATTGGTCTAATACAAATTTTAAATGAAGAACACTGCAAACAGAAGATACCTGGCAATCAATACTCTGTTTCAACACATTACATGCCTGAAATTGTATTTAGCTATTTATGAGGACAATAATGGTCAAAAGTTTGATGTATAAAGACTTTTTAAGTTTCTGGTAGTGACTTTCTTGTGTTATTTGACCTCATTTATTATTAGTTATATAATTGCTACTGAACATTTAGCTCACATGGTTGTGATTCTTATCCAGTTAAGTAACGGAAATTCATGTCCCTATTATTTGTAATATTACACATTTAGAGAGTGTTGAGAAGAGTCACAGAAAGAAGATGTAGTCATTATCCTGATCAGAAAACAGGGCAAAGTCACCAGCCTATGATGAGTGTACCTTACAGAGCTCATTAATGGGTGCAGTTTAGTTAGTCCTGAGGTAAGAATTCTTTAGGTCATTTTTGCTGCATGGGAAGAGAAGTCAAAGCTAATTTTAAAAGGTTACCACCTTTCTAAAGTATATTCAAAGCTTTGAGAGCTGAGAAATTCTAATAAAGGGGAGGGGTCGCTGTTACTGTTCTTTTTTTATTATTTTTCTCCTTCTCATTCAAATAAAGTCTGTCCAGGATTGGAGAGAAAGAGCCAGAAGCTATCTTCAGAAAAGACATAAAGTTTCCAAATGAGGAAACTAAGCAGAGAACAGCATACAGTACTTCTAATAACTTTCTATGGCTCTGTTAGCAGGAAAAAGAAACAGCAGTGATGTTGGCAACCTGTTCAGATGAAACCTCAAGGGTCTCTTTAGCAGCGTGTCAATTAAAGTGTTGTCTGATTAGTCTTTTGGTAAATCAAGCTGGCACAGAAGTCATTAGTTCAGCTTAACATTTAATATAAAAGAAGTTTCTCAAAAGTGTGGTAAAAAGGGGCTTATGATATAGGAAGAGATTGAGTTGTAACATCAATGATAGTGAATGTTGGCACGCAGGCACCAAGCATAGTGAAAACACTTCATAAAATCATAAAAGCATAGAATGGTTTGGGTTGGGAGAGACCTTAAAGATCATCTAATTCCAACCACTCTGCCATGGGCAAGGACACCTTCCACTAGATCAAGTTGCTCAAAGACCCGTTCAACCTGGCTTTGAACACTTTCAGGAAGGGGACATCCACAATTTCTCTGGCAACCCGTGCCAGTGTCTCACCACCCTCACAAGAACAAGTTTCTTCCAAATATCTAATCTAAATCTACTTTCTTTTTGTTAGAACCCATTACCCCTCATCCTGATACAGAGTCCCTCCCTGTAGGCCCCCTTTAAGTACTGGAAGGCTACTATGTTTCCCTGGAGCTTTCTCTTCTCCAGCCTCAACCACCCCAACTCTCTCAGCTTGTCCTCATAGGAGAGTTGTTTTATCCCTCTGATCATTTGTGGCCCTCCTCTGGACCTGCACGAGCAGGTCCATGTCTTTCTTGTGCTGGGGTCCTAGAGCTGGACACAGTACTCCAGGTGGGGTCTCACAAGAGCAGAGTGGAGGGGGAGAATCACCTCTCTCAGCTTGCTGGTCACAATTCTCTTGATGCAGCCCAGGATACAGTTGGCCTTCTGGGCTGCGAGCGCACATTGCTTGCTCATAGTCAGTTTTCCATCCACTATTACCCCAAAGCCCTTCTCCACAGGGCTGATATCAATCCACTCACCGCCCAGCCTGTATTTGTGCATGGGATTGCCTTGACCCATGCGCAGGACCTTGCACTTGGCCTTGCTGAACTTCATGAAGTTTGCACGGGCCCACCTCTCCAGCCTGACAGGGTCCCTATGGTTAGCATCCCTTCCCTCCAGCATGTCAACCACAACACACAGCTTGGTGCCATTGGAAAAAGTGCTTAGGGTGCCCTCAGTCTCACTGTCCATGTCGCTGACAAACATGTTAAACAGCACTGGTCCCAGTATCAACCCCTGAGTAACACCACTTGCCACAGCTCTCCCATGAGACATCAAGCTGTTGACTGCAACTCTTTGAGTGTCACCATTCAGCCAATTCCTTATCCACCAAGTGGCCCATCCATCAAATACACGTCTCTTTAATTCAGAGACAAGGATGTTGTGTGGGATGGTGTCAAATGCTTTGCACAAGTCCAGGTGCCTGACATCATTTGGTCTTCCCTTATCTATCAATGCTGTAACCCTGTTGTAGAAGGCCACCAAATTCATCAGGCACGATTTTCCCTTAGTGAAGCCATATTGGCTGTCACCAATCACCTCCTTACTTTCCCTGTGCCCTAGCATAGTTTCTAGAAGGATCTTGCCAGGCACAGATGTGAGACTGGTGTTTGTGAATAATATTCCTTAGGACTTTCTACGAGACGAGAATAATTTAATAGAAAGGGGCACCAGGCGTAGCTGTGAGCAGCCCTCTAAGGCTTTCAAGGGGGCATCTCTGAGAAGCTACATTATGTGCGGTCCCTGGAGCAAATAGGGAAGTGCTCACAGTTTGTTTGCTCTGGTGCTTCTGATCTCCAGTGGCAAGAGCTGAATCTCATAGTTCCCATTCAGGCAAAAAGAAAAAGGAGGATTCCTGTTCTACCACTCTCACCAGAAAAGCCTGGTGTGCCTGAAGTCAAGGCTTCTAACAAAGGTGAAAATCTGGAATGGCACACTGCTGTTTCCTTAAGAAGGAAGTATCTAAAACTTGTGTGGTATTGGTAAGAAGAGGATGCCCTGTTGTGGTCTGAAATCTGGCACTGTGCATGGTATATAGTATTGTCACTGTCCTACAGACAAAAGTCTGCAAAGAGCATGAAAGTGTGGCCATCTGTGTCTCGGTCTGTGGCACATCCTTTGGCTGCCATTGCACATGGGAAGATACCATCTTTGATTTTCAGGTACAACATGAGCTTTTCAGGAAGGTCTTGTGAGATACTGTCTGAACCTTATTTTACATGAAGGAGTTTCAACTGCTTTTAAGTCATATCAGTTAGAAACACAAACCAGCAATGGGACGCCACTTAGTGGGACCTCAGCAACATCTTTTACATCAGTAATGTGACTTACTGTTTAGACTTAAGCTTGATGGAAGATAACATTACTGGCATCCGTGGTCAAACAGGTAAACTTGGCATGGATTATTGTCTGTCCCTCTATGCATATTTGGATTTATACTCTACTCATCATACCTGATGGCAAGAGGCAGGAGTTTGTTTTACTGATTCTTTTTCCTTCTACTGAGGAAAGAATTGCCAGTGAAAATGGGAATAAAACTACTTTTATTTATGGAATCAGTCTTAATTATTGTTGCCTTTCCTCCTAACCATCAAAAGAGTGTCACTTCTCTGTATCTCAGATGTGCTGTCTCACTGATCTTACTTTCCTCATTTTCTGTTGGTGTCTGTAGTTGTTTTCAGCAGTTGGTTGACTGATACTGATTTTTCCTGGATGTGAAGATACTTTGCTTCAACTGCTGATAAGCTTTTCCTCTCCACAACTGTAGTACAACCTTCTTTCTGAAGCTTTTAATTACTGCTTAGTTAATTACAGTCAGTTTGATGTACTCTGCAAAGAGGATCAAGTTCAGGAGCTCAGAGAGACTCTTCCAGTTTCAGTGTTCTCTTTTTCTCTGTTTAAATTGTGCAAGCCAAATTGCCTATGCTAATTTATATTTAATATAAATTCTAGGATGTCAGTAGTTTTTGTACACAAGTAATATTTTTTTGGAATAACCTCCATTTCTCTGCTGTTTTTTTCACAATATTGAAATCTCTTGTAATTTTACCAATATGATCTCCTCCATCAAAGTTACTCCTAGAAGACATGGGGGGATTACTGAGGTATAATTTTATTTTTACAGTGAATAACTGACTGGAGAGGGAAAGGACACTTGAGGGTATAGGTTAGTCCACCGTAGCTTAGTCTGATTCATGCTTTTAGGCATTCATGAATTCTCTCTTTCTTTCCTATAAATCATCTCTATATCTTTTACAGTATTTTTTGCCATTGGTTTCTTTCTTAGTATGGTTTGACCTAAAAATTTCATATGTGTTGTGTCCTTGAACATATACCTGACACTGCAATGCCTAGTAGCTAGGCAGCCACCTAGCAGAGTCAAATCCACTCTTCATCCATCAGGTAATGACTGTAAAACACTTCTACATGTAAAGGGTCTTTAAACAAAAACTTGCAATGCCAAGGCCTGAGTGATACCTAATGAGCCAGGTGATTCCCCACTGATAATCTGACAATATGTGTACAGTGCCTGTGAAGCACTGTAGTGGTGGTTGTCACATAAGGTATGCACCAGTGACAAGTAGGAGTTAGACACTGCATTAGCTATGAAGATTTTGCTTCTAGCTGCACTACTAGGCTGTGTATGACCATGTCGCACAGCCACTCGTTCTGCATACACATTTGTCTGGCTATGCTACTGGATCACAATCTCCTTGGAGCAGGCACTATCTAGTATTACATACCTAGCACAGTAGTGCCTGTTTTCTGTTGAGTTCTCTAATCAACACCTACATGCAAATATGTAGTGGAGATGATATGCTAATAGCTGTACGGGATATTGCAGTGGTTTTTTGGTGTATGGGGATGGCTGCAGTACCTCAGGATGTGAACCACTGGAGAATGCTGACTCTTTTTTCATTTTCATGTTGACTAATGTGAGATATGCTGCTGGAATTTCCTGTTTACTTTTAACTTTGGGCTGGATTCTGACTCCTTTCGCTTTACTCCTGAGCTGAATAGTACCTTGTTCCACAAATCATCCCATTGGTTCAATAGAATCATTCATGATGGGAAGGTACTATTCAATATGACTAAAAGCCTTGGAATCTGATCCTTAAATCATATTTTCTAGTTGAACTGTATGTGTGTTTGTACGTGTGTCTGTTTTTAAGCTTTTTTTTTTTACAAGGGATTCTAGTTTACCCTGTTAGATTTCACTGAAACCTTTCATTATTATTACTACTGTTAGGTCACAAAGCTCCATAATGTTCTTCATTGTTGTTTGTTTCATGCACTGAATTAGAAATTAATTCTCTCTCAGATTCACTGGCATATGCTTCTAAGCTTATATTCTCCATTTAATGTATCCCATGGTATGTGTGTCTCATCAAATGTGACAGATTGGGGTGATTCTGTCAATAATTCATATTTGATATAGACTAGAACAAAGTTGAGAGGGAATTACAAAGTAATATAATCCCTATCCCTTTTAAAACAGATGAAGTTGGACTAAAATTGATGCCTTCGACCAGGGCACTTAACATTCAAAAGCTAAACCTACCAGCATAGGGAGTGATAGATGCTTGTTTGGAAATAATATGGGAAGTCAGGGTAGAGGATAGCGATTGACGTCTTCAGAAGAAGTCCTCTGGGCCTCACTTTTCAGAGGTGAGGAAGCAGCCACAGCTCTCATTAAATTCCACCAGAGTCCCAGGTGCTCGATACCTCTGAATTCAAGCAATTAAGTAGGGCATGCAAACTGGGATGCTGTAAGCTGACAACAGTTGAGGCTGATCCACTTGAAGGTACTGCCAAAGCAGTTGCTGCAAAACTAGGGGCTGAAAAGGAAAATAGTGAAATCACTCCTGTGCATGCCAAACACCCTGCAAGCATCTTTGACTTCTTTGATAGAGACTCAGATGCTTTGATTAGTGTAGAGAAAAAACAGTCTAGTAGTTTTTTTAAAGCAGCTCTAAATGGTTAGAAGATGTGAGGACTAGAGGCTGCTTCTGCTATATCTGGGAGAGGAAGTTTTCCTGCTATATGTCAAGAGTTTGCTCCATGATCCCTGATGGAAAGCAGGGACTCCTGCTAAGCTATACAGGCTTTTAGCGAAGCAACTGTTCTTCAGAGAGGGGGCAGGTGCAATTTCACAAGTGTTGTGCATGCAGATTGACCTCCAGTGCTTCACTAGACATCTTTTTCCTGCTACCAATGGTCTTTCTTCCAGGGGCATTTGCTAGAGCTATTCTCTCATTGGTTTGGTCCATGACTGAGATATGAAAGGGAAGCCTTAGATGTTTCAGAGAATTAGAAATATTTTGTGACTCCCTGAAGAGCTCCAAAAACATGATTTTTCTGCAATAGAAGTAGCAGCAAAAGTCCCTTCAAATCCCATGAGACCAGTGTCTGCCTATGAGGAACTGTCTGATACTGCAAGTTTCTTCCTTGTACAGTCCTCTGTGGGATACTTCTGCTGCATCTGCAATGTTCTGCAATGCACGATGCCCATCTTTTACAGTTAGATAGTACACCCTGAAAATGTTCTGTAATTTCCTGTGGAATTGTCTGTTGAGGAAGTTACATTATCACAAAAATCACCTTGAAAATTTTAAAACTATGAAGTTCTGGGCTCCGGGGCTTTTCCCAGCTCCCTGTTTTTCTCAGCCAGACTTAAAATTGTTGGCCCCTCCTATCTGACTGAGGCACTCCCCCCTGGATCAACACCACTTTGCTGAGGCCTCTCAGGGGCTGATTTATGTGCTGACAAAAGCAACCACGTGTAAGGAAGCAGTCTGTCTTCCCAAGTCTTTCTGGAGGCTGAAGATTTCTGCTGTGCAGATGCTGCTCAAGAAAACTTTGTTTAATTCAACTGCAAGAGTCTCAGAGGGTTGGGAAAACAAAAATCTGGCTAGGACAATGAAGCGTGGTACTGTGTGACCACATGGAAGAAGCTCTAAGCTTTCATGTCTTTGTGTCTTGTTAATAAGATATGGCAGTACAGGGAAAAACACTATGTCAATAATATGGTAACTGTCTCCTCCTTCAATTAAAATAAGTCTGATCCAAAACTAAGCACTCATCACCTGTTAAAGATAAATTTATGCTGCTGCTTATGCAGTATTCCCTTGCTAAATATGTCACAAAGTTTGTGATGAAGTCACATGCTGCAGTAAGGCTAGTGTTGATTGATGTTTTTCTCCTTCAAGGTGCTGACTGCACAGAGAGTATGTTAACAAGCGGTGATGGTAACTGATGCTTAGGATGGGTAGGGACACTAGAAGTGTGGAAGGTGTTGTACACACACGGTGCCTGAGACTGTCGGAATCTTGCTCACGTTGGAGAATCAGCAAAAAAAATCAACCCTCGACTGTAGTATCTTGTATCTCAGAGACCCCAGTTGGTTTTAGAAGACACACATCAGACTCAGAACTGCAACCTGGTACTCAGTTTGGATTATCCTCATGGTGGATTTATTTAACAACTCACAGTTCAATGGGCCAGATGCTTCTTTCATTTGCACAACTTTAGGTTGGCAGTTACTTCAACAAAATTTATGGTATTGTACTTGTAGAAAACTCTTTTTTGTTGTTGTTGTTTCAATGAGGGTAAACTGTGTAGCTGCAGTAAAACAAGTATTGGGATTTTTGTTTGTGTTCTAAGGTTGAGTCTGTTGAAAGCCACTCCTAGCTGTTATTCACACTGCTTTCACTCAGGTCAAAGATTGAGGTGAAATTATGGGGAGAAAAGGGTTATGTCTTGACACAGTAAGGGCAAAGAGGTGCTTCACTTTGAGTGATCTGCAATGGGAGGAAAAAGACAAAATCCTGGGTGAGGACTCTAGTCACAATGCCTGAGAGCAGGCATTTACAGGCTTTCATGAAAATGTTCTCCTTGTGGAATGTAGAAGAATGTAGAAGAAAAATAATTTGAAACACAGGAAGTTGCCATGGAACAGAATTATCACCGATTGCCTCATAATATGTCAGCCTACAAAAAATGACAGCAAATGGTCAAGATACTTTCTGTGGTGACAGACCAAGACCATGTCACTGTCTCATGACTTACTCAAAAGGTGCAATAAGAAACATCTTGCCTGCCTGTCATTTTCTGTTTCACTGTGTTTTCCCCAAAAAGGAGGTTAACTTTTCAGAAAAGAGTGAGAAATCGCAAACAAGAACAAAAAATATTTTCCCAGGGTAGAATATTCTGTTATATAACAAACCGGAAAGATTACTGTGTGCTGGAAAGGAAAAACATAATAGAAGAGCAAGACTAAAACAAAGCTCAAAGAAGTGAGTTCTGAATATATCCTTAATGCAATCTGAGAAAACTGAAGTTAGAGATCATAAATGATACACCAGATGTGGCACTCTGCTTACAGACTACAATTCTAAATGTCATATGCTGTAGGTCCTTCTTACTTAGGCAGTTCACATGAGAAACTTATACATCTCTACCCCCTGATCATGAATATTAGTTTGCAGCCTATATCCAAACCAAATTGTTCTGGTTTCCATTTTAACAGTTTTGCTTATTCTGTGGTTTCAGACCAGCTAAGCAGACTCTTTCTCTTTGCGACCTGGAAATCCAGAAATCTCAGCCTAATCTTTCTGCTTCTGATGCCTTCCAAGTTTTGATGAGGTTATTTTATCTCTCACTGTTATTAGAGAGCAGGTCAATGCTACTCCACTTATTCTGTAGATTTTTACTGCTTTATGGATGTTAGGAATATTCTTTTTATCTTCTCCTTTGAATCCCCTGTTAATCATATCATGAAGCACCTTTTTCAAATCTATAGTTTTATTGAATGGGGGTTTTAGTCTTTGTAGAACTCCTAGCTAGTCACATCCATAAAGAAATTAAAAAACCCTGGTATTCCTATCACCTGATGCAATTGTTTTTTTGGGATCTGCAAAGATTAAAAACACAGTAAGACTTGAGAGCATCCTAGAGGGAATATAGAGGTTGCTATTAATATGTTCTTCTTTTGAACAGAACTGATCTAAGGGTTTGGAAATAGAGGAAAAATGGCTGTTTAAAGCAATAGACAAGGTTGAGATTTTAGATACATACTGCAGAATATCATGGTAAGAGGAAATATGGAAAATGATGAGGGCCAATGCTGAAGCTACTCCTAGGTTCATCTGCATTTCCATATGCTCAGACAGGCAACTCCCTGTTGCAGGATTACAGTAACATGATTAAGTTGGTGTCAGTGGTGGCATGACTTCTCATGTGGTCATGGAGAGTGCTCCATGGCAGCTAGGTAGATGACCAAGGAAGATTTAAATGTTTTTTCATGACAACCATAGTTCCCTGTGTCAGTCATCTGGAGTGGCATCTCTACACTGCTGTTACTGGTGCTGCTGCCGCCTGAGTGCTGCTCTCAGGGACGGCTGCTGGTGGGGAAGGACTGCAGCCCTCAGCCTCTTTGGCACAGCCATTTGATCCCAATTTCTGACCTCCTGCCGGGAGTAAGCTTCCTTTTTCTTGTGCCTCCTTCACTGGATCTTTAACAGTCATGGGTGTTTCCTGGAAAATGTGGTCAACAGCACTGTATCTTGGCTAGAACCTGCACCAGCCCAATCCTTCTGCAGAAGACTTCAGTGCAGTGCTAGAGAGGCTCCACAGAAAAGAAGGAGAGGGGGGAGGAGGGGTAGAGAAGACACCGGGTGGGGACGGGAATCGATGGCAAGTACAGAGGAAAGCACAAAGGAAGGAGGACAGGAAGGGATGAGAGCTTTAAAGAAGGAAAGGGAGGGATGGAAACGCAGCAAGGACAAAGAGCATTCCTGTTGGGAATCCTGGGGTCTCTTTTCAGGTCTGAGTATAGATTTGTCATGCAGCCTTTGGAAAGTCATGTCACGTTCCTGCCTGCAATGTGTTCTCAGGAGCCTGGAATGTGAGCTTAGCTGCTTATTACTGGACTCCTTATTTACAAAGCTAGGAGGGCCTGTTTTGATCTTTTATCCTGATTCTGTTTGCAATGCATGTGGTTGAACTTCCTAAAATTAATTCCTGCTTAAACTACAGCCTTTCTTTTAAGGTAAAAAAACCCCAGTACTTGTGGGGAAAATTCAGTGCAAATCTTTAAATCCAAGTTCGGTGGGTTTTGTCTACCAGTTAATTGTCCTGCCTGTTTTCTACTCTAAACTGTTTTACCTTTGACTTCAGTAGATGCTGAAACTTGATGTGTCTTTGTCTCCAGACCAAAACCTCCTCGATTATCAAATCTTTATTCCTCATAGGTGGCTGTGATCTCCCCTTCACGTGTTCATTCCCCTTAATGTGTTTTTCACAGAGAAAGACTTGATTTACTTAAGCTATCAGGCACATTTCCTGATGCTTTAATTGTTCTCACGGTTCTTCTCTGATTCACCTCCAGTTTCCCACCAGATTGTGGGTCCTGGGTTGCGCAAGCGCTGCTGGAGGAGAGCTGCTTCCAGCAGGAGACATCCGCAGAGAGGGCAGGCACCGGGAGGCCAAGAGCAGCGCACATCACAAAGAGCACAAAGACCTGCTTGTGGGCAGACAGCAGGAAATCCTTTGTGACCGTCTCCCGTCCTCGTCTTTGTCAGGCAGGCGTGACCGTGGCTGCAGCCTGCAGGCAGCGGGACTGCTTTTCCTTTCCAGTCCTCGCTGGAGGTGCCTGGTGTCTCCTGTCTCCCCTGTGCTCAGGCAGGTCGGAGAGGCTGCGAGCAGCCCTGGCACTGTCCCGCAGACTACGCCTTTGTCCCGAATGGTTTCAGGAAGCACTTTGCCATCCTGAGGATGGAAACTCGCTCTTCATAACAGTGTCTGACTGCTTTTGTTTGGCCCTGTGTATTTAAATGTTACTCTGCAGCTGTTTCCCCACCCGCTTTTTTGATCCTGTCATCTTCCTACAAATGTCTGCTGATGTTGGAATAAATATGCAAAAATTTTTTTGACTCCCTCTGATTTTTTTCCAAATACGTTTCTGGATTCTGAAATGAGAGACAAAGAAATAAAAATAAAAGATTAGCAGATATTAAATAGCACAAAGGAGTCTGGAACCAAACCCCTGGATCAGAATAATCCCAGACTCCAAGAGAGTTGAGGCTGGACCTGCATCCAAATCCAGATGCTGTGGTTTGCCCTCAATTATATGATGGGCCAAGCCAGAAGTCTCTATCAGGGCAGAATGGAAGGAACATGAGCTGAATTTGGGTCTGGATCTGAATTTTGCGGTGCAGGCCCATTGTCAACTGGCAGTGACAAGACGCATTTATAAAGGAACAAATTAAGTGGGTGAAACATTACCAATGAAAAACCAATACAAGGCTGCAGAAGGAAAATGCAATTCCAACGTAACTCGCATGGCCAATCTGCAATTGTTGACTGACATGAGTGATTTTACTCATGTGCCTCAGTTGTTTCAAACACCCTGGACCCTATTCTCCTCTTGCTGTTTTTGCATCACTGTGGCTCTGCTGACTTCAGTGAAGCTATTCCTAATTTACAGAACTTTAAGTGGCGAGAGAATAGGTCCACTGACATTATCAGTGTCTGATCTGTGTCTAATAAAAAAGACTTGCTAAAATAAAAAATGGTTTACATACTTATTTTGACAGAGGCATACATAAAAATATACCTCATAGTCCAAGTAAATATGAGAAGTATACCAAATCTACCTATATAGGTCTCAATATTTTCAACATTTAATTAAAAAAGAGAAGTATTCACAGTCCTTATTAGGAAAGGAGGGAAAGGGATTGATTATTTTAGCTTTTTCAAAACATCCAATGATGCAGAAGTATCTGTTCACAAAACAAAATTTTAACATCTCTGCTCCACTTAGAAGAAATGCAACTGATATTTTAGGTTAATTACGATTACATATTGGAACAATAAGCTTTTTTTTTTTTTTTTTTTTTTTCCTCTGCTATATATTACCATTTTGGTCTCACTGGTTGTTTTGTTTGAAAGAAGAGGAAAAAAAGCATTAAAATCCAATGTCCATTATTCAAATAAAGGACAAATAGTCTAACTTGTGGAAAAGTAGTCATTGACCTACATTAGAAATAGAAAATTATTCACTGCAAAAAATAGGAGTTGCTGCTTTTCTATTCACAACTGACTTGTGAGCTTATCAATGTTTCTGAGAACATATTTTACCCTTAAGTTTGCCAGCAAGCTTGTGAGAAAAAATTTCTAAAAGAGTTTTCTCTCTGTATATCTGTTGTGTGTGGTTACATCTTTGGTCCATTAATTCAGGAGGTTCTGGTTTTTGTTCCATGATTTGAATCTGAATCTTTTGTGCCATAAGAAACGCCAGTTGCGTTGTAAAGATTGTTTAGTCATTGTGTTCAGAAATGGGATGCAATGTCCAAAGCCTCTGTGCTGTGATGTTCTGACAGTTTTACCAGTTAAAACCCTTTCTATGTGCTTTTTCACAGCACTTCATAACACACTTGCAGTGGCAGATGCTCTGATTTAATTATTAACTCATACTCCAGATACTTCTATTTTCTTACATGATAATTTTAGAGTTAAAGACTGAGGAATCTCAACACTATTTATAAATTCATTCCATTTAATATCTAGTATTTTTCTAGTCATTTGCTTTTGAAGGCGTTTAGACATCTGCCTATACCTCTGATGGATTTCCAAATTTCACATCCATATGCTGAGGTAGAAATAACATTTGCAGTAAGAAAAATTGTTTTCTGGTCTTCAAGTTGTAGGTTGTTCATGATCAAGTTTTGAGTAAGCAACAAGCTGCAGCTCTCCCCTTGCTAATTCTTGATACCACTTTCTTTTTTAGACACCCTTGTTGGCCTCCTCATAACTATGAAACAAAAGGAACTAATTAATTGCTCTTTAAAATAGATGGTTACCTGGGAGTGGCCAGAGTTACAACTAGAGGCGTTATTTTTTCTGCCTGATTATTTAACCCATAATTTCCAGTGTTGCTGGACAATCTTTCTATCTCTCGTTTTCAGGTCCACTAAGCTATCACTTTGGACAGCTTCTTTGCAAACTTAGTAGCATGAGGTTGAACAAAGTGATGCTGATGTTTCAGCCATTTAGATTTTTTTTCTCCTGATGAAACCCCTGACTTAAATATTTCAGTCTGCAGCTAGGAAGATGACAAATAATGACTGACTAATATGATTCACCTTAGTGCCTACTTCAAATACTGATAGAAATTAATAGAAAACAGGGTGTGTTGATTTTTGCATGAGATAGATTTTGATGTTAAGAGAAAACTCGCCCATGTTCAGGTATTTGTATGAATGGCAAAGAGCATAGTAAAACTGAGGAAATTATATAAAGTATTGAAATATCCATGGCAGGGGACTGCTGTGTATATGGCTTCTGTACGTCTCACTGGAAGGTGTATGAACTGGGGCAGTAATCATAATTCCTCTATGCTTTTGGTGTGCAAGGTGTTGGAAACGCTGGCTTTGCACAAAGTTGGGCCTTGTGCGGCCCAAGACACCTTGTACTCTTCAATCCATGTATACTTTGTGCATCCTCTACTGTTCATTAGATAATACTGCAAACAAAATATCCACTCCAATAAAAGTTTTATTTAATTTATTTAATACTTAAAGCATATAATAATTATAGAAATGAGTGAATATTTGCGAATGGAGCTGCTAGAATACTTGACCAGCTGAAAGTGTCTGTTGCTGTCAGGACTAAACAGGTGTTTCTATGGAAGACCAGTTTTTTAGACCACTGCAGCTACATTCACTCATGATGCAAAGCAAGGTGCATGTTCTGATAAATAGCTGAGTCTCCCAGTTTTGTCAAAACTGGCAGATTCAGTGTGGGGTAATTTAACGGGTATGCTGGAGGCAATGGAGATGCACCAGATTACAACAGGCACAGGTCTGAAATTGCGGTAGGTGCACAGGATAATTTTTCTACCTCTAGGTACTTTAATCATGTGAAGTCAATGAGACTAAAATTTCAGCTTTTGGTATGACTTATGTAGTAAGTTCTAACAATGCTTTTAGACATTCAGACATTGTATCCTTCAATGACTGAAAGGTATGTTGAGGAAGTTGTGTTCTTCATGTCAACCTTCTGTCTAAAGAAACTATCTTTTTGCATTATAACACTGTAATTGCTTACTGGTCAGAAAGTGATTCTTAGCACAAGCATAAAATTTTTATTCCTTGTTTAAATAACTAAGCAAATAACCATATCTTCTTATTATGAAAGCATGTTAACTCTCTTAATTCTGGATACCTAAATCTGAGCAGCTAATTATCTGGGTTGCTTTTTATAGGCAATGGAAAGGAATAAATCTTTCTAGGGCACAATCTAGTGACCTACTTGAGATGTCTATCTTAGGATGAGGTGTTCTGTGGGTTAGAAATGCCTGTTAAGGGATACCATGTTAGTGCCTCTGGTAATGATGTCTTTCTTTTAGATGTCTGCATCAGATAATGCCCACACTAGCTCTATTTTTCAAACACTGCGATAATTTTTCTTCTCAAAATCTTCACGGAACAGGCTCACATTCTTCTCCTTCTCAGCCCTTCTGATTGTACAGCTGCTAGAGCTTGAAGCAATTGTGAGTCTGTAGCAGATGTATAAATCTGCAATGGCATGATAGGCACAGGCATAGCGCCATTTCATAAGCCTGGAGACAGCTTTAGGCACTGCTGATCCAGTCATTCCTTTGTATTTCCAGATTGTCTTTGGCACTAGTTGTCCACTCACAACTTCTGACCCAGGAGGTTAAGTTTAATCAAAATGCCTCTATGTGACTCAACTTGCTTAACACTGGAATGTCTTTATACAGAAAAAAAGATCTTTTGGAGTTCAGAGTCTGGATTTTGCTTTCTTGGTGCAGAAGGCTGATAACAGCAGCCACTGGTATCTGTTGTTACACTTCAGGGACATCCAGATGTCATGTTAATTTCTGCAGCTCCTGAAGGATCTGAGAGAAACCTTCTGTGTTTGTCCAAATAAAAAAAAAAAATAAAAAAAAATCAAGTTTTAAAGACCTTTGCTCTCCTGCCACGGTACTAATAGGGTACCACTTCAAAAAGATGTACAGGCTAATTGTTACGCTGCATTCATCAAGCCCAAGGGAAAGTGCTATGCCATATTATTACAGTCAGTGTATCTTGTGAGTCTGATTCGAGAGTTCCATCTTTCTGACGCAATCAGCAATATGTCAGCTTGCTGAAGCCTGCCGAGTGCTCAGCAGAGATTATGACTGATTAATATCCTATATTTCAAACATAGAAAGCAAGAGATGATTTTAAATGTTTGATTTTTTCATTGAGGTCTTTGGTGAGCTTGAAGGTGAGCAGCTCACACATGATGTACAGAAAACTCTGTAATAAAATTTAGTTTTGCAATCTACTATTTGTTGTGTTCTTCAAGGAAGAAGAAATGTGATTTCTTCCTGTGGTTATTCAAAATTGTTGTCCTTTTTGGACTGTGTCACCTGGAGCTCTGTCCTGGAAATTAATGCTTGTGTCTCCTCTATGTTGTCCATCTGAGCACCTTTTAACTTTATGGAACTTGACACCACTTCAGTTCTGTGAATTTAATGATAATGATCATCAGATTTCCCAAGGTCTGCAAATGCCTTGTAAACAACTTTCCTGCTGTGGACCAAGCCTGTTCCATCAATAAAGCAGACAAGTGGCCTGGAGATGGCTTCAGCAGGGTATACATGCAGTGATATTTCTCTAGTTGTAGTTGCCTTTATTTTTTTCCATCATGACTATTCCACTGTTGCTAGCACCCAGAAAATAGAGGTTAGTGTCTAGTTCTCTGGTCTGAGTCACAGATAATGTATTTCCAAATTGCTTCCCACCTCCTTTGGATCTAACATCCTCATCAGTCCCTTTTTTCTAGATGACATCTGAAAACATTTTCAAAGTTGCTGTTTGGACATCAATTCATGAAATGTCTGTGCAGGAAGATCACTTCTGTGTTCATCATTCTTGCAATCATTTTATGCTGGCTCCAATGCTTTGTTTTCCATAGAGCATTAGCAACCTCTGTCACACTGTTTGGTGGGTCAATGGACTTAAAAGATCTTTTATGATCAAGGATTCAGCATCTGTGTATATCTTAGATTCTTAGATATTGCAGATCTGCAAATACCTGAATTAGAAAGATTCAGCTGTTATGATATCTCATACAGGGAATCTGGAACTAATCAGTATAAGAGTAGCAAGTGGCAGCCCAAGGTTTGAGGCTAACTCCCTCTTACTGTCCCAAGTGCCTTTCTTTGTTGATCTACCAGGTTTTTCCCCAGGTTTTAGAAATTCAAGAACTAAGAACATTTTCTTTCTAAGGCCAATATTGGCATTATATTCTACCAGATTCAGCAGCATTGTGTAAATAAGAGCAATAATAGCAAATGTGCAAACAGAACTGGTAGGTGTCATCTGATCTTCATTTCAGTGACAATCATGCATCTAGGACCTGTCTGGCATGGTTCTCACATGTAAAATCTCTTCTATGAAAATGCATTAAAAAATCTTTCCAGTCAAAATTTTTCGCTTCAGCTTAATGGTTTTAGCACTCTCTTCCTATGGCTATAGTTCTGATTCAAAAAAAAATACCAGGGCAGTGTAGGGCAATAAGTGATGACAGTGCTATACTTCTACTACAACAGATGAAGGCTTAAGTCTGTTACCTTAACTGTTATTTGACTACAGAACTTGTCATATCTAGTTGCCTGTAGTACAGCCCAGGACTACCTTTACTTCTTTAACTGTCATCAGGGGCACTAGTTCTACCTTCCGTTAAGCTCCTCTCGGAGCTCTACCAAGAGTCACTGTTTGTATCCACATGACAGAACATAATGGTAGATCATACCAAAGGCAAATGTAATCCCTTGTCTTGTCTCTGACAGCTACCAGATTCCTGGAGAAAGAGGCAGGACACAGGGTTTGTACAGGATGGTTGTTTTACCCAATGTGTTCATCTGGCTTCTGACAAATCCCAGACTTCCTAAATTTGTCTGTTTGGATGTTGAGTCTAGGTTTGGGCTTAATCCAGTGCTATAGATGCTCTACTGAAAAAAAACAAGCAAAAAGAATCTCCTTGTCTCAAACAGAATTCATAGCTCCTGGGGCATCTTTCTCAAAGTTCTCATCTTATTCAGGAATATTAAACCAGAAGTTTCCTACAGACCTAAAATTTATATTCAGTCTTTAGAGAATCAGCTATGTATTTGATATCTAATGCATAGTTTCCAAGTAATTTATGGGAGGTTAGTCCTGGAAAAAAAACCAAAAAGCTGCAGCTGAAAAAACAACCTATATTTTGTAAAAATAAAAGCAAAAGTTTTAGTTGTTAGCTTCATCAGCTCAGTGCTTGTCAGTTAGATCATAACTACCTGGTTGCCTCCAGGTCTCTGTAAATGTTTCTTTGTTTTTGTGCATATAGCTGGATTGGCCTCACTAGATTTAACTTCATGTGACTGGATCTATTCATGGAAGATTAGATGACAAATCCTATTGGGTCGATCTAAACCAGATCTGATATAATCATCATTGTGAATGCAACTCTTGATTGACTGTAATGGAGATGACCAGCGTCCTGTTACCTCAGAAGATATGTATGACAAGCCCAAGAAGACCCAATTAGTTTTAATTGTATTTCACCACTAGAACACATCCGGACTGATCAAACTCATGTATCTTTTGCATTGCTATGTCCCTACACACATTTCTGAAACATTCACTCCTATTTTTAATTAACCTGGAGAAGGATATTGATTAAACTGTTAAAATATCTAAAGAACTCAATGTCCTTAGCTCAATAAAATATAACCATTTGTTGAGTTTAATTTAAAAATGCAGCTCTCTTGTTTTTTGTTGTTGGGTTTGTTTTTTCCTTCTTTTCTCCTAGTTTGGTGATTGGGTAAATACATAGGTACCTCAAGTTTTCTATCTTGTTCAGTCTGCTATACAGAAATTATGATTTTCAGAAGGCAACACATAACTATCTCTTCCCTAATGGGTCTATTTAAAACATCTCAGAGTTCATATCACAGTCTCTGGAACATTGATGCTCAAACCTAAATCTCTTGCCCGCCAATCAATGGCCCCTGCTATTGCCTCTTTCCTTGCCAAACTTTTACACATTTTATGAAGAAATTGTCCATGGAGGTAAATAAGAAGGCCAGCCTCTCTTCTCCTTGTCCAATGGTATTATAGAATACTTATTTGTAGTCAGTGAAGATGGTCTAACTCTCTTTAACAGGTGCTAGTCTAAATCCTTGGGCATCTTGTTTGTCTCTGTTTACAAGGGATACCTTTTGTAAACGTGACTCTTCTGAGTCAGGCATAGAGGCATCCACCAACACCATTCACACAAACTGTGACTAGGAACTGCTCTAAGTCTGCAGATCAGGACATGAGTTAAACCATGGGCCAAAAGGTGAAAAGCTCTCTGTCCTCTTTTCATCTCTTTTTACTGCTCTGGGCCTATGGTGATGACCAGCAGTCACTTTCGACTCCACCTGCAGATGTGTTCTCACCTCTTGAAATAAAATAAAAGAAAGAAGCTACAGATTTGTCAACATTTTTTTTCTCCTTTTTTTTTTTTTTCCCCCATATCAAATACAGTTTATATGTTTTATGAGATTATTGTCCCTTGTTTCTGATTGCAAGAATCTGATCAGCATATTAATAAGTTAAAACTAAAAACCCTCTAACTATGCAACAGCTGTTATTTTGCCGCTGAATCCATTCAGGGTATGTAATTTTTTATGAGATATTTATTATAATAGAGGGAATTATCTGAGAGTATGTGCTCACATGTGTGTGTGACTTTGAGCTAGCACTAATACAACCAGTTATGTCTCTTCTACATAATGCATGAGAGCAGACAGGAGGATATCCATTGTGTTACCTGGTGGAAAGCATGTAGAGCAAATTGTGGTTATTCTGGTGGGACAGCATGTGAGTGGAGGCAGGTATGTCACTGTGTGGCCACAAGGAAGAGCGATAGACTAAGGTCCTGTTCTAGAAGGTGTACCATTATGCTTACAGTCTTTGTGAGAAGCCCATAACTCTTGTCAGACTGTGTGCCAGACTCAGGGTAAATACTGCAAAGATCTGAGAAAAGCCTATTTAGTTAGAGTTGGGTGATCAGCCCAGCAGATCTCAGAAACACTTCACTAATGTCGTAACTACTTGATTTGAAATGTGTTTATGTGGTCTGCATATTTGCAATAGATACTTGATATGCCAAGAAATAATTTTAATTCCCATATTCCTAAAAAGGTGCAAAAAGGCCCAGAGTTTTAAATGTGACCTGCAGGTTGAAGTATTTTTTTGACCTGTTCTTTAAAGATTCTGATCCTGGAGTGGAGGAAGAGTGTTGAAGATATTGGAGTTCCTTTTGAAGCCAACAGGACTCTGAAGCGTTCAGCATCTCTCAAGCTCATTGTGCAGCAGCTGATTCACCTTTAGGAGATAACAACCCTGTTGCAAACACAGTGAAGTGGTCAGTCCATACGTGTGCACTTAGGAACTACACTGTCAAGCTGAATGAATGGTTGCACTTCCTTCATTCTCTTTTTCTCCCATGAAAAGAGTCAAGGAGCATGGAAAAGCTGGATAGTGGAAGACATATAAATTGAATTCCTATACATAGTTAAAATAGAAGACTATCTCATCATGATTGAAAGTTAATTCACTGCGTTGCTGTAGAAACCCTGGCAAGTGCATTAACCTC
This sequence comes from Tyto alba, assembly GCF_018691265.1. NCBI lineage: Eukaryota > Metazoa > Chordata > Aves > Strigiformes > Tytonidae > Tyto > Tyto alba. The sequence continues at coordinate 44,277,903 of NW_024881275.1, read as the reverse complement.
AATGCTCAACCATTGCATTCTTTTAACAGCTTTATTTTTAATAGCTATTTACTTAAGAATGTGTCTCAGCTGTGTTACCATATACTTTTTGTACTTCTGTGCAAAAAAAGGTATTACTTCTTCTCAGGTAGGTTGTGCAAATAGCTCAATTTACTGCTGCCAGTAACTTCTTTACTTTGTAAGTGGCATATTCCCTGGATGTGTCTATTGCCTCTTCTGTGTGATATAAATACCCATTTCTGCATGACCAGGGCAAGCATTCTTTCCTGCAGTATTCAGAACAAATCAGGACAGATATCTGCAAGAATATGAGATTTCAATGAATCCTTCTTGGTGGGATTTCCACCCTTGCAGAAGACCAATGAATGTGGGGACTGGGGAGAAGCCAGAAAGTTCTGCTATTCTGTTTTGGCAAGATATTCATACCTCTGCTTGTCTTTCTCCTCTCACCAGCCACCCCCACCCATGAGTGTTGATGGTGTTTTAGTGCCTAGAATACATGATCCCTCCACAGAATGTTAAGAGACAATCTGGAATAACGGTTTATGTCAGCTGTTGTTTAAAGGAATGAAAAACAAACTTGGATCTTGAATACTATGTTGTTCCTCACACAAATGGATTGTGACCTGGATATTCTTAAAGGGGGTGTAAATTAGAGCAGGGTTAATCGCTGATGATAAACAAAACTAAATATAGACTTTGGAGATTGAACCCTCCTTTTCCTTTTCAGATTGTTCACAACCCTTGTCCATTGTTTTATACTGACTGATGGAGTGGTTGCATGTCACTGGCATCCAACTCTTGACTTCCTGTAAGGACCTGGTCTAAGGGAGCAACCCCTGGAAGTGCACAGCACTCTCACCCTGTGGTGACACCACACAAATGTTCAGAACCTTGCTGGTTCACTGTGTAATTATGATAGGCGGAGAAGTGATCTGGTCATTTAACCTTAGATTCTCTTCATGGCAGCAGATCATGGAATTAGGAGGTAGACAGACAAGAATTACTGGGATATTTTAACTCTTTCTAGTTTCTGCTTGAAGAGTTGTCACTAATATTACAGCTTTATAATGTTGGCTAGACCTGAATATCCTTAATATATCTTTTCTCATCATTGCATGTGTGCCATGGAATGATGAGCAGTGTCTGTGGCCCCAAATGTGAAGGACATGCCATTTTTCTGTCTGATTTATTGAATTACTTCTGTGTCAGGGCTCTGGTGAGGGGCTTTACTGGATCCAAGCTCCAAACAGTGCTGTCATGATCCTCTGTCAGTCATGCTTCAACTCCATTGTCAAAGGTCTAATATAGGGCTGAAGAACCTAATCCTGATGACCATTTCTTAATTGTCGTGCCTTGCCTCATACACTTGCCAATTGTATTTACCAGTTCTCTATTAGTTCTCTGTTTTCTTTCACCTTTCACCCCAGTCATAGTGAAAAACAAGCTGGTAATTTTGATAACCCAAGTCCTAATTGTAAAGCATGTGATTGGATTTCCGTAATAATCTCAATGTCAGGGCTGCTGGAAGAGTGCCAGAAAGTCTATTCCTCTGCTAGGTCAGTCAAGAATTGCTTTGGGTTTTTTCCTACATTTTCTGGTCACCAGCTCAATACAGAAGGGGAATAGGCAGCTTTAGGAGAAGGAAGGTTTGTCTGAAAGACACAAGCTTCCACAGGAGTCTTGGCACTGTGTCCTAGGATTTGAACAGCAGCAGGTTATGTATCACACCTTTATACCTCAGTTAGTAAAAGCCTGTGTTGATCTGTAGCAAAGCAGTATTAAGTATTTTCTTGATAAGCTGAAGAGCTTAAAAAAAAAAAACCCAAAACAAAACCCAAGAAAGAAGCATTTCATTTTACAACACAGACAGTAAATTTCAAATGCAGCTCTGAACATTTTTTTTCATGGTCCCCTAGCCATACTTTTCCTCTTGCTGTTTTTCAGTTCTTGCGAGTACCTCTGAATGAAAGCTGAAGTGAAGTTCATATATCATGGATGTTGAAACCAATGAACTGAGAGACGCTCAAGAAAAAAATTGAAAGTGGCAGAAAAATAAATAGTTTTATAGTGTATTATGCTTCTGTCTTCCACATAAAACTTTGAATAGATACATGATATTGTATAATCAAGAAATAATGCTGTCCTCTGCAGTCTTTATGGTACATTGCTAAATATGTAACACAGACAGAAAGGAAATGTTGTACGTTTTCACAATGTTATCTTTGCTGATCATCTGCTCCTGGGAGACCTTTTCAAATGACAATGGAAGTTACTAGGGATTTCTTCTTCCAGATGGTTTTAGTTCATATCTTTAGCTTCTCTGCTTTTGCCACCCTCTCCTGTCCCCAGCAATCTGAGATGGGCACTGGGAAGACATTCTTCTACTTATGCTTTGCTTTTCTTGGACTCTGCAGAATATCCTTAAAAATGAGACACTCAGCACTGTATCCAGCTGTATTTTTCTCACTGTTGGCTTGGACAGAATTCCTAGTTTCCACACAAATATACACAAATATGCACTTATATATCTCTATCAACAAAGCCGCTCTGCTGTTAGGAGAGCAGGTTCCCACTTACTGCAAAATTTTTACAGACAAGTTGCTCTTCTATCTCCCACCTGCCAGAGTCCTGCGCAGAGACACACACAGGTGTTCACTGTTCAGTGGTGTAGACACCCTCTTTTTGAAAACACAAGCTCATTTGCCAAATCCTATGAATAAATGGTCATGATTAACTTTGGGGGGGTGGGGAGAAAAAAAAAAAAAAGATTATTATGACCAGTCAAATGACAAGATCAATGGCTTCAGATCATAGTCAGTGTATATATGTTGCACAGGCACAAACACAACTGAGTGACCACACGCTGGAAAGACAATTGCCTGGGAAAAATATATGGATGTGCCCTACAACTGGTAAATAACAGAGAGTCCCTTTATTACAAGGAAAACACATGCACTCATTTTATTCATGATTGAATTAATCATTGCTTGTATTTAATTAGTAAAATGTAAAGCCTCCTAAATAAAAAATACAGGAGAAGGAACAGACTTACTATTTAAGTACAGGACTGGAAAACACTGGTATTGCAGTTCATTTTTTTTCAGTGGTGGTTATTTAATTTCTTTGTGCCTCAGTTGCCCAACTGTAAAATGAAAATATATGGTTCTTCTACGTATTTGGTTTGAAAACATCAAAAAAAGGAACTAATGTGATTTCTAACCCCTGGGCATGTTCAGTTCCTGGCACTGTAGGGACCCGGCCTCAGCTGGGGCAGTCAGGTGTCCTTAATTCAAATGTTAATGTTATATTAACATGGATATACTAAAGAAATTAATCTTTCCAAGAGAAAATTATTTCCCTGTATGTACTAGATCTGAAATGTATTCTAAATTTCGTGTTCCAGTTAGTACATTATGCCATTTTTTATTTCTACAACCCCATAAAATTAATGACAAAAAAAGACTCTTCTTGGCACAAGATCGTTGTAAGGAAGGGTACTTATGTTAGGTATTTACACAGAATGGTGATACAGGTTTTCATCACACAGAATTTCCCCCCATAGGTTTGTGAATGTCCTGTCTCCCCATGAGGTGGGGAAAGACTGACACTAGCACCATTTTACAGAAGGACATATATAGACACAGAGATGCCAAGAGGTTTGCCCAATGCCACAGAAAGAAAACGGCCAGAAACATAACCCTATCTCTTTCCAGTTCAGGACCACTCCAGTAGTGGCCAGACTCTGACCTACTGACTCACAGCCAAGAGCCACTGGACACCTGAAAAAACTGGGACTTTTGCAGGTAGGTGACAGGAAAGCAGTGGCAGCAGCTCTGTTGAAGGTTGGGCCTGGGCTGGGCATGCAGCAAGCCAACATCACTGGCCTCAGTGGCTCACTTCCTCCTAAAGCGGGGAATCCAGGTTTCTCAGGATCCCAACTTCTGCACAGTCTTTACATGCGGCAAGGCCTTGGCAGAGGACCTGTCATGAGGTTGTCTGTCAGCCTAAAGGGAGTCAAGAGCTGTGGGTTGATCCTGTTCGGCCACCTCCTCTGCTAAGGGAAATCTGCAATAAAAACAAACAAACAAACAAACAAACAAACAAACAAACAAACAAACATAAAACTATCTTTGTCGGTGTACTTCTCAGGAGTCTTGGGCTAAGAAGTAGGGTAGCAGCATCTTTGCCTCTGCCGTTGAAAGAGGCAGTCGTTAAGGTCTATTAGGCAGTGAATAGGCAAGGTGCAGGCAGTACAATGGGGTGGCTGAAGCCTCGGGGAAAAGCCACTTTTCTCCAAGTGCCTCGCAGGAGGCCAGGAACGGAGGGATTTTCCCAGCAGCAGAACAAAGAAATCAGGTGGTGGTGGTAGGGCTTACAGCCTGAGAGGGGGCTTTGGAGGAAAGATACAGAAGGAGAGAGAGGGAGCCAGGGGACCGGGTCGGGGGAAGGAAGAAACAACGGGAGATGCTCCACTGGTGTGGGAGCCGGGTTGATTTGGGCTGCGGGAACGGCCAAGAGCAAAAGGAAGTCGGCGAAGGAGGGGCAGGCTGCAGCATGCAGGCGTGAACACGCACACGCACACCCGCAGCGTGGGCCAGGGCAGCTGCGGGGTAGGTGGAGGAGCACCTCGCTGTCCTGTAAGGCTCAGACCCCAGGTTCTCGAGAAATGGGGCACCAGCGGCAGGAAATCTTGTGGGTCTGAGCCTGCTGCTTCATGGAGATCTTCTGCTGCTGGCATGGAGGGGGAACTGACTTTTAGGCAGATACGTGCACCATCCGCATGCTGGCCTTCACATAGTGTGTGTCCCCCTCCAGACTGGAAGTGCTCATCCTGAGCTCCCTCAGGCTGCATCTCCAGGAAAAGAAGCTGTGTTTGACTGGACTTGTGCCAGCGAGCTGCTGGCAAAAAAGCAGGTGCAGCATGTGTGTTGTTGCCCATAAAACCCATGATAATGCCAGACCAAGGGAGAACTGTTAGACTAGGGCTATGCAACCCATCACTGTAAGGAGCCAGTCTCTCCAGCATGTTGTGCCAACTTATATTCAAGTAATATTTCTGGTCCTAAGGGGCTGGAGGCAGCACAGCTTCTGCTCACCCATAAAGTGCAGTGAAACTTCCTCCTGGCCTGACCTGGCAATCTCTGGAGTGCCCCCTCTCCCACCAAGCAGATTAGGATCATGTAAAAGATGTTATATTCAATGGGATTTAATGAATTTGGGCAAGTCAATTGTTGCCCAAATTGGAGTTAGGCTAATTGGGACAACAGTGTATGCAAGTACAGCCTATGAAAAATTCAGTGAGATTGCCAATGATGGAAAGTGTTGGTGGACCTTTGTTTTCTGCTTTCTGAAAGCCTTTGTCTCAAGCAACCCCATAACATCCAGTGGGACTATTAATTCAGATATGACCCTGCCCCAAAGGTGTGCCTAATGGGTGATACCTGGCAAGACAGAGCTGGTGTGTACCATGGTTGCAGAGTTTTAATCATTTCTGAGTAAGCATTTTAGCTCAGGAGTATATTCATTCAAGTGGTTTAAATGGTTTCCAGATATTGTAAAATCACTATAAAAAGATAAAAACAATTACAGATTTTAAGAAAGGCCACAAAAGCGTAGAAGAGAAAGGTCAGATATTGGGCCTCTTACCAGTTTTAAGAAATATCTAAGTGCCTGTGCATGACAAAGGAACAGCATTCCTACCCTATCTGAAACCCACAGAAAGCTATGCTCTGGGTGTGGTGAAAAGTCCTCTACCTTCCTACCAACTCTATTTACTGTTTCTGCCTCTCTTAAAGAATGCTGAGTCATAATAATCAGCAATTTTTTGCATTGTATATAAAATAAAAGCAGTAACTCAATAACGGAAAACCTTGAGTTAAGGGTGTTGTTTTTGGGACAGTGTTCATTTTCCTTCAATGCACGAATTGTGCATTAGAAACTATTCCCTCTGGCAACGCATAAAACAGAATCTTCTCCATTTTTTCCACCCCAGGAAACATTCTGTCAGCAATTCACTTGCAACGTTCATCTATGAATATTGAGATGGCTTTTTTTGTGTTTTATTCCTAATATATTAACACAAGGTGCAGTGAGTATCTACAGTATACTACAAACTGCGTGAATAATTACAGCCTGAACAACAGTAAGCCCAATCAGGAAAACACAGAAGGCTGGAATTAAATTTTTGATGCACAACAGGACCTGTGATATTCTGAATTTATTCTACTTCTGTTATACTGCTGTCAGAAAGCCCATTAGTTTTAAGGCCATGGCCTTGTATACTTCAGTATTTCTGCATATTCTTCAAGCAGGTGGTGCTCCAGGTTCCAGTGAAGGTGCTCATGTGCAGAGAATCATGTGCTGGGCATGCACTGGTTGTTACTGTGGTATTACAGATGCATAAGGACATCCTAGTCAGGAGTGGAAACATACTTTACACATGCAACACAGAGGTCGCAGTGCTTTCAAGTTTGCTGCTGAATGTTGTGGGTGACAACCCACGGTACAGTTTCATGTGTCAGCTGAGCCAGCTTAAGCTTGTGTTTTATTGCAGCATCTGTATGAGAAGAGTGTGTGCACCAGTGGTGTCTCAGTCAAGAAGTGATAACTCCTTAATCTGCAGTAATTTGACTGTGACTTTTTTATCCATACCCCAAGCGTAAGGTAGGAAAGGATGAGTCAGGAGACAGGAGAATACAAGGTATCAGTGTGTCCTTAAAGGAGACATGGCAGAGCATCAGCAGCTTGGACAGTGTGTTTTCCAGGTTAAGTTTTAAGGAGACATATGAGAAGATGAGAATGATGTATTGGCTCTGGGACTTCCATGCTGAGTAACTTTACTGCATGAAGTTGGAGATTAGACAGTGAAAGAAGTTAATTGTGGGAACATGTTATTGACAATGACAGATAAGATTTTTCATGGAGTCAAAGCAAGGACCAATCACTTGAGAAGGTGTAAGAGCTGGGATATAAATGTTGTTAGGACTAGATGCTTGTTCTCCCAATGATGAGTGGCACATTGCCAGGAGAGGACTTCAGAATCATAAATCAGATCTCAAAAATCACAACATCACTTTAAAAATTAAGTTACCTACTTTTTCTTCTTTTTTAATAATGGAACAACATTCTTTTTATTTGGTTTCTCATTTCTTGAGTCTGTAAGAGTACATTCTGTTTGTATTTTCATTATTTTTTTTTGTCATGACCACATAACTAGAAAGATTTTTTAATGAAAAATGTTTTATTTCATCTTCAGCTAGGGCTTCAAGGAAATGTCAAGTGTCATGAGATTCATGATAAAAAGGATAGCTTTGGCAAAACATATAAACATTTTTTTTGAGTTGAGCCAAGTAGGTTTGCTTTATTTCCAGGTTTTATTGACTTCCATGGTCTTTACCATGGAAGTACCATGGTCTTTACCATGGTGTTGGGTAACTATTTAGTATCAGGGCTGTTGTCCTTCTGATGAAAGGTTGTGCTACTTTCAGGAGCCTACTGTTGAAGCAGACTGCCTATTGCAGCTCAGACATACTTTGAAAATGCCTGGTCTCACAATCTATATTCTTGGACATTGTAACAGACCCAGGAAAAAATGTCCATGCTGGCCTTGGAAGTTTTGGGTGCCATAAGTTTTGAATTGATGTACAGATTTAATCACTGAATAAGGACTCCATTCTGGGTGCTGAGGAGTTTTGAAATTCTGCACACTGGTGAGAAAATGAGTTTCAGCATCTATAGCTGTTTAGTTGACAGTAAAATTTTCAAAAACAGAAGAGGAGGGAAAGAAATCAATGAGTAGAAATGATTAAGCACAAGCATGTAATACCAGGAAATGGTTGCTTTATCCATCTGCATTCTTAACCATCATTCATCACAATTAGTAACTTCGCAGTACCTGCAACTATAAATAGTTTTCATTTGACCTTTTCTGCAGCTGTTGAGTGCAGAATATGCAGATACACCTTTGAATGATTCCACATGTTTCAGGTATGAAACAGTACATACTCATGCACCAGACTAGCAGAAGATATCAGTGGTCACTTGATTGGATAAGCTCTTGATGCTCATAGAGTGAGTTAAGGCACTACCTCTTCCACCAGTGCTTTTTGGGCAGTAGTGTGCAGATCTGCGGAGGTCAGTGAAATGACCACCTTGGAGAAGCTATGTCAGTGGACACAGCAGTATTGAGATGGTTTTGCCTTTCCCTCCTTGCAGGCCCTTGCATTTTGATACACACTTGCTGCTCAACACTGGCATGGTGCCTCAGGGTCAGGACTGCCTTTCTGCCACCAAACCTCATGTCTTGCAGCTGCATCTAATCCTCTCATTCACAATACAGAGCTGTCTATCTGGGAGGAACACAGGAGCAGTTTCAAAAGACCTGGGCTTTAGGGCTTCCCAACATTAATTCAACTTAGGTGATTCCCTTTCCTATCCTGTATTCAACCAGGGTTGCTCAAGATAACTCAGGTTGAGGTTGCAACATGGTAAAAGGAAGTGACAAGTACTTCACATCCGTATGCTCACCATCAATATATGGCAGATTTGCAGTCCAGTTTATCCAGTTTATCCTGACTGAAATGGCAAAGGATCTCACTTAGGATTAATTAATGGGGATTTCTGCACATGTTTCTGTGCATTGCCCTGCACATTCCTTTTTTTGATACAAAATTGTGGCTTAATGCTTTACATTTGGAAGGACTCAGAGAAACAGAAAAGCATTTGACACTACAAGGCTATTTATGTAGGATGAAATGGAGAGAGCGAATGAATCTTGTGCTGTAGTCTAACACTATGGTCAGTTTTTCCCTATGCTATTTTTGCCTCTTAATTTTTAAACAAAAGAAACAGATAGCCAAGCAGAATATTCTTCTGCCTACAAACATTGTCTAAATCCAAGCAAATGTTTGTATGGATCTTGGTTAAGTTTTCTATCTCTTCTGCTCTTTTACTTCCTCGATGACTCTACTGCCTATCATGGGGCAGATTTCCTCTGCAGCTTGTGTGAAGAACTGCTCTAATAATACCTTGCGCAAGTATTTGCCATCACAAGAGTGTCCTAAAGTTATTTTTAAACTCCACCATATGAAAGGACATCTAACTGCTAGCACTTGTGCTGCAGTTCACTTGTACAAAAATATGTGCACAGTTAATTACTGGTATTAAATTGCGTTTTGCAATTTAGGTGGGCCTGCACTTAATACATTCTTTGAAATAGATACGCATGTGTGTGCACACCATGTGTTTGTCTTGAACATGAATGGCTAGGACCATTGTAGTGTATGATGCGTTAAGCAGTAAAAAAAGACATAGACCTGGCCAAAGCCTGTGATTTAAAGCAACCTTGTGATGCAGAGCGAATAGGTAATCCTCAGTGAGATGTGTTGTGGGTACTGAGTTGGAGTGGAAGCTGAAGGTAGGCCATAGCAGAAGAAAATTCTGTGGCAGGTGTGATATCAAGGAGAGAGGAGGTTCTTGCCTGTCCTTTTTGCTGTAAGGGCTTCAGACTGGTGTAACTGTAAATTTGAATGCTAAGATGGTTTCATTCTACATTCAGTAAAAGAAGACCAAAGAATCCCAGAACTAGTATGAAAGCAGCTACCTTAGCAGCCCTATACATTTTATTAAAACACCCTCTTGCTTCCTGTATTGTTGCCTGTTTGACTTTTTTTTTGGAGAGTATTTGCTTTGAATCTTTCCTTAAATTGTAAGGAGATAGTTCTGCATTCCTGTTCAGTCTGGGGCCTCTTGGCTGAGCCTGCCAGATGTGTGATACGGTGGCTCACATGACACTGATATATATCCAATATGAATGGAGGACAGATCACTTTATTCATTTGTGTAGGCCACAAAGCAGCCAGTGATTTAATGTGGTTGTTGCCATTACTTATTGACGTGTCTGATTTGCCAGATTCTGAATGAACTTCATCTTTCTAAGAAAAATCCAGATTTGTTTTTGTGATTATCACCACAAAGCCATTTGTCTTTTTGAAAGATATTCTGCATGCAGGGCATTCTTACTCTTTTACTTGATTATGTTTTGTACTAACACTGTTTTTGTTTTATTTGGGCCACCCCAGTTTCTTATTGCCTTAGACAGCCAAGACTTTTCTGTAATGTGTTTTGCCAGGGCCCTCCACCATAATACATTAGGATATTCCCTGCCAGTGATGAAACATGCACTGCAATTCCTCTTGTTTTCTATCTACCAAGGGTGATGCACTACTTTTATGTGCCCTTAGAAAAGGAGGGTAATGAATCCATCCCAACAGTTTGTATCCATATGTGAAGTTTTCCTGTGTGATTATTCTGATGTTATTACACGAGGGCCTGACAGCCCCTGTCACTGATCAGGGCTCCATTGCGTCTGTCTTCTGAACACAATAGAAACACAGTCCTTGCCCTGAAGAGCTTAGACAGTTGTGTCTGTCAGGTAGTGTTTCCATACTACTGCTGTAGCTGATTGGGGTCCATATGCAGGGATGTGGGCTCCAGGAGATGACCCTATGTTTAGTACTGTGCAGAAACCCTGTTTACCTGTGGGAGTCAGCGAGGTGTTGGGCAAGTGCAAGGACAATCTTCTGTGTTTTGTTGGAGCACCATGATAGATGTCTAGCTAAGCCTCTTCACCCAGCAACCTGTTTACTTCCCCAAAATGGCAATGAGTTGGTTTTGTTTGCTTTTAAACTTGGTTCATTGTTACATTTACCTTTCAATAGCAGAAAAGGAGCTGAATGATCCATCTTGATGTGCTACACTGCACAGGATACAATGGGGTGAAATGGTTTGGAGCAACCCCAATAGCAGCACTATTTCTGCGTGTTAAAATTTTTGACTGTCTGATAGCAGTGGTATGAAGTTGACTCCCTGAGCAGCAAAGATTGATTTCTCCTTTGAGTAGCCATACTTTCCACAGAAGTATCCATTCCAGTTATGTTTTGAAAGTCATCACACATGCTGTTATAAATGATCACTGAAGATTACTGGAGATGCTGCAAAATAATAGTGAACCAAGTAGCATCTGTAATTTCCACTGCTGGCTTGCAATCATCACTCAAAATGAACCCTGTCTCAGTTGTAGGGCTAAACTTTTCCCCCTCCTTTTTACTGTTGTATAAGACAGTTGAAATAGATACTGTCTCATGAATTTTTATGCAAAAAGCTGAGCTGCAATCCACCGTACCAACAGATCAAGACTAGCTGAGAAAATACTGGTGGGAAGTCTACATTTCCACTTACTGTGAGGTTGTGTTACTACTCAAGTGACTCTGAGATGTATATCTCTGATATTCTGTATTCTTAATTCCCCCAATATAAATCAGATGACACTTAAGCACAATATTCATCACCTCCTGTTTGTTAGTAGAGATTTTACTGCTTTATGAGCACGATCAGCTCCATAGCCCTTGTTTTCTTGAGATTCACTGGTGTCATAAGAATACCCTTAGTGTAAAAGAACAGACATGAATCAATTTTAATGGAAAATGAGCTGTGATACTGGTGTTCTTCTGTGTCTTCAGCACGTTGAATTGTCTCACAGTAATGCCTTGGGCCTTGCTCTGGTAACATGCACAAGCAGGTGTATAACTTAAGACATGAGTTTAGGGCCAGTGTCTATTAAGCTATACAAGCTTAAATGCTTCATTAGAGAACATGGTAAACCTTCCATCCGACTTGGAGACATCTTAATGTTTCCGGTCCGAATTCCTATCTGTGCTTTTTCTTTCCCTGTTGTGATCTGGGATTGCTACAGAGTTTTTGTAAAGAAATTTGATTACATCTGGCTGTGAAGAAAGAGAAGATGGGTGGCAAAAATGCAAAGTCTGTACCTAAACTCCCACACTGAAAACTCAGGTGTTGCCAATCAAAGGCAAAACCAGGGTGGAATGTCAGTACTAGGAGGTTGTCTTTTGATTTTGTATTTAGTCCACAGCAAAGATGTTCTTTGCACTTCCTCAGTTTTTCCTTAATAGAAATTTCTGTGGTTTCAGTCCTCTCTTTCAAGAGTTAGTGAATATCATGTAAGATTCAAGGGCCATTTGGAAGAGAAAAAGGCTGCACCAAACCTTATTCATGGCACAGAGCTTTCTGAAGCCCATATCATGCTGATTCAATTATTTGAAACTCTAGAGAAACTCGTCACTACCTAAACTAACCACCTCACCTTCTGAAGTGGGACACAAACTTCACCTTTGTTTGAAATGGGTAAGGCAGCTGATGTTCATTTCTTCAATAATTTCATAGGAGTAGCTGGTTGAAGCCTTCTTAGTTTTGCGAGAAGCGTTGTTCCTCTATTTACTCTTCTGTGTTAGTCCAGACCACTGGTTAGACTAATTTACTGCTGCCCTTTATTGCTGTACTCTTTTGGTTATGCTGGTGAAGCTGCCTGGGAACCTGGGATACCCCTATGTGGACATTTGCTGGGATGCACAGCCAAGAAGCATGTGTGCCATGATCAGACTGTGGCAGTTGCACTGCTGGAGTTTTGACTGGGGCATCCGTTGCACCCTCATACCCTAAATTTTATGATGGCCTGCAGATAGCCAGCAGATGCTGAAGTGGTGATTAGTTTCTCTAAACTTTCTTCTGGGTTGAATTAGCAGCACGGGCCCCAGAAAACTGTGTCATGGTCATGGCCTGGTGCAGTCATTTTCTCTTCCCATTAGTCTACATGCAATGTGCAAGCCCTAGAACGTGTCTATCACATACAAAACCATTTTGTTTTAATGCTTTTGTCTCCGCAGTAACTTTTAGATCTTCTCTGTGTATTATCTGTTTGTTGATGAAGGGGTCCCATTGTGATTAGCAGAGGGAACTCAGAGCTGCTGAGCTATATTCCCTGCTCTTTCAACACGTTGTGTGATCTTAGGGCTAGACTTATTTTCATATAGATAGTAGGTACTTCAGTGTGTTTTTGAAGCCCTCCAGCTGTTTTACTCCTGTAAAATTAGGTGCCCTAATGCACTTGAAAATATGTCTGGGTGTCCGAATTTTTACGCCTAGGATTCTACATTCTTTTCAAGAGGTCTGATTTTTAATGTTAGTGACTCCCTCACTTAGCACAGAGGATTGATGTGAAAACCCTTACTTCTTTCACAAGGATACAGAAAATGCTAAATTTTAAAATAAAAATGTTGTGCTTTTTAAATGTGAAGTTTGTTTTTAATCACTGTTAACACTTCCATGTGGGTCAAATTTAAAGATAGCCAACTCACAACTTAGCTCCAGCAGCATCAGTTAGACTCTGTTCCAATTGGCCATATCTTCTCAATAGTTTCTGTAAGTGTGTTGTTTTTGTCAAGCTACAAAGCTTGTAACTTTTCCTACAAAAGTTATAACAAGAATTTCTGGCTGCACCTGACAAATCACACATGATACCAAAGCAAAATGACTTGCACTGTCTATTCTCAAAACTTATTATTTCTTATTCCTTTTTTTTTTTTTTTTTTTTTCCTAATGTTCCATGGAAACTTTATTTGTAAATTCTGAACCATGGATTCTTTAAATGGGCTTGTAATGAGATGGCTTTTCTATATGAATTTATGAACTTCACTGTCAATTCAGATCAATAAATCCTGAACCAATTGAGTTTTTTAATATAACTTACTGAAGAAGAAGAAAGTACTATGGATTTGATTGCTTCCTCCAGCTTTTGAAATGTAAAGAACAAACACAGTATCAGAATAAAGATTTTTTTCTCTCCAGGTTAGGCTTGTGCAGTATGTATTTAGTCATTCTGGCTGATTCATAGCCAGTGGTTTGCATCTTCAAGAGCAAGTACAGGGTGTTCCTTCTGAGATACAACGATCAGTTCTGCAAACACTGCTTAAATGATACCTTGCCATATTATGGCAGCTCCTGCCAGCACCTCTGTAAGTTAGGGGTTGTATCAGCATTTCCATTATAAATATAACATTTACACTGCTACCACCTTTCTTGATTTATGTCATGCTCCTGCACTATAACACAGAATCACATTTGCTTTGTTCACTGCAGCTATACAATGCTGTATATAGGGCTGAGGGCTCAAGGGATTTTTCTTCAAGTACTCCCAAATCTCTCTCCCACACTATAAAGCGTAGTGTTGCCTTTTCAGCAAATATTGATGCTTTTTATTCTTTGCTTCAGGACATTATTCTGTTTATACACTGTGTACCTGGACAAAGGTGCATTTACAATTTACCAGTGCATGTACTGCAGGTGCTTTAAATCCTGTTTATTATCTGCATGGTCAGTCGGAAGGAACATATGTCTTTCTGCACCAAAGACCTCATTCTGCATTCTGAATGTCCCTGGTTTTGCCACTGAGTCAGGACACAGGTCTCAGAGCGTACGTTGTTGAGATGCAACAGAAAGGAGAACTGAGTAGAGGGATGCAATTTTATTGAATTAATACTGTGTTCATGGTCCATTTACACATCATTACAGATGGTTAATAAATCATTAATACATGATGTTACAGACCTAAATAACAAGCTATTGTAAATGGTATCATTATTCTATCAGCAAGTGTTGGAAATTACAACAGTTGGGCCCAGTAGCTTTCTGTGACAACTGACTTTCCGGTCATCATCTACTTAAAATCATTAAAATGTCCAATTCATCAGTTTTAATCTATTTAGAAACAGACACTATAATATTCAATGCATTCCCCTACAGATTTACTGAAATTTTTCTCTGGTATTTTTTTTCCTTTTGCTTCCTACAATTTTGTACCTTCAAAATTTCTTCTGAAGAGCATCTGTGAACTGCTTGTTTGCTCACTCTGAGAGTGGTGAAGACATTGTTTACTATTTTTTGATATGAGGCACAAAGCGCTTGAGATCAACTTTCTATTTTTAACCATAAACTTTCAAAAAAAATTATTTTTTTTGCAAAATTTAGGTGAAAAAGCATATCATTAGAGAGTCTGTCTGCCTAAATGACCTTCTTTTCTGTCTTGTGACACAGTGTGAAAGATCTTGAACTTTGGATCATATGTACTGTACTGCAAGTATCATCACTGTTTCTTGGAGGACATGACTGAGCAGGACAGCCGTGCCAGTCCTGCCAGCGTCTGTGCTAACCAGGATTTGGTATCTGCACCGCATGCGACATATTCAGGAGGGAGGGCAAGGACAGAGTGGGCATGGGGAATCACATAGTCTGCTCATTCCTCTTTCTACTCACTCCAGGTCAGAGCATGGGAGGAACCTCGTTTTGCAGGTATGCAAGTATCACCTGTCCAGTAGATTAAAAGAATGGCCCTGTGGACTTTGGGCTATGAATCTAGTATCTTTTAAATAATCACTTAGACTAAGGAAGGAAGAAAAGAAGAAAAAGAAATTTCAAGTCTTTTACTACAAAAATTACCCAGCAAGCCCCTACATTTTTTCACCTGCTAATGCACTAGCAACTTTCTTCCCACCTCACAAATTATATTTACAATTTCCTTGTGGTTTTTGCCCTGAAGTCAATTTTCACTCCAGCAACTTTTCTTCTGTTCTGTGCCTTGGCTTCTTAGGTCATTAACCTCAAGCAAGGAACTTGGTCAAATACTTTGAAAAAATGAAGTCCACTCTATTTCCCTTGTCTGTCCTGGTGGCAATACAGCACATTCAAAGAATTCCAGCAATTTTCTGAGGCATGACCTGCCTCTCCTGAAACATGCTGGTATCTTTGCAATCTTTCAGCAAGCTGTGCTGTACCAAATGTTCCTCCATTTGATCTTCTTAAATATTTACTCAACTGTTTCCAGTGACTCTCATTCAGCTAACTGGTCTCCAGTAACTTGACAAACTCAGCCAGCTTGATGTCTTTCTTGTTTGTTTTTAATAAAAAATCTCAAAGTAAACAGAAAAATATTTTTTTCTCACAGCTTAGTCTCTCCTCATGTAAAAAAATTGCTAACCATTCTGCAGCTTTGGAGAAATATGTTTGGTTGTGTGGGAGAACCAGTCTGATCTCTTAATATCCTATCCAAGAGAGCTAACTTCTTAAATAGCCACTGCCTGTGTTTTCTGTTATGCACAATGAAAATACCATCTTACTAATAATACAGTAGAATTGGTGTGGTGTTCCCTGTGGAAATGTTGTGAATATTATGAAATGATAGTTTAATTGGCTTTCTTAGCAATAAAATGCCTCAAGAAGTGGAAGCTTAGGATGAAGTGGGATGGCTTCTGTCAAATTTAGTATAGTAAGTGGATCTATAATGTTAACCCACTGAATCAAGTCTGAGTCAATGTGGTGGGCAGGGGGAGGCAGGGAATACTTCTGGGCTCTCTTTGCAGATCACTGAAATGTGAAATAACTTGCATCTGTTCTGTGATGACCAGGAATTATCATCAAAATGAACAAACAAGGTTTTAAAATGTATTTCTGGGCCAGATCCTCTGTTGTCTTCTGGTATCACATCATTGCCTTCAGCGCAGACCTCCTTTCCTCTCTCCTGCAGGGTCTGGCCCCTGCTTCACCAGCAAGAACTCATTTCAAGTTATGAGTGGAGGAAATTTTTAGACAATTCTATTCTTCTCTGTGTTCCCATCTCTTCAAAGCTTGCAGGCAGTGAAGGCTCTCTTTTTACTTGAGCATAGGAAAGTTTGAGTGTTTAGATCAGAAAATCCAAGCTTGCTCTCTGCTGTCCCTGAGAAGCTTTGAATGGTTTTGTATTGTGGAGCAATAACCATAATGTCCTAGCTGGTCATTGATCTTCTCAGGCACATTCTTCTAACTGGGGCATCCCTGTGGCATGATGAACAGAATAATAGTTTAGGAAGAAAACATACTAAATGAATCAAAGGCAGCTCCTTTGGTCTCCAGGCTGGTTAGAGCAGGTCGCCTCTGCCCTGGGAAGCTTCCTGAGAGGAGCAGCTGAGTGAAGGATGCAGCAGCAATGTAACATGGAAGAAAGGAAACAGGAGGACCTGGAAACTTCTTCTGCAGGGTGGGGGAACAGTACATGTTTGGTATTTCTGTTACCTTTTTCTTGGACTGCAAAGACGTCTGGTGAAGCAAGTGAATTTTCTCCTGCTCTTCAGCTTTACATCATTTTCTCTCCTCCTTCTTTTCCCCACCCTCCCTCTCCTTGTGTCATAACACTTACTGGCATGGAAACTGAGCGGTATTTTTCTTCCAAAGACAAAAGGTTGAGGTCTAGCTTCTTTGCATCCACCTCAGGGGCAAACCTTCTCTTTCTACTCTGCTGCAGTGGGTACAATTTCACACCTCAAAGCACTACTCTGCTGTTTGGCAACAGCTAAATAAGTATCTCTGAAACTTACACTAATACACTCCTGAATAAGTAGCAGTCATTCTTGTTTGTTCTCCAAGAGTCACCCCAGTAAAGCAGATGGCACAATCAAGCACGTACAGATTAGGCAGAACGTAATTTGTGTTGATCAAAATGTTTTTATTGAAACTTTTTTTTTTTTTTTGACAGAGAATGGCTCTTCAGACTAATTTTTTTTTTTTTTAAAATGTCAGAATTTTGCTATTTGATTTTTCAGAAGCTGAGAAAGATTTCTTCCTTTAGCCACTGGAAAGTTAGATTTTAAGTCTTTATGGATTTTTGAAAGAAAACTTAAAAAAAAATGTTGATATAAGTGAAAAATTTAATTTTTGAATTAATTCTAGGGGAACAAACTTTTCTTAAATAGCTTTTAATATAATGCAGCTTCAAGAGAGAATTTGAGGTTTGATTTTTAGTTTGTAAACGGTATAGAAATTAGCCATATAGAAACTGGTTATGCTTAGATTGCCTGTTTTAACATAGTTTTTTTTATTTGTTGAAGAATCTAACAGTGTCAATACACTTTAGATCATACATGTATAGACACAGTAGTATTGCTGATCAGTTTTCTGATGCAAGGCTCTGCTAATGACTATGGAAGAAGTCTCTGCAAGACAAATACTGCTCCTGGTACCCTGCAGGAAGGGGAGAAATTGAAATAGATTTTGTTTTGTGGACATTATAAATACACACTTTAGGTCTGTGTTGGAAGTTATTCCTATTTTATCTGGAACTGGGGTGCATTTTGGTCCCACTCCTGTATTTCAGTTACAAATGCTTAACCAATTTACATACCTAAACCCTTTCATTCTAATTCTCAATACATGTGTGTAATAGCCCAACCTGCATTTTTAATAACCAAAATCACCTTACAATGTGGCCATCAGTGCTCCAATCAAAGGACAGAGGATCTGAGACTGCTCACTGCTACTGGCCAATGGTGGCTGTATTTGTTGCATGCTAAATCTGATGCAAATCTGTCCCTTCTTGGTATTGATGTGGCATATGTTTGGTTTCACCCAATTAGTGATAATCCACAAACCTCCTTTCACTGATGCCCATTCTCTCTGCCACTGCCAATTAATGAGTATCCTCTGCATTGACATATTTCTTTAAGCATTCTATGTAGTTTTTTTGTCCTCCACTGATCAGAACTTCCCCAATTTCTTCCTCTGTTAGGTTATGATTATGACTCCTGCAAAGTCGCAGCTGTGCTCCGTGCATTTTGCAGCAAAAGTAAAGAAAGGATTCAGAGGTGATATTGCTGCTTTCTATTTCACTCTGTCAAAAGTTATGGATGCATACCTTGCAGTGGAAATGACACATAAGAGAACTGCTTGCATCTGAAATGCATTGCTGTTTATTGTCTGCTGCTGTCTCCCCTTTCCCATTTCTAGTTTGTGCATACCATTTCTAAAAAAGTTCCTCTTTATAACTTCTTCAAGGTTTAATTTTGTTTGAGGCAAGCAGATATTAAGATGCTTCCCACTCCTATAGGCTTCTTTTTGCTCCTGATCCATGAAACTTGTATTTGCTCTTCTCTAAGAATTCAGCAACTCCTTTGTTCATCACAATACCTTTTATTTGTGTCTGATGCTACTCCATATCTCTCCCTACATAAGTTGTCATTTTCACCTCCTGACATTGAAAAAGTTTCTTGGAAATACAGGTAGAAATAGTTAGGAGAGGATGCAAAGTAAGTGGAAGGTTTCCATTTGCCAGCCCTCTCCCTGCCCAGTGTGTGCAGACCTGATGCACTTTGTTCTCCACAGTGTATTAGGGTGTCCGTTATCAACAATGGAAGCTTGTTAACACGGTAACACGGAGACTATCCATTATTCCTCCTGCTCCTTTATAAAGAGGCCATTAAAATAGAGGCAAGCTTCTTTCCCTACAGGTTGAAATTTGAACAAATTTAATTTCTATTTGTTAGGGAAACTTGTGCTACTGGGGGGAAAAAAGCCAGATTGACAGTTTTGGAATATAAAGTCCTTTATTCATCAACAGCATAGGTAGAGGAAGTGGCTGTTTCTCTTGCCTTGCCAATTTTTGCTCATCTCTGACCCAGAAGTATCACCTCAAACTTGGAGTTCATTCTCAATGTCTTTCTAATCATTGGGCCCTCTGCTGAGGTAGGTGCCAATTAGCACAGGTTATTTTTGTGATGCGGACAGCTGACCATTACAAGAGGACAGAAACCATGAATTTTACTTTGTGCAATGACAGTTCAACATCATGGCTATTTTGGACCGATTCATATTGCTGCCCTGAAGCAGTTTGGCTGGGTTTGTGTTGCATTACCAAGTCATTTCAGGCATCTCAGCCCTACCAGTTGTGCTAGTTTGCACACAGAAAAAGACTGTGTGTAGTCACTGTCAGTGGAACAGCCACCATAAGCCTGAGCTTCGCCTCTTGCCGCTTTCTACCTGAGGGTCTGTGTAATTCCAGTCTAGCCAGGCAGTGAGACGTTACTGACTGACTGCCCTTCCCAGTGCTTAGGGTCTTCTAGAAAGAAATGTAAGAGGACTCAAAATACCCAGGAGTGGAGGAAACCCACTGAAAACTTAATTGTAGGTTCATGAGAGAGCTTTCCCTAAAAGATCATCCTGGTATTTCAAGCTGTGGGGTGGTGATGATGGTATTTATTTGCAATCCAGCTGAGAACTGCTGACTGCAAGACCAGGTGTTGATGGTCCCTAGAAAACCATTTGGAATGGAAGACTATCAGGGGTCTTGAGCAGGGGCTGGATTTGAGCTGAGGCTGGGCTGCTGTCCAGGCAGGAGTCAATGAGCGTGAGGTGATCATTGCCTTGGACGTACCCACTGATTTTGAGTCTAGGCTGAGTTAATGTATGCAGAAGAATCTACTATGGTTACAGATGGGTCCTGCATCACTTGTTTGCACAGCAAGGGGCCAAGCAATCCAAGCAGGCTTTGAAATGTGCTTCTAAACCAGCAAAGGAGGGGGTGGAGGATGCTGGCACTCTTGGGCAGTGTTACTGACATGCACACACAGTTGCTCAGTCAAAGGAATTTGCAACGAAAGGCTCCTCATTGAGTGTGGCAGGCAGTGGAAGCCCCATCTTGTTTGAAAACTTGAAAACATCCCAGGCTATAAATCTCATTCATTTGCATTTCTTTTCAGAGAATGAGGTGGAGCGTGGAGGATAGCAGTACTGATGAGGATTAAACTAGCAAATGGGATGGGATGAGCTTGTGGAATACCTAGTGCTATGCCAAAGTGCACTGCTTCTGATACATGTACTGAGCCAGACGAGGAGGCTGCATGAGGCATGGCTCAGTTCATCCTGGGTTGTGTAGTTGTTTTCACAGAGATGAAGAGAAGCTGGATCACCATGTAAAATATGAACAGTTTCTTTCCTCTTTTTTTTTTTTTTTTTCATTTTAAATGAAGTTTATGTAAATTGAGCTAGTGTTTTCTGAATTTTTCAATTTTTCTCTCTCCCTTTTTTTTTTTTTTTTTTTTTTTTTTATGGGTTGTTTGTTGTTAGTTTGATTCCTTTTTCTGTTAAGGGGAAAAAAAATCCCCAAACCTCTTTAATTTGGAAAATTTCCAACCTCTTATCTATTCTTATCAGTAACATTCCATTACACGACAATGGTGATGTAAAGTGGACTGATGGAACTGGGTGGGACATGTCACAACATGGAGCACAATGTGTCAATCTGATAAATGTAAGACATTGTTTCATATAACCTGATTTATTTAGTTTTTTAAAAAACTGCTTTTCAGAAAAACAAAAAATGTCAGGCCAACCTAGCATTAAAAGAGAGAACTAAAATGGAGTCAGTTGCTTGCCTGCATGGAAACCAAGCAGAAAAATGTACTTGAGAACAAGGTGCAACGTTCTCCTGCATTAAGAAGGCAATAGATATTTGGAGAGGAACAGATGTAGAGGGGCAGAAAGGTCTGGAAACACTGTACATCTAAATACATACATCTAGGAAGAAAACCTGTCAGCCACACAGTATAATCTCATCTGTAGATTACAAATTACTTCACGTAGGTTGTGGAGGTATCTGTGCTGGCTGTTTTATGGTGCAATGCTTAACTGCATCATGAAACACTACTGTTACTCAAGGGTATACCTATCAAATTGGAGCTGGTGCTCTTAGAGGTGGGTGGAGATGTTACCTCCCTTTGGCTGTAAGGTCTCCATGCAGATGTGCTGTTCCACGTGCTACCACCACTAACACAGCATGTGCAGTTCGATAGCTTGATCAGTGAGAACTCTTCCTCCCCAGTCCTCCCACAGAACTGAACAAAGGTGCTTTCCACTCTGCTGTTGTCTCTGATGTAAAAATGACTCGTATGGTGATAAAACACAAATCAGTTAAGGTCTCCCCGCATCAAGGGAAGAGATTCCCATCCAAGTTGCCAACAAAATGTACTCCAGTCTTTGAATGAACCTTCAGACTATAGCTACAGCCAACATGGAAATCTGTTAGGACTCCAAGATGCATATATATATGTGTGTGTGCTGCATTGTAAGAGCCTGAGAGAGTCACCTTTATGTGTGTTGCAAGGTACCAGGAAGGGGAGGTTTTCAGAATATTAAGAGCAAGTCATGTAGAGATCTGTCTCCCTGTCTTCTGTGCTTCACTCAAGCTTGATGTGCAACTTCTCCAATTGCAGTCTTCAGGTAGTAGATTTAATTTCAGGAGACTGTGCAGATTTCATCCAAAGCAAGGACTTTTGAAACTGCTTGTTTGTGAGCTGAATCCTGTTTTCTGCTCGTGTTCTGTTTTTCTGCTGAAATATCTTGACATGGCAAGACTTTTCTTTTTGGCAGCCACTAAAATAATTTGGTTACGAACTATCCAGATTTTATTAGACAATTAACAAATCAGCTCGGTGTTTGTGTGTGTGCATGTGTGCGCCTGTTTGCATGTACGTGTGTGGTAATTGATGTTCATGATGTATGGCTGGCTGGCTGGAATATCTCACTACCCACACAAAATGATTGCTGATAACAAGGCCTTTTCCAGCTCAGTATTAGTATGCTTCATCTGAAATTGGCTTTGCTGACGGGTCTTTACTTCTAATTGTGTGCTTCTGATGCAAAATGTATCATTGTGCCTAATTTCAAGCATAATAGTTCTGTAATAATCTCCTAAGGATATATTAAGGTGTATTTATTTGTGCTGTCTTTGGTGTTCATGCAAGTTCCTAGCATGATTGGAGTAGCAAGATCTGGATATAGAACAAAGAAGTGGCTTGTGAAAGCTGCAAACGTGAACTCTGATTGTGATGGTAATATATGAGGTATGTAAGATGTCTTTTCAGGAATGCTGGGTTCCCAGCCTCTGCAGGTTAAGTATTAGCCTCTGCCTCATATCAGCTGAATTGATGCTTTTGCCACCCAGCAGCCCTGGGAAGTTAATAACTGTCAGTCACCAGCAATCTGCACTGCATTTATAGTAACAAATAGGATGCCGGTTTGGAGAGATGATATTCATATAAATATGTGGTAAGTGACCACATATTGTTGCAACAGTTGTCCTCCTTTTATACATATATGTATGTCCAGATGTGTGAAACAAATGTGTGCTAAACATGCACCGTTCAGATCTGGATCTGGGCTTTAAACAAAGGCATTGTAGCAAAGTAATTTCTTCACCTGCCTTGATGAAGAATGCGATGTGGATGTGGAATCCCTGCAAAGAAGTGCATTATGAGATTTCTTTCTTGCTGGTTCAGCCCTATTAATCTGTTCAGCATGAGCTCGAGTATTTTAATAACAGGCATGGAATATTATGCCTGCTCTAAAATGGCTTGTTTCTAAACGCTACTTGGGCTGTGTTTGCATTAACCTAGTTGGGTGAAAAAACAGGTTTTAAGCTTACACTCTTTTTCTATACTTAATCGCAGCTACAGGGCAAAACACACCAAGTGTCTAATAAGAGAAATAGCATTATCATATGCTAATTTACAGTAATGTTAAGAATAGCACAAGGAACAAGCCTCTGACTGTATGTACATGTTGAAATCCACACTTGTAAATAGACCTGTGGCATGGCTGGTTGTCCTTTTGTGGACAGAATTTGTCTTCCTGAGGTCAGTGCAGTTCACAAATCCGTGATGATATAAAAGCTCACTTTCAGGAGTAGATTTTATTCTGATTTTACCTGTATTTGTTTCCTGCTGCATATTACTGCAGAAAAAGGTAATCAGCTGCAACCAAAGACTATTGGCTCTCTTTGCTCAAGAGCAACCTTTTCATGTCTTACAGGAATAGACACTGACAGCTTCCAAAAGAGTATCTGCCTACTCCTTTCCCTCTGGAAACTAAGAGCTGCACTGGAGAAGTCCAAGGGTAAGAGAAACTGCAAATGGAGAAGAGAAAGGACATCTGAGAATCTTCACGAAGTAATCAGAGGACTGATTGATTTCAGACAAAGGAGTTATATAATACATTCCTACTCTGTGAGTAATCATATGCAAAGATTGACATGTTTGTGAGTGTTCCCCAAACTGATCCTGGGCTTACTGTGGCTATTCCTGCATGCAAAAAAAAACCAAAACCAATCATACCAAAACAAAACAAAAAAACAAGTTAAAGGCAAAGGGAAAAAAAAAAAAAAAAAGTGTGATTGTACTCCTAGGACAACATCCTGAATTTTTCCCTGGTGGACCTGTGCCATTACTATGGCAAAATGCCTGGAAACTGCCGTTCTTTTCCACAAAAAAAATGTTTTGAAGGAAGAACAAAAGAGGTTTGAGCTTCTGGCAGATCATTGGATATCACTGTGTTCAGATCCTCAGCTGGTGTAAATCAAGATAACTGCAGTATTGCTACAGTAGTTAAAAACTGACTGACTCTCCCATCCATCGTGGCTGGCTGCTATTGGGAGTATTTCTTCACAGTTTAGATGGAGATGCTGAAGAAACTGCTTCTACTGCATGGTGCATGTTTTCTTGTTAAGAAAACACTGGTTGTTCTTAATTGCTTAAATTCCCTTGTATGTATCCTGGTGGTGCCTCCTGTCACATAGATATTTGTGTGTGACATGTTGCTTTATTTCTTTGGTTTGGTAGTTGAATGACATGTTAATCTGCTATGAAGATGCATAATAGGGTCAATTGAGATCAGGATGCATGTTTTAAATTTAAAAGGTCCTGCCTTTCTCTAATCCACATTTCTGTACTATATCACAGTTTATGTGGCAAGAGAGTATCCCCATTAGGCAAGGATATTTAACCAGTAAATAATAATCTGTAAAATTATAAGTTTTTATGTTTAAAAGTGAAAGGATGTTTTTGTAGCTAATGGTGGTCAACAGGTAAGCACCATGAGACCTCCATAAATCTAAAGAGTTTATGATCATTTAAGTACAAGGGCTTGCAAATCCAGTTTTACAGTTGCAGTGGGAAGAAAGATGTAAACCCTCCTTTGTGTATGAACTCAGGTGCAATGCATCTGATTAGTGCCCAACAGTGGGATTTCTGTCCCTTACACCACTTTTACATTGAGAGAAATGTCCTGGAGAAATTAGACTCATCTGAGCTATGTCAGGAATTGTGTGTGTCTACAACATAGCATAGATAAGCCTAGAAATTTCCATCATTAGTTCATAGCCCTCATTATTTAATGACCAAATCAGGATTTGTAATGCTGTTGAGATTTGAGCACAAAGTCAGTGAAGCAGGAAAGGCAGGTATGTATCTCCACATTCCTGTGTGGTGGGTGTTAACTGGGTGAATCAGCACCAGTGTTTCACATTCAGGTGATCACAAGGGAGACACAGGAGTGGAGAGTCAGTTTCAGAGATCCCACATTCCCTTACATCCCATATTCACTCAGCTCTGGCCACCCTTTGCAATGCAAGCTGTTCTCCTATGGTTTTCCACAGCATGGAATAATACAGCAAAATTTACCTTTAAAGACATTCTAGAAGTCAGTTTTTCATTTATATTGAAACATGTCATTCCTAATCTGTAGCCCAAATGCTGCATCATGTTTATATGTGCACTCATTGTTTGTCTTCTGTTAGTAAAGCATATTATTTCAGAATCACCTAGCAGTTGATGTGATCAGTTTTATTTTCATCTGGAGCGCTCTACTGCTGTTTTGCCCATAGACCAAGGAAATACATGATTACCAGGGTAAGAAACAAAGGTAGCAAATAAAGTACCATTAAGACTGGGAGAATCAAACCAAGGTAAGGAATGACAGCCCTCTGAACTTCCACATTTCCCCGAGTGTCCCAGATAGCAGCATGCTGACAAAGTGGTTCCCTTAGTTAAGCCAGGAGTAAGACCTTCTCCCTGGTGAAGTTGCAGGTCACACTTCAACTAATGCTGGGGCCATGAAGTGGTGTCTGTGACTGGTGCAGTGTTTACCCAAAGGTCACCTGTGTGATGAGCATCATTGTGAGGAACATTGTGTGGGCTATTCTAAATCCTTTATGCTAGTGGAAAGTGGCAAGTTTGGGAGAAATCTTCCCTGTGTTGTGGCTTTAACACATTTAGAATTTAATAAAATTACTTAGTCACTTACTGTTGCTTAAATGTAGGTTACAAAACAGCATTGCTCATGCATACTTTTTGTATTCATGTGTTTGTTCAGAAACACTATGCAACAATATGTAGACAGAACATGGGACTATTTATGGCAAGATTTGAATTTTCTTTCTGAATCTACCTATTTGCTGCTCTGTTACCTGGGGCATATCACATCATCTCTTTCTTGATTTTCCTTTTGTAAAACAATAGCTACCTTTTTCAGTAAAATGTCACAGTCTCTTCAGGAGGAAACTGCAATAATGGAGCATTTCTATTAACACTCCTAGTTGCCTTTGGACCTCCGAAGAAAATTGAGAAAACTCAATGAATTAGAGATTTCTGACAGTATTTAGGAAACTTTGAGAATCCACTAGGGCAAAACATGGCTCTTGCAAGCAGTACAATGCTAATATGGTTAAAAAACTCTGGGTGTATGGCTGGGAGAAATCTTGCAGAACATGCACCTGATCGAACCCTTCTATGATTCGTATCATTGAATAGCGATGAATAGTAATGGGTTTACACAACGTTCTGGATGGCTGCCTCCTTTCTCGGGTGCCAAACCTGTTATCGCTGTTTTCTACCACTCTCCTTTTGGCTCTAAGTCTGTCCTTTATCAGCCCAGAGCCTGGCTCTGAGTCAGGGCTGCTACCTTACTGAATCCACCCATGGCCTTCTCCATGAGGCCATTGCTTCTAAGGTTTTGCCCACATGGGTCTTGCACTCATTTTTCTTCCATGCTTTCTACAACTTTCTCTCCTTGGTGTTTTTAGTCAGGCCCAAGGATAAAGGAGGTTCAATATAATTTATATCTATTGTCTTTATATTGTAACTGACTCAAAACCCTCCTTTCTTTAGGCTTTGCCTGGTGTGTAACAAGACCTCTAAGCCTTTCCAGATAGCTGACCTGCATAGCTTGGTCTATGCATCCACAGTTGGTGTGTGCCACAAACCCTCGTCTTCCCATGCACTGAAGTCTCCTGCATGTGCATGCTTATTTTTATCTGTCTGCTACCTTCACTGCATGATAGCTTTGTTGCATCATACATCCATGCATGCTGCATTTGATCATGCCGCTCTTGAGCTGTATCTTTGGTCCTTCGCTTAGGCTTCTTGTGATCTGGTCCTGTCCAAATCCATCTTGCTTTCAGAACAGACAGTGTCTGGGGATAGATGTCACTGATAAAAGAGAGTATCTAGTGTAAGTTCACTCCTGAGGACCCCTGAGAAGAATTGAGCTCAAGGACATGGTGTAGGCAGGAATTGTCTTTGCAAGGTATCTGCACGATAGGCAGGCAGGCTTCTCTGATGTCTCCAAAATTCTAGGGATTTCTGAGAGCCAATCTGTTCTGTGAGACTCCCGATTAACAATAAGTGCCTGCCACCTTTAGCGGGAACTGACTGCACTGCTGTCTATGCTACTGCCTTCCAACGTCAGTCTGGCTGCTGTTGAAGTCAGGAATTTTTTTTTCAATACCTTTTCAGGCCAGGGTCTCAGGCTATAGCCTCATCCTGGGGATTTCCCATGGCTTGAGTGCTGTACATGTTATAAGTGGTCCCTTGATCTTCCAGGGAGAAAGCTACAATGAGGTGTAAGAGCTGAGGAGATGAATTGTGGAGTGAAAGAAGTGTGCTAGAGGGTTTGCTAGTGTTTCTTGCAGGTTAATACAATCACTAAGGATAAAACCTCCCAACAGAAAGATAATGCAGCTTCTCTTTACCTACACATTAAGAGTGCTTCTTACACATACATAATAGATACCAGAGAAATATTGGAGATGAGTCAGCTCAAGCTTACATTAATGGCTGCAGAGAATAATAATAGGTTATCATTTCAATGGAGAGGTCTTGAAAACCTAATAGGGCAGCTAACATTTCAAGAAGACAGTTACGTTTGTCCTTACCATCTTTTCCTTCTGACTTCCTGTACATAGGGCCTATATGAAACTTCTGAACACTAAACTCTCTGTTTAAATAATTTTTTATTTGTTTTCTCTCTGCTTAAATAATTTGAGAAGAGGAATTACACTGTGCTAAAAGAGTTACTGTAGAGCTTGAAAGATCTGGCATCATTTTTCAGATCTACTATATTCTTAATTCACAGTGTTTGGCCCTGTCAGTCCGCTATGTTTTCCTGCCAAAGGCAGTGGTGGGTGGTGATAGGTATAGTACCTTCCATTCCAGAAGAGTGTAATCATTTTAGAATGGATGCCACGTGGCTGATTTGGTGAATATGAGGAACAATTAGCATATTTGTTTTGAGTGAGCACACATTAACATGACCACATTTCTCTGCATTTCTGAGATGGTTTGTTCAAAGCTATCTGTGTGCGTGATGTACTGCCACGGGCTTACACCCTTCCTGTCTGAAAGAAACTCCTCCCCACCCAGATATAATAGTGGTGGCATGACTGTTTTCCCAACCTCTGTCTCTTTTACTCATTTTTATTAAAGCCTTTTTTTTTTTTTTTTCGCAAAGACTATCTCATCCCTTGTCTTTTTTCCAGTCCATCTCTCAGAAATGTCTTGCATGAGGGGAGGATAAACAAAGGATGGTTGTGACTTAAAAAAAAAAAAAAAATGGCACATCTATATTTATCTGCCAGCTGATGCAGCTAGTACTTTGAAAGCTGATTGTGAGGAGAAAAAATGTCTGTGATACAAAGCCAGCACGCAATGTATACCAAAGAGGTGACATCCACTTCTGAGATGAACTAGTTTGCATGGTGGACACTTGAACTAGTAAGCAACCAGCATCCCCACCTAATGTTTACTGGAATCCCATGCATAGTACAATTAGATCATGATAGTGTGCTGTTAGAAAGGCAGTTGGGTTTTTTACCCCCAGTGGCTGGAAGGAGATCTACGGTCATGTGTAAATGTGGCAAACAAGCCATTTCAGTTTCCTCCCAAACAAATCAGGGAAGGCAGAATGCTTCTTTCCCTTGACAAATCTGTAACGGGGAAGTGTGTTTTCCTTCCAATACTGAATTGGTGCAGCTTTGCTGTGACTGAATTTGAGAAAATATGAGCAATTCTCCTCTCCCAATATCTTTTCTGTGACTCTTAGATAGTGGAAAACACTGCCATCATTTACCTATGCAACCACTCTCTATCTTATTGTTACTTCATAAAACATACCCTTAGAAACGATGAACAGTTGTCAGTTCATTGCCTGCACTGTCACTTTGCAAACTCTAAATAATAGTGAGATTATGGCATGCTATAAAAGCACCTTGAGATAAACCTGTCTGAGTGCAGGGCTGATATTTGGTTTTGGATTAGATTTTGGTATCTCCTTTCCTTTCCTTGCCTTGCCTTGCCTTTCCTTTCCTTTCCTTGCCTTGCCTTGCCTTGCCTTGCCTTGCCTTGCCTTTTTCCTTTCCTTGCCTTGCCTTTCCTTGCCTTGCCTTGCCTTGCCTTTTTCCTTGCCTTTTTCCTTGCCTTTTTCCTTGCCTTGCCTTGCCTTGCCTTGCCTTGCCTTTTTCCTTTCCTTGCCTTGCCTTTCCTTGCCTTGCCTTGCCTTGCCTTTTTCCTTGCCTTTTTCCTTGCCTTTTGCCTTGCCTTGCCTTGCCTTGCCTTGCCTTGCCTTGCCTTGCCTTGCCTTGCCCTTGCCCTTGCCCTTGCCCTTGCCCTTGCCCTCCCCTTCCCCTCTTCCTTCCCCTTCCCCTTCCTCTCTCCCTTCCCCTTCCCCTTTCCTTTCTGTTTCTTTCCTTTCTGTTTCTTTCCTCTTCTAATTCTCTTAGAAACCCAAAGAATAGTATTGAGAGTGAACCTGCAGAACCCATTGCTAAGCCGGGAAAGGAACACTGAACTAAGTTTATTTTCAGCTGATTTGTTTGTACTGGTAACTGAGTTCCTTAGCCTTTCATGTAGTTCTCCCATGCAAGTACTAATCTGGCTCGCTGGCTTTTGAGATCTTAAAGGATCCTAGCACAAGGCTGAACAAAGTACATGTGGTGTCTAGACAGAGAGCTTAATTCACACTCAGACTGCATAAAGTGGTGTAATGTTCTTTGCTTTTATTTTGAAAAGCTGAGCTTGCTTAAAATTTGGGTTCTAGAGCTTGAGGTCTGGCCTTCTGGGAATAACAGGCTGTTCTTACTAAAGTAGCAAAAAATGGTGCTTGGGGTATGACTTGGGCAAGAAATACGCTAATCATGATAAGTTTATTGGAAGTCAGACCCTGGAAGGTAAGCATAAATAGACAAACTCATCAATGTTCTTTTCCTTCTTTTCTACTTTGTCCAGTTTCATATTCAGAGCTGTTCCAGAAGCAGTTGGTGGTTCTTGTTATGCCTGTGCCTGGTTTCACATCTGTTGATGACTAGCTTCTTTTTAATCTATTTTTTTTTGAAGTGGAACCTAAAATAACAAGGACTATTCTCCTCCAGAGAGGCTGTCCTCCTCCAGCAGTCTCAAAGGCTCCTCTGGCCCCAGAGAGATTCTTGTTTGCTCTTAGACTGGTGAGTGAACTTCCAGGGGATGGCAAGGAAGGGTGAGCTTGGTGAGCCTTTCTTATCAAAAATGGTGAGAAGAAAATTAATTTATTGAAATCTCTTCCAGAGTCACGCTAAGCTCTCTTGTAGCTGTGATCTCAAACTGCATCACAAGCTCATTTAGGGAAACCTGTGCTTAGTTCAATGGTGAAATACCTTATTTGCCAATTCTTATTCTCAGGTGTCACTGAGTCCTGTGCACTTGCTAAATGCTGTGAGGTCTATCAATGAACTTTTGTACATGAAAAGTAAAAAAAAAGCATGTTTTTGGTGATCTTAGGCTGGGAGCTTAGTGTTGGAATTAATGTTTGAAACTGGAATGACCTTTCACCTTTCTTGCACAGAGCTTGTGACTAACTTTACAAAATTATGGTGAGAACCTGTATCCATGGGTGAGAAGAACTGGAGATGCCTTGGCAGTATAGACACAGGTTGCCCTGGCACTGCAGTCAGAGATTACATCAGCTATCTTGATTTGTTTTGCTAAACCCATGCACAAAAGACTAATGTGTAAAAACCCCAAACCATCTCATATCATTCAGCAAGCACGAGTTGTGGATTTCACTACTTACTAACCTGGAATGACTGTCAGCTGACCACATGGAGGTATAAAACTTTGTATCACCCTGTCAATCCCTTGGGCTGTTGAGCACACCTAAATATATTTTAGTGTTCAGAACAAAGAACTTCACTGAAATCCATCGCTAATCCTCTTCCACCACCTCCATCACATCATTATCTGAAAAGTCAGGCTCTCATCAGATTGAGAGAAAAACAAATAAGAAACATGAGAGCACAGAATGTGGGTGAACCTGAGGGGTTGCTCAATAATTATTGTCTCAGCTGAAGAATAGGAACAGTACTTTGGAAATGAAACCACATCTCACTTGACTATTTGACTACCTTGTCCTAGGGGTCTTGGTTGAAGTTCTGACATCATTGTCAGCACTTTTCTTATTTCAGGCTCACTGAGTTTCCTGCTGTGGAAGAAAAACTGGCTAAAAAAAGAAACCTGCTAGAGCTTAAAAGCACTCTGTTAGCAAAATCCAGCAGTGGAGGCCTTGGTTGATGAGTCATTTCACACAAATATGTGCCACACTAATCAATGAGAAATACTATAAGGGTCATTCACAGGCAGGAAAAAACGAAATCAAAGCCATGGGGATGCTAAGGATGGGGAAAATGGGAGGGCTGTGTGCATGTGTATGCTTGCGTGCTAGTGTGTGTGTACTTGTGTGTGTGATCAGAAAATGGGTGGTAGTGGGAAAGAGGGGTAGTTCATTGGAGCATGCTGTTCTGGGGGTAAGAACATGACTCCAGCAACTCTGTGGCTTGCAGCATTGTTTGTGATAATATCTTATCTAAGGGTTTCATAATGAGGAAGTGTGTGACATTTTCATCATATATTTACAACCTGCTGTAGAGATTAACGTTTCAGAGGCATTTGGAAATGCAGTCACTAATGCAACTCGCTTTGTTATCCTTACTACGAATTCTGTCATTATATATCTGTTAAGTATGTATTGGCAATTTATTGACATTGCTATTCAAATTAAATTCTTGAGTAATTAGTCACCAGTGGATTTGCTTTCCCAAGTTGCAGCAATATGTCTCAAAACCTTTTCAAGCTTCTTCCAAGCTTCTCTCATTGGCATTTTTCCAAGATGTTTCTTAAGAACAAGCACTGAAGCTGATATTTAGAACATATGGTGATGATGTGTTTGTATGTTCATTAAATCAAGATACCAATGAAAGAAAAGTGTAAGGCTTTCTATCCTTTTAAATGAAATTGTCAACCTAGATATCTATTGCCTTTGCTGAAATCCAGCCTGAAATGTCTTGTAAGCAGTGCTCTGTTATGATGACAAATTAATTCACATCAGACTTTGATCACTGCTTGAAAAGTTTTCAGACATCAATTTCCAGCAGTTGCATTTAGAAAATGAGAATTCAGTTTAGAGCCTTAGATTCAAAACAACAAAAGCAGAAGTGCCTTCATGTAGCTGGTATGCAAACCTCTAGAAAAATGCATGGAATTCAATAGAAGCTTCTTCCATATGTAAGATAAAGAATTTCATCAGCACTGGCTGATATGTGCAATTAATGTTCTACATATGGCTTGCTTTACACAAAGCCCCTCGTGTTACTGTTGCTTGTGTGTACAAATTCACGCACTCAGAATATATCTGTCTGTCTGTCTTTTCCCACTGGTCTGTCTTCTTGCCATGTAATATGTCAAAAGGAAATGAAAAAGGGAGGGGGAGTGAATTTCACTTAGAATAGAATTATATTAGCCAGCCTAATAGTGAAGGTGCATTTTGGAAATACAGTTCTGTATGTCTAATGTTTACCACTTGACTACTCATGCCTCAGGCTCAAAATGCATAATAATGCAAATTAAAACACAACAAACGGAAGAGCTAGAATCTCAAAGATAACCATACCTAATGCAAAGTATGACAGAACATCTGCTCTTTAATTAATCTTACGTAAAGACTGAAGCTGTGCATTAAGATGCAGAGTGTTTATGACAACTGTTTTTTGTAGTTAACATGCTCCTGGCCTCCCTCATGTAATTGTTTCTGCTTTGTAACACACATAAAGCTCTGATAAACAACAACAGCCACCTAGAAATAGAAATGTTGGGAAGGGAATGGTTCAGAAACACAACGTCAGAATGTTTCCAGGGAAGCATAGGTGTAGCATTTAAGTACATGGAAGTGGATTTTCATAATGATGAGAAGAATCTAACATCTGGTTTTGAGACTACACTGGTGACAGCTGAAATCCTGTGATTAAAATTAAAAATAAAGAGAAGCAATAAAGGTCCTGTGCATTAATGGGTCCTCAATTTTTAGGTGATCAATTTGAGAT
Source organism: Tyto alba (assembly GCF_018691265.1). Classification (NCBI taxonomy): domain Eukaryota; kingdom Metazoa; phylum Chordata; class Aves; order Strigiformes; family Tytonidae; genus Tyto; species Tyto alba. The sequence goes on along the minus strand of NW_024881275.1, from coordinate 44,244,731 downwards.
GTGTTTTAGGAATCAGATTTTCAGAAAGCATTCAGGACTCTTTTTCAATGCCTTTCAGAAAAGGAGGGCTACTTGACAGTATTTTAATTTAGCTATCCCAAACTACTTCTGATTTCTGAAGCTTTTTACCGTTTATTCATTTTCCCCTTCCTCATGAATGCATGAAGGTGTTTGTGTGGATACAGTTGCTACAAAGAGTGAAAAATATATCTGGAACCTGTGCATTCATCTTGATAAAATGTTTTTCTTGTCCTAGGATGATTTTTTTTATTTTATCGAAAAAATAATTCTATGGTTATCAACATAAATATGGTTGCACTGTCATGGACACACCGTGTGGAGATTAATTTGGAGAGGACTTGACAAGGTTGTCTTGATTGCTTTAATCAAGATAACTGTAAAAACAGTTTAGATAACTGTTAAAACCTGTATTTGTCTTCTGTCCAAGATGAGAAGGGTATGAAACTGCTCTTGGCCTCAATACAAAGGTGAGTTAGAGAGTAGTCACAGTGAAAAATGAGAAGACTTATCAGAAGATCCTCATTCTCCTTGGCTGCAGTGAAAAGCATTAACACCATCAGGGGCTTCATGAAGAACATCAGTGTTAACAGGCTGACTGTTAGTGTGGCTTAGACCTTTGGGGAGAAGAAAAACTTCCTTCATCTTTATTCCCTTCCACAGAGTGGTGCAGGCTTGGACACAATTTGACACTCAAGTGGCAGATACTTCCTGTGCATCCATCTGGAGCAAAGATGTTCTCATCTAGATTTGTGAATCCAAGTCTCATCCTATATAAATTCAATCCAAGTCTGAATGAGAAGCTCAACTTTATGTTATTAGGAGATGTCTAGTTGCAAGACATATGTCAGTTGTATAATCTGTGAAGAAAAAAAGAGGAAAGGAGGTGAAAGAGCTATAGAAATATCAAGAAATAAATATCAAGGAAACTTAAAATTGCATTTTTTGTATTAAGCTAGTTTTTACCACCTATTTTGTGGCCTGGTTGTGTTTTCCAAAGATAGTGTTTGGGACCTTCAATATGGATCCTAAGGAAAGACAGCTGTGTAAGGCATCTTGAAAACTTTTTTACTTGGTATAAATGAATGGAGTCCTGAATAAAAATGATAGGATACACTTTAAACTGAATGAAAATAGGTTACCTGCAGAAACTATGAAGCTGGCATGTGGCCTATGTCTGTAAAGAATAATTTTTATTTGCCTAAATATGTATAAGGGAGGAAGACAGATAAATTGAAAGAAAAATGCCATCACAATAATGTTCACTCTGGCAAAAGGTTTGCAAACAACATAAAAGAGCTGCCTCTCTGAAATGATGGCATTCCTCAGAGTATGTCCAATATATATATGTGTGTGTGTATACACGTAAATATGCCAAAGGTAGCCTTGTTGCTATGGGAATTGTCAGCAATTATTTTCCCCTTACGTGCTGCATTATTATTAGTGATTCCTGTTTCATCATGGGATGATGCAATGTAAATGCAGGCTTTCTGCTTGTCCACTTCTTCCCATGTGTAGCTTTATTCCTCCAGCTGAGCCTGTGCAGCAGATGCCAGAGCATTCACTGTAATGAGGGACTGGAGAAGGACCTAAGCTTTACCGGCATTTGAATTGCTCTGGACTGCTCATCACTCCTTTAATTTATACCCTTAGAGAGATGGCAACAGGGTGTATGTCTTCTGTGGAAGTGATCTGAAAGCTTGCCAAGAAAGGGCCTCAGTCCCTTCCTTCTTATAGTCCTGGCACGTAAAACCACAGGAGAAAACAAAAAGCATTTGTGAGGAGTCATCCAGGAAGAAAGATTAACAATATAAACCAAAGAAGGAGAAAGAAAAGACCCTTTCCTCATTGAAAGTGGGTCTGTGCTTATTCTAATGGAACTTTTACAGACCCTGAATGTCTTCTAATCTGAACGTAATGCTCGTTGCTGTTTCTGCTGCTTCTTTGTTCAACACCCTGCCTGTTCTGCTTGTGGTTGGGTGAGGGGAGGGGGAAGCGCAGTCACTGGCCAGCTTTATCTTTGTGTGAGGAACAAATGTTGCTGTCACCCTCAAGGTTGTGGAGCATGTCTGCTCTGCAAAACAAAGGGGTAGGCAGGGCCTTGTTTGTCCACCTTGTTCTCAGCTCACCCTGGACCTCTCATGAAAAAACAGGAAGGTTTCTAATTTTTCATTTTCCTGAAACACATCAAAGACTGTGAGTAGAGGAGGGACATGCTTCCCCCGCTTCCTATAACCCCCCCCTCTCCTCTCCCTCCCCCAGCCATCTTTTTTGGTTCAGAAAATTGTGTGGCTTTAACCTTGCTTGTCTAATAATGTGTGACCTTGGCTTTACGTGGGTTGGAAGGATTTCAGAGTTGGTTTTATCAGGATTAGCTTTTTATCTGCACAGAAGTATCCAAGGAAGTAAGTCATCTCATCTCCTCTCACCTTAGACTCCCAGCTTTCTCCTCTAGTTCTTAGAGCAGTGAGGAGAAAATAGAATGAATTACTGCGATGGGTATGGTGATATCACATTCACTGCAAGGCAAGAAAGGTGAAGCCATCACTCGGTGCTGGGCTGAGGCTCAGTGCTGTAGGTTGCATTCAGCTGCGTTGTGCAGGAGTTCAGAGCTCTGCTCTGCCGACGCCATGTACTTCTTTTCATGTGCTCTCTGCACAGGCATCACTGCAGCCTGCGCTTGGAGAGGAGCAGAGGAGGAGGGTTGTGGAAACCAAGTATAGAGGATTTATACCTCTTCACGTCTTCTCTGCTTCTTGCTACACAAACTGACTTTGAAAGATTGGCTCAGAAAATGAATACCCAGGACATTGCTCTCTGTTACTTTGCTGTGAAATTACTTTCCTGAATGAAAATATTGAATTCCTTTGAAAGCAAGTGCATAACATCTCTGGAAATGAAAATCCTGTGGAAATCACAAAGGAAAGAAGACTGAGGGTTATAAAAGCTTTATATCTCTAAATGTTAGTGAGCCTGAGCTGCTTCTTTTACTTTTGTGTGTGTGTGTGTGTGTGTGTTTGTGTGACAACAATCATAAATGCTCTTTCTAATGTTGATACAGTGAGTGCTGGAATCTCCTCAATGATTATGTTAGATTTATGTTTTATCTACAATGAACAGCCAATAACATGATCTTTAATTTATTGGAGAGCTTGTGAACACTCTGAGCTAACACAGTCCAATTGTTTAGCAACCTCAACCTGCTGTCATCATATCATGTGGAAATTTTTGACTTCCATACAGGACTGCCCCATCCTTTTAAGATGGCATAATATAAAAGTAACTTTCTGTAAGCCAACTCCTCAAACCCTTAGCCTTGGTGAGTAACACTTGATTTCTCCTATGTTCTCATTGTTTCAATGCAACTTCCATCAGAGTAAGGTGCTATTCCATATGGGACATCTGGCAGGGAATATGAACCTCAGTGAAGACTGATGAAATGTATCAGACGAATTTTTGGATTTAACTGGCACCTTCCTCCTATATGTTCCTACTTCATAGCCAGGCATTAAGGCGTGGGGTTGTTCCCCGTGGTATAAGTATACATCCAGCCCTACAAATCAATAGCAGTTTGAGCATCTAAGAGGATGAAGGACTGTGCACCTTGGTGACTGTGGCCATCAGTTGTCTCTTCAGTGTTTGACTCACCAGACTGGAAACAAGCAGCCTCTTGTTGAAGGCAGCCACAGCCCTTTGTTGCTAAATGCAGCTCCCCCCCTTAAAGTCTGGTATGTGTAATATACAGAGAGCTCTGACGTGCTTTAAATCAAAATGTCCAAACAATTCTGGGTATCTCTGCATGGAGTCTCCAAGATTTTTTTGTGTGAGAAGGAGACACTGGAGGGGGGGAAAGGGTCATGTAAATTTTGATCTAATTTTCTTTAATAAAATACTGCAGTCCTCAGATAAGTAACTGAAATCCATGGGGGAATAAAAGGTTTTAAGTATGACTCCAGAACAACTTCTTCATAAATTTTCAGAGGAGTATAAGCAGGTTCCACAGTGCAAGGTGTGGATTAAGTACTGCTGTGTTGCATTCTTCTCTTAGTCCTTTATTCAACTCTGCTGGCCTTGCTCCTGCTCCTGGTTTACATCAGTGCACCTAAAAAGAACAAGCCATTGATATGTCTTGTTACCAATTTACCTCCCCACAATTCTCCTTCACACTGAGTAAGATTCTTAAAATGTAGAATCTGCTGTAACTCTGTTCTTGCTGAAATCAGTGGAAGATTCACTGTGTAGAATTAAATCAAGATAAAGTATCTTGGAAGTTCTCCCTGTGGACTTGTAATTCAATGTTCTTTTTAACTCTAGACCAGGAACCCAATTTAGGTCCAATTACACGTTTCTGGTCATTGTCAGAAACAGAATACTAATGGTCTGGCTCATAGAGCCACCTAATGTTCTTATATGTGCACATATACACAGATACATATGGAATAAAGAGCTGGTGCTTTCATTTTCCTTGTTGCCTTGCTCTTTCCTGCAGACCAAACTTGGTTACTATTTCTATGATGATGACAAATACATTGATATTGCTACCTAGATCTGTCTTCTTCCCTCTGGTCTAGAATCTAAGCCTGTTTCTGAAAATTTGTGGTGGGTATCTAGTCCTTGGACCAACATCTATCTATCTCAACCAGAGTTCTTAAACATACCATCCACCGAGCTTTTGCAATGACCTGTTTAGTTGCTCACAACAGAAAGTCACCTATCACACTAGGCAGTGTCTTCAGCTTTCTTTACAAACTTAAATCCAGGTTATGGCTTAATCTTTCTCATTCTTTTCACATCATGTATTATGTGACTGTGTCTTCTCCACCTACATCACTTCTCATTCACTGGACACCTCATTCACTGTGATATGCTTCATCAAGATAACATCCACCTCTGATCACCCCAATCTGCCAGCTTCCACTCTGGTGTTTTAAATCTCTAAAATGGAACATTTGTGCTATCCCTGTGCTGCTGCATAAATTTGAAAGGAGGTCTCCATTAACATCTGCCTCATCTCCACCACAAATCTTTGCTCAAAACCCTTCTCCGTCACAGTGCCTATGGACCCTGCTGTGATGGCTGAGTGGTTGGTATGTGGGGATAGCTTCACCTCACAGTGGCTGTTATGGCTCTGCTGTTTCCTTCTTCTGCCCCATCAAACCTTCCCATTCTTTCTTTGTCTTCCCCCACTGTGGCTACCCATCTGTTGGCTGTCTAGGGCTTCCACATATTTTTATGCTGAGTTTGGACAGAACCTGCCACAATGAATTCTTAGTTTAGACTCTGGGAACCTCTTAAAGACTGATAAACTTTAATTAATATTTTGTTATAGTTTGAAGTTATAAAGTATTGTACTAAGACAAGCCATAACAGTATTTAGATAAAAAGACAGGGAAAATTCTTGATTATCTGGATATGCAGTGGAGAAAACAATCTTGTTACAAGTAACAGTATGTACAGTAGTTAATGTCTATGCATGATGGTAAGAAATATCTTTCCAGTGTCTCAGCATTATTTCCTTTGCAATCAAGAAGTTAAAGTTGAGCTACAAATATTTTCCTTGCTTTGTGGATGAATATTTCCTCCCAGGATCTCCTGGAATCTGAGATGTGTAGTGGCACTAACATCCCTTTTCCCATAGAGAATTATTTTGGTAAGCAAGAAATAAAATTAAACCCAGGCATATCAGTATTTTAAAAGGGGAAGGCTGTAGCCTTGAATTATCCATGTTGATTTGACAAACCCAGTGATGCTGCAGATATAATACACAGCACTGCTGTCACACCACCAAGTGACATCTTTTTATCCAATGTGAAAATGAAATATCAAAGTGAGGGAATCCTGCAAGTCTTCTCATGCTGTTTGTAAGATGTGCAAAACTCTTGTGCAATAGAGTAGATGTTCATCAAAACTTTGCTTTAAATTAGATGTCGTTCAGGTAGCAATGTCTAGTTAGATGCCTAACATTTTTCCTCCCTAGGACCCCATGTTCAGTTGCTTTTAACCTTGCCAAGCATGACTTGTTTGGCTTGAAATTTTCAATGTTTCATATATTTCCTTCTTGCTTTTGTTTCAGAGGAAGTTTTTTCCATTTTTTTTTTTTTTTTTTAAGGGTGCAAGATTATCTGAGAATGCTAGCAGAAGGAATACATCCATAATAAACATTTTACAAATGCTTTCATGGTACTCCTCTACCTTCTTATTTTGGAAAGGTTCTTATTTACTAGAGGAGTGCTTTCCAGCAGTAGGGCCCTGTTGCTACCCATAGGAAAACTTCCTCCAAAGGCAAGGCTGCAATCTTTTTCAGTTTCTATGTGCTCAACAGAAACTTCTTGATTTATGACAAACCTTCTTGGGAGATTTTGGCTGCATTGAGAGGTGGCATCCATTAATGAGGGTGTGTGCAAGCCAATGCCAAGGAGATGCTGACCAAAGTCCAGCCAGCATTACTGTGCTTTCTTGGCAATCACTATCATATGCTTTTGGAACTGAAGTGAAAACAAAAAGAAAGCTGCCCTTAACTGATCCAACTTCGCAGTGAGAAGAGCTAGTAGCTCCCTGGTCAAGATGCAGAAAGATGGGACATGTGGAAGAAAATAGGATTTGATTGTTAAGTTAAAGTAAGCAACATAGTGGGTACTCAACGGCAACTATGCTGAGGCCTTGTTTATAACAGCTGTTCTTAGATTGTCTTAACTCTTGTGGGTTTGACCTTTCAATCTTATTCACTTCTTTTAACACAGCTCTTGCAGTGGTCACAGAAAGCATCATATGCAATGTGCATATAGATTCAGTTCAGTGTTTGCTCCGTGGAGCTTCTATAAACATTTTAAGCTAGCTGAAGAAAAAAAGAAGACTGGAGAATTTCCTCACTTCATATAATTTTATCAGCACAAGAGGAAAGCACATATGTATGTGTCTGCACACTCATAAATATAAAAAAGAATATATTGGAATGAATTTATTTTGCCCAACTATTACTCACCAACTTTTCAAAAGCTAGACTGCACAAAGTCATAGTCAGAACATAGTCAGGAAGAAGGACCAATTAAGAGCAGTCCTAGGGTTTATGAGATTGACAATGTTTGGTTGACACCACTGAGTGCTTTGCTTTCTTCACTTGTTCTCTTGAAATCCTGAACCTGTTAATTTGCCTGTAACTCTTACAGAAGGAGGGCAAAGGGTGCAAGATGTTTCAGCTGTTTTTCTACAGCTTGTATCATCTAGTTGCTACATGTATGACATGACCATTCTGCTTGCATTGCTCTTGGGGTCTGTCCTGGGATTGCTGTTGCTTTTACTACAGAACTGCCTGAGGTCCCAATGTGTTGCAGGTCATATAAGAAGATAATAATGTCAAATACAATTTACAGGTAAGGAACTAGGTCACTGGGAGGTGAAACTCTCTTATCTCAGCTTAGATAGCAATCCATTAGAAAAGCCATGACGTGAACCAAGTCCCAGACCAGTGTCCTAATTATATGAACAGCCTTCTGCTTGGTTAGAATTGACATTCAACTGAAGTCATTGGAAGAGTTTTGTGGGCATGAATGTACAAAAAAGATTCAGATATGGTGTGTGTGAGATGAATCATTCTTTTAGCACAGCTAGGAAGTCAGCATGGTCAGGTCAATCTGCAGTCAAGGGGAGAGCAGGAAGCAATCAGGCATCAGCTAGTTTCCAGGCTAGGGCCTTCTTTAGGTTGCCCTTGCCTAAGATCTTAACTCTTAGCTGGACAACTGTAAGTTTTAGTTTACTATCACCAACTGTTCCTAAGCAAGATGATCTTCTCTAAGATCAGAAGGTTGAATATTAAATCCAAGATCCCAAATTCATATTTATTATTTATATGTTCTCAAAGTGTGATGGCCCAAACTTTTTTTATTCAAAAGAAAATCTTCCTTAACTAAGCTCGTCTTCTTTGTGAAGTCCAATTTGCTGTAGCTCTGTTTATGCAAGATACAGATGAATCTTACTAGAAATATTGTCATTAGTCATGACAGATTAAAAAAATTGCAGAACAAGAATGGACCTACTTATACACTGGAATGTACAAGACCATATAATGACCAAACCAACATTACTCCAAATCAGTAACATAGTGATTGCTGTTAGGAAAAAGGTTAACATCTAGTATATGGCAATATTTGACACGTTAAACTAAAAATTGTTGTATTGAACAACAAGATTTACTAAAATGCTTTACTTTAATAGCACAGTATAACTCAGATTTAGAAATTAATTTCTTTAACTCTTTAGAGACAGAAAAGGGACTGCTTATAATATATACCCAGAACAGCTGTATTAAATTATTTGATCATCAGATGATCCCATTCTACATCTTACTGAAAGGATGGTGAAATCTGTGTCTGTCCCACTAGGTATCAATTCTAATTAAATGTGTTATTGTCTTCATGATAACCATAGGAAGTTAAGACAAGATCAATAATTTGTATTTGAGTATTATTTATTGTTTTTTTAAATGAATCTTAAATATATACTAATAAACCTGTCCTTTTACCTATCCTCTCATGATATGTCTTAACATATACAACAAAATGTCATACATGCTTTGGCCAATTTCTAAAATATGGATGCCTCAAACAAGGAGATTTAGGAACCAAAACATTTTCTGTTCTGAGAAATCCCTCCTTCTCCTTCATGAACAAAAATATGGAAATATAGTCCACTCTTACTAATTCAAAGACTCTTTCAGCCACTGTAGAGAGTATTTTTAATACATGCTTTTAAAGGTCCTGTGTCTAAGTTACTACATTAGTCAGTGAAGGAAACTTCATCTTGTTTTAGGTAATGTTCAAGAACCACTAAAAAGACAATAACATTACTTGCGTACTTCTTTTAAACTGTATGTGTGTGCTTACTTTTAACCTGTATCACCTCACATAGACTCTTGGTTTTGGAAGACAAAATAAATAAAATAAAGCTGTGGCACACAACATCTGAAAAACTCATTTAAGTTTGAATGGGCACAGTCATGACCATTTCATACATCAAAAAGTGGAGAATTGTACTTAGGAGTTCTGTGAAAAGACAAGATATTGGTCAAGAGATATCCAATAAAGTGTTACAGGATTTGCACATTGTTTCTCATTGTTCTTGAGTATCTTTTCCCAAAAAATCTAGCATCAGGGATAAATAGTGTATTGATATAAGCATGTCTGTGTTACACTTACGCAAAGGCTTATTCCACCAATAGCTTGGCTATCTTTGGTGAATATTCCATTTATCTCTGAACTCAGCTTGGTGAGACCACTTGTGAAATGAGTTCCTGACAGAGGCGGGCAAGGATATCAGAAACTTGCCTGTATAGATTGTGTGATGGAGGAATTTCAACAGTGGTGACTCAGAGTGATCCAGCCATTCCTGTGAATGGAGAATGCTCTCTCTGTGAACACGTGTCTAGCAGAAGACCAGGTGCGATAACATGTGGCTGGTCACTGAGATGTAGTTTCATCCACTCCCTTGGTCAGCATCCAGTGTAGAAGTCATTCAGCAGCTGTGATTAACAGCCTGGGCATAAGAGCTGAGTCTGAACACCTCCATGCCTTGGTGAGCATGGGTTTAGACTTGGCAGGCATTTTCCAGTCTGCAGCTTTGGCTGCTCTGTGATTGTGGTTTCAAAATTTGGACCATGGGTTTTAACCTGTCCTTGAGAATTTCTGGGGAAAGACATAGCTGCTCACACACCCACACCCATAACCCCTCCTCCCCTGCCATTCAAGGCATTCAGGTTGCCCACTGTGGAGACTGCAGCCCTTGCAGTTCACCCATTTCAGCATCCCCAGAGGGAAGCCTGTGTACATTCTCTAGTTTCAATTAGGTAGCACATAGCTGAGTTTAGAGAGAGTTTCCAAATCCTGTCTGGCTTGTAAAGTTGTTTTCTTCTGGTGGAGGTGGATGGGAAATAAAACTCACTAGACTCACTAGAATCAGTAAAAACATCACAAGATGTTCACTGAATGTTTGAAATTGCTGCAAACTCCTGCTGGGACTGAGGAAGTGTTGCCACCGAAAATAGCTACCGCTTAAAACACCAGTATTTACAAAAGTTGATGTATCATGGCATTCAGCATCAGGCAGTGTCTCCCATATTCAGAAAGGGAGAAACTTCGGGTCATCTCATTTAGTCCTGGTAACTGCTGATCACTGAGGAGTCTCTCAGGTTGTGTGTGCTGTGTACCTTTCAGTGGATTCCCTTCTGAAAGCTGTATTAGGGAGGAGAACTTGCCTTCATTGTTCACTGTCTGAGATGAGATAATGTGGGGAAGGCAATGCTCCTCCCCTGCTATCTCCCCACAGACTTTGAACAGGTAACTACCTGGAAAAGTCTTTGAATCTCTTAGAGGGAATTCATGGGTCTCCTTTGTCAAGCTGAAAGAAGTGCGTCTGCTCTCACCAATGCTGAGCGGTGTGACAGTATGCTACTAAATCTGCTTTTAGCTGCTTCAGAGATATGTGAAGCAAGGAAGAAAGCAGAGTACCAGTGGGTGAGCTTTTAATGGGGTGGGAGACAGACTGCTGCTCTTTTCTCCATCATTCTGGACACCATCATGAAAATGTTGCTATTTCTTTCTCTCTCCTGAGGTTTTACACTGTTATTGTACCTTCACTCAAAACTGTCATTCTCCAGGTGTGCCACACTGAGTGATCCCTCAGGTGTGTGTATGTCTTTGCAAGTAGGTACGATACACAACACTTTCATCTCCAGCTTGGTGAGAAAAGAACAAATGCAGAACTCCATTAGTCTAAAGTAAGTCTGCTGTGTTTTTCCACCCTTAGTAATATTAGAGCAGAAATAGAAATACAGTGATAGGGAGAAAGCAACAGTCATTAAACATGTATTTGTTGGTTGTAGTTTGGAACTTTCTCTGCTTAAAACAAAGCCATAATCCAGCCCCATGTTAACATGCAGTGTCACATCATTCCTTCAACATACAATATCTGAACATATTCGTCTGGGACCTCTAAAATCTTGCGGGGTTAAAAAGTTGTCTTTTTCAGGGAGACTAGTTTAATGTTTACCTGTCTTCTGTACCTGAGTATTTCAAAGACGTGTTCAAAAATCTTTCTTTCTACATGTATCATATTGATTATACCTGGTTTGATTCTTATGGATGTGGACAATTAAATGAATGTAATTCTTTCTAGATTCCAAATGTTGTATTTTTCTTCTTAAAAGTGGTCTAAAAGACTGTACTCTCATTTTAGGACTTAATTTCTTTTGTGGGTCATTGACAGTGCTTTCACTAGAGCTGAATCATTGTAATATATAACAGTGTTAGCCCATTAGCCAAGTCTTTACCTCTCCACTTTGTAAAGACAGTGCTGGACTAGATTTACCGTAATTGGGAATTGAAAACCATTCCTGAACTCTGCCACATTTAGCCTGGATATAAACTGACATCAGAGAAAAGGATTCCCCACTTCGGTGAATGGGATGTTGGTAGATGAGGAAATGTGGTGGCATCTACTGTGATACACAGCCATTTCTTGGGTGTAGGTATCACATGTCAGCTCAGAAATACATTGCTGCATTACTCTACAGTTTTTATTTAGTCCCCACCTGGACCTGATTTGTTTCCTTCAGCGATATCTTTGCTTTTCATTGGAACTTGCAATGAAAGCAAGCCTGTAACATAAGGTTTCTGATGAAGATATTTGTCTCATTGTACAGCTCCTCAAAGATGCAGAGTCTTTTTAGAAATGTTACTTTTCTCCTCCTTTTAGGTCTTCTATGCTCATTGAGCATTCAGTGGATAAAGCTCTGTGGATTGTGGTAGCCATGGAGACTCCTAGATTTCCAGGTTGTTGCTGGTTGTGGCTACTATCTAAACAAAATACAGCTTGATTCCTGGTAGCTGCACAAAGTTGAACTGTAGCTTATACTGAAGAGAATCCATTTGATTTCAGTGAGGTTTCTGTCACAGTAAGGGACTGCTCAGCATGGTAGTATCTGCTCTTCTACTTCGTAAGCTTCCATTCTCACTTAGAGGTAGCAATCTTTGCCATCATGGGCATAAGGAAACAAATTGCTCAACAAAACCATTGCGTTCATGATTGCAGTGAGTAACCTGTAATAGAGCTCTGACCAGACAATTCAATACCAAGAGCAGAAATAGAGACTTTTACAGTCCTCAAGTCAAATTCTGTCAAGCCTTTTGTACTGCTACTCTTCCTCTTCCACAACATCATGTGGAAGGAACATCACAGAGTGTGTACGTATGAGCAGAATGTGACCCATGCTTTATAGTCTCTCAAAGATTATTTGTTATGGGCAAGTCAAATGGGAACTAAGCATCACTTCATCCACAGGTCCATTTTTAAATAACACACTCTAATTTTCAGTCTGATTTTAGCATTAGGAAAAGCAGGCCTTGAATACTTGTAAAAATGTGGATACCCACAGTGAGGTGTCCTCAAGAATTTAGGCTGATTTCTTTCATAAAATGAAGACATGTTTAAGTCTAATAATTACAGTTATGGAAATATTTTATTTTTAAATAAGAAAAAAGAAAATCAGTGAATACAAATATCCATATCCTTTTACTAATCCTACACTTAATCTGACTAAGAGCTGCTGATTTTGCATGTGAGAGAAGATGTGTCTTTGACAGGGAGTTTGAGAAAGTGACAATTTAACTGGCAATTCCCCTGTTGCTACGGAGATCAAAGGCACACCAAAGCTGCTAACCTGGAATATGAAGTGTGCTAAGAAAGTGTGAAAAGAAGCAACCGATACTTCAGGAAAACAGCTACTTTGCAGTATTGCTGTAAGAACAGAATTTGTTCACTTGTTTTTGGCATAGGTCCCTGTATCTGACTCAGTTTCCTAGCTGTCCTTACGGCATTTTTCACACTTGCTCCGAAGAACAAGTTTAGATAATAATGGCCCGGTAATGGGTGTCATGCAAGCGTGGTATTTGTCATATGATCTCTAGTTCTCCCATACAGTATGTCTCAGTCTTTCTGCTTTGACAGTGTAAATGGGTCTTAAAAAAGGAAAAAAATAAAATTCCTCCTTCAGCACGCTGATGAAAAGTTGGACCAAGTCCCTGAAGCCTTACCAGTAATGGGCCACATGTTCTACTGATGTAAATGGTATAGTTGCACGGACTTATATGGAGCTGATAATCTTGACTTTAATTGAGCACTCTGAAAGTGTCTCTGTTGTAGAGGAAATATTTGCTCTTGGCTGGCAAGGCAAAACTGTAGAAAGAGGAAGTGAGGCTGTTCTCCTTATTTAAATGTTTCTGCTTTCTTGAAATCATTAGCTGGTTAGATTTTCACTTCATTATTCATCAGGCTTTGGTGAGCTGCCTACATGCAGAGCAGCAAGCCAGTCGGGGTTTTCAGAATTGTGGCTTTACCTTGGCAATAGAGACCCATGGAAACGTTTTTCACTGACCTAACTAAGGGCAGGCTTGAACCTTTCAGTGCTTTGAAGTGTGCTTTGTTCTAGCAGTCAAATGCAGGGCACACTTTTTTGCACATGAGCTGGGCTCCGTGTGGCCATTGCTCTTCACACAGGACTCCCCCTGCCGCCACTGAATTTGTAGTTGCCCATGAAGAGGATTCAAGCTTTACCTGCAAAAAAAATGGTAGAGTAGAAAACAAATCTGATGGGAAGTACAGAATGTTCTTTCTTGTGTGAATGACTTAAATTTTTATTGTGGACTTTTGGAGAGAAACCAACCCTACTTTGCAATGAATCAATGAAGATTTGGTAATACAAACAAATGAACTTTGAATTGTACTACTGAGTCTATCAAACTGCAGTATCAGGAACTGTATTGTCTGCGTCTCTTTAAAAGTACAATTTGTTCCTAAGCCACAAAACTCTAAAACTTCAGCCATTTTGTGGAAATCAATGAGAATCATGCAGACAGATCTCAGAGTATCATTTCAGCCATAAATTATGCACTGGATGAATCCTATCCCATGGTCACAGTAGACAACAGAAGACCACAGAAGTACAGTAACCTTATTGCTTTTATTTCCATTCCATATGCTACTTCCAGTGATGATGAACTGGAGTGAAGCATCAGCCATAAGCCTTCTGGCTCTGGAAAACAGGCAACATTCTTAGTGATGTAGTTGAAAAAGTGTTTTCAGATTAATAGTATACAGCATATAATTAAGCATAAAGTTTACCTTTCAAGCATTCTGTCAATTTTTCCATTGAGACAACTCCTTAGGTTTTCCAAAGCTGCTATTCTCTCCTATGAGCTCTGTTCTTTTCCCAACAGTGGCTTATAATATTTCTTGCAGCCATACAGAGGTGATTAATCAGCTTAACCTGACAGCTTCTAAGACAAGTCAGAAAACTGGTAACCTCACAAAAATTCCAGCAGACTCCCAACAATTTCTTGATATCATTTTAGTAATATGCAGTCTGATCCTCCAGTTCTTGCAGGTCATTGGTTGAATTGCATTGTTTCTGCTTGAACATGAGGTTTGCATAATATGTCCCCATGAAAAGTAATTAGAACCAAACAGATTCTATATCAACAAGACCAAAACTTGTGCATAAATTCATTTTCAGATGAAGAAGAAAAAAAATCCTTATTATTTTACTGCTGAAGAGGACCAGAGGAGACTGGATTAAATCCTTTTTTTTTTTTTTTTTTTCTTGCTGAATTGCTTCATAAAAATTCTCTTACAATCATTTTCCTGAAAATCACCTAAACCCTTCTGTATGGTATGATGAATGTGCATCCCTCTGTGTGACCAGTTGTCCTACTTATGCTTGTTCATCATATGATAAGGGAATTCCAGATGGCACATGATGATACCGGTTTATTCACGTGATAGGTCTATGCCCATTCATAAAATGTCCAATCCTTTCCTGTGCTTATCCTGTCATTTGGTATATCTTTCTTAAATGACTGGAGACCTGTATTTTGGTCATGTTATGTTGCAAATCAAGACATGGCAAAAAGATAATGTCCTCTCTCTGTAGAAGCCTATGCGACCTGCATGGCCTATGAGAAAGCTGGCTCAACATCTATCAGTGCAGAGTGAGATTACGTGAGCTATGTGAACATAGTCAATTCCTTTCCTCCCTATGGAGACATAGGCAAGTCTTGAGCTTGAAAGAAGCTCAACTGCCCCCTGCATTTTTCTGTCATTATAGCTGTTGAATAAGGAGTAGATGGAACCACTGAGTACCAAAAACCTGGAGTAGAAAAGTCCATCATCCAGCTTTGCTGATAGGAAAGGTGGTAACTTACTGCTGAATTTAGGTGAGTGATGTCCTCAAGGAGGAAATGGGAAGAGGTCTGGCTGAAGCATAGTGTGTCCGTGGATACAGCAGCCTGGAGCAGAAAACTTGGATTTCCCACAGAGCAGGAGGCCTAGGCAGGGACAGTGAAGAGCTTGGTTCAGGGCAGACTCTGGGCCTGCTGTGCTCATTGCTACTTAGCTAGATCAGCAAGCAACACTGGATGAAAACAATCACACTGAGATGTAGGCTAAATCATTTAAAATAAAATGAAGAAGGCTTAAAATGACCTTACACCAGAGATTCTGTCCAAAATCCATCACTGCTTTTCACACTGGAACAGAAAGGAATGGAGCCTTTCAAACTTCTTGTTGGCAAACCCCTGTAGATAGTGTACACCACACTTTTCTCTCCAAGGAGGTCACAAAGGCCATGAAAATACAGAGGGAAACATACCCATAATGAAGTTTAACAGTAGAGAACAGATATAGGAAGTGGTACTGGCAAAAATACATCTTACACGTGTATAGATGAGGTAGAAACCAAGGCCAATTTCTTCCTTAATGCCTTTTGGATCCTATCCACATATTTATCATTTTTGCATAAAACCTGTTGAACTGTTGCTGTGACCGGTTGCTTCTTCATTTGAGCCATCCCTTTTAAATACACAAAACAGATGGTGGCTGTTCTTAATGAAAAGGGCTATTGTTGTATCCTTTTTTGTTAGTAAATGTGGTTTTAATGACTTGGGAAAAAATATTGATTATTATTTTATTGAAAATCTCTCAATTTTCTGCTTATACCAACAAAAAAAATTATTCACAATTTCAGCTTACCAAAACCTTTGGATTTTCCTGCACAATAAAATTATATTGAAGTTTTAAAGACCTAGTTTGGTGTTTTCCAGTGGTTTTCAATGATAAAATGTACAGAGAAAAAAATTCCTTTCTTGTTTGTTTTAAATCCACCATTCTAAAGCTTTTTGAAGTGAAAACACTTTAAACTCTTGTAGAAAATACTTCTAATTTTCAACCAGACCCAGCATACATTAATGCGCAGAACAGCATAGGAAGATATGCAAGTAGGGTGAGCTAAACTCACATTGTGTGGTTGCAACTCTGACACACTAATTTTAGATTTTTTAGTATTACTTGGATGCCTGCAGAGTCTTAAAAAACATCCTCTTACTGCTGCTGAAGATTGCTAGGAATAGATTATAACTCTTGGGGAGTCTCCATCACTGGTAAGTCTTATAAAAAGGATTTAATGAACCTCTGACAGGAATAGTTTTGGTTTTCCTGACCCAGTTTTAGGGTAGTGGGGTATAATAGATAATGGCTTAGTATCCCTGACAGCTCTGTTTTCAAAAAGGATGGTCTTACTGATCATTTGTAAAAGTCAGTAGGCTCCAGTAATTCAGGAGTTACAAAACTCCTAAAGCTCAGTGGAAGTTGCAAAACATGCATGGCATTCTGGTTAAGCACTTAGAAAGCTAACCCACTCTGATATTGGGGCTGCTCTGACATGTATAGTTATCAGTATCCCAGCTGGTTACTTTGAAGAGGTTATTGTTTCCTGGATTACCTGAAGGTATAAAGGCTTCTCTGAAAAAGGAAGTAATTTTGAACAAAGAGAAGATATGAAGTCAAGGTGCAATATCTTAATACAGAAACAAGTTAGCAGATGAGTCCTCAACAAGGCCATGACACCTTTTGTCTTCTGCACTGACAGGGCTGCAGTACATGAGGTGGTACTGCCTTGCTTTTCTTTGTCCTCTTTGCAAGGCTTAGTGCCCTCAGTGTGTATAAACTTCCTGAACAGAATAATGGAAGTGACTTGACATCTGAATAAGAGCTTTGCTGTTTTCATTTCCGTGGGCAGAAGCTCTGCTCTGCTGGGGACATATCTGACCAAGAGAAGGATTTGTCCCCATGGTGAGGCAGCAGTACCTTGTCTTGTCTCTGCTTTCTTCACAGTACCTCTGTGCGTATCCCGGGCAAGTTTAGTTTATATTTCGATTGTACAGCAGTTTACTGAACAGGTAAGAGAATACTAAGTTTGGAGTTTTTAGGTATCACTGAGAAGTGATTTGGGAAAATAGTCTCATGGGAAAATATTCACTGCTTTGATGTAGTCTTGAAATTAAGCACCCAAATTCATTATAATCAATCCATAGCCAAAGAGAGACTACACTACATTCTTCAACTAACAAGCTGCTTTTTCTCAATTTAAATATTGAAATGAAAGCAATAGGTGACATTTTCCATTACACACCGAAACATCATGTTTGTCACAACCAACCCTACTGAGCCCTTTTAGCCTTTCAAACAGAGATTGTTAGTCTTTTTATCACTATCTGTTGTTGATATGCTGACCCATTCCTTTAATTTTTTTATTTTGATCATTAAAAGTTTACAATAAAACCTTAAAGTGGTGTTCTGGACTGCATAATTTAGGTGTATATGCAAAAATATCTCAATTTCTACTAATTCCCACTAATACTGAAACTCAGTGTGGAAACCCATTTACAGTTCCAAAGAAAAAAATGATCTGTGTTTACAGAGTTCTTCACTGGCTACTAGGAGAGGGAGAAAATTATTCTAAACTCTGAGTACAAGAGGAAGGTTTGAGAAGTTCATATGTGCATGTGACAGAGCAACGCTACTTCAGAAATATATCTTGTTGGACTGCCATGTCTCCTACAGAATGAAATATTTTGGTATAGCTAACAGCATCAAGTATGCTATCAGGGTTTCGTGGTGGAATGTAATCATCTTTTGTATACAGACTTCAGATAAATATCAAGAAGTTTATTCTGACCTTAAAAGTTTGTGGAACTGCTCTTTAACTAGTACAGAAAACTACTAGTTAGACTGGAAACCACTGAAAAGGGTATTTTTAATTGGGAAACAATGGGATTAATGTTTCAAAAATGTACTTAAATCACATTCTAAAGTAGGAAGTTCATTCTTATGTGTGCATGGAGGGTGTACTTCTTTCTCAGCAAATCCTTTGGAAAGGTATAAACACATAAAGAGGTACAGTTCAACATTTCTGAAATCATAATAAATTTTGGTTATTCATGGCCTGAGCTATAATTTAGAAAGATTCAAAGACCAACCATGATTAGTAGTCACCATGTCTAATGTGTTCAGCTCTGCAGTTCTGAGCCAAGAATGAGTGGTATGTGCATACCAGAGCAAATGGAGGAAAAGGTCTGTGAGTATTCATTGAAATTCAGAAGTCAGTTTTAATTCAATGATGTTCGTGGAATGTTCTCATTCACTTCCTACAATCAGATTTGGGGCATTTGTTCAAGAAATCAAAAAGTGTACTATTTTGCCCAGAGTTTTCACTGCAAGTTAATTTTAAATTGAATATTTGAAAGCTTGGTATTAATAGTATTTTCAGGCTAAGTTTAGTTGGCTAGATGATCTCATGATAGTCTGCCAGTTCCCTCTGATGTTTTTTATGCATGACCAAGTGTGTGCAGATCAAACTATATAGACAAATCCACCTACTACTTTTTCCTCCTAATTTCAGTTTAGAGTAATACAGTCTTAGGGCTGGGGGACCATAAATATGATAAAGACACTAGGTAGCTTTAAATTTCAAGAAACCAGGATTCAAGAGAGTATATTTGATCCTAACATTTTTCTCTCTAGTTTGATTCAATAATTATGGTCTTGACATCAGTGAAGCTGCACAGGACTGGGTAAATAGGGTGTGATTCAGACTGACTGCATACATGTACAGGATGGTCCCATGGCATAAAGCTCAGAATCTTCTAAGTCTGAAAGGCATTTTTTAAAAAGTATTGCCTTAGCAGAGACAGGATTTTGCCTTTACCATTGGCAGAAAGATAAGTCAGGAGCTGCACTGGTGGAAGGAATTGCTGAACCTCAGCTGTGGTTTCTAGAATTCATAAGTCATAATAGTATTTCCTGAGTTACAAATACCCATATAGACCATATATATCTGTCAAGGGCCAAAAGAAGGATGAAAGGATCTTGGTGTAGGATGTTATAAGTGACAAATGTTCTCTTTGGGAGAGAAAAAAATGTTCTATTAGAGAAAAAAAGATATCATTTCATAAGGAACTGTGAAGAAATTAATTTTTCAAGGTATTCATTTAAACTTTGAAAGTTTTTGACATGTGAAGGGCTTAGCAGCTCCATGAAATAGCGTAATCTTTTGGTTATGCTGTTACCGTCCATGTCGGTCTATTTATATATCTGCCTAGGGTTAAGATCAAGGGCATTTTTCAAAAACTTCTTTTAATTCCTGGATTACAATTCAAGTGAAAATCAAAGATACATAAGAACATTCTGTGACTTGAAAAGTTTTATCTTCTTGATGTTAAAAATGCTGTTGGAGGTCTCTCTTCCTTATCTTACGGCCAGTGCTACTCAGTGTGATCTGGATTACTCAATTCTCACTAAAGATTCTTTGGTAAATCAGATCCTTCTTTTTTTTTTTTTTTTTTTTAATTATGTATGAAATTTCAGATGCCTTGTTTAATACGTATTTCCTAAGGTCTCCTAATGAATTGTAGAGGGCAGAGAAATTTAATTATTTGTTTTTTAAAAATAGAAATGTGGGGTAGTGAGTTTCAATTAATGAAGTTGCAATTGCTGAGAAGAGTCCCACTAACAGAGCAAACTACCACAGTCATGGAGTATCATATCAGATCTTCATCTACTATAGTCTTTCAAAGTGTTTCTCAAGGAATGATCATTTATAATCCCGTTATACTAAAATTGAGGACTGAGGTTTCTGTGATTGTGTGGTTATGCGGACAGGGTCTTTCTGCATGTGTAGGAAATAGGCATGTGCATGTGTGAACACACTGCCATTGTGCTCCCTGTATAATGGTCAACATCAGTCTGCTGAAATGCTACTAGCCGACTGCATTTTTAAGATGTGTATTAAAGCAGACTGTACAGTGTCACTCTCTGTGAGAGTAGTTATTTGCACATCTTCAAGTTAGATGTGAAATGCAACCTGGAGTCAGTTCATAAAAAAATCCTTCCATTGGAAAAATCTGGGGGAGGTCCCTAACGATGATTGCAAAAGCTTTCAGTGAGAACACTGGACACTTCTCAGCTGTTATCTCCATTTCTCCTGAGTTAGGAAATTAACTTCGCTATGGTTTTCATATGGTGCACACATGCAACCTGTGACTTTACTGCTGCTGCATGGCTGTAAAGGAATAGAGGATTTATTTTTGTGTGTTATGTTTTAAACAATTAATGTGTTGAAAAGCTAGGAAAAGTTGAAGCTATCTGCTACATTTCACAAAAGAGATGACAATCAAGTTATAAACTGATGACTTAATTTTAATAGGCTTCCTGATACAAGAGTAAGAAATGAAGATGAAGGAACATTTCTACCAGGCAGAATGCCTCTTCTATCCTCTTTTTAAGTTTTTTGCCTTAATTAATAACTGAAGCAGAAACTGTTCTGCTGTATATTATGGAAACGAAGGATCTGTACTATGTAAGTGGATACTTCAGGAGAAGTGGCCAGCAAGGTGCTTCCCAATTTCTCTACATTGCTATGTGCAGTGCTGATATATATGGCTATAGACCACTGATTATGGCAACTTAAAATGTAATAGTAAGAGTAAGCATAACCTCCACATGCTCATGTTCATGCTCTAATAGCTTTTGGTGGCCTTTGTAGCACAGGAATCTTATACACCTAGAAAACATTGTTCAGCATTTCTGGCTCTGTCAGGCAGAGGTGCACCTGCATATCTCCAGTTCATGCTGGACTTCACTGATAGCCCTTATACCCTATGCTGAAGGTCAGCACAACCCTTTTGTGCTTACCTACTCATGATGGTAATATCTGCAGATCTTAATTTTTTTCTCAATTTTTGATAGCTTAAGTTAATGGTGACACAGGCCTTTGTGACACATTTTCTCTGCTTCTACTACTTCGCTTTTCCAACAATGCCTCAGAAAAAATATCCGGAGCGAAGAGAGTAGGAGCAGCTGCCCACTTCTCCCCACATCTCTATTTAAGCCCTAATAGTTTGGGGTAGGTAGAACCTGGTGCTGACAGGTATGACAATGGAAATGTACATCAAGCATGGCTGGTTTGAGGTCAGTGTTCAGTTGGTCAAATATCTGTGAAAGTGACAGCATCCAAGTGAAGAAGGGAAGTTTACAGGGAGATGTTCATTATTTGAGAGATGTATCCTCTTATTTTCCTGACCTCTGTTTCCTTTTTGTTGCTTAATTAAGTCCAAATGTTCCTTATTTTTCACTCCTTCTGCTCCTCAGGCCTTGAAATATAATGCCATCAACTGGCAGTGCATCTTCTCTGTGACCTTTGCACTTCCTGACTGCTGCTGGCTGCTGTTGACTATCTTCAAGTCACAAACAAGTGCAACTGTCATATACACTTACATTTGACTTTGCCACTTCCTTCACATGTCTTGTGATCTGCTTGCCACATTTTCTGCTGGTTAACCAGGTGGAAACTTGCTCACAACAAGGAGAGGAGAAATAGAAGAAAGCAGATGTTGGCCTTGAGGTAGCAGCCAGCCTTCCCATTTCGACTGTGGTTTCTCCTTGCTTTGACTACTGCTGGGCAGCTGGATTACGTGGAGGTGAGGAAATAGATTGCACTTGCCCGTGCAATTTACTATGGTATGAGATGGAAACAAGAGAGACCTTTGTCTTTTTATTGGAAGGTGGACCTTCAGCTCCCTGTTTCTCTTTTGATGCTGAGGGTTGGATTAGAACACACAAAAAAATAGCATCTAAGGGCTTGGCTTTTAGTGGCTGGGACAAGGCATATTGAAACAACCGATGTTACATGGTTGACTTGTTAACATATAAGGTGGAGGGGAAAGAGGGAGACAGAGGATGCATGGAGTTGTGAGATTCTTTCATAAAGGTTTGTTCAGAAGTTACGAAGCAGGACTATTTGTTGAGTATTTTGTGCTGATGTCAGTGTAACCTCTGAGCAGATTCTGTGCCAATGATTTGGAATTTCCTGGGGAAAAATTGTTGTGTCAAAAGAAAATGTCTGACCAGCTCTAAAGCTTAGTCAGTATAACATGAATGCAGGTGGGACCACTCACAATACACCACAGAGCTACATACCTCACTATGCCATTTCAGTGTCTTGAATTTAAGATCTCTTAGCAACGAAAGGAAGATGGCTGGTGTGTTTGCCCATATTATTTTAAGTCATAAACCTGACAGGAAAATAATTCCTCTTTTGCAATTAGTTGTTCCCTTGGGAGACACCATCTGTAATGTTCCTGTGAACTGTTCTGATTCCTGTACAAAGAAATAGGTTAGAAACATGATAAGCAGTGCTGCACTGCTGAGGTAGTTCTGATTGTTATTCCATGGTAACGAGAGCTTGCGTGTAGGGTTTTCTGAGTGGATCGAAGGACGTGATTACGTACTCACTTTCTCATTCACATAGGTGTTACCTACCAAGCCCGTACTAAGACCTAAACTAAGGCTAAGAATAACAATCTGCCTTAGTTCTTTTAATGTGGTAAGGAAGTCTGTAAGTCTGCATAATTAAGTGATAATTACAGCACAGCTATTTTCTACTAGCAAACCACTTCCCTATGGCATTATTCTGATATGACCAAGCTAATGTTCTTGCAAATAGCAAAAAACAAATTGAAGTTCTGTCTCTGTCTGTCTAGATTTTTTCTATATCTTGCTGTCTTATCCACTTATATTTATTTATGCTAATTCTCTCTCACTCTTTAAGAGGGCCTTGACAGAAAAAGAATTTCCTTCTTTCATAGTGTACGGTCAGGACTGTTTCCTAGGACTACACAGAGGCTATCGTTTGACAAATTCCCTACTTGTACATGCATCTAAAATAGTGGCAATGTATATTTTCTGCTTCATCTCTCCCTGTGCCAACCTGTAGATTCTGGATGTTTGGGTATTTTGACCTCTGTGGCCTGTTCTGTTATTCACAGAGCAGCCTGAAGCTGCGGTTCTTGTGAGCTCTCCTGGTTTAACAGTGAACCCTAGGTTGGACTCTGTGAGCTTCATGGTGCCTTGCCAGTTTTGTACTCTGTTGGTTCAAAAGAAAAGGTAGAGCCCAACTGTGCCCTTGGAGTGCATTTCTGTCTGGGTTCAGTGGCATGTTGGTGTCATTTGCCTGATTTACGCTGCACTGGGCAGCCGCTCTTGAGTTGCCGACAGTTCAAACAAGACATGCATAGAGTGTCCTTCAGTAGAAGTATGTCACTTGGTTGAACCACAATTTCATGATGTTATTTGGGATTTACGAGAGTTGCCTAGTTCAGAGAGTAACCTGTTGTAAACCCCATTAAAAGTATTAGCTTTTCCTATTCAGCAGTGTTACTTCCTAGATGGTGTGTGAAAAGGGTCTTTGCAGAAGACCTTTCCCAGCTTGGATTTTTATTGGAAATAAAGCTTTTCAGTCACAACAGCTATTGTTGTCAGGCTCCAAGCAGACACACTCACCCTTTTTTTGGTTTGCTTTATTATCCAATACTAGTTAACATCTGCAAGTCTGAAATACAGACAGATGTTCCAAATTCACTTAAAATTGTTCTGTTGCTTGGGTTATCTGACACATAGTAAAAATCAATGTTGTCATTTTAAGTTTATGAACAACTACCCCCCCCAAGCAAATGCATAATATGTTTTAAATGCCCACTGTAATGGTGAAGCATTCATTTTTTTTTTTTTTTTTTTGGTCATAAATCCACATATTCTACTTCTTCAGTGAGTATCGACACTCTCAATCTAATCACAGCATCTAGGTTAAAAGATAACCAAAATTTTATCTGAATTTGACAATGAAGGAGTCTTGCTTTTGGAAATGGCTGAGCTGTTTTGCATGCAATAAAGAATAAAAATAAAATAAATTAACTTGAGGCAGATAATAACCAGAGAAAATTATGGAATAAGTGGTTTTGGTTTGCAGAAATTATAAACAACAAGATTACGTAACACAAGTTTAATGGTATGAGGTTCTACTAATTGTGTCTATTGCCTGTCCACACACATGTTGCTGAAAGGATAAATGGAATGGTATATAACAATATTATATAAAAATATACTACTTACAAATATGTTAAAAGACATAATAATTTAAAGTATTTGCTTCATCAGAACTTTTCAGTTGTAAAGAGCCATTTGTAGTAGTCTAGTCTTCTCAGGGACCATCTTTCTGGAAATAATCTGGTAATCTGGTAGAGATAACATTATGTTCTGATGCCAAAACATCCCCTGTGCACAATGACATTTGCATTTTGCAAAGCAGTAATGGGGACTCAAGTCTGATTTTCCTTCTTCAAAACTCTTATTGCTCTCTCCTGCTGCTGTGACTGCTTTGGACTGACTCCAAACCACTGACTCTTCTTTCAAATGTACTGTTAATATGCTATTATGTTAAACAGGCTGATAGAGTAAAATGGAAATGAACATGTGCAAAAGTCATTTAGGTCAAATGAAGTAACATGCTTTCAAAATATTAGCCAAAATTTTAGCATAAAACTTTGATGAGGCTGAGAAATCCTCTATTGAGAGGGAGCGTGGAATTAGCCCTTGTACCGACCATGTTTAGAAACTTATGATACTGTTTAATTCTATGGTTCCCCAAGGGCTACTTATAACCAAATTAAAGGGCGTCCTGTGCATGTTCTGGACACTGATTACAGGACCACAGACTAAAGCTGAAGACAGCTCTACAGCCACTAAGTATGCAAGTAGAGACACCCCTTAATTCAATTATATGTACCCTCTGGGATCTTTGTAATTATAATAAGAAGAGATTTTGCAATTTATCCAAGGCCAGAGTTAGAGCTTTGTGTGTGTGTGTGCCTGTGAAGAAGGTATTTTCTCACCCTTAGAAGATTCAGCAACTCACCTGTGTCTGCTTTGCCTTGAGGTATTCATGGGGTTGAGGTTGCCCTGCAGAAATGCCTTGAAATGCCGGTGGTTGCTGGAGTGCTATACTGAGAGCATTCATGAGCTCAGGTCTTCATTCTGTCTGGTTTAAGAGAATATGCTTCTGGAATCGCAGCCATGCTGCACAGACTTATCATTTAAAGTGTGCTGTACGTTGTCAGCAAGTCTCTGCCAGCCTGGAGATCTTGGCATGCATTAGTTGGAATGGCATTCTAGTAGCCTGAACGTCCCTGAATGGTTTGTCAGACAATAAACACCACAGTGTGTAGGGGATATAGGGGAAGAAAGCTTCTGTCCATATTTCTCTGCAAAAGATTATGTGTTTTGTGAGTATAAATCAGTACAACTCCGTTACTTTGGCAGGAGTCTGCCAGAATACACCATCTGAAGATTTGGCTCAGTCAGTAAATCAGGTTTTTGAAACAAATATGTACATTTTAGTGCAGACCCTGGGCATAGTGATCAATTTTTTTTCTCCTGAGATGAAATAGCAGATGTTCCTTTAGATGATTATCACTACTCCTAGGACCAGAGACACTGTCACACATTTTCGATGGGTACATTTGGTAGACTACTGTGTAAACCAATGTTTATACTCTCTTTTCATTGTCAGTGAAGGGCATATATTGGTATATGTTGTGTTTTATGCCCAGCCGGCAACTAAGCACCAAGCGGCTGCTTGTTCACTCCTCCTCTTGAGTGGGATAGGGGAGGAAAATTGGAAGAAAAAGGTAAAAAAGACTTGTAGGTTGACATAAGGACATTTCAGTAGAACAACATAAGGAGAGAAGAAATAATAATAACAGTACTACTAATAAAAGAATTATGCTGGTTTTGACTGGGCTAGAGTGAATTTTCTTCATAGTGGCTAGTATGGGGCTATGTAATGGATTTGTGCTGAAAACAGCGTTGATAATAGAGTATTGCAGAGCAGAACTTACAAAGAGTCAAGGCTTTTTCTGCTTCTCACATCACCCTACCAGCAAGTAGGCTGGGGATGTACAAGATGTTGGGAAGGGACACAGCTCGGACAGCTGACCCCAGCTAACTCAAGGGATATTTCATACCATATGACGCCCATGCTGAGTATATAAAGCTGAGGGAAGAAGAAGGGATAGGGGGACATTCAGAGTGATAGCCTTTGTCATCCCAAGTAACCATTATATGTGATGGAGTCCTGCTTTCCTGAAGATGGCTGAACACCTGTCTGCTGGTGGGAAGCAGTGAATGAATTCCTTGTTTTGCTTTGCTTGTGTGTGTGGCTTTTGCTTTACTTGTAAAACTGTCTTTATGTCAACCCACAAGTTTTCTCACTTTTACTCTTCCGATTCTCTCCCCCATCCCACTGCAGGGGGAGTGAGCGAGCGGCTGGATGGTGTTTAGTTGCCAGCTGGCATTAAACCACAACAAGAATATACTGAGCGATGCACAATGCAATTGCTCGCCACACAGAACCTGATGTCCAGCCTGTTCCTGAGTGCTGATCCCTCCTCCCTCCTGTCCAGCTCCTCCAGTTTATATACTGAGCATGATGTCATACAGTATCAAATATCCCCTTGGCTAGTTCAGGTCAGCTGTCACGGCTGTCTTCTCCTGGCTTGTTGAGAAAATTAACTCCATCTCAGCCCAACCCAGGACAGTGTATATATTCCATGTTCAGCTGAAGCTAAGTGCAAGTAATCTACTTTGCATACTGTACTGTTTATGCAGATTTCACTGCTTTCAAGCAAGTAAGTTTACCCTTTTTTTTTTGTTCAATGTTACTATGGCTGCCTTGTTTCTAAATGAACTAAGAATAGAAGCTTCCAGGATGAGCTAAAAATTATTTTCCCTTTCTATTCCCCAGTCTGGTCATATAGAAGTGGAAATTCCTGTCTCACTGTTACTAACAATGGGTTTATGCCAACTGAGGGTCTGGTCCTACAGGGTTTGGCCTCACCCATAGGACTGGTACCAGCAAAGTGTGTGTCCTCTTACTGCTATATACATTTCCCATGAACTCACCTTGCTCAGACAGTGGGCAGTGTACATAGTAGAGAAAGCCAGTCAAATACATGGATGCAGCAACTATATGCAGTTTACAAAAGGGTGGCACTGGGTGACATTGTGAAGTACATCTCAGGCACATCTGGATAGGAAAAAATCATCTAATTGTACTGTGTGGCCATGGGGTCCAGGTGCTACACACTGGTGCTCTTGAGTGCTCCTACCTCTTATTCCCTGCATGCATTAAGGGTGAAATTGAAAAGAGCTAAGTGAGAGACAAGTTGTGAGGGTACAGAAGGACCCTGGAGACTTGTTTCTGTCATCTCTGACTTCAGTGTGATTACACAAACAGTAAGGTATTATTCAACCTAAGTAAAACTGGCAGACCATGTGTTAAGAGCTGTGCAATAGTCTAAAGCACTTGCTGTACTGTAGAGGCTAGTGTCTAAGAAACTCTGCAGCCTACAGTGCTCTGTAGCAAGCAACAGAAATGCAAGTATTCCGATTACCAGTATTGCAAGCTTAAAAGAAGTTTCTAAGCAACTTTATTTTCTCTAGTTCTCCTTAGACTTGTGCAACATGTAATCTACAAGGAAAATGACTCTCTAGAAACAACGTTTGGAGGAATGATAGACTCTCAGTGCTGTCAGAATTAATGGCAGCCCTCAAGGGTGGGACAAGTGGAATTCTTGAGGGGAAACAACCTGTGGAGAATGCCAAAAAAATAAACAGTTCAAAAAATTCAGAAAACTTCAAGGTTTCATGAGCAACTTTCAACTATTACTAACTGAGAAGTTGTCCCTTTGTTGAAGGCATTTTGGGCAAGCTTCTCCTTATAGATGATGGTTGACTAGCTAGGGTTTTCATCCAGGTCACTGGGGTTTGTTAAATTCATGGAGTTTCAGTGTTGTGTTCAAGGTGAACATGCTGCTTTGGAGTATTAGATGCATTTGGAGATGTGAATGTATCTCCCCACATGAATAGATTTTCCTTGTGAAGAAACATCTAGACTTCATCAGACATATTTTCCTAGAGACACATGTGAAGCTCTTGTATTATTTTACCCCCCTCTGTATCAAACCTCTAAAGCAGCTGCTGGTGAGGTGAAACATGTAATAGGCATAAACAGAGGCAGGTTGGTTGCTCTGGTTCATGAGCTGTCCCTTCTCATCTGTGGTTGCCCATTTCAGATGCAAAGAAACCCAACTGTGCAATGCTACTGAAGCATACAGACTAAGCTTTGTGTTGGACCTGGGAAGTGGTAGTGTGAGAAGTGTCAATATATGCTTTCCTTGCTCTTACATCCTGCCTCAGGCAACTGCTACTGGTTTCTCTCATGGACACACTACTGAGGTAGGGGGAATTGCAGTCTAATCTAGTACAGCTGTTCTTACACTACCAGGAAACCTAAGAGAGTAGTTTAAAAATCTTGTCTTTTGAGTGGAACAAATCAAGATTTTTCATATATATATATATATATATATATATATATATATATTTGGATAGAAAGCATTAGAGCTGTAGCCTGGTGAAATGAAAAGACCAATATGAAGAGCGGGTCCTACCAAAATGCTTTGCAAGCCCTCAGGCAACTCATGTCTTTTTCTGGCATTCAGTCCAAAAATGCATTTCACCCACTAGGAGTTTATTGTGCCATATGTTCCCCTTGGCACTTTTCTCTCTGTCTCTCTGAACAAAATTAACTTCTGAAACTGGCAACTGATAAATTCTGGTGAAAGCTCCAGGCTTCCTCTCAGTAAAGCCCACCTGGAAAACATCAGGTTGCCATCTTCAAACCCACAGATTTCCTGTTTGCTACTGTTAACCGAAGCAGATCCTTCCTCTCTTTCTAACCCCCCATCACCTACACTGATCACAGGCATCCTTCTTCACAGGAATGTGGAGCTTGATCAAATCCACAACAAATGAAGGATACACTAGCTGCACGGTCTTCCAGTAAAAAAAAAAAAAAAATCAATGCTTATGTCAAATGATCATCTTATGACAGGATAACATTTCTCCAAGAGCCTATATATATTCAGGAAGATTAAAATAAAATTCAATCCAACCATGAGGATTTTCTTGCAACAGTGGTGTGTATTGTTTTGGCATGAAAGCCGAATGACTTTCTTTGTACCATTAGAGTTCTTTATAAAAGAGAGGAAGTTCTCAGTGCTTCTGGAAGGTTCTCTCCAAAGTCTTCTGGCAAGGAGGTATCTCAATGATATTTCAATGGCTTGTTATCCTGTAGACAGTGAAACGAGATAAAGTATTGCAAATTCAAAGATTTTACTATTGGAGACAGAATTGTCTCTGCTTGCAATTAAAAGAAAAAAAGAAAGTCTGTTTCTAGTCCTAGAGGTTGTAAAGAAATCAAAAATTTGACCTCTTCAGGCCTTCACACCAGAAAGTAAATGAAGAATGAGAAAAGGTGCTTAAAATTATTCAGGCCATTGAGTGGGCTTATTCATGAATTTTGGATACCTCAAAAGTGATGACACATTTTAGTATTCTTGTTCCCCACTGAGTAAGCATAGCTCAACTCAGTTGTAAGCTGATTACTTGGCAGTTTTCATAGTACCCAGTTTGGCGACCAGTCAGGTGAGAAGAGACAAGTCACAACCAATAAAATAGGATTTTCTCCATCAAGATGGTGATTACTTTGGCAGGATTTGTCGCAGACAGGATATTTTCTGTCACTGTGGACTGTATTAAACTGAACTAGCTTTCCCCTAGTGTGGACTGAAAACAAGTTCAGAGATGGTTACGATAGCTCAGCAGATGGGCTGTCACCTGCTAAAGCATGGTGACCTGAGGGCAGACCAGCACTTTTAGGCAAAATATGTTTGTCTCAGGTGAGGTATCTTTCACTGAGGACATTGTATGGGAGGAAATAACAATGGAGATAATTTTCTGTAGGGGAGGGGATGGAGGGAGGAGAAGAGAGGGGAGTAGGGAGGAAGAGAAGGGCAGCAAGGTGAAAAATTCCCATTACTTTGATTTACAGAATTTGAAGGGCAACCCAGACTTGAAATGATTAAAATTTCAATATTTTTTTTCTCCTATGGCACAGTAAGACTGTTTGGCCTCCCTGTTGATTAGAGATCATCCCTTTCAGCTTTCTTCTCAGTAGAAACCCATAATATTTTTAATACTGCAGCCACACTATTACAATATAATCAAAATTGTTTCTTAAGCCTTATAACTGCCATGAGAAGCAATGCAGATTGGAACATAACTATCTGTATCTCACATAATCATTGAAAATTCATGCTAGCTTGATTCCACTGACTGATGGATCATTTTGGCACCAGCTATAGACATTGCAACACTATCTCATCATGGCTACCTAGAAGGCTTCAGATGAGGTACCTCCAGCTTGAATATGAGGTGTGGTCCTCAGCTGACAGATGTCAACATAGGTTCACATAAATTAGAGCAACTGTCAAATCATAGCTAGGTGTTTGCTAGTAGCATGTGCTTTTTCCTAGTTCTTCCCAAAACCAGAGAAAGAATTGTGAAGTTAAGAGAAGGATAGTCAAAGTGATCTGTGAAAAGCCTGAGGAACAGATAGACTGTGGGAGACCATAAGGGTTGAGCATTTCCCCATTACACGTTTGATGGGTTTTGAGAAGAGAAAAGTATGTGGGCTTAATGTGAAGAGGGGGCTGGGCACCTGTGTGTATCCACAGCTCTATTTGCTGCTGGAAGGTGGTACCAGGTAACTGTAAGAGAGAATCCGGACAGGAGAGACCACTGTGAATAAATTTGTATTTCCTAAATAGGTTTCACTAAGAAATGTCTGAGATAATCTCTGTTATTTCTCTATAGACAGATTAATGGTGGTCTTTCACTGGCAGTTATTGAGGGTAATGCAAGAAAAATCAAGTTTCTGAAAATATTATTTCCCTCAGGCTGGACATAAGATCTTGCTGATGAACCTGGGATGCAACAAATGCAGAACAAATGGCTGAACATGAATGACCTCAAATGTGAAGATTTGCAGAGGGTGAGAGTCAGGGTGACATGAGATGAAATGAAGTGGATTTTGCCATCCGTTTTTTCACACTGGCTACTGCTTGTATTTATGCCATAGGAGGTTATCAGAAATCTGCAGGCTCTCCCATTGTCTTTCTTCACCCCATTTATGTCAGAACTGCTCATGTCCCTTTCAGAAGTACAATTAATCCTTGAAACTCATTGGAGCAGGAAATTATGCAAATTAATTTTCAAGTTTGAAAGAGGTTTACGAATTGAGAGGAGTAAAAGTGAAGGACTAAATCTTGGTCTTGCACACTATGCTTTCTTCTTACTGTGTCTCAGACAAACAGGTGACTGATTTGTAAAGATTATGCCTCTGTAAGGGATCTTTTTAGATGAAACTAAGTCTCCTGTACGACAGTAACAGCATATATTCACAGAGCTTATACTAGTCCTTTTTCTGGAAGCATTCCTTCACACCATGTATTGCTAGGACTTCCCTGAATTACTTTGGTATCTGAGATAGTTTGAAGCTGGTTTAAAATGAGAATGTCACAGTGGTGAAGCAAAGTTGTTTCTACTCCCTCACTGAATATCCTGGAACTGGAATGGTGTCTGCTGAAATAATTTTCATTATACTGCTAAGGTTAAAATCACAACAACATTAGAAATTAGTCATGGGCAGTCTCAAAGGCATTTTATTTGTAGGAAAGATCTTTTACTATGAATGTAAATAGATCGTGAAATCTTATGCTTCTTTCTTTTTCTTTTTTTTTTTTTTTTTTTTTTTTTTTTTTTTTTTTTTTGAGTACCCATTGACATTACAGGCCATGGGCTTAAATGTATATATATTTTTTCTTTCTCCTTTTTCCTTCCTCCTGGGCTGGCAGTTTCTATGTTTCTGCTTGTCTTTGGATTTTAAGAACAACAGTACCTGTTTTATTTGCAGATTCCAAGACTGTTAAGAGATTGCTCCATTCCCTTGCCTTGACAGTCATCATGCCATGTACGTGCTGTTTTTTTTACAGTGCTGAACCTCACCTGTCACTTTCATCTGCTAACAAGGTTTCCATAACTAGCAATGTAATGCTGTGGAAGATGCATATATTACTTCCTTTCACTGTCATTCCTCCTCCTAACTACTCATATCAGGTAGAGCATTTATCCTGGCTACTTATATTCTCCTCCCCCCACCCTTCTAAATTTTCAGCTACCAAACCAGAGGACTTTCATCTGCAGAACAGAAGCAGGGGTTTGCACTGATGGGTGGTAATGGGATTTATCTGCTTTCAACAGATGTGGTTATGCATCACCTTGCCGCTCCCAAACAGCCCTTTTAACCCTTTCACATAGTCAGAGTCCCAAATATAATCATATGTCTTTGAATGGTTGAGAGGAGAATCATGAAGAAAAAAAAAAAAAAAAAAGAAAGAATTAAGTATGGTTGTACACCAGCTTACTGGCCAGGTTAACTTCTTTCCACATTGATATCAATCTCAAGTAACTAGCATTTCAACATTCACCAGCTCTTCTTCAGAGAAGTCAGAGAGGCAGCCATTACACTGTTCATTTGGATCTCTGTTCAAGCCTCTCTGATCACCCTTCTAGATTATCTCTGATCTACTTTATAGAAGAACCAGGCTTTCCTGGAGTTATCAGACCAACCTATTCAGAAATTTTGCTGTAACATACCTACCACATGGTTCCTTTCATTAAGAGATTATTTCAATTAACTTCTACATTGACACTAAGCTGAAATCTTCAGTGTCATTATTCATTTGGGATGATATCATAAATTCATGGTTCTGGAATAAGAAGTTGGTAAAAATCACCCGCATTATTTTTGAATTTCTTTAGAGTGTATAATTTTCAATACTATTGGTGAATGAAAAGTCTATTCACTGTATAAATAAGAACACTGAGATGAGTATGAGGGCTTCATTTTGAGAAAGTGAACTATCAGTGAAGCAAAAAATAAATGATAAATATATGGTTTTTGTGTTTATATTTATCTTATTATGATCTATTTGCAAAAAATTTTTGCTAGAAGGGAGATTATACAAAAACCAGTTAAATGTTAATGGTACTTGCTAGTGTTTAAGCTAAGATACATGTGCATCAGTCATCTTTATATTCATCAGCTTCATACCTAGCTATCTCCTATGCTGAAATCATAACGAAAACACTGCTTTAATAAAATATGATACCATGCTCTGCCAGGTCAACATAGTATTTCCCAAACTGCCAAACAGATACAGCAATAACATTAATTTGTGATATCACTGCCACAGTGTTATATAGATCAGAGATACTTCTGCTTTATTATATGTTTCTCCAAGTCCAATTTTACTAGAAGAAATATCTGCCTACTTATGAACAGCAGGCCAATTAGTGAGATAAAAGTGCCTCTTACACTTGGGATAAAGAAATGCTAAATCAAACTAACAAAATACATGTTTTCATATCAAACAATGATTAAAAGTCAGATTCCATCAAGTCTAATACTCACATTAGTGTCTCTGGGTACCCAAAAGCTGGTGCCCATCAGTTGGGCCACATTAGTACAGCTGAGCTGACGTGTGCAAAGCATTCACAGACTTTGCAACCTTTTAGAAAAACCTTAGGAGATAACTCATTAAAAGTTTGGGCTTGGTGAGATGTGAACTCAGCTATGCTGCTTTGAACCTCAGCAATCTTGCTCCCCATGACTAGATTTTATATGCAAGAATTAATTAAGGGTGAAGGATTTGGTTGCAAGGTGAGAGCCAGTGCTGTGTATTTTGGGAGTTCCTTCAATTTTGGGGTTGAAATCTAGAAAAGGTTATCACTCTCCAAAGACATATGGAGAGAAATCACACTTAAACAGTGTGTTTGAATTCAAGAAACTGAATAATTGTCTCCCTCCTAGCCTAGGAGATTTAACTGGAATAAAGTTTTTCTTTTCTCTCAAGTGGCTCCTCTGCTCAAAGCATAGCTTTGTGTTGTATTTTCTTACTGTTATGATTTTGACTATTTTAGTTCATTTGGTTTCAGCTGGTGGGTTATTCTGGTTGGGAAGGAAGTGTCGGTTCATGGTTTGCAAAGAGGAAGATTATAGAGTGCTTTCTGAGGGTGGACTAGAGAAAGCCAGTCTGGACTTTCTCATCTCCATCACTCAGGAGTCAATGATCATCTTTGCAGCTTATAGCTGTGACTAAGGTCACATATAATTTGAATTTAGATATAGTGACATTACGATTATGTAAGATTATGTTCTACTCCCAAGTTGGGCTTTTTCCTGTCTTCAGTCCATTTCTGGTTATAGGGTGCTCACTGGAATCAGGAAAATTAATCAGGAGGCATTCTTTACATGTATATTTGTGAGATAGCAAGCAAACAATCTTGGAGATCAGGAAGAAGGAAATAAGTATTTTATAAGCAAGAGTCATTAGAGCTGGGTTTATCTCTGAAAGGGTGGTGGCCATTGAAAGAATATAAAATGAAGATGGCTAGTAATATTCTTCCGAATAATATCTATTTTCTGTTTCTCTGCTACTCTTCTTTACTTACTCTTCTGTTTCACCCAGCTGAAAAGTCTCCAGTTGTTGCCATTTCTCCCCATATCATCATTGATTGAGTTTTCTATTATTTCTTTTCTATTCTCCTCTTTCCCCTTTTGTCTCCTTGGATTGCCTTTGGCATTTTTAGCTGTCACTCTAGTTTTTCATTTGTGTGCTCAACCACACAAACACGGGTGCCTGTGCATACACACACACACATGCATCCACACACTCACTCACTTGGTCCCACTCTCACTGGCAGCACTGTCTAGAAGGCCACTGATTCCTCTCTTGGTTCCTCCCTGATTACACCAGTGATTCATGCAAAATCTGGGAGCTTAATTTGACATCACTGTTTTTCATTTTGTCCTATTTAACTGTAATTGTGGCCTCAGAGGGGTTTTGGTTCTGTACTTGTTTTCTTCAGCCAAAGCTGATTTTTCCCTCATTCTTCTCTCTGATTTTCTATTTGTTATTTCATTAAATTTATTAAAATGAGAGACATTTTGATGGACCATTGAAGAA
The DNA here is from genome assembly GCF_018691265.1 of Tyto alba. NCBI lineage: Eukaryota > Metazoa > Chordata > Aves > Strigiformes > Tytonidae > Tyto > Tyto alba. Next base: position 44,209,512 of record NW_024881275.1, on the reverse strand, counting down.
TGTAGATGGTGTAAAGGTGTAAAGGAACATTGTTGCTCTGAAATTGCAGGTCAGCACCTACTCTCTCATCCTCTTTTCGACGGAGGGTGAGCAGGCAAGAGATGCAGAAAAAGACATGTGACCACTCACTCACACTTTCTCTCAGAATACATAGCTTACTATTATCTCTATGCCACTGGAAAGAGGAGGGGGTAATATCTGTAAATTGCTAGAAGTGTGATTACTTCTAAATAACCATGACTGTCATACCTGATTGCTCAAATAATCCTGGTACTTGGGTTTCCTCATTGCCTTATAACTGTGGATACTATCTTGGATTAAGCCTTGAAGGAATATAGACATGCTGCACAGTCTAGACAGGCTAACTCTTCATATAAAGGGCAGGATTTTATTTGATTTACACACACACACGCACGCACACACAGACACAAGTGTTGAAGGTCAGGTTGGACTGGGCTTTGAGCAACCTTGTCTAATGGGAAGTGTCCCTGCCCATCGCAGGGGGGTTGGAACTAGATGATCTTTAAGTTACGTTCTACCTCAAACCATTCTATGATTCTATGATTCTATGATTCTATAGATATACATGTACATATGCACTGAATCTTTTCTGAACCAGTGCAGCTCTTCAGCACATTATGAAGTGCTTGGCTTGAAGGTTGCCCCAAAAGTCCAAATTGCAATATTATTATTTCTCCAAGCTATACACTCAGTAACTGTTCTCCTGCTTCCACAAAAGATTAGAAAATCTCCTCTGCTTTAAACTGTTCTCCTCCATTGCCCCCCTTCCAGAAGAAACTGCTCATTATTGTGCTTTCTGGCTGGGTGACTTCAGTAATAGAAGATGTCCTTAGGAAACAGTTTAGATAGTATACTCGTGTTAAATTCTTATGCAAAAATGTGTAGGGCTGGCTGACCTGGTTCACTAGACTGTTTCTGTTCCTGGACTATAGGCAGAATGGAAAGGCCGTATGTTTCCTTGTTACTTCAGTAAAGTATATTTTATTGTTCCATGTTATCTTATTATTATGCATTTATAAAGCTCTTTGGGTGACTAAGTTGTTTGCATAACGTGTTATATTTTTGGCAATAATTCTTCCTGCAGAAGGGTGCATATGAAAGAGTGCTTGCAGCTGCCAGTAGGCCATAGCATACATGTGCATTTCAGTTGCAGAAGGAGAATGAATATGTTGGCCAGGTGAAAATTTTACATTTTTCTCTCCTGGCAGTTGTTCTTAATGCGGTGAACTGCTAGAGGACTGCATGGCTTCTGTGTGCTCCTGGGGCACGCTGTGTCTGCAGGGTGTGCAGTGCTGAAGACTGAATGAGTACAGCCTTGGTATCCAAGGGCTTTCACAAACAGCGCTCAAAGCAGCATAAATTCCTCATCAAACGAAGCAAAATCCCAACTCCTCCCTGAACCACAGTGGCTGCTGGATCAGGAATCTTGTTAGGTTTGTAGCTTTTGGATTAGCAAGGCCCTTTATTAACTGGGACCAAAAAACTTCTCTGAATGGCTAAATCCTGAATTACTGAGCCTTATTCTCCTGGTCTCCAGGAAAGGTCACTGGTGTAGGCCTCCTTGCACCTTCAGTGTAAAAATGTGTCACTGTGGGTGGTCACTCTCTCAGCTACTGTGCACTGGCTTTGTGGAAGTCATGGCCTATTGACACGGAGAAGGTCTCTACCTTCCCTTTGTAGGAAACTGAATTTAAGCCATGTGGTATTTGTATAGGCAGTTAACGGTTTAACTAGTTATTTGCCCCGTAGAATGAATTCAGTTTAAAATTAGAAGTTTTCAAGGAATATCTTGAATTACTTTATTGTGAGAAAGGACTGTCAAGGTTAGGATCTCTATGCTATACATTTATATATTTTTTAATAAGCACATATAAGATAATAGATCTAAAATCCAAACATTTTGATCGTGATAATAGTATTTCCTGATATATGTAGTATGATGGTGGTGTGTGACTAAACGAAAATATTTTCACAGGTTTTTTCAAGATTAGATAAATCAAAGTGTTTAATCTCACAAATAACTTATAATTAATTTTGCAGGACAGATAAACTTTCAGGAATTTGCAGTTCTTTTATACCTCAACAAAGAAAATAGATGAGCACCAATGGGCAAACATGAAGAATCATAGAATTTCACATGTTAAAAAGAATTAATTTCAGGTCACATTCTGTCCTATAAGCTTTGACTCTTCACTGAATTGTACAGGTAGTAAATAACTTTTTATTCATCACTCCACAAAATCATGTTTTGTAAAAATATTCATGGATGCAAAATCAAGATTTTTAAAAATGGCCATGTTTACATTTTTCCATTTTTGTTGACCATTGGCAAGAGCAGACAATTCAAGGTATGTGGAATAAAGTGAACTTGGGGTGGACACAAAAGTTTTAAACCAGCATTCTTCCTGCAGCTGTGTATGCCAGCCATGTACTACATGCTGCTACTTTAACGCAGAGGGCATAGACAAGTCCTGTGTACTGCGTAATTTTATCTGGGAATCACTGGATGGAGCTAATGTGGTACACTGAAAGGAGCATTAAAGAAGTAAAGGAGTGTCTTCATGACCTTGTTTAGACAGTGGTGGAAGAACCACCACATTTGATTAACATGCTATTACTCTTCTGTCATCAGAATCTGTAGCACTATCATTTTATTGGGAAGAGTTGGTTGCATTCAATTTATGCACAAGACTGTGCTGTGAAGCACACCTCTGTTATCTCTGGTCTCCCTGGTGAAGTATACATCTCTTTTGAAACTTAAACTCATGAAGAACAACTGGAGGTGTGCATAGAATTGCAGGAGGTTGGCAGGTCTTGCAGGGAATCATCAGAACATACGGAGATGAAAAATTGCAGTGGGACAGCCTGCTGCACGTGTTCCTGCACACACACTAATGTGTGGATCAGAACAGCCCTTCTACCACTGCACACATATGCAAATATTTGGAGACACTATTTAACTACAGAGCCAGAGTTCAGTGAGAGGGCTGATTTTGGGAAATAGGGGCTGAAGTGATACATTACTGGTCACAGTAGCCGCTTGTCTTGATGGAGACAAAGGTCTGCAGGGAGCAAGAATGGATCAAGGGGAGGTGGTGTGCAACAGGAGGAGTTGTCACTCAGTGCTTGGTATGGAAATGGTTGCCTGTTTCTTGCAAATATATTTTTTATTTTCTTTTTTGTCCCCTTCTGATACACTTCTTCCTTCTTCATCCTGCTTCTTTCCTCCCTTCAAGGCACAATGTTCCTTCCTGCTCTTACCCTTGTTCTTTGTTAGTTGTTTCTCCTATTATTCTGCAAATACATGCAAACACCCAGGGACCTTGAGCAGATTCAAACTGGTACCTCTCTCTAGCCCCAGAACCGAGCTGAGTTTTGTGTATTCTCTTCCACTTTATTCTGGTTTATTGTTTCTCTTCCTTCTGCATTGCTTTAAATTGTGCACTGAAGAATTTCAAGTCTTTATTTAATGATTTAGCAGAGCCGCTCTCTGAACTCACAATAAATTTCACTGAGCATCTGTTTGTGAGTTTGAATTTTGTCTTGCTCTGAATTCTTTCACTTGCAGTGCATGGTTTTATAGCACTCTTAGATTCATTTAATCTTGTGTAACACATGAATGATCCCACTCATTCTAAAGGCCACATGCTTGATTTGGTAATTACTATGGGTCTGTCTGACTACTTCGTTTTTGTCTCTTTGTTTCTTGTCTGTTACTTAATTATTTCATGAGATCTTGCTGCATCTTATCTCTCATCTCCAGTTCATACTGTTATTTACTGGTCTCTTTTAAACCAGAAGTTTGAATTCTGTAGAAGTAGTTCTGCTTTAAATATACTTTTTTAATGCTAAACCCATGTTTACTTTGTCAGTTTTGATCCCTAAGAGGCCATCAGACACATTACCTACATCCTTTCACACACAATGTCTC